>NC_031979.2:2055244-2655244 GCF_001858045.2 Oreochromis niloticus
TTGCCGGTGTCTCTAGCTTCACATGTCTGAGAACAGAATGACCAATTACCAGAGTTTGACCCCCGGCGGGTGTGTCGCCGAGTGGGGAAAAACGGTTAGACACATGAACAGGTTGGTGGTGTACCTGGGGCTTCTGTTTAGGACTATGCTTCCTCCTCACCGTCACCCAGCCGCCCTCTTTCCCCAGCTGCTTGGGGTCTGCCGGTGAACAGCTAGCGGGGCCTGCGCTATCTTCGGCTGCACCAGCTACAGGGGCCTGGCTAGCTATGGGTGAATGAAGGGTGCGAAGGGTGCAAATATGCTACATTTGTTACAGGTATCATTACTGCTAAAGGAGGCCGAGGAGTAACTAAACATCTGACACAATGAGCAGGAAAGTGCAGGAGGGACAGGTGAAGTAGCCATGGTGCTAACGAGTCGGCTACGAGCTAAGCTAAGCTAGCGAAACAGTAAAGAGACAGTGAGTGAATACTTTGGCTATAAATTAGGTAGTGAGCACACAGAAAGGGTGATTCAGATGAAGCACGTTAAGATTATACTATGAAAAAGGGATGTATCAAAAGATTTAAATTAAATTGCTAAGCAGAAAAGCTACTCAGAAAAACCACTGTGTTTGAGCAGGAACAGGAAGTGATACTCTACCACAAAGCGAGCTAATAGTTTGTATGATTTCTATGTTATGTCGATTCCCCAAACACTACCTCTACACTCTACCCGTTAAAGGGGGAGGCAAAGGGACAATTAACTGAACTGTAAGTTGTGTGCTTAGAAACCAGGAGTAAGTTTTAAAGAGGAAATGGGTTAACCAATAGAGACTGTCTCGATAGAATTGATGAAAGTAATATAGGACCTCTTACTAGGAAAAGCCAATTATATCTGATTGGATTTTACAGTGAGCACTGAGGGAAGTCAGAAGTGGGTTTAAACTGGGATTCTGGCTGAAAAGGGGGTGGTACAAACGTAAGGAAGGACCGCTCACAGCCCGGCGTTAACGCGAGGTGCTGTCTTAGAGCTTGATTTATTTGTTTGATTTATTTGGTGTGGAAAGGAGTAATTATGTCACAATAATAAGGGAACATTGAAAATATACAACCCGTTGAGGGGACGGATGACCTAAATGCTTGGGCAATGGAAAGGTTTCATTGTTTGGCATGATTTCTTTTGTTATACTTTAGCTATTATTCTCACATGCAAGTAAAGTTAATGGGATAAATCAGGAATTAGTTCATTTCTCAGGAGAGAAATGAAAAGGGGGAAACTGTTACGAAATAAATATATATTGTTAGTGCTTATTTTCTGTTTATATTGTTTTATAGAGGCCAGTGTAGGAAAACGCCCCTGTGAGTTAGAATGTGTGCCAAAAGTCACAGAGTACTGCACGCTTTGTGCAGAGAACAGGAAGCGTGGCAGACAGAAAGTGAAACTAAGCAGAGTTGTTTTGATCGAAACTGTATGTGACGTATAGCAGAACTATGTATACCTATTCTGGCTTCTAATGCTTTCAGACCTGAGCGTGTGTTAGTGTGTACAGGTCTCCGTTTCTGGAAATGTACAATAAAGATCATTTTTTGAGCTTGACCACTCTGAGTCGGAAGTCTTTCTCTCTCGCTAAAAGAATTCAAAAGAATGAAATTTAATAGTAGCCGTCTGAATGCTGGACACTTGGAGACCTGTGTCTCTGAGTGGGAGACCAGAGATCACATTAACATGTGTATCCCTGTATTAACAAACATACCATATTGGCCCAGTTTATATTTCTTATCATTGTTGTGAGGAGACCATAAATAGCATTTGCATTTTCTGTTGTACAGTTCATTTGCTGTTCTTGTTATGGATTAAAAAGTGTCTTTTTTTGTTTCAAAATAGCTGATAACTGTTCGGTGATAGCTGCCAACATCTGTGAACAAATATAATTCTATAAATTTGTTCTATATAGTGTTTAACTGTTAATATAGAGCATTATTAAATTTATTGCTAATGCAATCATATGGCACATTGACTTCTGAGGAAATTTTAGATGGCACTCATCATCAGAAAGGTTGCTGACCCCTGGTATATGGATACGTGAAGTGCTGTGGAATGTTCTTTGTTTGAGAGTGTCTGTGTGGGTGTATATAAGATGAGCAACCCCACCCAAAATTCAGAAATGATCCTAGTGTTTGGCTGGGATGTTTCTCTCCACATTGCATTGTGTTTATTAAACACACTTCAAATCACACTCACTGGGTGTGTTGCAGGTTAATGTTAAAATTTCCACAACATTGTCTGTAGTTCCAACGCACATTACAGCTTTACATTAAACCAGGACTCAAATAGAACTTGAGTAAAAACATGAAATTGCACTATGGTTTGGACCCGGTGTGGCCACTGCGACTTAGCACACCGCCATTTTTTTAAATGGTGGAAATGCTGGCGCTTCCATTCGCTTGGGCCCGGAAACTGCACGACACGGCGGTGCGATGGCTGCAACTGGGACCATCGGAGGGGGAAACCCGAATGTTGGATAAAATTCTGCTGGAGCAGTTTGTGGAGGGGCTGCTGATGGAGATAGCTGCAGTCAGGTCCATAAATATTGGGACACAATCACAATGGATGCCAAATGAAACGAACAAGATGTGGTTTAACTGGAGACTGTCAGCTTTTATTTGAGGGTATTTACATCCAAATCAGGTGAAGGTTGTAGAATTACAACAGTTTGCAAATGTGCCTCCCACTTGTTAAGGGACCAAAAGTAATGGGACAGAATAAGAACCATAAACCAAAGTTTCACTTTTCAATACTTGGTTGCAAATCCTTTGCAGTCAATCACAGCCTGAAGTCTGGAACACATTGACATCACCAGACGCTGGGTTTCATCCCTGATGATGCTCTGGCAGGCCTCTACTGCAACCGTCTTCAGTTCCTGTTTGTTCTTGGGGCATTTTCCCTTCAGTTTGTCTTCAGCAAGTGAAATGCATGCTCAATCGGATTCAGGTCAGGTGATTGACTTGGCCATTGCAAAACATTCCACTTCTGTTCCTTCAAAAACTCTTTGGTTGCTTTTGCAGTTTGCTTTGGGTCATTGTCCATTTGCACTGTGAAGCGCCATCCAATGAGTTCTGAAGCATTTGGCTGAATATGAGCAGATAATATTGCCCGAAACACTTCAGAATTTATGGTGCTGCTTTTGTCAGCAGTCACATCATCAATAAATACAAGAGAACCAGTTCTACTGGCAGCCATACATGTCCACGCCATGACACTTCAAACACCATGCTTCACTGATGAGGTGGTATGCTTAGGATCATGAGCAGTTCCTTTCCTTCTCCATACTCTTCTCTTCCCATCACTCTGGTACAAGTTGATCTTGGTCTCATCTGTCCATAGGATGTTGTTCCAGAACTGTGGAGGCTTTTTTAGATGTTATTGGGAGGAGAAAGATATTTTTGTGGATATTTTTATGATCATTATTACTATTCCATTAATTATGAATATTGATATTGCATTTAGATGTTTAAACATATTGGCACCCAATTAAGCTTTTATTACAAGTCCAGTAAGAACCACTTTAAACTGTTGAGTTGAATTTATAATCTTAAATGTTTGTATGCAGACGGCATGGTGAAAGAAAAGGCCCCACGTAGAGTAACTCTGTGCCAAAATAAGACAGGAAGTTACATGTTTTTGAAGTTGCATGTTTTGCAGGAAGTGAAACCAAAACCAGAGTCTGAGTGAAAGTTAGTCTGAGGAGCAGTTTCGATGATGCTATTATTTTTTATACTTTTATATCTTTTGATTAAGCTTTCAGTAGAGGCTCTTGATTAAAACATTTACTCAGCATATTACATATATAGTTCCAGTTAGGTTATTACATGTAAGGATGAGCCTCTGTTCTGGTGAAAGGTCAGAAGTGCAACGGGTGAGATGAGAGAGCATTTAAGGACGAGACACACATACACACACACACATTTGTAGACTCATTTATATAGGTAAGAGTTTAATCATGTTTTGCTTGCAACTGCAAAGTTGTGCCTGCCTATGTGAAAGTTTGTGCAGAACGTGTGCCTGATGTTCCAGACAGATAAGCGAGCGTCCGGGGACAACAGGAAGCACCTGGGTTCGAGCCGAAGACGATGTTCTTTTAAACTGTGTCAAGGGTTGACTGAACGGTTGTGGTTTTGGATTGACGTATGCTGTACTGGATCTGCCTGGCAACAGAAGGGGGGCTGTACTATCTTTTCCCCTATAAAGCCTTTGTTCTGACTATTGTAAGACAGTTCAACACTGAATCTGCACAGTGTTGGCTCCACATGGGTATTCATTAAAATGTCGTCTAATTGCACCCGGCAGGATCAGTGGTCATTATTTTTGGTCTTCCTCCTCAATTTCTGAACCCTAACAATGTCGTTTGGCAAACTCTAATCTGGCCTTCCTGTTTTTGGGGCTCACCAATGGTTTACATCTTGTGGTGAACCCTCTGTACAGGGAGTGCAGAATTATTAGGCAAGTTGTGTTTTTGAGGAATAATTTTATTATTGAACAACAACCATGTTCTCAATGAACCCAAAAAACTCATTAACATCAAAGCTGAATGTTTTTGGAAGTAGTTTTTAGTTTGTTTTTAGTTTTAGCTATTTTAGGGGGATATCTGTGTGTGCAGGTGACTATTACTGTGCATAATTATTAGGCAACTTAACAAAAAACAAATATATACCCATTTCAATTATTTATTTTTACCAGTGAAACCAATATAACATCTCCATATTCACAAATATACATTTCTGACATTCAAAAACAAAACAAAAACAAATCAGCGACCAATATAGCCACCTTTCTTTGCAAGGACACTCAAAAGCCTGCCATCCATGGATTCTGTCAGTGTTTTGATCTGTTCACCATCAACATTGCGTGCAGCAGCAACCACAGCCTCCCAGACACTGTTCAGAGAGGTGTACTGTTTTCCCTCCTTGTAAATCTCACATTTGATGATGGACCACAGGTTCTCAATGGGGTTCAGATCAGGTGAACAAGGAGGCCATGTCATTAGTTTTTCTTCTTTTATACCCTTTCTTGCCAGCCACGCTGTGGAGTACTTGGACGCGTGTGATGGAGCATTGTCCTGCATGAAAATCATGTTTTTCTTGAAGGATGCAGACTTCTTCCTGTACCACTGCTTGAAGAAGGTGTCTTCCAGAAACTGGCAGTAGGACTGGGAGTTGAGCTTGACTCCATCCTCAACCCGAAAAGGCCCCACAAGCTCATCTTTGATGATACCAGCCCAAACCAGTACTCCACCTCCACCTTGCTGGCGTCTGAGTCGGACTGGAGCTCTCTGCCCTTTACCAATCCAGCCACGGGCCCATCCATCTGGCTCATCAAGACTCACTCTCATTTCATCAGTCCATAAAACCTTAGAAAAATCAGTCTTGAGATATTTCTTGGCCCAGTCTTGACGTTTCAGCTTGTGTGTCTTGTTCAGTGGTGGTCGTCTTTCAGCCTTTCTTACCTTGGCCATGTCTCTGAGTATTGCACACCTTGTGCTTTTGGGCACTCCAGTGATGTTGCAGCTCTGAAATATGGCCAAACTGGTGGCAAGTGGCATCTTGGCAGCTGCACGCTTGACTTTTCTCAGTTCATGGGCAGTTATTTTGCGCCTTGGTTTTTCCACACGCTTCTTGCGACCCTGTTGACTATTTTGAATGAAACGCTTGATTGTTCGATGATCACGCTTCAGAAGCTTTGCAATTTTAAGACTGCTGCATCCCTCTGCAAGATATCTCACTATTTTTGACTTTTCTGAGCCTGTCAAGTCCTTCTTTTGACCCATTTTGCCAAAGGAAAGGAAGTTGCCTAATAATTATGCACACCTGATATAGGGTGTTGATGTCATTAGACCACACCCCTTCTCATTACAGAGATGCACATCACCTAATATGCTTAATTGGTAGTAGGCTTTCGAGCCTATACAGCTTGGAGTAAGACAACATGCATGAAGAGGATGATGTGGACAAAATACTCATTTGCCTAATAATTCTGCACTCCCTGTATTCACACTGGTGGAGTCTTCTCTTGATTGTTGACTTTGACACACATACACCTACCTCCTGGAGAGTGTTCTTAATATGGCCAACTGTTGTGAAGGGTGTTTTCTTCACCAGGGAAAGGATTCTTCGGTCATCCACCACAGTTGTTTTCCGTGGTCTTCCGGGTCTTTTGGTGTTGCTGAGCTCACCGGTGCGTTCCTTCCTTTTGAGAATGTTCCAAACAGTTGTTTTGGCCACGCCTAATGTTTTTGCTCTCTCTGATAGGTTTGTTTTGTTTTTTCAGTCTAATGATGGCTTGCTTCACTGATAGTGACAGTTCTTTGGATCTCATCTTGACAGTTGAGAGCAACAGATTCCAAATGCAAATAGCACACTTGAAATGAACTCTGGACCTTTTATCTGCTCATTGTAGTTGGGATAATGAGGGAATAACACACACCTGGCCATGGAACAGCTGAGAAGCCAATTGTCCCATTACTTTTGGTCCCTTAACAAGTGGGAGGCACATTTGCAAATTGTTGTAATTCCTACACCGTTCACCTGATTTGGATGTAAATACCCTCAAATAAAAGCTGACAGTCTGCAGTTAAAGCGCATGTTGTTCGTTTCATTTGGAATCCATTGTGGTGGTGTATGGAGCCAAAAATATTAGTCCCAGTATTTATGGACCTGACTGTAGATGCAGCAGTCACACTGGCAGAGGACCACCTGGCTGCTAGAGCGGAGGCCAGAGGAGGTACTTAGCCACCTAGCAAGAAGGCCTCCGTGTCGGGACCAAGGTGCAAGGTTCCTGCTCCTGGACAGGGAGAGCGGGACCCAGCGCTAAACCCCATTAACCCGTTTTTCCCCGCTTTGCCTCCCCAGAGACAGGAAGCGACCAGCACTGCTCCCGAGCCATGGAGAGCAGCACAGACGCCGGGGCAGGAATGCTGGAGGTGCGGGCAGCCGGGGCACCTGAGGCGGGATTGTCCGCTGATGGAAATGGGACAGGTGTTCTGCGTCGCCGGTGCTCCAGCACCCTCTCCCGGTCTGGGAGGGAAGTACAGCATTCTGGTAAAGACTCAAGAGGGTATACGCCATGCTTTGGTGGACTCGGGCTGTATGCAGACTCTTGTGCACCAAAGCTTATTTCGCCCCAGGGCATTGTTGGAAGCAGGATGGGTGAAGGGGAAGTGTGTGCATGGTGATGTTCAAAAGTATCCCATAGTGGCACTGATATTGAAATACAAGGGCAAAATCAAGACTTTAAAGTCCATGATTGGGAAGTTCATGAACGAGGATGAACGCAATTGGGATCACTGGCTAGACCCTCTGTTATTTGCAGTGCGAGAGGTCCCCCAGGCCTCCATGGGATTTTCTCCTTTTGAACTGCTGTTCAGGTGCTCGACCTAATTAAAGAAATCTGGGAGGGAGGTCCGAGCCCTGCAAAGAATGAGATTCAGTATGTGCTGGACCTGAGAACAAAACTCCACACTTTAGGGAGGTTATCATGGAATCTGTTGGCTGTGTAACAGAGGGGCCAGACTCAGGCAATTTTCGCCAGGAGATAAAGTGCTTGTATTACTCCCTTCTTCTAGCTCAAGGTTACTCGCCAAGTGGCAAGGACCCTTCGTGGTCACACGGCGAGTGGGGGATGTTGACACAGGAGGGGCCGCACAGCTATATCACCTCAAACTCCTCAAAGCATGGAGAGAGGCTGAAACTGCTTCTCTGGTGAGCCTGGTTAAAGAGAGAGATGAGTTGGGGCCGAAGGTGCCAAATTCCACCATTCCCGCCTCCCTCCATTGTGATGACCAACTCACACAGGCCCAAAGAGTGTATGTTGCTGCACTGCAACAGCTCTTTGGAAACGTGTTCTTTCCCCTGCCCGGCCCAACATCTCTCATCGAGCATCATTTTGAAATTCAGCCTGGCGTGATGGTGCGTTCATGGGCTACAGGCTTCCTGAACATAAAAGGCAAATTGTTCAGAGGGAATTGGCTAAAATGCGGAAAATGGGAGTATAAGAAGAGTCATACAGCGCCTGGTGTAGACCCATAGTTCTTGTGGTGAAGAAAGATGGGTCTATACGGTTCTGTGTTGACAATCGCAAGGTGAATGAAATGTCACGCTTCATTGCTTATCCCATTCCCCGGGTCGACAAGTTCCTGGACCAGTTGGGCACGGCCTGTTTTTTCACAACACTGGATTTAACCAAGGGCCACTTGCAGATTCCCTTGTCTGCATAGTTGAAGAAAAAAACGGCCTTCTCCACTCCGTACAGTTTGTACCAGTTCGTTACACTTCCATTTGGCTTGTTTGGAGCTCCAGCCACCTTCCAGCGCCTCATGGACTAGGTGCTGTCGCCGCATATGCTGCCGCCTACCTGGATGATGTGATCATCCATAGTGTCACCTGGGCGGAGCACGTCCAGCGAGTGGCCGCGGTCCAGGAGTCCCAAAGGCAGGTGGGGCTCACAGCCAACCCAAAGAAGTGTGCGGTTGGATGGAAGGAGGTAGAGTATCTAGGGTACAACTTTGGGGGCAGGCAGGGACGTCCACAGGTGGAGAAAACAGCAGGATCCTGCCCACGCCCCAAGACCAAAAAGGAGTTGAGACGGTTCCTGGGGCTGGCTGGTTACCTCCGCCGGTTCATGCCTGGGTTTGCGGAACTGAACACCCCCTTGACTGATCTCACCCGAAAGGGTGCTAACCCTTGTCCCGCAATCACCACCACCTCAGGTCAGAAAGGAAAAAAGGATTACTCACCCGTCTGACGCACTTTACCTGATCCCCCCCCCCGAAGAATTTGCTTCTCCCACAAGTAAGCTCTCTCCAGAGTCTACCTCCACCTTTCTGAGCACTTGCCCTTGACCTCCAGTCACACTCTCCTCTCTTATGTTACAGAGCCTCTACCCTGTGTGTTCCTGCTCCGAGTCTGTGTCAAGGAACACTACTCCAGCTCTTAGTGTCTCCTGTGTTGTTCTCCTGTGTTATTATTTGTACTCAGTTTCTGTCGCAATAAAAACCTATAAAACCTTATTCCTGTCTGTTTAGTATCTGCATTTTGGTCCATCTCTTGTGCCACTGTTGTTTGTTTCCCCAGCATCACGAGCACACACTGGGCTGTCCAAATCATGGACAAACAGTATCCCTCATTCTTGATTTTTAGTTCCCAAACCATTCTTATAATGACTAACTACTGCTGAAATTCTGGAGATGTTAGCTCTTTTTAAAGGGGTATATAAATAATTATCAGGCAAAATGGTTTGTTGACATATTCCCGTCTGATAACCAGCGTGTGCTCCTGATGCAGGGAAAACAAATTTTGTCTGGGATAACTACCCTGGCACTACACCGGCCCCCTTGTAACAGTACAGATTGCCCAAGAAAATGGACCTAGCAGATCCAATCCATATAGTGATCACGAAGCAGGGCGCAAGATAGGTGAACACAAACAATCTTTCAAATTTTTAGGCAAAAAAATGTAAAGCTATAGGATAAACAAGAAAAGATTCTCTGCCATTCTCAAGCGATGCAACTGTTTTTCTCGTGAACTGTTGAGGGAGCTTCTCCACCGATTGTACCAGCATTGCTTTCTGTGATGCCAGTTTTTCGGAACACAGTCTCCTCTGAACCCTTCTCTGGTGAGTTAGGTGGGTACTGGGGTTTCCTTTGACAATGTTCCTTAGTGTTCGGACGATCTCTGCTCTCTTTTCTTGATGATGCTTGAAAACTCTGTCTAGTAGGAATGCTGAAAGGAAAGGTGCTCATATGGACTGAGGGATACTTTACCTTTCACCTGAAAGGGGAATTGAAGAAGACCTTCTCTCACCCCATCTCCAAGAATAGCGCAGCTAAGAAACTTTTAAATACAGGCAGGGGAAGTGAAGTGTGGTGGAATTTGTGATTGATTTTCGTACTGCAGCTGCCAAAGCTGGCTACCCCGATCATGCTCTCCAGGGCTCTCAATGATGAGAGACCATTTAGCCTCCTGGGACGAGCCTTCCTCCTACGAGGATTTGGTCTCTCTCTCCCTGAGAATAGACAATCACCTGAGGGAGAGAGAAGCCAAGAAGAACTACAAATCCCAACGCACCTTCTTCCGCTCATCCAATTCACGTTTCCATGTCACCACTCCCAGTGTCACCTTCCACCTCATCTCCTCCCCTCACCACTATTGAACTGCCTTCAGAGCCCATGCAGATTGGTCGCTCATGTTTGATGGCATAGGAGAGGGAGATGTGCTTTCGTTTTACAGAATGCTTATACTGTGGCTCTCCCGATTACTTAATTGCCTCTTGCCTGGTTCGGCCAAAAGGCTATCCCCAAATCTACCCTCTTGTAGGGATACAGGTGGGCAGATCCCTGACCTCCTCTAAACCTTAGGTTATTATTTCCTGTGACCCTTAGTATGAATCAATTCACAATGTTGCTTCAGGCCCTGGTAGACTCAGAAGCTGAACAAAACCTTATCGATGTCAAACCAGCTAGCAAGCTGCTTCTCCCCTTGATGCCCTTGAATCCACCCATTCCTGCCACAGCTCTAAATAACCAGGTATTCACCACTATTGCCACCAAACTGAACCCATTAATGTAATCAAATCAGGCAACCACCAGGCACATCTCTACCGTCCAGCAGGCTTCACAATCTGTCTCGGCCAGAGAGGGAGTCTATGGAAAAATACATTCAAAGGTCCCAGGTAGCTGTAATAATCCATCTGTCCTCATCCCTGATAGGTGCTGTTTTTTTCTTTGTGTCTTTGTGAATGAAAGGGGGTTGAATGAAATTACTATTAGGAATTACTATTAAGAATGAATACCCTCTCCTGCTCATAAATTCGGCCTTTTGAACCCATCCATGTTGCTACAGTGTTTACCAAACTCGATCACTGAAATGCGTACCACTTAGTCGTCATCTGACAAAGGGATGAAAATGGAAGACAGCTTTCAACACCCCATTAGGTCATTTCAAGTACCTTGTTATGCCATTCTGCCTTTCAATCGCACCTACAGTATTTCAAGCTCTAGTCAACGATGTTCTCAGATACTTCTTAAATATTTTTGTTTGTTTACCTTGATGACATTCTGATCTTTTCCAAGGACCTTCAGGAGTACCAAGTTCATATCTGCACAGTTCTATAGCGGCTCCTGGAAAATTGCCTGTATGTCAAGGCAGAAAAATGTGAGTTCTATTCTCCCTCAGTCACTTTTCTGGGCTATGTTTTGGCAGGGGGGCAGATGAAGACACACCCAGGTAAGATTCGAGCTGTCGACGAAAGGCCCACACCTTTAACTCAAAAAGAGCTGAAACAATGCCTTGGCTTCACACACTTCTATCGATGTTTCATTCGTAACTACAGTCAGGTAGTAGCACCACTAACACACCTCAACTCTATTAAGATCCCTTTCACCTGGTCCATTAAAGCTAAATTTGCCTTTTCTAAATTAAAGCAATTATTCACCTCCACTTCGATTCTCATCACTCCCAATAGCTCCGAACATGTCATTGTAGAAGTGGATGCTTCAGACACTGGTGTGACAGTCGTGCTTTAGCAGCGTTCAGGTCCCCAGGGCAAGCTCCAGCCTTGTGCATTCTTTTCTCACCGACTCTCTCCTGCTGAGAGAAACTCTGATGTTGGTGACCGAGAATCTCTGGCTGTTAAGTTAGCCTTGGAGGAATGGCGACAGTTGCTAGAGGGGGCAGAGCACTATTCATGAACTGGGCTTATCATAAGAATTTAAGATACCTTAGAACAGATAAAAAGATTAAACATCCAGCAGGCCTGCTGAGCTTTATTCTTTGCATGCTTTAACCTCTTCATCTCCTACCACCCAGGGTCAAGGAACATCAAGCCCAATGCTCTCTCTCTCGCCAGTTTGCCACCAACATCAATTCCCCAGAGCTCGCCAGTACCCAGCTTAGTTCCTGTAAGGTTGGTGGCCCGGTAACCTGGGGAATCAAGGACACTAGGACACACTCAAGAAAGTTGTTGCCTCCCAGCTTCACTCATACCTCAACGACCATAATCTCTATGAACAATTTCAGTCTGGTTTCCGCCCCAATCATAGTACAGAAACTGCTTTGTTAAGGATTACTAATGACCTTCTGAGGTCATTAGTAATGGCAGCTGATTCTGGTCTTTTAACCATTCTCATCCTTTTGGATCCTAGTGCGGCATTTGACACAATTTCTCATAAGATAAGATAAGATAAGATAAGATAAGATGGCCTTTATTAGTCCCACAGGTGGGAAATTTGTTTTGTTACAGCAAAAGTGCAAAGTTATGTAGCAGAAATTAGAAAACACTGGAATGCAATAAAATAAAATAAAATAAAATAAAATAAAATAAAATAAAATACTATATACAATAGAATAAAATAGAATAGAATAATATATACAATAGAATAAAATAGAAATATAAATACTATATACAACTGAGTAGGAAAATACAAAAACACAACTTCGTCAGAAGAAGAATTGCACATATAGGAGTCTTATTGCACATGTGTGGGTTTGTGTGTTTGATCAGCTGCAAAAGTCTTTATTGTGGAGTCTGACAGCAGTGGGGAGGAAAGACCTGCGAAATCTCTCCGTCCCACACCGTGGGTGCCGCAGTCTCCCACTGAAGGAGCTGCTCAGTGCCTTCACAGTCTCATGCATGGGGTGGGAGATGTTGTCCAGCAGGGATGACAGCTTAGCCACCATTCTCCTGTCACTCACCACCTCCACTGGGTCCAGAGGGCCTCCCAGAACAGAGCTGGCCCTTCGGATCAGCCTGTTCAGTCTCTTCCTGTCCCCAGCAGAGATGCTGCCTCCCCAGCAGACCACACCATAACAGATGGCTGAGGCCACCACAGAGTCATAGAAGGTCTTCAGGAGTGGGCCCTCCACTCCAAACGACCTGAGTCTCCGCAGCAGGTACAGCCTGCTCTGCCCTTTCCTGTAGAGGGCATCAGAGTTATGAGTCCAGTCCAGTTTGTTGTTCAGATGAACACCAAGGTACCTGTAGCTGTCCACAGCCTTGATGTCCATACCTTGGATGTTCAGTGGTTGCAGTGGAGGATGCTTGTGCCTGCGGAAGTCTACCACCAGCTCCTTGGTTTTACTGGCATTGATCTGGAGGTAGTTCAGCTGGCACCAGTCCACAAAGTCCTGAGTCAGTCCTCTGTACTCCTTGTCGTCCCCATCAGTGATGAGGCCGACTATTGCAGAGTCATCAGAGAACTTCTGCAGGAAGCACTGGGTGGAGTTGTGGGAGAAGTCTGCAGTGTAGATGGTGAAGAGGAACGGAGCCAGAACCGTTCCCTGTGGGGCCCCCGTACTGCAGACGACCCTGTCCGACACACAGCCCTGAGTCCTCACATACTGTGGTCGGTCGGTGAGGTAGTCCAAAATCCAGGTAGTGAGGTGATGGTCCACTCCAGAGTTCTCCAGCTTGTCCTTCAGAACCGAGGGAAGAATGGTGTTGAAGGCACTGGAGAAATCAAAGAACGTGATTCTCACAGTGCTCCCAGTGGTCTCCAGGTGAGCGAGGGAACGATGTAGGAGGTGAATGACGGCATCATCCGCTCCAATGCCAGGCTGGTAGGCAAACTGAAGTGGGTCCAGTGATGAGCTCACAAGGCGCCGAAGCTGAGCCAGGACCAGCCGCTCCAGGGTCTTCATCAGGTGGGATGTCAGAGCCACCGGCCTGTAGCTGTTGAGGTCCTTGGGGCGTGAAGTCTTTGGCACTGGAACAACACAGGAAGTTTTCCAGAGCTGTGGGACTCTTCCCAGCCTCAGGCTCAGGTTGAAGAGGTGCTCCATCACCCCACACAGTTGGTCCGCGCAGGACCTGACAACCCTCGAGCTGATGCCATCTGGACCCGCTGCCTTCTTGGCTTTAATCCTCCTCAGTTCCCTCCGAACCTGGGTGGTTGAGAGAGACAGGCTGGAGCCTTGTGTTGAGTGTGTATTGGATGCTGTTGTTGGGGGTGGGGAGGAGTGAGCAGGGTGAATAGGGCTTTGGAGTTGACGTCACTGGAGGTGGGCCACGCCCCCTTTCCGCCATGACAGTAGGCTAGACACAGGATACAGCTTCAGCTATGGTTCGTACGTGTTGTGTTATCAGTTGCAACGTTTGATCAGACGATCGTGAAGGCAAGAAGCTGGATAATGGGCTCTCTTTTCATCGTTTTTCAACCTGGAGGCAACGTGAGGGATCCCATGTATCCGATATTACTAAACAAAGACGTCAGGCTTGCATTGCAGCGGTGAGACGAGTGGATCGAGTTCTGTGCAATCCCCAGCTTTTTGTTGGTTTGCTCTCCGCATCTTCTTTCCGGTGAGTTCTAAATTAATTCATATCACTATTAAAATGCTTTTAGTGTTATTTTCAATGTGCTGAGGTCATAGATAATGAGATAAAACATGCTAATGTGTGATGCTGCAGAACCACGTCATGTCATCATGTCGATTGAGTAGCTTGTGATTTAGCATTATTGCAGGCAAACCAGCATATGAAATGGATGTAACAAATCCAGACTGGGCACCAACACTGCTCATGGGCCTCTAAAAACATACTAAATTGCTCTCATTGTACACTAATCCGCACATAACTTCCAGATGAATCACACACCTGTCATGTGCACTAATTTTATCTTACAGGCTTTTATGCAGCTGCAGAGTCTGAAGGTGTGCCCCGTGCAGAAGTAATCGATGAAGATCTGACAGAAGAACAACAACAATATTACAATGTCATAGCTGTGGACAGCAGTTGTGTTGGACAAGTGGAGGTTGAGGTACCACCTGTAAATGTGGACAGTGGTGATCGGACAGACAGCATCACAGAAGCTAAAGGGCAGACGAAGCATTGTGTGTGCAATGAACAGGGCAGAGCAGAAATAAACACAACACTGCTTGATAAGATTGTTAATGTTTGCTGTGTTTTGGTGAATATGTGCCCCAGTGTGGTTGTCAAACCAGCGCCAAATGAAACTTGCTCTTGTTGAGTATTCATAAAGCTGTTGTGTTGCATGTGTAGTTCATTGTAAATAATTGTACTTTGTGTGAAGTAGTTTCAATAAAACAGAAAAGAATAGTATACATGTTTGGTTTTTTTTATTCTTGATCTTATCACATGTACTTAGCAAGTACATAGAAATGAAATGCAAACTATTTACATGGCAACACACAGCTGGCATCAATCTTGAACCACAAAATGAAACATTACAGGCTATTTAGAGCAGCACGTTGTTTGGTGAAGTATTTCCCAACAAGTTCAGGAAGACACACTTTAAGAAAGAAGTCTTGTGCTTGCTTTAAACGTGGTTCCCAGAAATCCACATCAGGGAAGATGCGTATGACAGAAGGTCTCTCTGTGTCCACACAACGAGGTCACAGTGCAGTTTCATTCAGTCGTTGTGAGTGCAGTACCTGAAACACACAAAAACCACTTTTAATAAAAGGTCTGTAATGAACCAAGGCTAATATAGATGGGTTGGCTGTACGTGCAAATCAAAAACTGTAACAAGGAAGTTGTTTAGAAAGTTATCATGTTCAAACCGACTTACCTTTGTCTTAACGACAACGTACAGTTGTCGCAGCGTGGAGGCATAAAGATGGACAAATCTTGCACCCAGCCGTTCGTGAATTGGATGTGGGCCTCCAGGGATTTATAATTCTTAAACTGGTTTGCTGTGTATGCGCTGACTCCACAGACAAGGTATGCAAAGATCGGGATAGGACAAAGGCGGTAAGATAAAATTAGTGCACATGACAGGTGTGTGATTCATCTGGAAGTTATGTGCGGATTAGTGTACAATGAGAGCAATTTAGTATGTTTTTAGAGGCCCATGTGCAGTGTTGGTGCCCAGTCTGGATTTGTTACATCCATTTCATATGCTGGTTTGCCTGCAATAATGCTAAATCATAAGCTACTCAGTCGACATGATGACATGACGTGGTTCTGCAGCATCACACATTAGCATGTTTTATCTCATTATCTATGACCTCAGCACATTGAAAATAACACTAAAAGCATTTTAATAGTGATATGAATTAATTTAGAACTCACCGGAAAGAAGATGCGGAGACCAAACCAACAAAAAGCTGGGGATTGCACAGAACTCGATCCACTCGTCTCACCGCTGCAATGCAAGCCTGACGTCTTTGTTTAGTAATATCGGATACATGGGATCCCTCACGTTGCCTCCAGGTTGAAAAACGATGAAAAGAGAGCCCATTATCCAGCTTCTTGCCTTCACGATCGTCTGATCAAACGTTGCAACTGATAACACAACACGTACGAACCATAGCTGTGTCTAGCCTACTGTCATGGCGGAAAGGGGCGTGGCCCACCTCCAGTGACATCACCTCCAAAGCCCTATTGAGGAGGTGTGAAGTGTCTGAGGTGTCAGAGGTGGAACAGCAGCAGTGGGGGTGGGTGAGTCTGCAGCCGATGTTGGAGACTGCCTCATGGCTGAATCAAATCTGTTGAAGAAATGATTCAGTTCATTTGCCCACCTCACATCCCTCCCAGGCAGAGAGTTCTGATGTTTGTGGCCTGAGATCGTTCTGAGGCCTCTCCAGACTTCACCAACGTTATTTTGCTGAAGCTGGTTCTCCATCTTCTGCCTGTAGCTGTCCTTCCCATTCCTTATCAGTCCCCTCAGCTCTCTCTGCACCCTCATAATATCCTCCTGAGCAGATTAGCATCCATTGGCATTAGTCACACCCACCTTGCCTGGTTCACCTCATATCTCTCTCCTTTCTAGATAAAAATGGCATTAGTGAAGTATTTCAGTCTGGTGGCGATAGAAGTAAAGCCATTTCTCTGTTTTAGAGACTTTGAGAGAGCTATCCATGCCTTCATTTCATCTTGCCCTGACTACTGTAATAGTCTTTACTCTGGTGTTAGTCTGTCATCAGTTAGCCGTCTACAGCTGGTCCAAAATGCTGCAGCACGGTTACTAACTGACACACGCAAGCGAGACCACATATCCCCCATACTGGCATCATTACACTGGCTGCCAGTTAGTTTTAGAATTAATTTTAAGAATTTATTATTTGTTTTCAAGGCATTGCACGGGTTAGCACCCTCATACGTTTCTGATCTTTTAAAGTGGTACACTCCTGCAAAATCACTGAGGTCTGGGGATCAATTGCTCCTGGCTGTCCCGAGAATGAGTTTGTATTACATTTATTTATCTTATTTCTCACTCAAATCTTCTAATTTTATGATTCTTTTCTTAACTCTTATCATATCTCCCTATGTTTTTATTTCTTTTAATTATCTTAATTGTACAGCACCTTGGTCAACGGTTGTTGTTTTAAATGTGCTATATAAATAAATTTGACTTTGACTTTGACTCTCAGACCGCACTCAGTTTATCCAACTTAAATCCCACTCTTTAAGTCTCTATCCTGTTTCTGCTGGTGTGCCCCAGGGTTCAGTATTAGGGCCTCTTTTATTCATTATCTACGTGCTCCCTCTTGGCCAAATATTCCGAAAATATAATATAAAATTTTCATTGTTATGGTGATGACACCCAGGTCTATATTTCCTCCAAACCTAATTCATCCCTTCCACCTACCTCCCTCTCGAACTGTCTTATGGAGATCAGATCTTGGTTCTCCTCCAATTTTCTCATACTTAACAGTAATAAAACAGAAGTTTTACTCGTTGGCACAGCCTCTACCTTTACCAAATCTCACAGTTTCTCCATTAATATTGAAAATTCCCCCATCCTTCCTTCCCCGCAGGTAAAGAGTTTGGGTGTCATACTTGACAGTACTCTCTCATTTCAGTCTCACATTAATTACATAACCTGCATACTTTCACTTACGTAACATTAACCGACTTCGTCCCTTCCTTACTCCCCATGCTGCTGCCATCCTTGTCCATAGTCTTATTACTTCCCGGACTGACTATTTCAACTCACCCCAATTCTTCAACAGCTTCACTGGTTGCCCACAGAAGCCAGGATAAACTTTAAAATCTTAGTTCTCACGTTTAAGTGTATTCATAACCTTGCCCCTCCTTATCTCTGTGATCTGCTTCATATCGCCACAGTTTCCCGCTCTCTCAGATCTTCATCTGCCACTCATCTTGTTGTCTCTTCTGCTCGCCTTACCACTATGGGGCACAGAGCTTTCAGTCACTGTGTTCCTCAGCTCTGGACCTCACTTCCTTCAGCCTTAAGAAATATAGATTCACAACTCAAAACCTACTTGTTTAAACTGGCTTACTCGCTTTAATACAGATTTTACTTGCTGTCAAATCGTGTTTTGTTTTTTGTTTTAAATTTGTTGTTTGTGGTTGTATTTTGCTGGTTTCTGTATCTTAATTTATTAGAATCTATTTTAATCTACTGTTTTATTGATGTCTTTTTCTCTTTGTAAGGTGACCTTGGGTTTTACAAAGGCGCCCTCAAATAAAATGTATTATTATTATTATTATTATGTGTGCCTATGACAAGAGGCACACATATTACTATTCGTCGGATTTATTATGTGTGCCTATGACAAGAGGCACACATATTACTATTCCTCGGATTTATTATTCTTATTATTATTATTATTATTATGTGTGCCTATGCCAAGAGGCACACATATTACTATTCCTCGGATTTATTATTATTATGTGTGCCTATGCGAAGAGGCACACATATTACTATTCCTCGGATTTATTATTATTATTCTTCAGTTTCCGCCTGAAATTTTGCAGCGAATCTCGCCCCGCAGTTTTCAGACAAGCTTCATATATGTTACCTCATTTTGTGCGGCTGGATCTGGAATGGTGTGCTATGACTTTTGGTGTTTATGACTATTATAGTTTTTGAAATATTAATATTTTAGTGAAAATTTTCCCGCGCTCCTCTGCCAAACAGTTTTGACAATAGGGTTACATATGTTAGATCATTTTGTGCGGCTGGAGCTGGACTACTATGGTACGACTTTTGGTGTTCATGACTTTTATAGTTTTTTAAATATTAATATTTTAGTGCAAATTTAGAAAGATTCTACTTTTGGCGCCATAGAAACAGACTTCATTTGTGGTGTCTTGGCTCTCTCTAGTGGTATACCCGGAGTAGTACAGGCGAAAAGATCTATCCTTGGCCCAAAACTCCATATCCCACAATTCATAGCACGCCTCTACAGAGGCCTCTACCCAGTCAAACAATGGCGGCCACCACTTCGTTTTCTGTCTTTTATTCGTGTTTCTAGGTCACAAACTAAACTTTTAAGACATTTTCAGGCGAGAATATAGGTGTGTAAACTTCAAATATCTGCTCGTTTTATCAAGACATCCCATATTAGCAAGAGTTGTCTTATGTGTTGCTGATAGCCAGCCGGCTAGCATAGCGCCGCTAGCATAGCTAGCTAGCGCTGCTAGCGACCCTCAAAGCACCCAGGCTGGGCTTATAGTGACGCGGCTAAAATTTGTTGCAACACCCGATCGCTCGCCAAGTCTGTGTTTTAGCTGGACTCACTTTTCGCTTATATGGGCCGATGATGGTGGTCGATGTGGAAAAAATAACTGAGTTGTTTGGTGGTGGAGCTAGCCGGAGCTACAACAGAGGGCAGCTATCCACCGGTGTGTGACAGAAAGGACATGCCGCGAACCACACATAGGAGGTGGGGCAGGCCACCGCCGATCGACCGGTGGTTGCTAACCTGGAGGTCAATCGTGGATCAGGGAAAGCGAAGGTGGTTGCTAACCTGGAGGTCAATCGTGGATCAGGGAAAGCGAAGGCAGGAGCTGAGGGGTGAACTGAATTTCAGGTAAGAAGTTATGAACTGCACTCTATTTGGGTCAGATATAAACAGAGTTTAGGTGTAGTTTATTTTCGTTGTGCTGACCTTTTACAATCGTACTGCATGCTAGCTAGCACGACAGCTGTGTGCGCGGTAAGTTACTGATGTTGAACTTTATTATATTCATAAGGGTTGGTTCGTCAGAGTTGCCGTACAAACGGAATCGTCCCACATTCAGAGAAAACATTACGATTTATTCTGTCGTTACGAAGCCTCCCCTGTCATTCTCTCGCCAGTTGCAACTTCACTCATGAAACTGATCAACGATCGGCTTTTCGCTCTTGTTTATCGCGCTAAAGAACAGCAGCACGTTTAAGCTTGATCAGCTGTTGTTAGAATTCATTTGATTTTAATTTCTAGCAGCTCCTTCAGTGGGAGACTGCGGCACCCACGGTGTGGGATGGAGAGATTTCGCAGGTCTTTCCTCCCCACTGCTGTCAGACTCCACAACAAAGACTTTAACTGATCAAACACACACATGTGCAATAACACTAAGTGCAATAATCTTCCTGGCATCGTTGTATTTTTTACTCAGTTGTATATAGCATTTGTATTCTATTTTTATCTTATTGTATATTTTATTCTATTTTATTCTACTGTATATAGTATTTTATTTTATTCTATTCTGTACAGTTGTGTACTGTATTTATTCTTATTTTATTTTATTCTAATTTTTGCTTCATAACTTTTGCACTGTCCACTTCCTGCTGTGACAAAACAAATTTCCCACATGTGGGACTAATAAAGGTTATCTTATCTTATCTTAGTATCAGCTGATGTTTGCTGGGGCACAGCTGTAGAAGCGGCTGGTCCAAACCAGGAGATGTCCTTACTGAATCATCAGAGCTGAACTGGTGATGGAGAAACAGGTTTACCCTTTAGGTGACATGAATGAGTTGAAGGGAAGTTATGAACTGTTTCTGACAGACAAATATACACCAAGCTCCTGTTTTTGTGTAGCTGACAGCTGGTAACTGTGCAGGGGCGGATCTAGCAAAGCTTTTGCCAGGGGGCCAGGTAGGGCATTAACAGGGAAAGGGGGACACAAAGATATACTTTTCTTTCTTACTCTCATATAAAATATTTAGCTTTTTATTAAATAGTTATCTGCATCTTACAACCACAGTTTGTATAATAATACACAAGATTGGCTGTAGACCATTGTTAATCATTCAGAACACTGTGTAAAAATAACAAAAAACAAAAAGTGAATGCACAGCCGGCTGTGTGGGTAAACCAACCATGTGTGAAAAGTGGTCCATAATGTAATGCTTCAAAGCGTGTTCATGCAAAAATTGTCGGGTCTGCCGTGGTACAATGGGACTTCTGCTCATGAACCTGTGTGCACAGCGTCTGCAAATCGGCGCTGTACGAAGTAACTTCATCTTTACACAAAACTGTAAGCTGTCATCTGTGAAGCGTGAGCGGTGTTTGTTTTTACCATAGTTCATGGTGGAGAATGGCTGCTCTTCTGAGTTTTGCTCTCTGTAGCTGTATGAATGGCAAACTACAGTGATTAGCAGCGGCATAGGCACACATAAAATTTCTTCTGAAATTTTCGCTTTCTAGTTATGTGTGCCTATGCCAGGAGGCACACATATTACTATTCCTCGGATTTATTATTCTTATTATTATTATTTTCCTTTTTCCGCCTGAAATTTTGCAGCGTATCTCGACCCGCAGTTTTGAGACAAGCTTCATATATGTTACCTCATTTTGTGCGGCTGGATCTGGAATGGTGTGCTATGACTTTTGGTGTTTATGAGTATTATAGTTTTTTAAATATTAATATTTTTCTGAAAATTTTCCCGCGCTCCTCTGCCAAACAGTTTAGACAATAGGGGTACATATGTTACATCATTTTGCGCGGCTGGAGCTGGACTATTATGTCCTGACTTTTGGTGTTCATGACTTTTATAGTTTTTTAAATATTAATATTTTAGTGCAAATTTAGGCCAATTCATCTTTTGGCGCCAAATAAACAGACTTCATTTGTGGTGTGTTGGCGCTCTCTAGTGGTATGCCGGGAGTGGTACAGCCTGTCTACCCTTATTTGGATTACCGTAATGATGACAATTTCAACGGTGCGCACAGCGTCGCTGCTTTCAGGAGCCATTGGAATTTTTAAGGTTGCGCAAATCATTCAAAAGTTACGGTAATGCTTGGTGGAAAACTCAATATCCCACAATTCATAGCACACCTCTGCCGAGTTAAACAATGGCGGCCACCACTTCGTTTTATATGTCTTTTATTACTGTTTCTAGGTCACAAAATAAACTTTTAAGATATTTTCAGGCGAGAATGTAGGTGTGTAAACTTCAAATATCTGCTTGTTTTATCAAGACATCCCATATTAGCGACAATGCTCTGACGACCTCGGTCCTGCCTGACAGCTAGCCGGCTACCTAGCTGCCGCACCCTGCTGCAAATGGACAGCGAGGGGACTCTCTCTCTCCTTTCACCTCCCCGGTCTCTCGCAAATGCTCGCACAGAATCGGAGTTACAGCTGGATGTGGAAAAAATAACTGAGTTGTTTGGTGGTGCTATAATGCGGAGCTACAACAGTGGGCAGCTATCCACCGGTGTATGACAGAAAGGACATGCCATGACCGCAGATCGACCGGTGTTTGCTAACGCGGAGGTCAATCGTGGATCAGGGAAAGCGAAGGCAGGAGCGTGAGGTGAACTGAATTTCAGGTAAGAAGTTATGAACTGCAGTCTATTTGGTTCAGATATAAACCGAGTTTAGGTGTAGTTTATTTAGCAGCAGTTCTCTTATGTGTTGCTGATAGCTGGCTAGCTAGCTAGCGCCGGTAGCATAGTTAGCTCGCGCTGCTAGCGACCCTTCGTGAAAAAGCACCCAGGCTTGGCTTATATTGAGCCGGGTGAAAGTCGTGTCAGCACCCGGTCGCGCACTCTATTTGGGTCAGATATAAACCGAGTTTAGGTGTAGTTTATTTAGCAGCAGTTCTCTTATGTGTTGCTGATAGCTGGCTAGCTAGCTAGCGCCGGTAGCATAGTTAGCTCGCGCCGATAGCGACCCTTCGTGAAAAAGCACCCAGGCTTGGCTTATATTGAGGCGGGTGAAACTCGTGTCAGCACCCGGTCGCTCGCCGACAGTATGTGTTTTAGCTGGACTTATTTTTCGTTTATATGGGCTGATGATGCTGGAAACCGAAGGCAGGAGCGTGAGGTGAACTGAATTTCAGGTAAGAAGTTATGAACTGCACTCTATTTGGGTCAGATATAAACCGAGTTTAGGTGTAATTTATTTTCGTTGACCTTTTACAATCGTACTGCCACGGGAGTTTATATACAGCTGTGTGCGCACTAAGTTACTGACGTTGGACTTTATTTTATTCATTAGGGTTAGTTCATAGAGTTGCCGTGCCGTACAAACGGAATCGTCCCACATTCAGAGAAAACATTATGATTTATTCTGTCGTTACGAAGCCTCCCCTGTCATTCTCTCGCGTGTTGAAACGTCAATCATGAAACTGATCAATGATCGGCTGTTCGCTCTTATTTATCGCGCTAAACAACAGCAGCACGTTTAAGCTTGATCAGCTGTTGTTAGAATTCTTTTGATTTTAATTTCTAGTATCAGCTGATGTTTGCTGGAGCATGAAGATGAAATCAGGAGATGTCCTTACTGAATCATCAGAGCTGAACTGGTGATGGAGAAACAGGTTTACACTTTAGGTGACATGAATGAGTTGAAGGGAAGTTATGAGTTGTTTTTGTGTAGCTGACAGCTGGTAACTGTGCAGGGGCGGATCTAGCAAAGCTTTTAGGGGGGAGCTAGGGCATTAACAGAGAAAGGTGGACACAAAGATATACTTTTCTTTCTTACTCTCATATAAAATATTTAGCTTTTATTAAATAGTTATCTGAATCTCACAACCAAAGTTTGTATAATAATACACAGGATTGGCTGTAGACCATTGTTCATAATTCAGAACACTGTGTAAAAATAACAAAAAACAAAAAGTGAATGCATGTGTGAAAAGTGGTCTATAATGTAATGCTTCAAAGTGTGTTCATGAAAAACATTGTCGGGTCTGCCGTGGTGCAATGGGACTTCTGCTAATGAACCTGTGTGCACAGCGTCTGCAAATCGGCGCTGTACGAAGTAACTTCATCTTTACACAAAACTGTAAGCTGTCATCTGTGAAGCGTGAGCGGTGTTTGTTTTTACCATAGTTCATGGTGGAGAATGGCTGCTCTTCTGAATTTTGCTCTCTGTAGCCGTATGAATGGCAAACTACAGTGATTAGCAGCGGCATAGGCACACATAAAATTTCTTCTGAAATTTTCGCTTTCTAGTTATTATTATTATTATTCTCCAGTTTCCGCCTGAAATTTTGCAGCGAATCTCGCCCCACAGTTTTGAGACAAGCTTCATATATGTTACCTCATTTTGTGCGGCTGGATCTGGAATGGTGTGCTATGACTTTTGGTCTTTATGAATTTTATAGTTTTTTAAATATTAATATTTTAGTGAAAATTTTCCCGCGCTCCTCTGCCGAACAGTTTTGACTTTAGGGTTACATATGTTAGATCATTTTGTGCGGCTGGAGCTGGACTATTATGTCATGACTTTTGGTGTTCATGACTTTTATAGTTTTTTAAATATTAATATTTTAGTGCAAATTTAGGCCAATTCATCTTTTGGCGCCAAATAAACAGACTTCATTTGTGGTGTGTTGGCTCCATCTTTTGGTCCCATTGAAACAAATTTCAAACTTCATTTGTGGTGTGTTGGCTCTCTCTAGTGGTATGCCGGGAGTGGTACAGCCTGTCTACCCTTATTTGGATTACCGTAATGATGACAATTTCAACGGTGCGCACAGCGTCGCTGCTTTCAGGAGCCATTGGAATTTTTAAGGTTGCGCAAATCATTCAAAAGTTACGGTAATGCTTGGTGGAAAACTCAATATCCCACAATTCATAGCAGGCCTCTGCCGAGTCAAACAATGGCGGCCATCACTTAGTTTTTATTTTCCTCTTAATACTGTTTCTAGGTCACAAAATAAACTTTTAAGATATTTTCAGGCGAGAATGTAGTTGTGTAAACTTCAAATATCTGCTCGTTTTGTCAAAACATCCCATATTAGCGACACTGTTCTGACGATGTCGTTTCTGCCTGAGGCTAGCTGGCTAGCTAGCTAGCGCGGCTTTGCTAACAAGCTACAGCCAGCCTGGATGACAGTGAGGGCGGCTTACTATGGTTTCACCCCCGGTCCTTCGCAGTGTCTCGTGGTCACAGCTGGACTTATTTTTCCTTCATATGGACCGATGATTTATTTATTTATTCATTTTAGTAACGGTATAAACAGTGAAAGGTGGTGGATTGGCCAGATGTAAACTTCAAATATCTGCTCGTGTTACCAAGACATCCCATATTAGCTCTGATGTTTTCGGTGCCTGCAAAGAGCTAGACAGGTAGCTAGCTAACCCGAGCTGGCTGTCTTTTTGACTCAGGGTCATAGCTGGACTTATTTTTCGTTTTTATGAGCCGATGAGGGGTTTTTTTAGTAACGGTACAAACAGTGAAAGGCGGTGGATTGTCCAGATGCTGGTCGATGTGGAAAAAATAACTGAGTTGTTTGGTAGTCGCTGACGCGGAGCTACAACCGAGGGCAGCTATCCACCGGTGTGTGTCAGAAAGAACATGCGGGGAACGAGGCAGCGAGGCGACCGCCGATCGACCGGTGGTAGATCGTGGATCAGGGAAACCGAAGGCAGGAGAAGCAGGCGGCTGCCGGTCGGAGCGTGAGGTGAACTGAATTTCAGGTAAGAAGTTATGACCTGCACTCTATTTGGGTCAGATATAAACCGAGTTTATCTGACTACGTCGGTCCTGCCTGACAGCTAGCCGGCTACCTAGCTAGCTGCCGCACTTGGCTGCAAATGGATAGCGAGGGGACTCTCTCTCTCTCCTTTCACCTCCCCGGTCTCTCGCAAATGCTCGCATAGAATCGGAGTTACAGCTGGATGTGGAAAAAATAACTGAGTTGTTTGGTGGTGGAGCTACAACAGAGGGCAGCTACCCACCGGTGTGTGACAGAAAGGACATGCCGCCAACGAGACATATGAGGCCGGGCAGGCGATTGCTAACGCGGTGGTCAATCATGGATCAGGGAAAGCGAAGGCAGGAGCGTGAGGTGAACTGAATTTCAGGTAAGAAGTTATGAACTGCACTCTATTTGGGTCAGATATAAACAGAGTTTAGGTGTAGTTTATTTAGCAGCAGTTCTCTTATGTGTTGCTGATAGCCGGCTAGCTAGCTAGCGCCGCTAGCATAGTTAGCTCGCGCCGCTAGCAACCCTTCGTGAAAAAGCACCCAGTCTTGGCTTATATTGAAGCGGGTGAAACTCGTGTCAGCACCCGGTCGCTCTCTATTTGGGTCAGATATAAACCGAGTTTAGGTGTAGTTTATTTAGCAGCAGTTCTCTTATGTGTTGCTGATAGCCGGCTAGCTAGCTAGCGCCGCTAGCATAGTTAGCTCGCGCCGCTAGCAACCCTTCGTGAAAAGCACCCAGGCTTGGCTTATATTGAGGCGGGTGAAACTCGTGTCAGCACCCGGTCGCTCTCTATTTGGGTCAGATATAAACCGAGTTTAGGTGTAATTTATTTTCGTTGACCTTTTACAATCGTAATGCCACGGGTGTTTATATACAGCTGTGTGCGCACTAAGTTACTGACGTTGGACTTTATTTTATTCATTAGGGTTAGTTCATAGAGTTGCCGTGCCGTACAAACGGAATCGTCCCACATTCAGAGAAACATTATGATTTATTCTGTCGTTACGAAGCCTCCCCTGTCATTCTCTCGCGTGTTGAAACGTCAATCATGAAACTGATCAATGATCGGCTGTTCGCTCTTATTTATCGCGCTAAACAACAGCAGCACGTTTAAGCTTGATCAGCTGTTGTTAGAATTCTTTTGATTTTAATTTCTAGTATCAGCTGATGTTTGCTGGAGCATGAAGATGAAATCAGGAGATGTCCTTACTGAATCATCAGAGCTGAACTGGTGATGGAGAAACAGGTTTACACTTTAGGTGACATGAATGAGTTGAAGGGAAGTTATGAGTTGTTTCTGAGAGACAAAGACCAAGCTCCTTTTTTGTGTAGCTGACAGCTGGTAACTGTGCAGGGGCGGATCTAGCAAAGCTTTTAGGGGGGGGAGCTAGGGCATTAACAGAGAAAGGTGGACACAAAGATATACTTTTCTTTCTTACTCTCATATAAAATATTTAGCTTTTATTAAATAGTTATCTGAATCTCACAACCAAAGTTTGTATAATAATACACAGGATTGGCTGTAGACCATTGTTCATAATTCAGAACACTGTGTAAAAATAACAAAAAACAAAAAGTGAATGCATGTGTGAAAAGTGGTCTATAATGTAATGCTTCAAAGTGTGTTCATGCAAACATTGTCGGGTCTGCCGTGGTACAATGGGACTTCTGCTCATGAACCTGTGTGCACAGCGTCTGCAAATCGGCGCTGTACAAAGTAACTTCATCTTTACACAAAACTGTAAGCTGTCATCTGTGAAGCGTGAGCGGTGTTTGTTTTTACCATAGTTCATGGTGGAGAATGGCTGCTCTTCTGAGTTTTGCTCTCTGTAGCCGTATGAATGGCAAACTACAGTTATTAGCAGCGGCATAGGCACACATAAAATTTCTTCTGAAATTTTCGCTTTCTAGTTATGTGTGCCTATGGAAAGAGGCACACATATTACTATTCGTCGGATTTATTATTCTTATTATTATTATTATTCTCCATCTTCCGCCTAAATTTCGGCACGTATCTCGCCCCGCAGTTTTGAGACAAGCTTCATATATGTTACCTCATTTTGTGCGGCCGGATCTGGAATGGTGTGCTATGACTTTTGGTGTTTATGACTATTATAGTTTTTAAATATTAATATTTTAGTGAAATTTTCCCGCGCTCCTCTGCCAAACAGTTTTGACATTAGGATTACATATGTTAGATCATTTTGTGCGGCTGGAGCTGGACTATTATGTTGTGACTTTTGGTGTTTATGACTTTTATAGTTTTTTAAATATTAATATTTTAGTACAAATTTAGGCCAATTCATCTTTTGGCGCCAAATAAACAGACTTCATTTGTGGTGTCTTGGCTCTCTCTAGTGGTATACCGGGAGTAGTACGGCTGAAAATCTGTATGCTTGTTACAAACTCCATATCCCATAATTCATAGCACCCTCTGCCGAGTTAAACAATGGCGGACACCACTTCGTTTTATATGTCTTTTATTCGTGTTTCTAGGTCACAAAATACACTTTTAAGATATTTTCAGGCGAGAATGCAGGTGTGTAAACTTCAAATATCTGCTTGTTTTATCAAGACATCCCATATTTAGCGACAGTGCTCTGACGACGTTGGTCCTGCCTGACAGCTAGCCGGCTACCTAGCTAGCTGCCGCACTTGGCTGCAAATGGATAGCGAGGGGACTCTCTCTGTCGTTTCACCTCCCCGGTCTCTCGCAAATGCTCGCACAGAATCGGAGTTACAGCTGGATGTGGAAAAAATAACTGAGTTGTTTGGTGGTGCTATAACGCGGAGCTACAACAGTGGGCAGCTATCCACCGGTGTATGACAGAAAGGACATGCCGCGACCGCCGATCGACCGGTATTTGCTAACGCGGAGGTCAATCGTGGATCAGGGAAAGCGAAGGCAGGAGCGTGAGGTGAACTGAATTTCAGGTAAGAAGTTATGACCTGCACTCTATTTGGGTCAGATATAAACCGAGTTTAGGTGTAGTTTATTTAGCAGCAGTTCTCTTATGTGTTGCTGATAGCCGGCTAGCTAGCTAGCGCCGCTAGCATAGTTAGCTAGCACCGCTAGCGACCCTTCGTGAAAAAGCACCCAGGCTTGGCTTATATTGAGGCGGGTGAAACTCGTGTCAGCACCCGGTCGCTCGCCGACAGTATGTGTTTTAGCTGGACTTATTTTTCGTTTATATGGACCGATGATTTATTTATTTATTCATTTTAGTAACGGTATAAACAGTGAAAGGTGGTGGATTGGCCAGATGTAAACTTCAAATATCTGCTCGTGTTACCAAGACATCCCATATTAGCTCTGATGTTTTCGGTGCCTGCAAAGAGCTAGACAGGTAGCTAGCTAACCCGAGCTGGCTGTCTTTTTGACTCAGGGTCATAGCTGGACTTATTTTTCGTTTTTATGAGCCGATGAGGGTTTTTTTTTAGTAACGGTACAAACAGTGAAAGGCGGTGGATTGTCCAGATGCTGGTCGATGTGGAAAAATAACTGAGTTGTTTGGTAGTCGCTGACGCGGAGCTACAACCGAGGGCAGCTATCCACCGGTGTGTGTCAGAAAGAACATGCGGGGAACGAGGCGGCGAGGCGACCGCCGATCGACCGGTGGTAGATCGTGGATCAGGGAAACCGAAGGCAGGAGAAGCAGGCGGCTGCCGGTCGGAGCGTGAGGTGAACTGAATTTCAGGTAAGAAGTTATGACCTGCACTCTATTTGGGTCAGATATAAACCGAGTTTAGGTGTAGTTTATTTTCGTTGTGCTGACTTTTTACAATCAGTTATAATAACTCGTACTGCGTGGTAGCTAGCACGATGGAGTTTCTATACAGCTGTGTGCGCGCTAAGTTACTGATGTTGAACTTTATGACAGCCTCCCCTGTCATTCTCTCGCCTGTTCAAACTTCAGTCATGAAACTGATCAATGATCGGCTTTTCTCTCTTGTTTGTTTATCGCGCTAAACAACAGCAGCACGTTTAAGCTTGATCAGCTGTTGTTAGAATTCATTTGATTTTAATTTCTAGTATCAGCTGATGTTTGCTGGAGCCACAGCTGTAGAAGCGGCTGGTCGAAACCAGGAGATGACCTTACTGAATCATCAGAGCTGAACTGGTGATGGAGAAACAGGTTTACCCTTTAGGTGACATGAATGAGTTGAAGGGAAGTTATGAACTGTTTCTGAGAGAAATAAACACCAAGCTCCTTTTTTTATTTAGCTGACAGCTGGTAACTGTGCAGGGGCGGATCTAGCAAAGCTTTTGCCAGGGGGCCAGGTAGGGCATTAACAGAGAAAGGTGGACACAAAGATATACTTTTCTTTCTTACTCTCATACAGGGAGTGCAGAATTATTAGGCAAGTTGTATTTTTGAGGAATAATTTTATTATTGAACAACAACCATGTTCTCAATGAACCCAAAAACACATTAATATCAAAGCTGAATGTTTTGGAAGTAGTTTTTAGTTTGTGTTTAGTTTTAGCTATTTTAGGGGGATATCTGTGTGTGCAGGTGACTATTACTGTGCATAATTATTAGGCAACTTAACAAAAAACAAATATATACCCATTTCAATTATTTATTTTTACCAGTGAAACCAATCTAACATCTCCACATTCACAAATATACATTTCTGACATTCAAAAACAAAACCAAAACAAATCAGCGACCAATATAGCCACCTTTCTTTGCAAGGACACTCAAAAGCCTGCCATCCATGGATTCTGTCAGTGTTTTGATCTGTTCACCATCAACATTGCGTGCAGCAGCAACCACAGCCTCCCAGACACTGTTCAGAGAGGTGTACTGTTTTCCCTCCTTGTAAATCTCACATTTGATGATGGACCACAGGTTCTCAATGGGTTCAGATCAGGTGAACAAGGAGGCCATGTCATTAGTTTTTCTTCTTTTAAACCCTTTCTTGCCAGCCACGCTGTGGAGTACTTGGACGCGTGTGATGGAGCATTGTCCTGCATGAAAATCATGTTTTTCTTGAAGGATGCAGACTTCTTCCTGTACCACTGCTTGAAGAAGGTGTCTTCCAGAAACTTGCAGTAGGACTGGGAGTTGAGCTTGACGCCATCCTCAACCCGAAAAGGCCCCACAAGCTCACCTTTGATGATACCAGCCCAAACCAGTACTCCACCTCCACCTTGCTGGCGTCTGAGTGGGACTGGAGCTCTCTGCCCTTTACCAATCCAGCCACGGGCCCATCCATCTGGCCCATCAAGACTCACTCTCATTTCATCAGTCCATAAAACCTTAGAAAAATCAGTCTTGAGATATTTCTTGGCCCAGTCTTGACGTTTCAGCTTGTGTGTCTTGTTCAGTGGTGGTCGTCTTTCAGCCTTTCTTACCTTGGCCGTGTCTCTGAGTATTGCACACCTTGTGCTTTTGGGCACTCCAGTGATGTTGCAGCTCTGAAATATGGCCAAACTGGTGGCAAGTGGCATCTTGGCAGCTGCAGCTTGACTTTTCTCAGTTCATGGGCAGTTATTTTGCCCCTTGGTTTTTCCACACGCTTCTTGCGACCCTGTTGACTATTTTGAATGAAACGCTTGATTGTTCGATGATCACGCTTCAGAAGCTTTGCAATTTTAAGACTGCTGCATGCCTCTGCAAGACTATTTTTGACTTTTCTGAGCCTGTCAAGTCCTTCTTTTGACCCATTTTGCCAAAGGAAAGGAAGTTGCCTAATAATTATGCACACCTGATATAGGGTGTTGATGTCATTAGACCATACCCCTTCTCATTACAGAGATGCACATCACCTAATATGCTTAATTGGTAGTAGGCTTTCGAGCCTATACAGCTTGGAGTAAGACAACATGCATGAAGGGATGATGTGGACAAAATACTCATTTGCCTAATAATTCTGCACTCCCTGTATAAAATATTTAGCTTTTATTAAATAGTTATCTGAATCTTACAACCAAAGTTTGTATAATAATACACAAGATTGGCTGTAGACCATTGTTCATCATTCAGAACACTGTGTAAAAATAACAAAAAACAAAAAGTGAATGCAAAAGTGCATAAATATTTATTTTACGTGTTTGATATGTGTGGCGGGGCGTGGTCTGCAGTGCCGCTGCAGGGGAGGTGGACCCACCTGAGGGCATCTGCAATCACACCTCTCGGGCGTAGTCTGTGCTCTCTCGGCTGTTTTTTGGGTGTGTGTCGGGCTGTGAGTTGAAAAGCTACAGCTGGCTGGGAGGGTACACCAACCATGTGTGAAAAGTGGTCCATAACGTACTGGTTCAAAGTGTGTTCGTGCAAACATTGTCGGGGTCTGCCGTGGTACAGAGGGACTTCTGCTTATGAACCTGTGTGCACAGCGTCTGCAAATCGGGGCTGTACAAAGTGACCTCATCTTTACCCAAAACTGTAAGCTGTCATCTGTGAGGCGCGAGCGGTGTTTGTTTTTACCATAATTCATGGTGGAGAATGGCTGCTCTTCTGAGTTTTGCTGTCTGTAGCCGTATGAATGGAAAACTACACAGATTAGCAGCGGCATAGGCACACATAAAATTTCTTCTGAAATTTTCGCTTTCTAGTTATTATTATTCTCCATCTTCCGCCTAAATTTCGGCACGTATCACGCCCCGCAGTTTTGAGAAAAGCTTCATATATGTTACCTCATTTTGTGCGGCTGGATCTGGAATGGTGTGCTATGACTTTTGGTGTTTATGACTATTATAGTTTTTAAAATATTAATATTTTAGTGAAAATTTTCCCGCGCTCCTCTGCCAAACAGTTTTGACAATAGGGGTACATATGTTACATCATTTTGTGCGGCTGGAGCTGGGCTAGTATGGTGTGACTTTTGGTGTTCATAACTTTTATAGTTTTTGAAATATTTAGATTTTAGTGCAACTTTAGGCCAATTTCTAGGCTCCTGAGAAAGATTCTGCTTTTGGCACCATAGAAACAGACTTCATTTGTGGTGGGTTGGCTCTCTCTAGTGGTATACCGGGAGTAGTACGGCCTAAAGGGTGCCATGCTTGGTGAAAACTACATATCCCACAATTCATAGCATGCCTCTACCGAGTCAAACAATGGCGGACACCACTTCGTTTTATATGTCTTTTATTCGTGTTTCTAGGTCACAAAATACACTTTTAAGATATTTTCAGGCGAGAATGTAGGTGTGTAAACTTCAAATATCTGCTCGTTTTATCAAGACATCCCATATTAGCGACAATTCTTTTAAGTGTTGCTGATAGCCGGCTAGCTAGCTAGCGCCGCTAGCTTAGCTAGCTAGCGCCCCTTCGTGAAAAACCACCCAGGCTTGGCTGATAGTGAGGTGGGTAAAATTTGTTTAATCGCCCGATCGCTCGGCAAGGGTCTGTGTCTTAGCTGGACTTATTTTTCGTTTATATGGGCCGATGATGCTGGTCGATGTGGAAAAAATAACTGAGTTGTTTGGTGGTGGAGCTACAACAGAGGGCAGCTACCCACCGGTGTGTGACAGAAAGGACATGCCGCCAACGAGACACATGAGGCCGGGCAGGCGATTGCTAACGCGGTGGTCAATCATGGATCAGGGAAAGCGAAGGCAGGAGCGTGAGGTGAACTGAATTTCAGGTAAGAAGTTATGACCTGCACTCTATTTGGGTCAGATATAAACCGAGTTTAGGTGTAGTTTATTTAGCAGCAGTTCTCTTATGTGTTGCTGATAGCCGGCTAGCTAGCTAGTGCCGCTAGCATAGTTAGCTAGCACCGCTAGCGACCCTTCGTGAAAAAGCACCCAGGCTTGGCTTATATTGAGGCGGGTGAAACTCGTGTCAGCACCCGGTCGCTCGCCGACAGTATGTGTTTTAGCTGGACTTATTTTTCGTTTATATGGACCGATGATTTATTTATTTATTCATTTTAGTAACGGTATAAACAGTGAAAGGTGGTGGATTGGCCAGATGTAAACTTCAAATATCTGCTCGTGTTACCAAGACATCCCATATTAGCTCTGATGTTTTCGGTGCCTGCAAAGAGCTAGACAGGTAGCTAGCTAACCCGAGCTGGCTGTCTTTTTGACTCAGGGTCATAGCTGGACTTATTTTTCGTTTTTATGAGCCGATGAGGGTTTTTTTTAGTAACGGTACAAACAGTGAAAGGCAGTGGATTGTCCAGATGCTGGTCGATGTGGAAAAAATAACTGAGTTGTTTGGTAGTCGCTGACGCGGAGCTACAACCGAGGGCAGCTATCCACCGGTGTGTGTCAGAAAGAACATGTGGGGAACGAGGCGGCGAGGCGACCGCCGATCAACCGGTGGTAGATCGTGGATCAGGGAAACCGAAGGCAGGAGAAGCAGGCGGCTGCCGGTCGGAGCGTGAGGTGAACTGAATTTCAGGTAAGAAGTTATGACCTGCACTCTATTTGGGTCAGATATAAACCGAGTTTAGGTGTAGTTTATTTTTGTTGTGCTGACTTTTTACAATCAGTTACAATAACTCGTACTGCGTTCTAGCTAGCACGACAGAGTTTCTATACAGCTGTGTGCGCATGGTGAACTTTATGACAGCCTCCCCTGTCATTCTCTCGCCTGTTGAAACTTCAGTCATGAAACTGATCAATGATCGGCGTTTCTCTCTTGTTTGTTTATCGCGCAAAACAACAGCAGCACCTTTAAGCTTGATCAGCTGTTGTTAGAATTCATTTGCTTTTAATTTCTGGTATCAGCTGATGTTTGCTGGAGCTACAGCTGTAAAAACGGCAGATGTCCTTACTGAATCATCAGAGCTGAACTGGTGATGGAGAAACAGGTTTACCCTTTAGGTGACATGAATAAGTTGAAGGGAAGTTATGAACTATTTTTGAGAGACAAATACAGGGAGTGCAGAATTATTAGGCAAGTTGTATTTTTGAGGAATAATTTTATTATTGAACAACAACCATGTTCTCAATGAACCCAAAAAACTCATTAATACCAAAGCTGAATGTTTTCGGAAGTAGTTTTTAGTTTGTGTTTAGTTTTAGCTATTTTAGGGGGATATCTGTGTGTGCAGGTGACTATTACTGTGCATAATTATTAGGCAACTTAACAAAAAACAAATATATACCCATTTCAATTATTTATTTTTACCAGTGAAACCAATATAACATCTCCACATTCACAAATATACATTTCTGACATTCAAAAACAAAACAAAAACAAATCAGCGACCAATATAGCCACCTTTCTTTGCAAGGACACTCAAAAGCCTGCCATCCATGGATTCTGTCAGTGTTTTGATCTGTTCACCATCAACATTGCGTGCAGCAGCAACCACAGCCTCCCAGACACTGTTCAGAGAGGTGTACTGTTTTCCCTCCTTGTAAATCTCACATTTGATGATGGACCACAGGTTCTCAATGGGGTTCAGATCAGGTGAACAAGGAGGCCATGTCATTAGTTTTTCTTCTTTTAAACCCTTTCTTGCCAGCCACGCTGTGGAGTACTTGGACGCGTGTGATGGAGCATTGTCCTGCATGAAAATCATGTTTTTCTTGAAGGATGCAGACTTCTTCCTGTACCACTGCTTGAAGAAGGTGTCTTCCAGAAACTTGCAGTAGGACTGGGAGTTGAGCTTGACTCCATCCTCAACCCGAAAAGGCCCCACAAGCTCACCTTTGATGATACCAGCCCAAACCAGTACTCCACCTCCACCTTGCAGGCGTCTGAGTGGGACTGGAGCTCTCTGCCCTTTACCAATCCAGCCACGGGCCCATCCATCTGGCCCATCAAGACTCACTCTCATTTCATAAGTCCATAAAACCTTAGAAAAATCAGTCTTGAGATATTTCTTGGCCCAGTCTTGACGTTTCAGCTTGTGTGTCTTGTTCAGTGGTGGTCGTCTTTCAGCCTTTCTTACCTTGGCCATGTCTCTGAGTATTGCACACCTTGTGCTTTTGGGCACTCCAGTGATGTTGCAGCTCTGAAATATGGCCAAACTGGTGGCAAGTGGCATCTTGGCAGCTGCACGCTTGACTTTTCTCAGTTCATGGGCAGTTATTTTGCGCCTTGGTTTTTCCACACGCTTCTTGCGACCCTGTTGACTATTTTGAATGAAACGCTTGATTGTCCGATGATCACGCTTCAGAAGCTTTGCAATTTTAAGACTGCTGCATCCCTCTGCAAGATATCTCACTATTTTTGACTTTTCTGAGCCTGTCAAGTCCTTCTTTTGACCCATTTTGCCAAAGGAAAGGAAGTTGCCTAATAATTATGCACACCTGATATAGGGTGTTGATGTCATTAGACCATACCCCTTCTCATTACAGAGATGCACATCACCTAATATGCTTAATTGGTAGTAGGCTTTCGAGCCTATACAGCTTGGAGTAAGACAACATGCATGAAGGGGATGATGTGGACAAAATACTCATTTGCCTAATAATTCTGCACTCCCTGTATAAAATATTTAGCTTTTATTAAATAGTTATCTGAATCTTACAACCAAAGTTTGTATAATAATACACAAGATTGGCTGTAGACCATTGTTCATCATTCAGAACACTGTGTAAAATAACAAAAAACAAAAAGTGAATGCAAAAGTGCATAAATATTTATTTTACGTGTTTGATATGTGTGGCGGGGCGTGGTCTGCAGTGCCGCTGCAGGGGAGGTGGACCCACCTGAGGGGCATCTGCAATCACACCTCTCGGGCGTAGTCTGTGCTCTCTCGGCTGTTTTTTGGGTGTGTGTCGGGCTGTGAGTTGAAAAGCTACAGCTGGCTGGGAGGGTACACCAACCATGTGTGAAAAGTGGTCCATAACGTACTGGTTCAAAGTGTGTTCGTGCAAACATTGTCGGGGTCTGCCGTGGTACAGAGGGACTTCTGCTTATGAACCTGTGTGCACAGCGTCTGCAAATCGGGGCTGTACAAAGTGACCTCATCTTTACCCAAAACTGTAAGCTGTCATCTGTGAGGCGCGAGCGGTGTTTGTTTTTACCATAATTCATGGTGGAGAATGGCTGCTCTTCTGAGTTTTGCTGTCTGTAGCCGTATGAATGGAAAACTACACAGATTAGCAGCGGCATAGGCACACATAAAATTTCTTCTGAAATTTTCGCTTTCTAGTTATTCTTATTATTATTATGTGTGCCTATGCCAAGAGGCACACATATTACTATTCGTCGGATTTATTATTCTTATTATTATTATTCTCCATCTTCCGCCTAAATTTCGGCACGTATCACGCCCCGCAGTTTTGAGACAAGCTTCATATATGTTACCTCATTTTGTGCGGCCGGATCTGGAATGGTGTGCTATGACTTTTGGTGTTTATGAATTTTATAGTTTTTTAAATATTAATATTTTAGTGAAAATTTTCCCGCGCTCCTCTGCCAAACAGTTTTGACATTAGGATTACATATGTTAGATCATTTTGTGCGGCTGGAGCTGGACTATTATGTTGTGACTTTTGGTGTTTATGACTTTTATAGTTTTTTTAATATTAATATTTTAGTACAAATTTAGGCCAATTCATCTTTTGGCGCCAAATAAACAGACTTCATTTGTGGTGTCTTGGCTCTCTCTAGTGGTATACCGGGAGTAGTACAGCCGAAAAGATTTATCCTTGTGTTGAAAACTCCATATCCCACAATTCATAGCACGCCTCTACAGAGTGAACAATGGCGGCCACTACTTCGTTTTATATGTCTTTTATTCGTGTTTCTAGGTCACAAAATAAACTTTTAAGATATTTTCAGGCGAGAATGTAGGTGTGTAAACTTCAAATATCTGCTTGTTTTATCAAGACATCCCATTATTAGCGACAGTGCTCTGACGACCTCGGTCCTGCCTGACAGCTAGCCGGCTACCTAGCTAGCTGCCGCACTTGGCTGCAAATGGACAGCGAGGGGACTCTCTCTCTCCTTTCACCTCCCCGGTCTCTCGCAAATGCTCACACAGAATCGGAGTTACAGCTGGATGTGGAAAGAATAACTGAGTTGTTTGGTGGTGCTATAATGCGGAGCTACAACAGTGGGCAGCTATCCACCGGTGTATGACAGAAAGGACATGCCGCGACCGCCGATCGACCGGTGTTTGCTAACGCGGAGGTCAATCGTGGATCAGGGAAAGCGAAGGCAGGAGCGTGAGGTGAACTGAATTTCAGGTAAGAAGTTATGACCTGCACTCTATTTGGGTCAGATATAAACCGAGTTTAGGTGTAGTTTATTTAGCAGCAGTTCTCTTATGTGTTGCTGATAGCCGGCTAGCTAGCTAGCTCCGCTAGCATAGTTAGCTCGCGCCGCTAGCAACCCTTCGTGAAAAAGCACCCAGGCTTGGCTTATATTGAGGCGGGTGAAACTCGTGTCAGCACCCGGTCGCTCTCTATTTGGGTCAGATATAAACCGAGTTTAGGTGTAGTTTGTTTAGCAGCAGTTCTCTTATGTGTTGCTGATAGCCGGCTAGCTAGCTAGCGCCGCTAGCATAGTTAGCTCGCGCCGCTAGCAACCCTTCGTGAAAAAGCACCCAGGCTTGGCTTATATTGAGGCGGGTGAAACTCGTGTCAGCACCCGGTCGCTCTCTATTTGGGTCAGATATAAACCGAGTTTAGGTGTAGTTTGTTTAGCAGCAGTTCTCTTATGTGTTGCTGATAGCCGGCTAGCTAGCTAGCGCCGCTAGCATAGTTAGCTCGCGCCGCTAGCAACCCTTCGTGAAAAAGCACCCAGGCTTGGCTTATATTGAGGCGGGTGAAACTCGTGTCAGCACCCGGTCGCTCTCTATTTGGGTCAGATATAAACCGAGTTTAGGTGTAATTTATTTTCGTTGACCTTTTACAATCGTACTGCCACGGGAGTTTATATACAGCTGTGTGCGCACTAAGTTACTGACGTTGGACTTTATTTTATTCATTAGGGTTAGTTCATAGAGTTGCCGTGCCGTAAAAACGGAATCGTCCCACATTCAGAGAAAACATTATGATTTATTCTGTCGTTACGAAGCCTCCCCTGTCATTCTCTCGCGTGTTGAAACGTCAATCATGAAACTGATCAATGATCGGCTGTTCGCTCTTATTTATCGCACTAAACAACAGCAGCACGTTTAAGCTTGATCAGCTGTTGTTAGAATTCTTTTGATTTTAATTTCTAGTATCAGCTGATGTTTGCTGGAGCATGAAGATGAAATCAGGAGATGTCCTTACTGAATCATCAGAGCTGAACTGGTGATGGAGAAACAGGTTTACACTTTAGGTGACATGAATGAGTTGAAGGGAAGTTATGAGTTGTTTCTGAGAGACAAAGACCAAGCTCCTTTTTTGTGTAGCTGACAGCTGGTAACTGTGCAGGGGCAGCTAGGGCATTAACAGAGAAAGGTGGACACAAAGATATACTTTTCTTTCTTACTCTCATATAAAATATTTAGCTTTTATTAAATAGTTATATGAATCTCACAACCAAAGTTTGTATAATAATACACAAGATTGGCTGTAGACCATTGTTCATAATTCAGAACACTGTGTAAAAATAACAAAAAACAAAAAGTGAATGCATGTGTGAAAAGTGGTCCATAATGTAATGCTTCAAAGCGTGTTCATGCAAACATTGTCGGGTCTGCCGTGGTACAATGGGACTTCTGCTCATGAACCTGTGTGCACAGCGTCTGCAAATCGGCGCTGTACGAAGTAACTTCATCTTTACACAAAACTGTAAGCTGTCATCTGTGAAGCGTGAGCGGTGTTTGTTTTTACCATAGTTCATGGTGGAGAATGGCTGCTCTTCTGAGTTTTGCTCTCTGTAGCCGTATGAATGGCAAACTACAGTGATTAGCAGCGGCATAGGCACACATAAAATTTCTTCTGAAATTTTCGCTTTCTAGTTATTATTATTCTCCATCTTCCGCCTAAATTTCGGCACGTATCACGCCCCGCAGTTTTGAGACAAGCTTCATATATGTTACCTCATTTTGTGCGGCCGGATCTGGAATGGTGTGCTATGACTTTTGGTGTTTATGAATTTTATAGTTTTTAAAATATTAATATTTTAGTGAAAATTTTCCCGCGCTCCTCTGCCAAACAGTTTTGACATTAGGATTACATATGTTAGATCATTTTGTGCGGCTGGAGCTGGACTATTATGTTGTGACTTTTGGTGTTTATGACTTTTATAGTTTTTTAAATATTAATATTTTAGTACAAATTTAGGCCAATTCATCTTTTGGCGCCAAATAAACAGACTTCATTTGTGGTGTCTTGGCTCTCTCTAGTGGTATACCGGGAGTAGTACAGCCGAAAAGATTTATCCTTGTGTTGAAAACTCCATATCCCACAATTCATAGCACGCCTCTACAGAGTGAACAATGGCGGCCACCACTTCGTTTTATATGTCTTTTATTCGTGTTTCTAGGTCACAAAATAAACTTTTAAGATATTTTCAGGCGAGAATGTAGGTGTGTAAACTTCAAATATCTGCTTGTTTTATCAAGACATCCCATATTTAGCGACAGTGCTCTGACGACGTCGGTCCTGCCTGACAGCTAGCCGGCTACCTAGCTAGCTGCCGCACTTGGCTGCAAATGGATAGCGAGGGGACTCTCTCTGTCGTTTCACCTCCCCGGTCTCTCGCAAATGCTCGCACAGAATCAGAGTTACAGCTGGATGTGGAAAAAATAACTGAGTTGTTTGGTGTTGCTATAACGCGGAGCTACAACAGTGGGCAGCTATCCACCGGTGTATGACAGAAAGGACATGCCGCGACCGCCGATCGACCGGTGTTTGCTAACGCGGAGGTCAATCGTGGATCAGGGAAAGCGAAGGCAGGAGCGTGAGGTGAACTGAATTTCAGGTAAGAAGTTATGACCTGCACTCTATTTGGGTCAGATATAAACCGAGTTTAGGTGTAGTTTATTTAGCAGCAGTTCTCTTATGTGTTGCTGATAGCCGGCTAGCTAGCTAGTGCCGCTAGCATAGTTAGCTAGCACCGCTAGCGACCCTTCGTGAAAAGCACCCAGGCTTGGCTTATATTGAGGCGGGTGAAACTCGTGTCAGCACCCGGTCGCTCGCCGACAGTATGTGTTTTAGCTGGACTTATTTTTCGTTTATATGGACCGATGATTTATTTATTTATTCATTTTAGTAATGGTATAAACAGTGAAAGGTGGTGGATTGGCCAGATGTAAACTTCAAATATCTGCTCGTGTTACCAAGACATCCCATATTAGCTCTGATGTTTTCGGTGCCTGCAAAGAGCTAGACAGGTAGCTAGCTAACCCGAGCTGGCTGTCTTTTTGACTCAGGGTCATAGCTGGACTTATTTTTCGTTTTTATGAGCCGATGAGGGGTTTTTTTTAGTAACGGTACAAACAGTGAAAGGCGGTGGATTGTCCAGATGCTGGTCGATGTGGAAAAAATAACTGAGTTGTTTGGTAGTCGCTGACGCGGAGCTACAACCGAGGGCAGCTATCCACCGGTGTGTGTCAGAAAGAACATGCGGGGAACGAGGCGGCGAGGCGACCGCCGATCGACCGGTGGTAGATCGTGGATCAGGGAAACCGAAGGCAGGAGAAGCAGGCGGCTGCCGGTCGGAGCGTGAGGTGAACTGAATTTCAGGTAAGAAGTTATGACCTGCACTCTATTTGGGTCAGATATAAACCGAGTTTAGGTGTAGTTTATTTTTGTTGTGCTGACTTTTTACAATCAGTTATAATAACTCGTACTGCGTGGTAGCTAGCACGATGGAGTTTATGACAGCCTCCCCTGTCATTCTCTCGCCTGTTCAAACTTCAGTCATGAAACTGATCAATGATCGGCGTTTCTCTCTTGTTTGTTTATCGCGCTAAACAACAGCAGCACGTTTAAGCTTGATCAGCTGTTGTTAGAATTCATTTGATTTTAATTTCTAGTATCAGCTGATGTTTGCTGGAGCCACAGCTGTAGAAGCGGCTGGTCGAAACCAGGAGATGACCTTACTGAATCATCAGAGCTGAACTGGTGATGGAGAAACAGGTTTACCTTTTTTTTAGGTGACATGAATGAGTTGAAGGGAAGTTATGAACTGTTTCTGAGAGAAATAAACACCAAGCTCCTTTTTTTATTTAGCTGACAGCTGGTAACTGTGCAGGGGCGGATCTAGCAAAGCTTTTGCCAGGGGGCCAGGTAGGGCATTAACAGAGAAAGGTGGACACAAAGATATACTTTTCTTTCTTATTCTCATACAGGGAGTGCAGAATTATTAGGCAAGTTGTATTTTTGAGGAATAATTTTATTATTGAACAACAACCATGTTCTCAATGAACCCAAAAAACACATTAATATCAAAGCTGAATGTTTTCGGAAGTAGTTTTTAGTTTGTGTTTAGTTTTAGCTATTTTAGGGGGATATCTGTGTGTGCAGGTGACTATTACTGTGCATAATTATTAGGCAACTTAACAAAAAACAAATATATACCCATTTCAATTATTTATTTTTACCAGTGAAACCAATATAACATCTCCACATTCACAAATATACATTTCTGACATTCAAAAACAAAACAAAAACAAATCAGCGACCAATATAGCCACCTTTCTTTGCAAGGACACTCAAAAGCCTGCCATCCATGGATTCTGTCAGTGTTTTGATCTGTTCACCATCAACATTGCGTGCAGCAGCAACCACAGCCTCCCAGACACTGTTCAGAGAGGTGTACTGTTTTCCCTCCTTGTAAATCTCACATTTGATGATGGACCACAGGTTCTCAATGGGGTTCAGATCAGGTGAACAAGGAGGCCATGTCATTAGTTTTTCTTCTTTTAAACCCTTTCTTGCCAGCCACGCTGTGGAGTACTTGGACGCGTGTGATGGAGCATTGTCCTGCATGAAAATCATGTTTTTCTTGAAGGATGCAGACTTTTTCCTGTACCACTGCTTGAAGAAGGTGTCTTCCAGAAACTTGCAGTAGGACTGGGAGTTGAGCTTGATGCCATCCTCAACCCGAAAAGGCCCCACAAGCTCACCTTTGATGATACCAGCCCAAACCAGTACTCCACCTCCACCTTGCTGGCGTCTGAGTGGGACTGGAGCTCTCTGCCCTTTACCAATCCAGCCACGGGCCCATCCATCTGGCCCATCAAGACTCACTCTCATTTCATCAGTCCATAAAACCTTAGAAAAATCAGTCTTGAGATATTTCTTGGCCCAGTCTTGACGTTTCAGCTTGTGTGTCTTGTTCAGTGGTGGTCGTCTTTCAGCCTTTCTTACCTTGGCCATGTCTCTGAGTATTGCACACCTTGTGCTTTTGGGCACTCCAGTGATGTTGCAGCTCTGAAATATGGCCAAACTGGTGGCAAGTGGCATCTTGGCAGCTGCACGCTTGACTTTTCTCAGTTCATGGGCAGTTATTTTGCGCCTTGGTTTTTCCACACGCTTCTTGCGACCCTGTTGACTATTTTGAATGAAACGCTTGATTGTTCGATGATCACGCTTCAGAAGCTTTGCGATTTTAAGACTGCTGCATGCCTCTGCAAGATATCTCACTATTTTTGACTTTTCTGAGCCTGTCAAGTCCTTCTTTTGACCCATTTTGCCAAAGGAAAGGAGGTTGCCTAATAATTATGCACACCTGATATAGGGTGTTGATGTCATTAGACCATACCCCTTCTCATTACAGAGATGCACATCACCTAATATGCTTAATTGGTAGTAGGCTTTCGAGCCTATACAGCTTGGAGTAAGACAACATGCATGAAGAGGATGATGTGGACAAAATACTCATTTGCCTAATAATTCTGCACTCCCTGTATAAAATATTTAGCTTTTATTAAATAGTTATCTGAATCTTACAACCAAAGTTTGTATAATAATACACAAGATTGGCTGTAGACCATTGTTCATCATTCAGAACACTATGTAAAAATAACAAAAAACAAAAAGTGAATGCGAAAGTGCATACATATTTATTTTATGTGTTTGATGTGTGTCGGGGCGTGGTCTGCAGTGCCGCTGCAGGGGAGGTGGACCCACGGGTGTAAAGTCTGTGCTCTCTTGGCTGTTTTTTGGGTGTGTGTTGGGCTATGAGTTGAAAAGCTACGGCTGCCTGTGTGGGTACACCAACCATGTGTGAAAAGTGGTCCATAACGTAATGCTTCAAAGCATGTTCATGCAAACATTGTCGGGGTCTGCCGTGATACAATGGGACTTCTGCTCATGAACCTCTGTGCACAGCGTCTGCAAATTGGGGCTGTACGAAGTCACCTCATCTTTACCCAAAACTGTAAGCTGTCATCTGTGAGGCGCGAGCGGTGTTTGTTTTTATCATAATTCATGGTGGAGAATGGCTGCTCTGCTGAGTTTTGCTCTCTGTAGCCGTATGAATGGCAAACTACACTGATTAGCAGCGGCATAGGCACACATAAAATTTCTTCTGAAATTTTCGCTTTCTAGTTATTATTATTATTACTATCCCACGCGGGGCATGACGTCTCAGGGGGCAGTTCGTCCCTGCCTCCGCCTGCGCCACAGTGCTCCATTGGAGTCACATGTCAAAGTTCTCCTGTTATCCCGCCTTGAGTAGAACGATTTCCTTACTCAGTTCTCACTTTTGGTGGGATTCATTAGAGAGAGAGAAATGAAGGACTTTGTAGCTACTGGTTTAACAGAAAATGTTCTAAAAATCAGATGAAATAAAAAAATATGCTCATATTTAACAAAGTTATTTTCCAGGTTAAAATTAAAGTACCATCGAGAAACTTCATAATTCTTTTTTTTTTTTTTTTTTTTTTGCCTGTCCCGTTTGGATCTTTAGCCATCAGAATTGTTGTCTGAAGGCCAAGAAAGATGCCAAGCGGATCATGGATGGATCATCATGGCCTTGCCATATTTGTCCATTTGATTGACCTTTAGAGAGAAGAGAGAAAAAAAAAGAAAAACAAACAAAACACCTGGATCACCTGTATGGGGATAAGAAAAAACAGACAAGAAAACAAACAAAACAAAGTGTCATGAAACGCTGTGTGGCAGGCAGGAATTGGACCCAAAATGCAGGCTCTTAGACACAAGGGATGAAGTCAAAACCACAGCTTTATTCACGGGCTGGGAAAGCATACAAAGTAAACTAAACTAAACTGGGGAATAACACACTAAACTTACAGGGAGACACCAGGAGATCCACACAGCATGAGGGACGACGCGACACTGACTCCGAGAAACACAGGGTTTAAATACACTGGGAAGTAACGAGGGGAATGAGACACAGAAGGAGGGGACAGCTGGAAGAAATCAGGACTGACGAGACAAGGAAGCAAAGCAGGACACATTCACATAAGACACGGACCTTCAAAGTAAAACAGGAAGTATGACACAGAGACGCGAACTTGGCACAGTGGAGACAGCAACTAAGAAACACAGAGACAGAGGCCTAAGAACCAAAATACACAGAGGGATACTAAGCTTGGAACACAAGAAACTAGACTCGGTGGGGCCAGGTGTGAAACTGGTGGGGCCAGGTTTCACAATGGGCTCACCCGAAACCCTGGCTGATTAGGTCCCACACCCGCTTTCACACCTGGGCGCATGTGATTAGAGGATCACCAGGGGGTCCTTTGTCCCTCCTTGGGGGGATACTCCCACTGGGTTTAAATCTGGGACTCTCGGCCATTTGACCTTAGAACTGAAGAAGCTTCTCGGATGAGAGGTGAAACGTCTTCAAGCAACTTAAAGAAGTCCAGACGCTTTTCTTTGCAAACTCCTTTGACTACGATGACCTGGATGACTGAGAACCTTCACAGACGACTCGAGGGAGTAACAAAAGACCAACCATGAGAACAAAATTCATAATACAGAGTGACAGAAAACAAGAAACTCAAACATGCAAAGACACAGACTTACACAGAACTGAGGGGACACAGAAACATGAAGGGCAAGGGATCAAAACTAGAAACCATAAAAAAACTCACAAGTAGAATAATACAAAAACCTTGATGAACTAAACACGCTGGGTCAAGAGACCCAGGACCCTGACACAAAGCAACATAATAAATACAACACCATCACAATAAACTAGCTAACAGTAGATAACAGTAGATACTAAATATTAAATTTTGTTGTGCAGTACGCAAGATCGACAGCGCACAATGTGCTTTGAGGTAGCAGCCAAGAAAGGTGTAGCTTGTGTCTGTGAAGACCCATGTGTACACCTGTGTGCACATCTGTGTGGATCGGCACGCTTGTATTCAAAAGGTTTCTCCATGTAACGATCTGCTAGGGAGTGTGGGGAGCCATAGCCCCGTTCCCCAGGGTATGAAGCAGGTATGGAAGAGAACCAGGCCCCAGACATCCAGAGGCCCCAGAATACGAGGACCACCGGGGGGTAACCGTGCCACCCTCCTGGGAAGAGCTGAGGAGAGCCCCAAATGAGAGGTCACCCAGCAGCCATGGAGCAGAGGCCTGAGGGCACCCCACCCCCCGGAAGGGGCCCAGCCGGGCCAAAGGCGCCAGGCCCCGCCAATCGGCCACCGGGAGTGAGCCGGTACATACATGAGCGCCCAGCCCCAGACACCAAGAACCACCAACACACCAACGTCTGAGGGCATCAGCCACTGGCAGGGAGTGTGGTGAGGGGAGATAGGCCTCCATACCTTGGAGAGTCTGAGATGTTCGCAGAGAGGTGAAGTCTAAGACCCAAGCTGACATATAGACACAGACGAACAGGCACACGGAGACACAAACGTGCATTCCCACCCCCATGTACACAAACAAATACTCGGCACTCACCCGACGTGGAGACAGACACAACTTCAGAATTCTGATTAAACTTTCTACTGATTTTTTTGTTTTTGTGATATAATTTGTCATATTTGCTCAATCTAGAATGAAATGGAATGAAATTAGAATTTTCTCAAGTTTTATGATTAAGAATGTAATGTTGGAAAGTATTTTTTATGCTTGGAGTATTCAGGCTTTTATATTTAATAGATTTTGAGATATTCATGTTTAAACACTGCCGTGAAAATGAAGGCTTGAAAGTTGATCAACAGAGCGTCTTTCAAAAATCGTCAGATGGTTAAGCAGGAAATGTTCTAATAATTGGATGATTTGACATGGAATAACTCATTTGTTAGAATATATACATATTAGTGCTGTCAATAGATTAAAAAAATTAACTAATTAATCTCACAATTTTCTGTAATTAATCGCGGTTAATCGCAATTACTTGATCAATAGCCTGGTTGCAATTACATTTTTCAACTTTATATTTAAGCTTGTAACAGACATTTATGCAATATAATGAACTAAATGCAGAATAAACACAAAGAATGTATGCTTAAATTCAAAGAGAATTTGAATAGCTTTCTTCAGTCTTTTAACACAGGTTCTCTCCTGTGAAATACAACTTTTTTTTAAAAAAAACTAATCTACAAATAAGTAAGTATACACTAATAATATAATATATATTAGTGCTGTCAAACAATTAAAATTTTTTAATCAGATTCATAACAGGGTTACTGTGGATTAATTTTTGATTTTAATCACGATTAAATATCATTCATTTTTATTCTATATTAATCGCATTTCATTTTGCATGAGCAAACAGACTCGAGAAAAAAGGGAAAATATACACACGTAACATGTTTATTGAACATCTTCCACATTCATGTTAACAAAAAACTGTGCAAACATTTATCCACTCTCTCTGTCACTCTTGGGGAGGCACTTCAAGTCCTTGAAACGAGGAACCAAAGTTATGTAAAGCGCCTGTTCTCAATGATATTATCAGGTCTGCAGTTTGTTGCAATCCACTTGGCGTCAGTCAAAATGTCCGAGGTAGACTTACTGCGTCCCCGATGCTCCGTGAGTGGTTTGTCGCAAGTTGAGTGACGCGTTAGCCAAAGTGCTAGCAGCATCCCCGACTAACAAATGCTTCGCGTCAGTGTGATATTTTAAGCTGGAAGTGCTTCGGTGAAAAGAAAATTCCTTCTTGCTCAATGTGCATATTACTTTCTGTCGGTCAACTGTTCCGTCTTGTTATTTTTTTAATACTCAAATTTCCCATCGAGGGGGCCAATGTGCGTTTATCATCTTCCATTTCCTACAGTCGGTTTTCTACATTAAAACTTTAAAAACATCATCTTTAAATTTAATACTTAAAGCTGATTAACAGCAAATTTAAGAAAAGAGAATGCATTTAATATTAGGTGTCAGAATACGGGAAACCCACAAGTCTGCTAGCTTTGTGAGGAACCAAATGAACTTCCATCAGTGACACTCACAGTGTCCTTACTGAAAGCAGAAAAAGCAGAGTCATCCTGTTCATGGCTGATTCTTTTGAGTACATTAGTGAAACATGATACGTGACAAGAACACAACAGATGCTCTTTTTATTTGTGCTTAAGAAAAACTCAAATGTAAAAGACTCCTTTTAGAAAGAAAATATTTTCATATGCAGATTGATTATGTGCATCTGTTTAAAAAAAAACATCCCTCTAAGCCACTCATCCAAGTTCATCTGGTTTCACCATGCTATATATAACCATGCATATTAAGCTTAACTAAAAGAGTCAAAGGAATGATTTGAAAGACTGGACACGGTTATTTGCTGTTTTTTCCAGTCAGATAAAGTGATCATCTGTTACTGCTTACATTTTGATTGCCATTTGCTTCTGTTTTGCACAGAGTTAAACAAGCATGAAATGTCTGATTGCATCCTTTTTGCTGTTTCTATGGTACGTGTCAGAAGGACAGTATAAAATCAGGAGTCAGCATACAAACCAGCAGCATCTCAGAAGAGAGACTAAGCTACAGTAGGCTTAGCCACAGCCATGGATACTGTCAAACATCAGAAAAAGAATACTTCAGGTAAACATTAAATTCTGCTAGCTGGACACACTAACATTATTTTGCTTAAATTATAACAGTGTCCTTTCTGATTATGTTTTTTTCCAACAGCACTCAAGAAATCTAGGTCTGCGAAGAACATCAATCATTACACAAATGTACGTGGTCTGCCTTCTATCGAGAAGATTGTGAGCTCAGTGGAGGACACCCCCAGGCCCATCAGCACCCAGATCATTGGTACAATCCCAGAATGGATCAATGGAAACTTCCTGAGAAATGGGCCCGGAAAGTTTGAGATCGGAAACCACAAGTGAGTGCTGCATCTTTGTGTGTTTATCCATCCGCTTCAGACATCATGAAGCTCACTCCTCTGCATTGCATCCATTTCTCAACAGATTTAACCACTGGGTTGATGGCATGGCTCTCCTGCACCAGTTCAAAATATCAAATGGGCAAGTGACTTACAAAAGCCGCTTCCTGTCCAGTGACAGCTACCAGACCAACAAGGAGCACAATCGCATTGCGATATCTGAGTTTGGGACTGTAACCATGCCGGACCCCTGTAAAAATGTCTTCCAGCGCTTCCTGTCAAGATTTGAATCACACAGTGAGTATCTCGAAGACAAAGCAGCCTGTTGATGCACTAGCTATAGAATAAATAATTCAAAGCTTTCTTTCCCTCTAGAGCCCACAGACAATGCCAACATGAGTTTTGTGACCTACAAAGGTGATTATTATGTCAGTACAGAAACCAACATCATGCACAAGGTGGACCCTGAGACACTGGAGACGACTGAAAAGGTACCATGAGTGTAATGATATGCGTGCAGCTGAAGTTTTAGTGGCACATGTATCAAACTGTAAAAGAAGGTATAGAAGCAATAAAAACTGCAAACCTTTTGTGCCATTGCATTTATTTGTATTAGGTGGACTGGAGCAAATTCATTGCTGTGAATGGAGCCACAGCACACCCTCATACTGAGCCTGATGGTACGACATACAACATGGGAAATTCCTACACCTCGAAAGGTATTTAAGAAACATCAGATCCATTTATTTGGACACTACAGGTTAAGGATCAAAGTTCTAACAGTATCTGGCATGACAGGATCATACTACAACATTATCCAAGTGCCACCAACCAAGAAAACAGAAGATGAAACCCTGGAGGGAGCGTCAGTGCTGTGCTCGATTCCTTCAGTGGACAAGACCAAACCTTCATACTATCACAGCTTTGGTGAGCAAAATGTCTCACACAGTGAAGCATGCACATTTTGAATTTGGGAATAAAAAAGCACAGGTATCAGAATGGAGTGATACTCTGATTTGAGGTGTAGAATGAAAATCATTTCGATCATTGGTTTTCTTATAGTCCTATAGTCTTACTGGACCTGAGTCCCGCTGCAAAGAATCATAACTACAAACTTCTTCTCATTTCATTATAGCGATGTCTGAGAATTACGTGGTGTTCATTGAACAGCCCATCAAGCTGGACCTGCTGAAGATTATGACAGGCAAGCTACGAAGAAAAAGTATCAGTGATGGCTTATTCTGGGACCCGAAACTCAACACAATCTTCCATTTGATCCACAAACACACTGGGAAGGTAGGACTCTAGTTGAATAAGTACCAATAAAGATTCCATATTTAGCAAGAAGATGGAGTACAAAATTTTCAAACAACATTAACAAGCTGCACCTATAAATTGCATGGATGTAATTCACAAAGACACTCAAGTGCTTTTAAGTGGTGAGTAATACCCCCACCAAACAGAAGCCTAAAGTTTTTCTAAATACTTTATTCTAGGCTATATTATTTATTTAAGAAATGCCCCATCTATATTGGGGCACTTGTTAGTCAGTGCAGCCAAATCTCTAACTCCAGTGCCCATATGGTGTCACAGAGCCCCAACAGCAGGATTTAGGTGGAAACTAAAAGACTAAAACTCTTAAAATATAACAGTGAATTTATTTACAGTAGAAATATTGCAACTAAAGTTTTACAAATTTACAGTGATGATACTGGTTCCCAATGGACGGGTGTGGACAGGTTTGATATGGGAAACACGAACGTCAATTCAAGTCAAAGTTTATTCATATACCACATTTTGAAACAACCTCCACTGACCAAAGTGCTGTGCAAGTTATATAAAATATACACTGTATAAAAACACTCACTAAATTAACAATAAATATAAACAAAAACTCAAATAAAACAAGGAAATAAAACTGTAATTGCATGAAAACCACAGTATTCTGTTCAACTAAACCTGAAAGCAAGCAAGAACAAATAGGTTTTAAAAGTGTTTTAAAATGATTGAGAGACTGGACAGCTCCGGTGTAAAAAGGTAAGTTGTTGCAAAGATTAGGAGACACCACCGAAAAGGCTCTATTGCCTCTGGTTTTAAATCTGGATATCAGAATCTCCAGGAGCAGCTGGTTCATGGACCTCAGACATTATGAACCTTCATATTTCTGCGAACATTTAGGTAAGCAGAAAAAAGACTGATCATGGGACCAATGAAATTTGGAGATAACTTTTTTGATTCAGTACATAATGGAATGTTCTTAGCAGACAACCAAATCTTTTGACCTAGTTGGTAGGATGTCTGTTTACAATTGGCCAGAGAAGCTTAGGCAGACTTTCAAAGGTGGCGGTAATGGCAAAGATGGTGCAGGTCAGAAGGAACAGAGAGCTCACTTTCAGTTGTGTTTAAGACTGGTGGTTGATAGCCAGGGGAGGCCTCGAATGATGACAGCCTTGTGGCAGATGAAGTCATACTATGAGCATACACTATCTAGGATAGCTGAGAACTCCAGAAGGAGTGGTTGGTGGAAGTGACACATCTGAGTGCAGCCTCCAGTTCTTGATTTGCTCGCTCAGTTTGGCCATTGGTCTGCGGGTGACAGTGACCTGGGCCCCAAGTTCAGCACAAAACTCCCTCCACACCCAGGAAGTGAACTCAAAAACAGGACTCTGAGCAGTCCTGCATTTAATTTAAAGCTGTTCTATAAACAGCTGTGTATATTTGTACATTTTATACATATATATATATATATATAATATAATGTTAATACTGTCCATATGTATATAGTGCTGCAGAACTGTGCCCCCCCCCCCAGCATGTTTGCACTGAGTAGGAGATCCTCTGTATCTCATTGTACAACCATATAGTGACAATAAAGCCATTCTATTCTATTCTATTCTATTCTAGTCTATTCTATTCTGCAGCAATGGAGGTTGACCAAGCCTTGAAAGCTGGTGCTACTAATCCCTACAGGTGTTCCAACTTTTCTGGATTACTTACAGTCCCCTCTGTCTGCATAAAAGCAGTGTTGGAACTAGGGGTGGGTTTTGATACTTGATTTTCCGATTAAAATCGATTCTAGCTTGAATAATGTGATATCGATTCATTAAAATCCTGAATAGATTTTTAAATATAAATTTATTTTGCCTGAAACGCCAGAATCTCAGGTTAAACCTCACAAAATTTCGACAAACACCAAACAGCTGAAACAATAAATGAGAGCAGGTACACGGATTCTGCACAAAGACGTAAACACATCAGAATCAGAATCAGTAAGATTTCTCACCCAAGTGCACGTACACGGACACGCCGCCGGGGGTGAAAGCCGACAGCTCACAGATTCTGATGCATCGGCGGGTCCACGCTTTGTGTTTACGTCTTTTTTTGCGCTCGATTCTGCTTGAAGCTGTAGGCTTTGTCTCTCTCCAACCAAATATAACTGAACCAGCAGCAAAAGAAGATCCAAACTACGCCTCACATTTCGCTTCACATAAACATCGTCATTAATTCCCTCTTACTTTTGCTGTTTTGCTTCCACCACGATAAAATCACACTTCCTGCAGAGCTCTGTCTCTCTCTCTCAGGAATAGTTTCCCATCTAAAAATCTCTCTTTTCTGCATTATTCGCTTGCTTATTACGCACCAGTCTACCGTTATGTACAGCACTGTCGGCCGCTGTGTTTGTTTTTGTTTTTAATTTAACTGACTTCCGACAACAAAGTCTCATTTCTGCTGTTCAATACTGAAGAAATTTAAACTTCTTTAACTTTTTTATGCAAAATTGCAAAACACTTAGCTGTGTCTTTAATAAAACCTCTGTAACTTTGCTGTGTTTCACTTCAGCAGCATCAGGTAATTTTTATATGTTCATTCATGGTTTTCTTCTGTTTTCATTTTACTGCAGAATATTTTTAGGTGGTTATCTGCTATAAAAAGACAGGCCAGGAAAATCTCCTTCATGTTTTTCTGTGTTTTATGCTCTGTTATGCTCTGTTACCCAAATGCTCCAGTACCTCTTGCCAGAAGGCAACAAGGTGAAGAGTGTGTGAGAGGGCTGTGTGGGGTCCTCCACAATGCTGGTGGCTTTGCAGATGCAGCGGGTGCAACAGGTGTCTGTGATGGAGGGAAGAGGAGGCTCCAGTGATCTTCTTAGCTGTTCTCACTATCCGTTGTAAGGTACTGTGATCTTACCAGACAGTGATGCAGCTCCTCAGGATGCTCTCGATAGTCCTCCTGTAGAAGGTGATGAGAATGGCTGGTGGGAGATGGGCTTTTCTCAGCTTCCGCAGGAAGGAGAGAGGCTGTTGGGCCTTCTTAGTTATGGAGCTGGTGTTGAGGGACCAGGAGAGGCTCTCTGGCAGGTGGACACCAAGGAATTTGGTGCTCTTGACAACCTCCACAGAGGATCCATCGATGTTAAGTGGACAATGATCTCCTGAAGTCAACAATCATCTCCTTTGTTTTGTCCACGTTCAGAGACAGGTTGTTGACTATACATCAGTCTGTTAGCTGTTGCACCTCCTCTCTGTACGCCGACTCGTCATTCTTGCTGATGAGACCCACAACAGTCGTGTCATCGGCGAACTTGATGATGTGGTTCAAACTGTGCATTGCTGCACAGTCATAAGTCAGCAGAGTGAACTGTGGACTTGTTTGGTGGTGGCCATGAGCTTGTCCCTCAAAGCAGATAATCACCCGCTGTTTAGAAATACTTTGGATTTAATGTAAGTGATGTTAACCAGAACCAATCAGTGTGCTGTAGAGTTGTGCCTATTTAGAGCAACACGACTTACTGATTGGCCTGAAAACACAAAATGCAGTGAAATTAATGCATTAACCCCAAGAAAAACAATGCAGTGGTTGCTAGTGTCAATCTTCCAAAATCATGTCAGCAGATCCATCCAGCTCACAAAGACGTACTGAAAACTCCAAAGAACATACTTGACAAATAATGTCATCCCCTACTACATATATTTTTCTAAAGTGAAAAAACTGCACTGTAACTGCAACACATCGCAGGGAAAATGTCACAGCTGATGAATTTAGTGAAAGACTTTATATGTAGCTTTTAGGAGACGCATTAAGGCCAAGTCAATAAACACATATTTTTCTGTAAAGGTTCATTCATAAAGATTAATTTGCAGGAATGTAGCACAATGTAAAGGTGATTAGTGTCTTAATTTTTCTTCAAGAGATATACTAAAAATAAAGATATATTTGGACGCAAAGATTTGTAGAAATGTGAAGATGTAAAAGCACAGCTTTATTTTCATGACAGTGCTAGAAAAGTGTTTTTGTCATTAAAAATTAATGAATAATCGTGACTAATGACTGTGATCTGAATACTGATCATAATAATTGTGATAATAGTTTTGGCCATAGTTGTCCAGCCCTACATTGTAGTATGAGTGAAACATGCAAAAGGAATGCCAATTCCCACCTGACACCTGGTGCTCTGCTCTAGCCTGTAATATTAGGTCCCAAACGAACTTTACAGTAGCTACGCTTGTGACTGTTAGATAAAATGTTAGCTATGTTGTTTTTTTCCTGTGTTTCATTGTGTTTAGAGTTAAGTAGTTTAGCTTTAGTTCAGTGTTTCCGTTGCTTTCTTTGGTTGTGACAGCTGTGACACCATGGGTGTAGTGGGTTGGAAACTCATGTGAAGACCTGTGATGTGAAACCTTGTATTATGACTATTAGAGATGATAAGTGCTTTCCATAAATGTGACGATTCCTTTTGAACATTTAGTAACTTAAGATGGTTTGTTACATTTTTTTTTTTTTTGGAACCATTAGAAAGGTGAAAAAAGTCAGATTAATTTAAATATTAAGTAAAATTATTTTAATATGAACTATAATGTAATCAATGAATGTAAACAGTGCCACGGTGCATTTCCATTCTTGTTTTTGTGTTTCAGGTAAGCTCCATCAAGTATCTTGCAAAGCCACTGTCAACCTTCCATCAGATCAATGCATTTGAGGAGGATGGATTCTTGATCATAGATTTGTGTGCATCAGATGATGGCCAGGCAATTACAAACTACAACATCCAGAACATGCGCAAGTCTGGAGAAGCTCTTGATGAGGTAAGTTAGTTAAGTAAAGTTCATTACTGACTTTGCTGTGCAGTTTATGGAAAATCCTTATGCTGCTTTTGGTTTGTCTGAAAAGATTGCTCATTGAAGTTAACTAGATCTTCCTCATCAGGTGTACAACACCTTGAGTAGAGCCTTCCCCCGGCGATTTGTGCTGCCTCTCAATGTGGGCCCTGACACACCCTACAACCAGAACCTGATTACCCGGCCGAACAGCATAGCTACTTCTGTAAGAATTGCCAAGAACAAGGTAGGGCAACCAGCATGATTAAAGTACATGTATCAACTTTTACTGATGGTTTTCCCATTCTTATAGTTTCAGTTTTTTAATGTAAATATCTCACAAAAACAGTAGGATTTTACAGTCGAGCAATTTAAGGTAGTTAAAATTTACATGCTTTACCAAACCTACTGCTTCTTTCTTTAGAACTTATTTAAATTCTCTCTTCTATATAAATGCTTAATTGGACTTTCCCATTAAAATGTCAATATGTAGCACTTTCACTACCTGAATCTCAATGATTACCTTTTTTGCTTTTTGTTTTGTTTTTTAAAACCTGTGCAGGTGTTCTGTACCCATGAGGACCTCCATGGGGAGGATCTCCATGAATACGGAGGTCTGGAGTTTCCTCAGATCAACTATCACAAATTCAACACCCATCCCTACCGCTACTTCTATGGCTGTGGCTTCAGACACCTTGTAGGGGACACGCTGATTAAGATGGATCTCTGCGGAAAACGGATGAAGGCATGTTGTTTTATTGGAGCAAAGAAAAGAGAGCTCGCATTTCCAATCTGTGGAACAAGTTAACCCCCACAACTGAAATCAACAGTTTCCAGATAGAACCAATTATATCTGTTTATATTTTAGTTCATTCACAAAATAAATTTGCTGAGATTTAAATTTGTAATAACAAACGTATCAGACACTTACTGTGTAGTGACAACTGTGACATTTGAAAAAGCATTTAGAGAGCGCAACTCACCCCAAAGGGGAAAGAGCTATATTAAAGCGTTTTAAGATAAGATAAGATAAGATGACCTTTATTAGTCCCACAGGTGGGAAATTTGTTTTGTTACAGCAAAAGTGCAAAGTTATGTAGCAGAAATTAGAAAACACTGGAATGCAATAAAATACAATAAAATAAAATAAAATACTATATACAATAGAATAATATATACAATAGAATAAAATAGAATAGAATAGAATAATATATACAATAGAATAAAATAGAAATACAAATACTATATACAACTGAGTAGGAAAATACAAAAATACAACTTCGTCAGAAGAAGAATTGCACATATAGGAGTCTTATTGCACATGTTTGGGTTTGTGTGTTTGATCAGTTAAAGTCTTTGTTGTGGAGTCTGACAGCAGTGGGGAGGAAAGACCTGCGAAATCTCTCCGTCCCACACCGTGGGTGCCGCAGTCTCCCACTGAAGGAGCTGCTCAGTGCTGTCAGAGTCTCCTGCATGGGGTGGGAGATGTTGTCCAACAGGGATGACAGCTTAGCCACCATTCTCCTGTCACTCACCACCTCCACTGGGTCCAGAGGGCATCCTAGAACAGAGCTGGCCCTTCGGATCAGCCTGTTCAGTCTCTTCCTGTCCCCGGCAGAGATGCTGCCTCCCCAGCAGACCACACCGTAAAAGATGGCTGAGGCCACCACAGAGTCATAGAAGGTCTTCAGGAGTGGGCCCTCCACTCCAAACGACCTGAGTCTCCGCAGCAGGTACAGCCTGCTCTGCCCTTTCCTGTAGAGGGCGTCTGAGTTATGAGTCCAGTCCAGTTTGTTGTTCAGATGAACACCAAGGTACCTGTAGCTGTCCACAGCCTCGACGTCCATACCTTGGATGTTCAGTGGTGGTTTTATGCTGATGTCAGCCTTGGTAATATAGAAATCTAGTGTAGTATATTATTGTAGTACATTGTAGTATGTATATGTATATGTAGTAACTTTTTGTGTCATTGTGAAATTATATAATGTTGTATTGAAAAACAACAGGCCTAGTAATATACCAGGCCTCCCCCCAGGCCTGGTATATTACTAGTATGAGACTGAAGACAATCCATAAAAATTGTGGGTAATATGGAGTTAACAAACAGTAAACAAAGTTAGACTGGACTGTCCCACAGGTATTGAGAAAACATTGTTATTGTGATTTTTCTTTTATTGTCATGAGTGTGATATAAATGTGATATTGTCACAGCCCTGGTGTGTAAATGTTCCCTCACAGGTGTGGGAACATCCTGGTCAGTATCCATCTGAGCCGGTCTTTGTTCCCTCTCCTAATGCTACAGAGGAGGATGATGGTGTCATCATGTCTGTGGTCATCACTCCAGACGAGGTTAGTCAGGCTCAGCCATTTTAAACAGGGTACTCTTTATAGATAGTTCTTTACCCATGTCTCTGTTCTCTCCAGGACAAGAGTACATTCCTTCTGGTGTTAGATGCCAAGACATTTGAGGAGCTGGGCAGGGCGGTGGTACCTGTCAACATCCCCTATGGCTTCCACGGGACATTCAATGCCACAGCTTAGACATCTGATGGATGTACATGTGACTTCACAGGGACACACCTACACTGTGTACATGTTGACTTGAGAGCAAAGACCCTCACTTAAAGAATTCCTTTATTCTCATGGCATAGTGATATCTCTGTTAAAGCATATATACTTTTTTCAGACTTGAGGTTTTATTAAGTGTCGATATAATCTGCGTTGAAATACAATCTTTTGTTTCTATTGTTTTTCCTCAGTTATCTTTTGATATGTGGCAAAATGAAAGTACTGAGGGTTTTTATAATATCTGCTATTTCATGCATTGTGATTGCTATAAAAAAGTAAAACTGATTTTATGACACTGGAAATACACACTTTGACACAGGACACATGTTGGAGAAACCTCTGTGACTTTAAAACGTACAATTTCAGAAACATTCACGACTCACTCAGCATTTTGTCAATAAATGAAGCTGAATTTAAACACCTGGTAACAATATTTATTCTCATAAGAAATGCCTGGGGGCACCCTAAGATCAAAAACGCAGAAAACAAAACTGCATTTTTGCAGCATTTTGCTTCGAACGAGGATAAACCCAGCAAAGCTTTGTGTACAGTTTTTTTTTTTACAGTCATGAGGTTAAATTAAATTTCATCTATGTTTTTTTTTTTTTTGCTTTTTTGTTGTGAAGAAAATTCTAAAATACATATTTTATAATAATGTATTTGGTCAGATTTGAGTTTTCCAACAAACTGAATTGTAAACCTTCAATAATCAAAGTGTCACCATTATGTGTGACTAAAGACACATTTGACTCAAACCCAGAACAATAACATATTTCTTCAATGTACTTAATCAGCAGCACAGAACACTGGGAAAAAACATTTAAATCTTAGAATCCAGTTCTACTTTAGTACATGAATAAGTTCACTACACAAACAAAACTGTTCACAATGTCAAACAAAAAGGTGTGCTCCCTCACACAGGTGACAGGGCAGGCAGCACACTAACCCTTCAGTTTATCAGAAATAAGAGCCAGTGTTTCCTTCAGATGTTTCTTCTTCTCTTTGAGGTGAGCTTCCAGGTTTCGTGCTTCAGCCAAAATGGCCTCCAGCTCCTTCATCTGTGAGGCGTCTGCAGCAGCTCTCTCCCTACAACAGTGGACAAACACTGACCATGAAGCTGTGCAACAACAAAAAGCAATCAGTCGTTTTAAGCTAGCATTAATTTTGGTTTAGATTGGAACAGGATGAAACGCTTCACTTCAGTGACATTATCATAAATGACAAATTTAGTTGCTTCTCTGAGCTCTAAGCTAAGTTCCACCTTCCTCAGTCACATTTTTACCTTCTAATTAGACATTTTGTATCAGCCCATGCCCCTAATTTCATTGTTAAGCAAGACATATACAGCCCGCTTCGATCTTAAGTGGGCCGGACCAGTGAAACTCTGTCAGTGTCAAGTTACATGTTTAGCTGTTTTTCTACATGATATTATATAATTACTTTATTAAGTCTACTTATAAAAAAAAAAAAAAAAAAAACTGGTGGAAAGTTAAAAACAGAAACTTTTCTGTCATTTCACCGTTTAATGAATTTGTGCAGTATGAAGTGGAGGCTTTTATTAGTAGGAAAAGGTGTAAAACTTACAAAAATACAGTTAAAAGTCCAACATTTGTGTTTGTGGTGAGCAGCCGATCAAACAAGGTAAGAATTTTAAATGGCTTCATGTGCACATTCAGCCACTGAGACTCATTTCGACACTGAGCCATGGCTCTGTGCTACATGCACACATTTCTGCATCGCTGCCATCAGACACTTTGTATGTAGTTTATGTCATTTATACATTATGTATACATTATGTCATTTTGGGGCGACCGTGGCTCAGGGGATTGGGAAGCTCATCTGTTGCCGGTTCGATCCCCCGGCTCTCTCTGTCCTGGGCAAGATACTTCACCTACCGCCTACTGGTGTTGGCCAGAGGGGCCGATGGCGTGATATGGCAGCCTCGCTTCTGTCAGTCTGCCCCAGCTGTGGCTACAACTGTAGCTTGCCTCCACCAGTGTGTGAATGTGAAAGTGAATGAATAGTGGAATTGTAAAGCGCTATATAAATCCAATCCAAACCAATTTTCAATACTGAACTGTAACTTTAGTCTTTGTAAAGGAAGCCATTTTTATTCAGTGTTCTCATAAAAGCCTTCTATGGATTTGCTACTACTATGGAGAACATACATGAGCTTTAAGCCCCGGAGGAGTTTGGAACCTTTTGTCTCCACGATGAGAACCACTACACTTGCTGACTTTGGAACATCTGCCCTCTTCCTTCCTCCACGTAATGGTATGATCCCAGTCCGTCTTTGCATGTGGCCACATGGTGTGCCCATCAAAGTAAAGTCTAACCTCTGTCTGCATGGATTCTCAGCAGGGCCGAAGATTTGGCTCCCACATAATAACCGACATATGAAATCATCTCACGGGCTGGATATAACTGTATCACAGGTCAGATGTGGCCTGCCGGCCGTAAGTTTGGCACCCCTGAGTTATACACTCTATGCTCTATTCTTGGTAGATCCAAACATTTCATTTTGTGGTTCATCAAAGTTTTTGTTACACCAGTTACTGCCAGTCAATTCAGGGAAGTCTGACTCAGTGAACTAGGTGGTGCAATTTCATATGCCTGTTAAGCTCTTCTGTCAATTCCAGGTACAGGTTAAAGCAGTTTAAAGTTTTGTATAGGCTTCATAACAGATTTCTGCCTCTGTCTCCCCCGTGTGTGGTAAATGCAGTATTGCACAGTCACAGTCTTGGCCAGGACATATTTGATTGGTTCCCCAAACAGTGCAACTCGCCCTTTCACCTGGACTGTAACCTGGCCAAAATTGACTGCTCGGATGAGACTGGGCCTTTCTCGTCCCTTCAGAGGCGAGCTCCAAGGCCGGGCACGATCGCTCAAAAACACTGATTCTATTCGAATGGAAATCAGCATTACATCCCTGTTTTAAAAGGTCACGTAACGAGCTGCTGCTTGTGACTAAACTTGAACAGACTTGGTGCGGTAAAGGCACCAAAGGTATATTCTTTTATCTGGATACTGCCAGGCATCCAGTGCTGTTCTGCTACAGTAACAGTCAAAGGTTTGGACACACCCATCAGGATAAAGCTGGTGCTGGTAGGGTACTACATTCAGCCATGTTTAATTGGCATCATGGGGAAGAATCAGTCTTGACTTGTTTAAATACCTTAATGTTTCAGCAAACTCCGAAACCAGCACGCTGAGCACCTTGCTCACACCTGTAACACAACAAGCAAATCCATGTTAGGCGTGCTGCAAATGTCTTTGCTTAGCTGTCATTTCACCATTTTTTCAGTATGTTTTTAATGTGAATACGTATATAAATACGAGCAGGTATCGTTGCAGAAATTTGAAATCAGGCGGCATGACTAATGGAACAATTGCACTAAAGCACGTATCTGCTGACATCATTTCAGAACAGCTAAAAGATGCGAGCTGTTATCAGTTAATATCTAGAGTCTTACTACTTCCACTGAAAGGTCAATAAATTATATCCTGTTTTTAACACAATCACATCCTGTTTATGAAGCAGCCTCACTCTAACTTCCTGTGGCATCACACTGCCAGCCAGAGAAAAAAAAAGAAGTGTGTTTGCTTTTCTTTGCACTAAAGTAACCAAAAAGTTACCATACATATTAAATTACTATGTTACCATACACAACACTACACCATTCACACTTTTGCATAACTGGCATACCTGCAGCTATAGTCTCAAATGGATTGGCTGACTCCAAAGAGGGGGCCTTCTTTTTCTTTTTCTGTGGAGAGTTCTCTTCATTTACATTTGCACATTCCATCTGTAGCAATGAGGGAAAAAACTGATGACACTAAAATGTTTTCATGCATTCAAACATCAACATAGCAGAGTTTCTCCTGCTCTGGAGAGTGACTATGTACACAAGTAGGTCTGGGCCATATTATACAGTTCACGGTAATACCGGTATAATGTTAGGCAATGATAAGAAAATGAAATATGGCGATAGAATATGGGTAAAACGCGCATGTGCAGTGCCTTTGTTTTCATACGCACATGGTGGAAAAAGCATGGCGGCGACGGAGAATGAGAAGGGCGAAAGTGGATCGTTGAATGAAACAGATGAACCAGAACTGGTTTGTAAAAATGCTGCAACTTCACTGGTGTGGAACTGGTTTGGCTTTCGTCCGTCAGATACACAACAAAGCACATTTTTTTTGGTAGAGCTTACAAGCGGGCCGTCGTTATTATTATTATTAATCCTTTAATTTTCTCAAAAATCGACAGTGCCCCTTATAATCTGGTGCATCTAATGTATGAATTCTGGTTGTGCTTACTGACCTCAAACTGATTTTATGTGGCACACGGCGCTCAAAAATCTGTCAAAGTTGTTTTAGTGCGACTTTGCTAAGCTACGAAGCTGCACCGCTTGATGGATTGTCGGAGCATTACAGCTACCGTAGGCAGGAGCCTCGCGGAGTAATATTACCGTATTGTGTGTGTATAAGGAGCCCAAAATGGCTCCTGTTAAGAGACATGCTCGCGGTCACGCAGTAGAACATGGGAATAGAGCAGCTGTGAGAGAATTCAGCATTAATGAATCAATGGTACAGAAGTGAAGGAAGCAAGAACACTGAGTTGAGTAAAGTTTGACTTCTCTGACTGTTTGGTTTTGCTTAATGCGCCTTATGGTCCGAAAAATACGTATTTGACTTATTTATTTGGCACACTGCAGTTTCATGTTGCAAAGCAGCTCTTTTGAACTTGTGTGGATATTATACATGGTTATGCTGAGGACATGTCGGCCAGTTTCCACTGGAAATGCCTTTTGGTTAAACTGTCAGTGAGGAATTTGCACTGTTACATTTTTATATAACTTTAATGGACATAAAAATCAGCTGCTTGTTTAAGTGAAAATACATTGATGGCTTTTTGCACTAATAAAGTTGTGGCGTTGTAAAGTATTTTGTTTGCATCAATTATATTATCAGTCATATTGTTATCGCAAATTTTCAAATACATATCGTGATAAATATTTTTGGCCATATTGCCCTGCCCTATACACAAGCATAATTTGTCCACAGTGAAATGTTTTAAGGAAGAATAAGACTCCCAATCTACATATCATTTTTCACACATACCCTGAACTTTTCTAGATCGACATCTCTCCATGTAATGGAGCATGATCCTGCCAGCAGAGTCTCTGTGAGGTCCAACACCATGAATGTGAGAAATTTGCGGTGAATAAGTGATGATCATGGGACCTGCTTCCCTCACCAAAAGCAGAGTGTTTCCAGTCTCTAAGGCTACTCATTTTAAAAAAAAAAAAAAAAAAAAAAAAAAAAAAAAAAGTGGTGCAGGGATAGCTCAGTAGGTAGAGTGGTGTCCCCATGATCGGAAGGTCGGGGGTTTGAATCCACTGAACGGCTACCCTGAGGTACCCCTGACCTAGGTACCGTCCCTACACACTGCTCCCCAGGCGCCCAATGGCTGCTCACTGCTTCACAGAGTGAATGGGTTAAATGCAGAGAGGAATTTCCCCATGGGGATCAATAAAGTATAAAGTACACATTACTCTGGACAATGACTCTCCTGCCACTGTAAGGAGTTCATGTGGGAAAACAGCCTGAGATGAACAATCTTACTGACACAACTGCATCAGAATTACACATACAGAATATTAAGAACGGCCTAACGAACAACTGTCTTCACACAGCTCCCAGCACAGCTGATATTTTTAGACTGCTACTGTGACGCTCTTTTAAGCTTGTTGATTTATCTATGGTCCTTCATTGTGCAACATCACCTCTGTTTCAAACTGGCCTGAACTTCATGTGAAGGGTTTGTTCCCCGGTTTGAGACAGTCATCGAGCCTCAAGGACCTGAGGGAGGAAATTCAAAGGCAACACCTGAACAGTAGTGCATGCCACAGTGGCATCGTCATGCAGGAAGACAGACCACGCCAGAACAGCCATCTCAACCACTCATCAGATTTGCTTCCTTTTCACTCTGTCCACTTACCAAATATGAAAGTCCTTTTTAAAATGTCACTAACGTCACACACTCTGTGTGACTGAGGAAAAGACTGATCACACTGAAATATTTGATGCTTCCAAAAATCAAAGCAAGCTTCCTCCAGGCTCAAATGGGCCTGACTGTATCCACGATCAGTCCATACTGAAACCAAAACCCATCTCCTAAAGGAGACACAGCATGCATTACAGAGGCACAAGATAATACCTTCAAAAGGAGTGGATCTAAAAACACACTGAAAGGAAGAGCAGCCAAATTTGATGTAAAACGTTCCACTAGAAAGAATTACATGCATATCAAGAGACAAAAACATTTACAAAGATTTCGGGACCCTTTTTCAAATTTTAAAAGATGTGGCCCTAATAATGAGTCAGTCTAATAAATGATTCATGTAAATCATGCACCGGTGGGTCTGCTGTCATTTTTGAATGGACACAAATATTAAAATTTATTCTCCGGATTTCCATTTTTTAAAGAAATGAGTTTCGGGCTGCTATTGGACAGCTATCCTCACCTCCTGAGAGCTCGTCTGTCTCAGCCCGTTGTTGTTGCTGTTCACCATCCTCATGTTTAGTGCTGCTGGCATCAGTTTTCCTGCCGTTGCTCCTGCGTCCTCCATTGTGAGACAACAGAACTGGAAATGGAAAATCTGACATTTAAAAAAAAAACAAAAAAAAAAACACCACACTCAGCTTTGTCAGCATCAAACAATGTTACAGTATAGTTTGAATTAATGTGGGTTTGTGTTTTGATACATAAAAATGACAAATCAGCCACACCATAATAGAATCAGCTAGGGCTGTTCGATATAACGATATATATCGGATGACGATATAAAAACGTCTATCGTTTCATTTTACGCTATCGTTTGTTTCGTGGTGTCGCAAAATAAACTGTTTACGGCAATATTTTTTCATTATTTTGATGGTCACTGTAGTGGCTATATTAATTTCTTAAAGTTCTCTCTCTCTCTTATATTTAATATAACCACACTACAGACGGACAAGCGCTTGTTTTTTATGCGTTGTGGTTAGCAACAACGACGGTAACACCATCGCGTGTCCGCTTGTTTATGTTCCACATAAACCTTTCACAATAAAGCTCAAGATCCTGTTGAGACTTTTCAAAATAAACTGAATCAAGTGAAAGAGCAGATTATTTACGGATGAGAAGCAAGAAAGAGCCGTCAGGTGCTAAAAAATAAACCTTAGACTCAAACGTTAGAACAGGCTTTTCCCCGCAGCACGCTGTGTAATAAATACTCAAAGAAAACGGCGGCCGTTACAACTTATGTCTAAAAATGTATCGTTTCATGCATCAGTTAAAACACTGGACTTCAGCTACATGACGCGCAGCTGGAAACACTTCCCCCAAGTCGAGCTGCCCGAGATTCACAGAATTTACAGAAAATGTTAAATTTTTGTGATTTATATCGTTATCGGGACGATAGAATTCTTATATCGGGATATGAGATTTTGGTCATATCGCACAGCCCTAGAATCAGCCAATTAAAATATTGTCCAATTAAATGAAATAAACTCCCAGCTTATTTATATATTAATATTCATGCATTTCTTTTAATTGAAATTTACACAGAAAACTACTAATTAAACCCAGTTGTTACTGATACTGGATCCCACAATGAAAAACACTGGTATCTTTCTTAGATAGTGTTAAAATACCACCGTCTGTTTAAAAGGTGACCTTTGCGAATGCTGCTTTTGGCTAACAATTCATAAGTCTGAGACCAACACAGTATGTCAAGCACAATGTAGTCAGTCTCTTTGATTCCTCTGTACTGTGACGAGGACATCCTGAACCTTCTGCCCATATTTGTGTTGGTTTAAATAACACATGACACTAGCTTTTTTCCCCCCCAAACATTGTGCATTGCAGCTTATAGCATCAGGAGCTCTCAAGTGATAGTTTTTTTCAGATATCATGTCTGTACGGTTTTTAAAATATGAGATTGTTAGCTTCAGTTTAGTAGGATTCAGAAATGTACAATAATGTTAACCCCTTCTAATCAAAGCTTTCATTCAGCGTCCATTATGGTGGACGGCAGGACTTCCTAACTCCTGTTTCCAACCCATGTTCATGCTTCAGGAGGCAGACGGCTGAGAAAGGCAGAGAGCATTTGTAAAAGGGGAGTCAGACTTACAGTGGGCAGGGAATGAGGTGGAGGAGGCCATGATTTCTTAAACTATTTACTCTGTTGATTTATAGAATTAATATTTGCTAAAAGTGCAGTACTGTATCTTTCTTTACTTTAGAAAGTCAACAACTCTACTGAAATTGGGTTGAAAGACTTTCTAACACAAACAGGAAAACAGGAGAAACTGGCCACAGTAACCAACACTGGATTACATTTAAACCCTAATGAGGTGACCAGGTTTCTGAAAATGTCAAAGTGCACAAACCACAGGGAGGTGCTTCGCTGTAAAAACAGCCCAAAAACTCTTAAGCATATTTAAGCTCGTATGTTCATATCAATGGCCTGATCTGGAAGTGGCAGAGGCAGGAAGTAACAAAGTATTAAAGTATTAAAGTAACAAAGTATTTGTACTTTGTTACTGTACTTAAGTAGAACTTTCTGTTATCTGTACTTTGCTTTAAAAGAGGCATATGCAAACATATGTGTTCATCTTAAATGAAAGGAACAATGACACATAAAAAGACAGTCCTACTGGTGTTTCCATCACCTGTGCTGATCACATACAAAGGGATGAAAGAGGCATAAAGACAATTTATCCTTAATCTAAAGTGCTATACAGGGCTGAGGTGATAAAGTAGGCCAAAAGGAGTAAGGCTTTTAAAGTGGCAGGTAATTTAAAAAGCAAAGTTTCTAACAACTCAACAAATATCAGCAATTACACAAACTGTTTCTACGTACTCTGTCGCACAGTGTGCATGTTAGCTAAAGGTACCGCTGCTGTATTTACAAGCAGATGAGGAGAGCTAAATTTACTCAGAGATGGAGACAGATATGAGAACGACAGGAGATGACAGGAGGAACAAAGTTCTATTTAAAGGTATTTGATAAACAGGAAATTTAAAGCTTACGTGTAATGTCATCAGCTTTAAATCAGATATTGGATCTGTATGGTGTGAAGTTGATTTTTTAAAAATATTGTGAAACATCCTGAAGTGTATACTTTGTGTTATTCAGTGGTTGTATGAAAACACCCAGCAGTCTAGCACAGGATAAACAGGTTAACTTGCTGTATTGTCGTAAATAAACAGTAAAACACAGTTTTACTGTGTATGTGTTGGACTGGTACACGGTGGCTGTATTGTTCATGGTCAGAGTTAAGTTAGATCAAGTGTAACAGAGATGAATTTGAATTTAAGCTGATGATGTGTATATTTGCCTCATATGCAGACAGTATAAACCAGGGGTCCCCAATCCCAGTCCACGAGGGCCGGTGTCCCTGCAGGTTTTAGATGTGTCCTTGGTCCAACACAGCTGATTTAAAAGGATAAATTTAAATTTAAATCAGCTGTGTTGGACCAAGGTCTAAAACCTGCAGGACACCGGCCCTCGAGGCCTGGAGTATGACACCTGTGGTGTAGAGGGTGGAGATCAGCTAAGACAGATGGTGAAATACTCGGTTAAATCTTGTTGAATTCAGTTGTGCAAATCCACAAAAAGCAGTAAACCTCAGAGCAGCAGCAGCACGGATTAGCTGATCTCAGCCTGTACAAAAATCATCTGTGTGAGCTCTCAATACAAATGAATGCGAGTTGTGATCCTTTTCCCCACACTGAGCCACTACACCTGATCTCAGGGTTCCCCCACCTGCTGAATCCCACTCTAACCCCTGATGACACTCATTTTTCTGTTTGGGTGTGGAGGAAAAGTAAAAAAAATAATAATATTAATATTATTTTATAATGACATTAATAAAGCACAAGGTTCAGTTAGCTTTGTACAAAATTAGCTGGTAGAAACATCCTTCAAAGAGCTACTTCTTACTTTCTTGAAAAAGTTGAATCAGTACTTCACTATTTACCAAAGTATTTTTTTTAAGTATTTTCAGTTAAGTAAAGATTATCTGTACTTTTGCACCTTTGATACAGCAAATTCATTAAATGGATACAGACCTTCAAGATTCATCAAATTAACAAATGCGACCTCTGATAAGGGGAAAAGAGTAATTCCCTTTGGAAAGTGAAGCCTCTCTTAAACGGACCGACAAGGCTGTGTCTCTATTTGTCAGGAGACCAAAGATATATCCCGTCCCCACAGCTGCAGAGCCCTGTCTTACACAATGCTTAGTTTCCATTACAGACTTCAGCTGGTGGCACTTTGCTCCAGCTCAGGCGCTTTGAAAGCTGGGACCTTCTTCTCTCAGCTCTCACCTTCCTCATTAATCACAAAGCTCAACTGTGAGAAGTTATTAGTTAAAACTCAGTTTAGCAAAACCTTGTTTTTTCTGGTTTAGCGAGTTAGCCTAGCTGCTAATAGCTACTTAACAGCTACTTTTGCTAAGATTTAAAAAAACAAACAGAGGTAACAGGCACTTACAAGATGTTCAGGATCTATGTTGAAGAGTTAAATATCTTCATGTAGTCGTTGAAAAGATGTTAGAAGAACTGTAAAGTAAGTTACTCCACTGCTAATTTGTATATAGTCCAATTAGAAGTTGCTGTCACCAGACGTAAAAGTCAAAGAAAGTACCGCGCGTCTGATGAACAATCGCTGCTCCTGGGAAATGTAGTCCAAAGTGTAGCATAAACAATAAATAGCAGAGTGAACAAGAGTGTGAAGGAGGTGAGATTTCATCAAGAAATGCTGAAAAAACACATTCATTTAACATCCTTTGCTTATTTTGCTTATAATGTAATATATAGTTGTAGCCCTTAATCTTTTCTGCTGTTCCATAAATATACTGCTGACATCGCACATTCAATCAGTATATTAAAGAACTTTATCACATCAAAGACATTAAGAGGGAGAGATGACACTCAAAGAATCATGAACTTTTTGAAGTTTTCATGTCCTGTTGAACCCTAAAATTAAAGTTAATTTTTATAATGTTTCAAATTTATGACCCAAATACTGCAAGTGCTTGAACTTACTTATGTAAGGGCCAATGAGCAACACTAAGTGAGAAAAGGTGACAAACCAGTATAGATTTCAGTGTAGCTGTGTAAGTAATTACAGTCACATTGTTCTTAATCATTGTTTAGTGATTAGATTCCTCATAACATACTGTAACGACACAATATAGTGATAACACATCAAAGCTCTAATTCAAAGCTAACAACCATTAATTTAAGCTAAAAAAAAAAGACAAACTGTCTGCTGCTTATCTGTGGACATGAGGGGTACCTTCAAATCTCTTCATTTAGCCTGGATGAATCAAATCAATGGAATTATACAGAAGAAGATTAGAGCTGCCTGTGAGTGAAGTGTGTATGGGATGAAGCTGCTGAGGTGGTGGATTTAAGTGCAGATCAATGCTGCTGCCGTGTGGCAGGAGAGTAGATTATGACATTGTACAGATAAAGCAAAGACAGAAAGTACAGTTAGAGATGTGCTTTAAAATGGCTAGGCTGTGGTAATGATGCTCAACTGCTTCCTTCCATCTTTAAACAAAACTCACCAGTAAACATGACTTAGACTTAGAGGGAACTCTTGGTCTCCATCTCTTCAGTATCTGATATAATATTTAATGTAATTAACCTTTTTATTGTTATTGTTAGTAGTATTTTGGCCTTTCTGTATTGACTGGGATCAATATCGTGTCACTCTCAAGTTTCTTTATAAAAGGGGGGGTCAGATACAGTACTTCCACCCAAGACTCTGCAGTTTTATATTTTAATTCTTCAATGTAGACCCACAACGACAATGTGTCCAAAACAAAAAAGGAATGGTTCTCACAGTTATATTACACAGTAGTTACTCACTTTACTGCAAAATTGGGCAGGAATGAAGTACATTTCAAGTACAAATTAACCCCCCCAGCATCTGTAATATTTCGTTTTCATAGAAACAGAGTAATAGTGTATCTCAAAAGGATGTGTAGTACATTTCCACAGTAGCAGCTGTTATCTGGCCAGCTTCACTAGCAGATGGTGTCTTGTGTTTCCAGCTGTAATGATGGGAGCTAGTAAAGAGCAGACCACCTGTTCTCACTCGCAGGTGTGAAACTGCTGACATCTGCACCTTCTCACTCTCACAAGAGCCACGACCTCCGTTGTCTCTATTTGACATCTCTTTTTTGTAACGTAAAGTTTTGTGCAGCAGCTGAATACAATCATCTGATCAGTCATTGTCCACTTTATATTTATACATATTTATATATGTAAGACACAGTGCTATTATGTCACCACTCAGTATTTTCTGTAGTCAAGTATTCCAGCGATTCATGCATGTAATTGCAGCTTGTCTCATATTTGTGTAGATGTTGATTCGATGTGTTTAGAGACTTTTGACCTGTTTTTGGACGTTTTGCTTCCCCTGTGTTTGTTTCCTGCCTCCATGTTTGTTTACTTTGGATCTTTGGCTTTCTCTGTAACTGCTACCTGATTACTTGTATTAACAATATGGCTGCTGTTGCCAGGCAGCTGAGGAGAGTGTTAAATGCTGCCTTGTTACAGTGGACGGATGCAGCTGCTGATTTGGCCAAACTTTCTATTATGTTGTAGCTGGAACTGTAAAAGCAAATTCAGACCAAACAACAACAACAACAACAAAAATGCTAAAAATGTTATTTAAAATGATCAGGTGGAAATTATTAATAATTAGAGAAAATAAAAAAATACATGGTTTAAAAAAATAATACCTTCCATCAATTCGAAGATTTTATATCAGAGCATAATGAAAAAAATATTCTAGTCATTATCAGGTTTTAAAATGAGATCAATAATAAGACATTACATGTCACATCATGTCTCTTAAGGTCCTGCCACAGCACTGCAGTCAGGTTTGAAGTCTGGACTTTGTTTGCACAACTCTGATTCTAGTCTTTTTCAGCCATTCTGCACAGACCACATCAATGCCTTTGCATAAATGTTTAGATTTCCTGCAGTTCTGTTCTTCCATTGAATCAGTGTTCAGCTGAAACTCAGGTGGATTTGATGGAGAAACAAACATGGCTGTGTCTCACACTGTAGCTGTTTACACATGTGCACTACAGCCCTGAGCCTTTGGAGAAATTACACTGTGGAGGTTGAAGTAAGAAGGCAAACGTCACAGCCAGATCAGGCATTAAACGATCTGTACCCCGCCATCTCCTTAATGTTCTACTTCCTGCATGCTCTACAAAGGAGGCTCCAGGGGTGATAATACATCTAGAGCTGATTGTTTGCTGTACAAAAAGAAGAAAAGAAATGTGTTGATCCAACACAGATATGGTAAACACTGGTCTAATAGTCTAATAGAACTGGAATTATCTGAAAAATAAAAGGGTTTTCTCAGCTTGAGCCTACACAGTTTAGCACCGTGCACTTATCCAGTTCACAGTTACTAAATATGGTAACGTCTCAACATTAGAATAAACTTTGAATGAATGGACCCACATGCAAAAAAACAACATTAGTTCAAAAGACTTATTTGCAGAGGCTGATTGGAGCAGTAAATTATTTTTGCAAAATGCTAGTGAGTGGGCAGGTGAACTGTCAAAGTCCAATACCAGTGAGAGAAGAGTCCACAAAAACCTTTCAGTGAAGTCATGAAGATCTGAAGTACACATTAAGCTGTTCCTAAAGTTGGAGAGAATCAAACAACACATGTGTGAGGGTGCTGGGGAGCGTCTCCCTCACTGAGGTGAAGCATGCACCCACAATGTCTGACAGGAAGTTTTGATTTTGTTAAGCTTTTGTTTTAACTTCATTAACCACTCTCTCTCTCTCTCTCTCTCTCTCTTTTGACGTCAACTTCCTGAAGGCCTGAGTCATGGAGTGCACACATGATTACGGTCTAATGATGTTCACCTGAAACGAGTTCTCCAATTAACCACTGATAGTGGGTTAAACCATCAGATGAGACCGGGGGGGGGCTGAATTTTCAGTTTGATTTGATTTAGTTAGTTTGTATATTATTTAGCTGGGGTGTGTTTGTAATCAGATACACATGAGGTGTGTTAGAATAACTGCAGTATTTGACTATACAGGGTTTTTTTTAGCTGGACTGTGTCGGGGGGAAATCTTTTAAATTTTATTGGTGGTGGTATGACCGGCATCTATTTGCTGGGTTGCTCATTTTTAGATGTGTTGCTGGTGAGCATGTTAAACCTCTGTACGTGGAAAAAAAAGAATATATTCAAAACTTTGAAAAACGACTGAAGGCTCGTGTAGATGTCTTTTTCCCATCTGGTCCCCTTCACATGACCGTTTCAACACATGAAACAACAGTATAGTTAACATTAGCACTGCTGCAGCTGAGCAGTCTGAAGGTGGATGGGAGAAGCCGCTCTTGTAATGAGGAATTACAATAAATAAAGGAAGTTAGCTGCTTCATAATGACAGCAACTTGATACACACACACACACACACACACACACACACACACACACCAACAGCACAGTTAACCTCTTAACATCCACCAAGACACCAAAAACAATCTAGGGTCCAGACTTGGTATAGTTTAAGCCACATGCTAAACAAGCCATTCTTCAGAAAATAGAAGATGAGATATTTGAAATGAATTCTCATATGTTTTGAAATTAGTTTTCTTTTGATGGCATTTCCAAACGGGTGAAAGGTTTGTTAATTGAATACTCGATTTGGTGGAAGTTAAGACATTTACACCTGATTCAAACTAAACCAAACCAAAAACAATAGGCCTGTCTCTAATCTGCTTTTTATACCATGATTAAACCCTGCTCCTGGCTGCACATTATACCTGTGATATTGTTATAACAAAGACTAATTCTTTTGTCCAGTGGGAATCCAGTCGATATCCAAATAATTCAAAGATTGTGCAGAAAAAAAGGAGAATCTTGGAGGATGCTTCTGAAAGTAATCTCCGAAGAAAGAAATCAGTGAAAATAAAGTGGTGGAAATCGACCACCAACTGAAGATATTGTGGAGAAATGTGGTAATATTGCAGAGCTGTATAAACAATTTGCACTTTGACCACACACATAGCATACAGTAATACTTTAAAGAGGATGGGGAAGCACAGATTTATCCCGTCACAATCCAGACTGAGTGGTAGTAAAGAATACCAGAGAGAGAACAGAGCCACGTTATATTCAGAGGGATATGGCCATGTAAGGATCTGCAGAAGTGACTCAGTCTGTGCACCTTCTGTTCAGGGTTGGGCGTCTCAGAGACTTTCTGTTGGTAACATCTACAAGTCTACATGTAAACTGATTTGCTCATTGTGCATTCTTTTTATAGGAAGCAACACAATGCCTCTGGCCATACATAAACCTGAATTCTTCTAGTGAACATGACAATTTAACATGCATATACACTAAACGATGGCACAGCAAATGTATTGTAGGCTTTAATGGCAGTCCCTAAACAATCTGTACTACTGTTAGCTAATATTGGCAATATTATTGGTGTTGGGAACAATCCCAAATTCAGGTAAATTATAAGATGATAATGTAAGGATGGTTTGCTCATTTTAGAATATGAAGGTACAGCTGAGAGCTAAAGCAGCTTAACCACAACTGCACATCTAAAAGTAATTTACTAACATGATTTACAGGGAAACAATCAACTGTTTACTTACAAAGAAATGGACAGTCTCTAGAATATTATATATTTATGGTACTTTGATTTTAATGAGGAGAGATGGAATATCACCCAGATATTACATAAAAATTATAAATTGATTTGAATGCCATTGAGAGAAATAAGTATTTGATTCCAAAGCAAAACATGACTTGATACTTGGTTGAGAAACTCTTTTCTAACAGCAGTAAAACATTTCTTGTCCTCGGTCACCAGGTTTGCACACATCTCAGGAGGGATTCTGGTCCACCCCTCTTTCCAGAAACTCTTTGAATCCTTTAGGTTTCTTGGCTGACCCCCGGCAACTTCATCTTCTTTCCATAGGACTGAGGTCTTTAGCCACTCCATTGTTGCCTTGGTGGTATGCTTTGGGTTCATGTCATCGTGAAGTGCAGTCCACAACCCATCTTCAGTGTTCTGGATAACACTCGTCTCCACCCACTCTGTCCTACCTGCACTTCTTCACCTGTCTTCAACTCTTTAGTGTCCTGTCCATTGCTTGGGATGGATGACCCTGGTAAAGTGCCCTCGGTAATGTTTGGTGCAGTGACACACTGGATTGTAAATCAATCAATATGTGATTCAATTTTTAGCTTTAACTCTACAATGAACTGTTTTTCATGAGCTGTTTAAGGCAGACTTTTTTATAAATAGTCCTCCATTTTTAGAAGATCAAAATTAATGAGCCAGACTAAACATAATTTTAAATATAAAAACTCTTTAATATCTGGATGACAAAACTTTGCAGTCAATGACTGCCTAAAGCCTCGAACCCATGGTCAGCACCAAATGTTGTTTCCTCCCTTGAGTTCCTCTGCCACACCTTTACTTCAGTCGCCCTGAGCTGCTCCTTGTTTGTGGTTCTTTCTGCATTCAGTTTCAGTTTTGCGGCATTTGGCTGAACCTGAGCCTGGAGTTTAACTCTGTATACGTCAGACTTCATCCTTTTACTTATCAGCAGTCACATCATCAATAAACACTGGTGGCCTGGTTACACTGGCAGCATGACATGCCCATACATGCAACAATGCTGCTGCTGCTGTGTTACACAGATAATGTGGTCTGCTTTGGACCATGAGCCGTTTCACTCCTCCAGATTTTTCTTTTCCCATTGCTCTTCTGCGAGTCGATGTTTGTTTCATCTGTCCAAAGATTTCTTTTACAGAACGGTGCAGGCTTTTTTAGATGTTCACTGCAAAGTCTGACCTTCCTGGTCTTAATCACTGGTTTGTAAAAATCCTCTGCATTTCCAGTCGTGAAGGTGTCTCTTGATTGTGTAGACTTTGACAGGCATACACTCCTCTGCTAAAGAGTGTTCTTGATTTGGTTAGATGTTTTTTTTTAACCATAATTGTGTCATCATGTACTTTAGTTGTCTTTTGTGGTCTTTCAGTCCTTCTTGGCATTGCTGAGCTGGTCACTGTCTTCATTCTTTCTAACAATCTAAAGTTTTTGCTGTCTCTCTGATAGGTTTATTTGGGTTTTTAAAAATGCAAAACTCAACACTTTAAATTCTGATATTATGTCTGCTTCATTTGTCATGAGAAACAAGAGGGCGGGCCATCAAACAGCTTGTCACTGAATGTTGAGCCCCTAAAAAAATGGAACACTGTGTATGAGGATTCTTGTAATTCTCTAACACAGGGGTCCCCAATCCCAGTCCGCGAGGGCCGGGGTCCCTGCAGGTTTCAGATGTGTCCTTGACCCATCACAGCTGATTTAAATGGATAAATTACCTTCTAAACATGTCTTGAAGTTCTCCAGAGGCCTGGTAATGAACTAATCATTTGATTCAGGTGTGTTGACCCAGGGTGAGATCTAAAATCTGCAGGGACACCGGCCCTCGCGGACTGGGATTGGGGACCCCTGCTCTAACAGGTTCTGCAAAATATTTGCAAAATGAATTAAAGCTGAAAGTGTGCACTTTGCTCACACGTTGACTATTTGACTTAAAATCCACTGTAGAGGTTTACAAAAGCAGAAGGACAAGAATAACGTCTTTGTTCCAAACTTCATGGGGGCACTTTATTTAGACCTTCACTATATTTATCCTTGCGTGTTCACCTTTCACCACTCTCCCAGATACTCACACATTTCCATTCTGTCTTGCTCGTGCTGACTGTCCTTCCTCTTCTTCCCAGAGCATACCTCCACCTCTCCAGACTCTCTTCCATCCTCTCCTTAGGCTCATTACAGATCTCAGTGTCATCTTCATATATTATCCTCCACAGAGACGCCTGCCTGACCTCGTCTGTCAGCCATCCTTCTTTCTCTCATTTTCTATATTCATCAGCTCCTTGAACTATTCACTTGTTAGCATATTTCCATCTTCATCATTAATCTATTTAACCTGCTTAATCTCTCTGCCTACCCAATGATTCCTATTTTCCTTCTTTAGTGTCAGTCTAACATACATCTCACTATAAGCCTCTGCTTTTGACACTGTTCTCTTTGTTGTACACCTAGCCTAGCTTCCCAGTACTCACGTCTACTCTCTTCATCTCTTTGATTGTCATACTTTTTCTTTCCTTTCCTGTACTTCTTCTTTCCACCCAGAGCCTTTCAGCTCCTCCCTGAACTCTGTGTAATATTCGTCTTTCTTCAGCTTTCACCATTTACTCCTTTCCTCTGCTTTCATTCACTTTCACTTCTTGAATTAAAAGCCATCCTACAGACTACCAACCAAGCGAGCTCTCCCCGATACCATCTTGCGGTCTCCTGTCTATTTTAGATTTTATCTTCTGCATAAAAATGTAGTCCACCTGTGTGCACCCTCCTCCACTCTTATGTTATCCTATGTCTCTGCCTCTTCTTAAGGTCAGTGTTCACAGCAACCATTTCCACCCATTTTGTAAAATCCACAAACATCTGTCCTTCTGCATTACTCTCCTTAACACCGTACCTATCCAACACTTTCTCATCACCTCTGTTCACTTCATCCGATTTCTCCAGAATTCCTGTTTCATCAAACATCCAACCTGCGGAGCACGCATGCTGACATCATTCAACATCACCCTTTCAATTTCCAGCTTCAAACTCGTGATCCTTTCCGACACTCTCTTCACCTCCACAGTACTGTTCACATTTTCTTCCTTCAAGATTACCCCCACTCAGTTTCACTTCTTAAGTATACTCACTGAGAGTGGGAGAACTGGAACTCCTGCATAAAATGAAAGCTAAGGGAGAACATCCAAGTCTACACAAAAGGGCCCTGTCTGTGTGAGTTCAATACCAGGACCTTCTTACTGTGTGGCAACAATGGCTGCTTAGCGTGAGGACAATGGTCATCATTGCTGGGTGCCCATGGAGCTTTATATGTAAATGTGAGAGTAGCAATGATCCCTACAGCTAACTCAGAGCAACAAGACAAAAGATGAAGGCCTGTCGTGTGGATGGTATCGTGGAATGCAAGTCTGCATCTCTCTCTCTTTCTTCTCTTGTTTTCCCCCCTCACCCCCCAAACCAGTAGCAGCAGATAGCTGCCCCTCCCTGAGCCTGGATCTGCCTGAGATTTCTTCCTTTTCTTCCCACCATTGCAAAAAGCCTGCTTATGGGCTCATTTGAGTGTTGGGGGATTTCTCCAGAATACTGTTGTCTTCACCTTACAGTATAAAGCACCTTGACGTGTCTGTTGTTGTGATTTGGTGCTATACAAATAAACCTGAACTGAATTACACTGAATGTCTTTGGGTGCTGCGAGTGTGTTTGAATGTTTGGCAAAGCCCTTAGCCACAAGCACAATGTGAATGTGAGACTGGGTCACTAATGAGAGCTCAACTAGTCACAGATTAATTTACCACCAGAACGACCTGTTATCTGCTACAGCTACAATATATTTATTGTTGAGGTGTATGTGGTATCTCTACGGTCTGGTTGTATTTCTGTAATGTTTGTGTGCGATCCTAGTAAAGGTGAATTTTCAGCTACGTCGTCATAAATGTCCCCTTTGTAAAACACCGTTTTCAGTAATAAAAACGATGTTGATGTCTTTGTGCGAAGTAAAGAATTTACACGATATTACTGCTTGCTGATACGTGTTACATAGCAGTCTGTGTTTATATGTGCACGGCTTTGGCTCGGGCTGTCTACATTTACAATACCAGTTTTTTCATGTACTAGGCAGGCTATAACGTTTGTTGTTGCGTTGTTTTTTATTTGTATTTGTCAGAGTTGTCGTTGTGTAATTCGTTTGCCTCCTTAAAGAAATGGCGTGGACACCGGGAGGCTTGTTCACAGCCTTTGCGTGTGATCCAGCAAAAGCATATTTGAAGCTGAGAAATGTGGTACTTCCTGAAATTTCCCATGGTTTGCGAATGTAGCGGTGACTGCCAGTAGAAGGAGCTCTTCGGTCTTACCTAATCCAAAAGGCAAAACATACACAAACATGGCGTTATCACGAGCGGGCGAGATGCTGTCCTCTCTTCGCTGTTTGTTGTATTTATTAGTCCTCGGCGTGGCAGGAATAAACTCGTCGACTCTTCGTCTTCATCCTGAGCAGCGTTACATGCTGCCGCAAAACAGAGGATTTTTCACAATAGAAGCAAGTGAGGCTTTACTGCACGGAGATGGAGGTGGCTCCGCGGCTCGAGCGCTGCATCTGCCCGCTCGCAGTGGAATCGAAGGCGGGTCGGTCTCCAGCGTCTACCCGCAGCATCGAAGTCGCCGGAGCGCTGGTAAACCGGCGATGCCAAAGGTGTACGGCCAGGTAATATAACGCATTAACTGCGTGATACCGCGCACATTGAGCTTCACCTCAGCCTGACCTTACTGGTATGGGTGGCGTAAAGAAATTACGCACTGTTGTTTCCGAAGTAGCATCAATTCCTGCACCTTATGCTTGAACCAGGCTCCTGTTGTGTGGGGGGCGCGAACCCCGTCGGTTTACCTGATGCCTTTAAACGTCACACTGGCACTGTAATATTACAATTCACTAAACGTTCATTCAAATGAATGTAATTGGTCAGCGGCAACCTGTCCGCGACGCTTTCGACTGTCGCTGAAGAAACGAGACAAAAGTAAGACACTGCGTATGTTGGACGGATGGCCAAGTTCCCGAAAACATCTCCTTTGTCGTGCTAGGGAACGGAAGCGTAACAAGATCAGAAAAGTGAATTAGGCAGAGGGTTTGGTGTCAGTGTAAGGGGACTGGGGCTAACGCTAGGTGCGAAACAAATGTCCGTTTCTTTACCTGCCGTGTGCGGGAGGGTGGGGGGTGGGCTGAAGAGAAATCACCAAACGTGGATCCCATACAAAGAGCCCACGGAGGCAGACAGAGCAAGAAACATACGCGAGGGTCCGTATTTATCGTTAAATGCTGCACACAAGACAGAAAGTGAATGAAAACATTTCTATTTAGCAAAAACGGTGCATGAAACATGTTTCCTTTAATAATGCCCCAGTGTGCAGTTTGTCCAAAAATGTGTTAAAGAATGTGAAACACTAAGAGAGATTAATTTGGAAAAAACAACAACAAACCAAAGATTTTGGCTGAAAAGTGAATAAAAATGTCCACATTTTAAGTGGAATTATGTGGAGCTCTCCACACTCCAGGTCACTGACCTCAGTTTGGCTAAATGTTAAAGCAAATGTTTTCCTGGTGATTTGCACCTTTGGGCCACTTCCACAGCTGCTGCATGTCCTTGCCCCCCTCGCTCATAGTATTCTTTTCTGAGGAGAAGGTGGAGCCCACTAATGGTTTACTACAGTGCTCTTAAGTGCTATTATAGCATTGGTATTCATTACAATGCATTGTAATGAATATAATGCTGTTGTACCATTGCTGTTGCACTCTTTGTTGTCTTGTGGGATTATACAGCTGTTGAGCACGCACAGACAACAGCATGATGAAGGTTGTTTAATGAAGCATTACAGCTTCAGCCGTGCCAAGGGAACACAACTGACAGGAAAAAACAGCTCACTTCCAACTAAAGAAAAAGGAAGTCAGAATTAGGAATTCATCATCGTGGTTCTCTATTTCAAGTATGATGAACTTTGCTGGAAACCTTTTCAAGTCAGCTGGCTGTCATTTCAACCATGTAGAGTGGTGCAGTACAGAGTGAGACGAGACGGCGTTCCTCTGAGACCCCGATGCTAAACATGACATACAACAGGAGTGTGAACACCTTTAGGTAAAAATCTGTAGACAGCTGTCCTGCAGTATGATAGTAAACAGGATAACTATGGGTTCAGTTCTGAAAGATGACCAACATAACATCATTGTTTAAAGAAAATGTTTTATTATATTCCATATTTTCACCAACCTGCCACGTCATTCTTCTCTTTGTGAGGGGCAGCCAATCAGAACAAAGGGAGGGGAAGAGAGCTAAAACACCTTTGGTCAGACAGTGGATCAACTGAGGGGCTGTGCTAAGGCTCACTATAAGATGTATAAGGATCATTTTTCAATGAGGCATACAGGTAAATGTAAAAGATGCAGAGAATTAAATGGCTATAAAATGACTATAAATTTAGGAAACAAGTCAAGTTACTCTTTTGGAAAAGCAGCAGAAAAAAGTTGGAGTAAGAAAACAAATATTGTTTAGTGTTTAATAGGTGGCAGAATTTATATATTGGTTGTCAAGGATCAGACAAAAGTATCTGTGTCTGTTTAAAAAGCCAACAAATGCTTTGTACCAGAGAAGAGAGGCAAGTGCACGTGTTCATGAGTTGTCATCGAGCTGCTGTCTCGTGCTGACTGACACTTCTGGTGATGCCTGCAGTCAAAACACAGCTATAGCCTCCAGAGAGTCACATCAGGATCATGTTTCGTCACTGGTGAACGATAAGGCTGGAGGAGGTTGGCTTGTCGAGTGTTTGCTCCTCAGCTCGCTGTCCCCGTTGGCTTGTAGTGGTATGACTAAACTTGTTAAGGACCTCGAGCAGGCATTATAATTAGAGGTAATGACTTGGTCTGAGTTGGGTGCAGTGTGCATACTTAATCATGAATCTGTTCACCTAATCAGCCTCGACTGTTGGAAGATGAGAATATCACAGGTTTGGATGACGCCAGTAATGTGAAGGTCAGATGGAGCTGTGGACGATGGCAGCTTTATGTCAAACCAAAGTTTATGGCAGGATGTTTCAATGTATTTTCTCTGTGTCCAAATGTGGGAAGCTTCCCTCATTGTGTCAGCCATGACCAAGCTAGAATGGTGAAACCTTGACTGCTGTGCTATCATTATTTCCCAGTCTTAGTAAGTCTTCATATCTAAGGACCTTCACTGGGCAAAATTCCTACTGAACTTCTTACACAACCAACCTGCTTCAGCGCTCACACGCTCTCTTGAAACAGTGTGTTGTCCTAGAAGTGCAACACTTCAAACAGCTGCAGTTTGTCTGATTTGATAAAATTGATATCAGATAATTGATAAAAGTGCAGAAACACCCAAAAGTTCACGATAGCACTCAAGTTATTAAAAAATAGAAAATGGTAAGATTTTCTTAGGCTGCAAACGTGTTCAAGGTATTTTTTTTATTATTCATTGATCTGCAGACTATCACTTATTTAGTCTTTGGGTTTCTGTTTTTTTCTCATTTAATAACCTCGAACTAGAGTATGTTTGGTTTTAAAACCACTGAAGGGACACTTAAACAATGTAGGATTACACTTTTGTCAAAGTTAAAAAAAAATGTTGCGTAATTCAGCACCCGAGGCGCTGCAGGTCTCCACATGGTTCACACAGCTGGATCTGAGCAGTGTCTGTCTGTGAACAGCATTCGTCACGTCTCTGTTATTATGATCCGTCGTAACAGCACTACGGCGTTTTACATGATAGAAAAGTGTCGTATCAAAATGTCATTATAGTAATATTTGATTTTGCCAAAATTAACTTGATATAACTTTGAGGTTAAATCAGCCAACCCTTCTTTCCACGGATGCTCTGTGGGTTGGGCTTTGGCTCAGCCACTCAAGGACTTTGACTCATTGTCCTGAAGCTATTCCATTCTTCTTCTTCTAGCTGTTTGCTTTAGGTCAGGATTAAAAGTAAAGTTAAAGTAAATAAAAGCGCACAAACTGCTGTCAGAGAGTTCCAGAGTCTGGGGGCCACTGTTGCTCTGTCTCCTTTAGTTTTCAGCCTCGTATGCTGCACAGCCAGCAGGACCCTGATCACATGACATCAGGGGTAGGGATAGGACTGGGCGATATGACCCAAAATTCATATCTCGATATTTTTTAGCTGGATGGCGAAATACGATATATATCTCGATATTTCTTTAAAGCCATAAAGTAAGAACAAAAAGAGAGTTCTTAGTCAAAGCTGTGTCCCAGATGTCACACAGACACTTTTATTAACATACAGCATAGATGTACAAGAAAAAAATTACTCAGAAATAAATTATCAGCATTTATTAAATAATGATCCATAAATAAAATAAAACTATGTTGTTTTGTGCATAACAAAGAGCTCACAATTGTGCAGTCAAAATGTAAACTAACAGACGCTCAGCATAATAACAAAGACAGATTTCACAGCTGCTCTGTTCCCAACTGCTACTGCGTGACTGACAGCCTGGAGTTTGAAATCTGCTTCGTAACCATGTCTCTGAACAGGAGCCATTTATGGTCCTTATACACACACAATACGGTAATATTACGTTGAAGCACAGTACGTATTACTCCGCGAGGCTCCTCGGTAGCCGTAATGCTCCGACAATCCATCAAGCGGTGCAGCTCCGTAGCTTAGCAAAGTCGGACTAAAGCATTTTTTTCACAGATTTTTGAGCGCCGTGTGCCACATAAAATCGGTTCGAGGTCAGTAAGCACAACCAGAATTCATACATAAGGCGTGCAGTCAACTTTTGAGAAAATGAAAGGATTTTAGGTGTCAACGTGTTAGCCCGGTTAGCTCGTTAACACGTTGACGCCATGCAGCCCCACGCACGGGGCGATCCGCGGTAACTCGTTAACGGAGATTTGCCCCGTTAATGCAGTTATGGCGTTAACGTCATTTTAATGACAGTAACGCTGCAGCACTAAAATAGTAATCTCCAAATGTTTTGTTTTTACCGACCAGCTCCTCTTTGATAGCTGCCGTGTCCATCTTGTCATTGCCTGCAGATGAAGCGATGGGGGAGGGGGAGTTGTGTTCAGTGAAGGAGAGGCGAGGTCGAGTAACGCAGCGTAGAGACAAAAGTGGACGAAAGACGCAAACTTGCAGCTCCACGAGTGTAATTATAACGTAACATAGACTATATCGATATAAACGATATGGTCACATCTTATATAAAAATATATCGATATATTTAAAAACTCGATATATCGCCCAGTCCTAGGTAGGGATGCTAATCGAGAACCGGTTCTTGTAGCGAACCAGTTCTCGGTAGTTCAGTTTCTTGGAATTGTTAGTCTGTTTATCGATTTATCAGTTCCACTTGCACTTCACTATGCACTACAAGTGATTTCAGTTCACGTACCAGTGGAGGAAAATAGTGGGACAGCATGCTGAGGCTAAGCTAGCCAAGAATCCAGAGTGATGTGAATGCTGAGCCAGCCCAGCAGACACACGTCCAACTTCAGCAGGTAACAAACTGATGAGCACTCAGGCTGCAGCCTCTGTTTCTACTGGTTTCTAAAGTAGAATCACTGTGGTGATGGCTTTGAAGTCTGTTTGTGCTGGTTTTCATTCTTGCTTTGTGCTGTAAACTTAGCGTTCATGCCTAAATACTAAGAGAACGAACATATGCATGTCCTCATTAGGATAAGGATTTGTTAGTTTGTGGCCTCAGGTTTATATTGCTAAATTGTGCAACGATGCATTTCAGGTCATTTTTCAGAGAAACACTAAAGTAAAGTAACGAGTAGAGTAACAAATTACTTTCTTATGGGAGTAACTGAGCAGTGTACTGCATTACTTTAAAGAAAAATGTTTGTGTAATACATTACCTTGTTGAATAATGACCAGAATACTGATCACAGCAAGGAGGGGAACTACATCCAACAAACATTGGAGCACAGCGTATGCAGTTATTTGCACAACTATAATGTCTTTGATATGCTGCTTAGTGATGGTGTTAACTCTCAATGCACAGCCAGTGACAGTCAATCAGAGAACTGATGAGGAATCAAATCAATAAGTGATATCAATAATGGAATCAGAATTGCTACATTGTTATCGATTCCCATCCCAGGCATGGTTCCTACTGTGGACACATGGATGTGAAAGTCCTTTTGCTGTACGTGCTTATTCATGCAGAGCTCTAAAAATCAAAGCCACAATCTTAACGTGGACTCTGACGCTGATGGGAAGCCAGAGGCTTATAGTGGTGCTCTGAACCACCTGCAGACTTTATACAGAGGTTTATTACAAAATTCCAGACAAGATGAAATAAATGCATGAATAAGATGTGATAAGTGACTCAATTTGGCAGCATTTCTCAGGTGATTTAAAAACAAGACTGAACTAAAAATTATTGTATTACACCGGTCCCTTGTAATTAAATCTAGGGACCGGTGTAAAATTTGCAGCTTAGAAACATCTTAGGGCTTAAAATATATACAAGTGAATGTCATCTGCATAGTAGTGATCATTTCAGAACATTGTGGCACACCGTATGCAAGAGAAGTGAATAAGAGCCACACTTAGAAGCAGCCAGAAAGAGATCATGGGACCCATTTGAAAGTAGACCTCAATGCACCCACCCGTTACCCCGCCTTCCAAAAGCATGGTGTAATGGTGTAATGGTGTCAAAGGCAGAAGTCCAACATCAGCAAAACAGAATATTATCGTGCATCCTTTCACATGGAGATGTCGCTGGAGACTCTAAGAAGATATGTTTCAATAATTGTTGAAATTGGTCTGAAACTGCTAAGAAGGCTTGAGCTTCAGTTTGCATTTAATTTTTCTAAGGGACCACAAGATGAACCCCGAATGTTGTGGAGGGCACAACCAATAAGCTGAACTCAATTCTGTTCAATATTAATTTGATCTCTACATAAAGTGTTACTGGTAAGAACAGATGTTACGATTAGGCGATGAAAGTAAAATGCCAACTTTTTATCAGCATTTAATCAAAACGAAGCTGTAAAATTTTAATGGCTTTTAACTTTAAAAGGCTTTATTGCTATCGACGTTCTTTAGTCTGTTTTGGGCTCGAACAAGTGCTTTAAAGTCCGCTTCATTGTCTGATGTGGAAATTCGAAGCACAGTCGTATCAACAGGAAATGCCAAATCTGCATAGCGCTCAGAAGCAGAAGATGATGTCATGACCTTGCTTCTCACAAAGCTCTTAAATTTCGGCTCTCTGTTTAACACTTTGTCCAGGCTGAGCCGTCTGACAGCTGAGGGGTAGCCTCTGTCCTCCCAAAGTGTACCAGACTGTGATTCAGTGCTCCCATCCTGATCAAGTGAATTATTATAATTACAACACCAACACCATGGTTAATTTTTAGCGCTGACTGACACAGCACCTCCTCATGTATAATACGGTTCAAAAACACCAATTTTGTTTCTCCGTTCATTTCAGTCTCTTTATCTTTCATGTGGTTGAAAAGTCCAACATTCACCCGTCGGCTGTAACACGTGACAGTTTGTCAGGCGTAACCAAGCATGCTGTCATAGTCCCTTTGAGTCAGTGCATTTCTGCCATCTCCCTGTAATTTCAAACTCATTGTTATCACATGTGCTAACTGGGATATGAGTAACTGGGTTTAGTCATGGACTTCACAGGTCTCGTCCAGAGCCCCCCAAAAAATCAAAATGATCTGCTTGGCTTTTAAACAAAGCTCCAGATTTCCTGCAACGTCCTCGATCCGTCTTATGCTTTGCCTGGAGAGGGGCAGAGTCTCAAATGCTTCTTATTTCTCAGGGGATATCAATGCAGCAGAGTTTAACAAAGATAAAGGACCCATCAGATACTGAAATGGCTAAGCTGGTCGTGACTGGTCCAGTGTGATTCCTGTACACTCTGGAGCTGGTTTTCCTTACAGGCCTCCCTGCATTTATTCTTCTCTGAACAGCTTTGCTGTTGCGTCTGCTGAGAATCATTTTTAACTTGATGCTCCCACCAACAGTCTCATTTTCAATGCACAGCAATGAGCCAGACTGTTAAAAACACATCTAATATTATCTAATATTACAGAATATTAAGGACTGACATGAGCATGCACTGCAACCTGCAATCCACTTTCTGGATCGTTAGTTTGAAGTTCAGGCTGAGCGTAAGGGAAACATCAAACTTACAAACCCCACTGAGGTGCAGTGGGGCTCTCCCACACCCATGTCACAGGTTTTTTTTTTTTTTTTTAAACATACACTGAGACGTTGACACAGAGAGGAAATAAAACATGTTTTCATAGATTACTGTCTGGTGGTGTGCACGGCCAGTCCATTAGATGATCAGATGCAGTTGTTGGTGTTCACCTGAGATATTCACCAGTTAAAGTGATTATTCATATTTTCTTAATGTCTGTTGATTGTTATGTATCTGGACGGCAGGATGCAGCATCCTCAGTCTCAGGAAGTCGTGAAAAAAGACTGTGAAGTAAAACAGATGAGAACCACAGTAACCAGTGTTGGTCGGCGGTGCTTTGATGTAGAAAATCAACCTTTCTTTGTAGGCTGCAGCAAAGTCAACAAAACTAAAACCACATAACCAAAGTGATGCACAGTGCTGGTGCTCATTCAGTGCTGGAAGCTAAACTGCAAAGAAGGCTTCTGCTGCTAGCATTCATGCTAGTCACACTCAGTAAACTAATCTGACCAATGAGCCGCCTGCGTTTCAGTGATAGGACTTGCTTAAAATTCTGATTAATGCACACATAAAAATTGTACAGACAATTTTAAACCTCATATATTAAGACTGGACGTTGGACTTGCTGTATTTCACCTCGGCCTGTATTATCCACGCTGATAGCAATGGTGATGATTAGGGATGGGTATCGAAACCCGGTTCTTGTTGAGAACCGGCTCCCACTGTTTCAATTCCTTGGAATTGTTTGCCATTTTTGCAAACGATTCCCTTATCGATTCCAGTCGCCCCGAATGACGTCACCACGTTGCGGAGCGTCATTTACCTGGCAGGGCGCCTAAGCGGCTCAAACGCTCAAAAGTTTGGTTATACCTTACGAGAACGGATGACAACGGGGCAACTTGCAATACTTGCAAAGTAGATATTTCATTTAAAGGAGGAAACACTACGAATATGCAAAAGCATTTGCTCAGAAAATACGCGATGACCTTAAATGAATGTCGTGTTCATTTAAGGTCATTTAAGGTGTCAGCTAAATGCACAGTAATGCCTGCCATTACTGTGCATTTAGCTGACCATGATGAGAGAGACAGACAGAGTCTGGCTGGCAGTTCTCGCTGCAGTCTACCGGTAGCGTCTCCTTTCAGGCCAGGATAGACGAATGTCACCGAGCAGTGACTAAGTTTGTGGTAAAAGGCTTGCACCCATTTGCCCCGATTTTCGGTAAGTGAATGTGTTTAATTGTAGGCAGGGACATTACTGGATATTCTTGTGTAATTGCTACAGAATAATTTATGTTATACTTTGTTATTGCTACAGAAGAATATTTATTTTATTATTTTACATTTACAATTTTTTTCCTGGGGACCCTGTGACACCCCATTGACGAGCCGTAGGCTGTGGATCTCTTAAGATCTCACTGTTGGGTTTGTAAGGCCATGTTACTCCTAAATTTCTATCTTGTTCAAAGAGAAGATATGAAACAAAGTTCTAAGCTAATCGACCTTAGTGTTCTCCTTTTTTAAAAAGAATCGATAAAGAATCGAATCGTTAAACAGAATCGAAAATGGAATCGGAATCGTGAAAATCTTATCAATACCCATCCCTAATGATGATATCAGTGAAATAGTGGTGCTGTGTGTTTTTGTTACCTAGTGCCACACAATAAGACCAGCCCAGGCATGTCTGAGAGCAAGAGCTATGGTTCAGGCTTCAGTGTCGTAAAAATGGAGCTGCTTCTACAGCCTGTGGCAAAGCACAAAACATGCAAGAAAACTCGTACCGCTAAAGGAGGAAACAACAACCGCTGAGCCAAAAAACACTACTAAAGACAACCAAGCTAGGAAGGAGGCGATGCTAACAGCTGGTGATGTAAGGCTGAAGAGTAAACCAAACATAGCTGCAGCGTTTACTATTTACACTCTAAGTCACAGTTGGAGCAAATGGTAGATGGAAATTACTGATGCAGTTACGTGGTGGTAAAAGCAGCTGGCGACATCCCAGGTAGAAAATATTTCTCACTTTTATTATGAAGCAACATTGTGCAGGCTCCTGGAGAATTACAGGCTAAACTACTTTAGTTATTGCAAAACAGGATTTACCAACCCTTCCAGGGAAAACACTGCCTAACTTTAGCTTATGGTGTGTCGCTGCTGTTGCTGCCGGCACCTCGTGGCATCAGTGAGAGTGGAAACCAAGGATGGATAATGCTGTTTGTTTTGTTAGCACAAATCAATGCTGCTATCTGCAAGCTGCAGTCACTGCAAATTCTTTCTCTGTGTCATCATAAATATAATTATCACAAATGTCCTTGAAAGTTTTTGATATTTATTGTGGATTTTCCATCTCGAGTTGATCCAGACAAACGTAATGTGCTCTATCTCACACAGCACAAAAGGAATGTGCTTTGTGAAGTGATTTGTGGGTATTTTGAGCGTAGATAATTCAAAAAAACAACAATCAGGGACAATAACCACAGTTATGATCTTTGAGACTTTGCTCTACACGACTGTTCTGTTTATGGAGAAGTGGGAGCCAGCACAGCTGGACCGATGTGCACAGAGAGACCAATAAATATGTCATAGAACCCGACTGACGGGCGCTCACTTTCTCACTTTAGACATCCCGTACATTTCAATGCCCCCACACCACCCATGTCTTCAAACTGCACCAGTGTGTGACAGAAACGTGCATGGTGCATGTGAGCCGCCCGATCATCTGGAGGTGGTGTCGTGTTTACAGCAGCATCGATCTCTCCACCCTGAAAGCAGTAGACGTTGTCCTCTGAGGAACAGCGCGCTCTGCTCTGATGCTCGTGTGCTGATTCTGGTGCTCAAACCCTCTTTAAAATTCACCACACTCTCTGATTGTGAGCTGTCTGCAAGCAGCCCACTGTGTGTGTACCTGTGCTGCTCCGGTATGAAAACGACTTCATGGGTTTTTATCTAGTCGAGTTTGCAAAGCTGCTGTAAGACATATCAAGAGGAGCCTTCTCGGTGTGGACCAACTTGGGCCCTTGTCTCAGTAGATCTTTATAGCGTTCGTCATTTTTCTATTCAGTGGCAGCATGCCACACAGTAACAAGGATTTTGAACGTTATCACTTGCCTGCATTTTCGTTTGCATTTATGCAAGTGTGCAAGTTCTGGAACACTTTGCTTTGTGAGTCTGCAAAGAACTCGGAGGTCTGCAGTCACACTGGGAGGAGAACAGGGGCTCAGTTGTGTCTCGTCCCTGTTGCACTAAACCACCGGCCAGCCTGAGCATGGGCACTGGACATTCAGCTCGTGGTGAGAGCGCAGCGGGCCTTCTCTGCCTGCCAGTCCTGCAGAGATGATGTCATTGTTTCAGTCGGGCTTCGTCGACTCTCTTGGCCACGCTGCCACCCCCCGACACACACACACACAGCTGAGCTGAGGAGTGGGGAGGGTGGAGAATGGGCTGAATGCCCGTGCATATCGTTGGTGCAATCCACTCCTTGGTAGTACCAGATACCGAGCCGACCGCCTCCATCCATCCAAATAAATAGGAAAGCACTACAAGGGTGAGAAGCAAATGTAAGAGTTTAATAGAAATCTTTCATGTTTTTCTTTCACGGTGGCGAGATACTTGGATCAGTTAATAGTTTGTTTTTGTGTGTGTGATTTCTTAATCCAAATTTTGACTGAAAAGATGAGGTATGTACAAGCACCACAAGAATATCAGTGCTGTTCAGACTGCTTTCTGTGATAAAGCCCACACACGAGGCCCTGCGGTGTAATAATTAGATACGTCAGCATTCACTTTATGACCGTAACTAACAGAGCGGCGGTCTCGTCCAGCTCCACCATGTTGAAGTGCAGCACTCGACCTCAGTATAGTGGCACAGGATGTTATCCACTGTTGTAGCTTCTGGTTAGTGCAGCTCTCTGTCCAGAGCTGCTGTCTCTATCCACGGTTTAAGACTGTGGAGCTGCACTCTGTCTAACAGTGGACGAGAGTCTTCTCCATCAGAGTCTTGATCGTCTGTCCAGGAGAAGCTCAGAATGTTCAGCTGCTGCTGAGCTTTCATGAGGAACGATGTTGATGATATCTTTAGTGGGACAGAAAAAAAAAGCTGAAGTGAGTAACTGAACCTGATCTCCGTGTGAACCGCTTGTGTCTTACGGTGCTGTTTTGAGTACATTCCAGCTCCTGGAGCTTTTGTCAGGACTGTTAAAGATGGATTTCTTGGTGTAGGGTTGCAGAGCTATGTTCATGTATGAAACCATGCCCGACTACAGTGGGGTAAAACTGCACAGAGGCTTTTCAAACAGGCAAAGAGATCAAGTTGAGCTGTGTCCTGTAGTCAGATGTTGGGTGGTAGAGCGCAGTCTATACACGTGTCTGCATTTACCCAGGGAGCAGTCTTTACACTGGGTTACCTCTTTGTCTGGATCTTGTTTGATTTGAATGTTAATGTTTCACTCGGTGCTAATCCTGCTCTGCTGATGTGTGTGTGGCCTGCTCCCAGTGACTCATGCATAAGCCTGGTTTGCTGTATTTCACCTCAGCCTGTATGAGGCTGACACGTCTCATACAGAGCACCAAACACTGCAACAGCATGTGCCACATGAACCATTTCTCCACCTGGTTGATGTGATAAATGGACTGGTTTATACATATATATGTGTACACAACTTGTACACCCATTCGCACAACCACTTTATCTACGCTGTTTCTAAGTGTTCCTGTCTAACAGTCACACTAGATCTGGGCCATATCATACGGTTCACGGTAATACCGGTATAATGTTGGGCAATGATAAGAAAATGAAATATGGCGATAGAATATGGGTAAAACGTGCATGCGCAGTGCCTTTGTTTTCATACGCACATGGTGGAAAAAGCATGGCGGCGACGCAGAATGAGAAGGGCGAAAGTGGATCGTTGAATGAAACAGATGAACCAGAACTGGTTTGTAAAAATGCTGCAACTTCACTGGTGTGGAACTGGTTTGGCTTTCGTCCGTCAGATACACAACAAAGCACATTTTTTTTTTGGTAGAGCATGCTAGCGGGCCGTCGTTATTACCGTGTTTTTGGAAAATACGGCGCACTGAAAAATTGACAGTGCGCCTCATTTATGAATTCTGGTTGTGTTTACTGACCTTGAAACGATTCTATGTGCTACACGGCGCTCAAAAATCTGTCAACGATGTTTTAGTGCGACTTTGCTAAGCTACGAAGCCGCACCGCTTGATGGATTGTCGGAGCATTACAGCTACCGTAGTCAGGAGCCTCGCGGAGTGATACGTACTGTGCTTCAACATAATATTACCGTATTGTGTGTGTATAACCTCTTTTTAAGTTTTGTGGATATTATACATGGTTATGCTGAGGATATGTCGGCCAGTTTCCACTGGAAATGCCTTTTGGTTAAACTGTCAGTGAGGAATTTGCACTGTTACATTTTTATATAACTTTAATGCACATAAAAAACAGCTGCTTGTTTAAGTGAAAATACATTGATGGGGTTTTTGCACTAAATTGTGGAGTATTTTGTCTCGCGTCAATTATATTGTCAATTATATCGTTATCGCAAATTTTCAAATGTATATTGTGATAAATATTGCCCTGCCCTAATTCACACGCATTCATACTCTGATGGACGCATCAGAGAGCAACATAGACAGGATATCTGGCTTGCAGACTGGGATCGAACCACCAGTAGGTGACCTGCTCTACCACCTGAGCTAGAGCCACCCCGGCTTTCTTCTTTTCAGAGGATCTCTGAGCAGAGCAGGGGCTACTGTGAGAATTTGCAGTTTAAGAAGGTGACGTTGGAGTCTGTCTGACTGCTTTGGAGGTGATTCGACAGATTGACGACTGTCACAGTCGCATCCTAACTCACTGTCTGCAGGGAAAGGCTTGCTTGGTTCCTAATGTTGTGGCACAAACAGACTAGCACATGTTTTTAAAGCAAATCCATTTAAAAAGTGTCAGATGGAAAGGACTGATCGTGTTTCCAGATGAGTGGTGATCCAAAAATATGAGTTCAGTGAGTAGGTTGAGTCACGTTTCCTGAAGGTTCAGGGTTGGGCCTACAGCTTTGAACATCACCAGCAGCTGAAGAACACGAAGGTTTCTCTTCAGTGTTTTCACAAACCTTCGGCTGGTGATCTAATTTCAGTTTATTGTGCTTTCAGCCACAAATGTCTCGTCTGTACTCAAACATCCATCACTGTTCACGTTTATAGAAAACCTCATGGCAGCAAAAAGAATAATGTGATAGGTTTAAATAAAGCGAGTGACTGAGTAAACACGACTACTCGTGACGTGAATTAAAGAATTAAAATAATCAATGTCACAACAGAACTACTGTGGCATTGACTCACTCTGGTCACTGATGGATTCAAGGTGATTCGCTGGAGGCAGGAAAAACGAGCAAGACTGTTGAACATCTGAACGCTTAGAGGTGGCAGACTTATGATACGCAGCCTGACAGCTTTAGCACTCTTTGGATTTGCATGTTTGCGCTGTCTGCACTGCAGCATTAGATCCCGAGGGGATGGTCACAGTCTGATGAAACCTTGTGGTTAGCATAAACTGTATATTGAGCTGGACATGGCTATGGTATGTATGAGGGAGGTCAGGGAAAAGATGGTGTTTTATTCTTAATACTGACCCTTAAGACTAGAAACCACGCAGCATACCATATTATTTCTTAGAAAATTTCCTCCAGAAAGCAGCAGTAACACAAACATAATCAAGCGCTGCAGTTTTGTAAGTGGAATTAGTTGTGGGTGAAATGCCAGCCTCACTTCCTGTTTTTTTGTCGTTTTTTGCAGCTTGTGAGCGTGTTCGATGGTGCTTATTCACAGTGGCTGTGTTGAATAAGGAAGCTAAGCTGTACTGTGGTGGTTTTAACTGGGTCTCAGTATATGTGCAGTCTAAGGCCCAGCACGCCAAGGGAAACGCTTCCTGTTAGGTCATTGTCCAAAGCCAGGCAGTACCAGGCACTCCTGTTAGATTTCACAGTCGTATATTTAGCAGGGGTGCAAGATTCAGACCAAACAGTGCGCTCCCAGTGTCTGAGGACCTGAAGACCTCGTAGATTAACTTTTATTTCTGGCACTAATGTTCCAACAACAACAGCAAAACCAGCATGCATTTAGGGTTAGCGGCTAATGCTGCTAATGTTACATGTTTGTCTCTCCTGCTTTCTCTGCTTGCATCAACTGAATACAAGTGAGTTCACAATGTTATCGCATGCATACAAACAATGTGCACTCCTCCTTTCTTTATATGGGAAAATGTGCAAACATAAATGCAGTATGCAGGCTTTCTGCACTTCTTCTTGGAGTTTGAAAGTCGCTGTTCGCTATGACTGTTGAGGCGAGCTTCCTGGTACTTCCTCTCTAGTGGCTTCAGGAGTAGCTCTGCAGGCTTCTTGAAGGTCAAAGGTCTTGTTTGGATGCCGACTGCCATTTGTTCCATTCTCTGTCAACACGACCCCACATTGAGGTCCAGGCTCTGTGGGGAGGCCAAATCACGAGAAGCTCACTGACACACACAACTGAGCTGCAGCTCGCGCATCTGCACAACACCAGAGGTGGTTTATTTAGGTCCAAGCACAAGTAAGGAATACAACAGTGTTTCAGCAGAATTAATGATGACACGCTGCAGTAGCAAGGCCGGGCATTATCAGGTAAATGAATAAATAAGGATATAGACTGGTGTAATTTCACATAGCACGGCCTTCCACTGAGACCATTTCTGATGATGTTTCAGTGAACCTGAAGGGCCCGGTGCATCTCTCAGAACATGATTTTTAGATACCGTTCATCTGCTGTTGATGGTCTTTAGCTTAGTTACTGCTTCTGTTCAGTTTTCTCAAGAACACGTTGCATACTGTTGGGTCTAAACTCAGACCCCGCTGTATCCGGGACTTATTCCCATGAAAGAAAAACAAGGCAACAGCGTTCGATCGATTGCTTGCGCAAGGGAGGCCTCGTTGGTATCTTAGCTCATCACGAATGACCCCGACGATGGCCTCCTCTCGCTGCCTTTTATTGAGAGACAGTTCACACAAAACACAGCAAAGCAACGCCCACATGGTTCTAAGGCATTGTATGTATATGTGTGAACTTGTATATGTAAGTAGGAGTGTGTGTGTGTGTGTGTGTGTGTGTGTGTGTGTGTGAGACTTCCTGCTGGGCAGGAAGCTTACATCAAAAAGACCTTCACAAGGATGTTGCCTGTAATAAAGGACTACAGCCCCCCACCCAGAACCTCGAGAATCTGGGGAGGGGGACAGTGGAATTCCTTTCATCCTCCAGTTAAACAATGTAGAAATGGATGGTAAGCATAAAAATGACAAACATTTAACAATTCACTCCAACAATACCGTGCAAAGTTTTTGACTAATAGATCTTTTATGGCAGTCACTTTAAAGCCTGTTAAAGTTGTTATGTGCTGACACAGAGCTTGAGTTGGATGCCTTTTTCCCACCTTAGTGATTCACAGGTTCGTGTTTAGTGGCCTAAAGAACTGTTGTTAAGGCCTCTTTAAAAGAAATCCAAGAAAGTCCGACTCTTTAGAAGCAACATATTGAAAAAAGAAGAAGGAGGGGGGCTCAAGACTTTTGCACATTACTATATACAGATGTTCTGGTTTTTCTGGTCAGACAGGTGTGCAGACAAACAGTGACACAACTTTACTTTCAGTCCAAGTTCTAACCTGCTGCTCTACAGAGGTTATCCAACATTCAAACATTCATGTGAGGTCAAAGGTCAAAACCAGTTTGATTAATATTCAGATGTAAAATGAACAAACACAGAAAAACATGGAACGTGTGGCTAAAGCTTGAAGCAGAGGCCGATGTGCTCCACGGTGTAAGAAATGTTCCTCTGCTGACACCTCTGTAAGCATCAGAACTTCACCGTGGAGCAATGACAGGAAGGAGGCTGGCCTAAAGGACAAAGTACATTTTTCCATCTTGCTGGCTGTGTGTGTTGTGTAGTTGATGAGATGGCAGCAGGAGTGTGCTACGAAGGTTGGCGAGCCAGATTAGGCGGTGTGATGCTCGGGGCAATGTTCATGTGAACGTTCGACATGTAACCGGGCCTCGTAGTAAGTGTACTCACTGATGGCCTCATTCAGCAGCGTGATGTGTGGCACACTGAACCAGGCAGGAGTGTTTGGAGGAACATGACAGGAACAGGCCTCCTAATTCCCAGATTTCAGTGTGTTTAAGCACATTGAAAAACAGCTGCTGGCACATTTTTCCTGCTGTGTCACTCTGTCTGCTGCCAGTACAGGTGTGTCAGGATACAGTGCTGCTTGTTTCCCTGCACTAACGACAGCACTCTGAGGCCAGATGGTCTATTGAACCACAGTTTATGTGTATATGTGTGTGGATAATGTAAAGAATGAATTTCAGCAGCAGCTGCAGTAAATCCAGGTTGTTCAGAGTATTGTGGAGTATGAGGAAAACAAAGTTGAAGCCTTATGGGTGTTTGTGAGTGTTGTCACTTGAGTTGGAGGACTTTGGGGCCTTATTTTAAAAAGTGAGTGAGTTCAACAGACCTCTGGAGCGTGCTCATCATCTCTGCTAACACACCCAAATCCTTGACATAACTGTGTGCAGGCAAATTGAATTGTTGGTAATGTAGGCATGAGTAAGAAGTGGTTCTGGAATAAATGAGGATGCATCTGGTTCTGCTTATTAAACACAGCTCTGGTAATAGTAGCACAGTCGGATTCAAGCGCTGGTTTGCAGTGTGAGTAAAACGTTGCAGTGCTGATGTTAATGTGGTGCTTCATGCTGCAGGGTGAGTGACGGAGCCGCTCCGGTCTGTTAGCTCTCAGGGTTTCACCTTGGAGCGCTGGACCTTGATGAGAAGCGAGAGCTCCTTCCCTTCTGCACGTTACGATGATTTGGTTTGCTGGTTTTACTGGATCCAGTTTCACAGAATGTGGAGGGTTAAATATGGAAAACATCACGCCTGCGAAACACCGAGACGAGGAGCGCTGCAGTACAGTTCCTCTGTTGGCTGCTTGCGACGCCCTCTCCTCTCCATCCCACAGAAAGTGGCTACATAACTGTCAGAAAGATTGATGGACGCGAGCATTTAAGGAGCTCCACGCTTCAGACTGCAGGCCGTGTTGCAGTGAGGAAGAAAAAACAGAACAGGCGGTGAATCGTGACATTTCACTGACCTCAGGGCGGCTTCATCAGTGTCCTAAATAACTACACAATGCTGGGATGTCTTTTTTCTCCTGTTACTAAGCTACAGCTTGCCCCCTTGTCAAAACTCTGAAGCAGTGCTGACGGTGTTTTTGTTTCTTGGACAGATGCGACTGAGCAGGACACTTACCATCAGCTGTTTCTTCTTCTGTAGGAAAAAAACGTGACACTGTGCCCCCACAGTCAGCAGAGCTACAGCAGGGCAATGACAGAGTGACCCGCAACAGCTATGACGACTCTTACCGCTAACCCTGAAAACTGACATGGGTCAGATCAGGAGAATTAACTTAGCTGCCCAATTAGCAACGTTCTTGTTGTGTAAAAAGGAGCTTAAGCTGAAGTGTCAGCACTGAAGCCATAAGAATTTTGAAAGCTTGAAGTTCTCACGAGACTGCAGCCCGCTCACGTGTAATCAGTCAGCTGGCAGCTCCACAACATTTTTGTAGCCTGGTGTAAATTGTTGGACTTCCTGTCGCAGAGTCAGATCAACGATCTCCACCATCTCAGCTGGAGGTAAACAGTGCGGCTGTACATGCGGTGAAATGGCAGTGGGGAGCTCTGTGGAGGGATCGTCTGCACTTAGAAAACACTATAAAAACATTTTACTGTGAGTTTCTGGGATCCCTCAAATATGGCTGTGAAGCCCTGCTCTATCAGCGAGGTGAAGCATGTGTGACGGGTCACTGTGTGCTTGAAAATGTAGCTGGGAGTGTATACGGTGTTGTGGTTGTGGTGGGTGCGACATGTGCAGTGGAGCTGCACAGCAGTAACCACCCATGGCGGGACCACCCGCAGTGCTGACGGTCAACCTGACAGATAACATTTATCTCTGGACTCATCGCTGCTCTCTGGATTCATGTGTCCGTCCGGAGAGCCCCTTCACCCCCTCACAGGGGCCAGCGATGCCAAAAATACAGAGATTTATCGCTGCAACACCTCGGCTCCAGAGACGGACTGAGGGAGACACAGTGAAGAAGACTGAGAGGAGGAGGAGATGACTAAAGCGGGTCTCAGTGAAGCTGACTGCGTCGCAGCGCCTCATAGTCGTCCCCTACTCACCAGTAAGACACAAATTTAACCTTCTCCTGATGTAAGGTCCATTACATCAGGAAAAGGTTAAATTTGTGTCTTGCTGGCGACATGCAGTCTAGCCCTCGGGGACATTTGTTCTGCTTTTTTCTGGTTAAATTACGCTAAAGGACAAATCTATCCTCGTACATCCTGCCTTTCGAGGCCGCCCCCTTAACCGCACAGCGAGCCTTGTTGCTGCATCACTCTATAGATTTTTCAGACCGCTGTAGGTGGAGATATTAGCATCGCTGCGTTTGGCAGAATACCGTCGAACACTGGCACAGACGTGTGAATATTAACAGCATGTGAGGCGCAGCAGTGCGGGCTGCACTGCCAGCAGTCGCTCTTTACTGCTGAAAAGTCTCAGGCTGAATATTTCATAAGGCCCGAGTCCCTCGTGCAGTCATAATTTTACCTTTTTGGCATCGTCGTCCTCGCCGTTGTTGCGGCGGTGACGGCAGACTGGGTGGAGGGTCGTGTCTGATCACAGCTGACAGCGATACTTGTTGTTTGCTCCACAATGAGAACTGCTGGAAAACTGCAGAGAAAGACCTTTGAAGCAAAAAGGAGCCCTTCAGGCAGCCGGGCCCTGCTTAACATCATCAATAAAAGATGAGAAGAGGAAAGCAGAGCCAGCGACAAAGAAAGAGATGAAATCGCCTGTTTTTTATCATTGATCCAGGCGCGACGTGAGGCGCACCGAAGGAGATGGAGTTTGTGTTAAAGCGAGTTATTGCATTATCGTTCCTGTGCAGACGCACTGCTGGAGCACGATCAGCCAGATGTTTATCGAGCAAAAGAAAAGTGTGCTTTGCTCTGTGCTGCAGCTCCGTCCTCTGTGCCACGCTGCCGCAACGTCTTCCAAGACACCGTTCAGACACGCCGTCTCGCTGGGTGTTCTTTCAGCACCACGAACAGGCCCACCGTACTTTATTTTAACGTGCTTCCACATACACCGTCCTGCTGTCCACAGTGTTCCCAAAAGCACAAAAGAATTGTGATGGATGGTTGTGTTCAAGCCCAAAGCGCCTTACTTTGAGATGCACGGACAGAGAGGATGAAAAATCACGAGTAGCTTCACTGTCCTGACACTGACTCGCAGAGCAGAACTTCATGCGTGTCCTGAAAGTTGTGACGTGCAGCGGCCACTTTTTCTCTGGACTGACTGTCCTTGGGACGGTGGTCCTGCACCTGTGTGACCACGGACAAAAACTTTGTCCCTCCTTCACACACGGTGGCAGCAGATACGACGAGACACGCTGACCGTCGTCCTGCTTCAAGGTTATTAAAAGAAACAATTGCAAAAACCTCCCAAAACACCCAGTGGAAACTAGACTGGTTAAACTGGTGGAATTTGAATCTGCTTTGGGATTGTGTGTTGCTACGGGGCGGGGCTCCCCCTGTTGCTTCTCTTGCGTCCTTTTCTTCTGCAGCTGCAGTTTGCTCTGCTGTCAGTTGAAAGATGAGAACAGCAGAACAGCTAGTGTGCTGATGATGACTGTTAGCAGCCTTTCCAAAGATGCACATCCATGTCAGGAGTGGCCAAAATACATTTTTGGAAACCGTGTTTGCTCCGACTCTTTGTTAAATACAGATAAATACATATAAATAATTCCAGTGTGTTAGAAACGGAGACTAAGAAATCAGCCCGGTGACTCCTGTTACATTACACATGAACACTGGGCCAGTTTTTTCCATGAAATATTGACTTGTGCTACTTTGATGTTGTTGCTAAATAAATCATTCAGCTTGTGCACAGCGTAGCTGGATTCAGAGATTAGATGTGATTTGTCTCATTTTTGGAAATGTTCTGATAGACGCGGACTCAACAGCCTGGGGTTATCTCAGGTCACGGCCTGGTTTGTTTGAATTCCTTACCGAGTTGTCATAAAACTGGGAAGCGGCTTCAGATCTGTGAGCTTCGTTGATCCTTATCTTTTTGCATCGTTTGACAGTCCGGCCACCGAAGACGGAAAGTCGGTGTTCGGTGTGAGGAGTCAGAGACGTGAGTTTGACTCTGTGCCTGGCTTTAATTCAGCGCCTCAGATTCAAACCACATGCTGGCCTGAAGAGATGTCTGCATCCATCTTTGTGACTGTCAGCAGATCAGGATGCTGTGTTAAACTCATCCGTCTCCTCGAGTGTCACGTGTCCACAGGGATAAAAACAGTGGGGTTCTCACCAGCCTGTGCAAATGGGAACCCTAATGTATAACTACAGCTGTCCCGAGCTAAGCAGCGGTGTTTTTCTAAAATATTTCAAAACTACTCGTTGCGATCTACTTGCAAACAGTCACAACGTGCACAAATGTGGCTCACGCTCTGACACAGGCTGTGGTTAAACTGGTCTGTTAACATATTAATCTCAATAATTCATTTAGATCTGTATAAATAAATAATACATAATTTTTTATTTATATTGCACCTTTCAAGACAGAATCACAAAGTGCTGCACATAAGATTACAAGTCATAAAAAAGTATAGTTACGGTTGATGGCTTTAACACACAGACAGAAGTGAGTGGTGAGTACTTTCAGGTGTTTTTAGGGCCCTCACTGCTGCTGCAGTTAGCTGTTAGCTTGGGTCAGCTCTGTGCATAGCGCCACTTCACAGCAACAGCTGTCTCCTCATGTACTGTGAGGTAAACCCTCTACAGTATCACAGAGTGGACCTCAGCAGTCAGGCCACCTCCTGTGAGCAGCACTGGTGATGGTGGGGAAGATGAACTGTGACCGGGTGATGGGTGAGGGGGAAGCTTTTGAAATGATGGCCCCTTTTCAATTTCCTCATTTCAGTTTTTTGCATATTTGTCACATTTTTTTTGTTTCTAATATTCAAAGAAATTTTAATATCAGACAAAGAGAACTTCAGTACATTTTTAAACGGTTATTTAATTTATTAAAGAGAAAAAGCCTCCAAACCGACCTTCAGTCCCGTCACAGCTCTGTATCCGTGTCATCGGTGGATATTTCAGCCCACTTAAATTTAAGATTGTAAAGGTTTTCTTGCACCTTATGTTCACTTTTTATTTCTGCAGGTCAACCTGAATGACTCTCACAACCAGATGGTGGTCCACTGGGCTGGAGAGAAGAGTAATGTCATTGTAGCTTTGGCTCGAGACAGTGCAGGAACCACTGGGTCCAAAACCAGCTCGGTAAGTACGCCTGAAAACATCCATGCATGTAACATGTAGGGTAGGAAACCTGGGAATACTAAAACCAGAAGGCCCAGGATTATTTCCAGTAGCCTCATACTGTGTTCAGGGTAGTCTCAGGCCTGGTTTTCCAGTTAAATCCCAGTTTGTAAACTGTCTGTGTAAATTAGCAGCGTGGCAGAAGGTTTGTGTTCACACTTGTTTAACATGTTTCTCATGATGGTACGAGTGTTGAGCTACACATTAATCGGTCCCATCTGCTCCCTCAACACACACACACACACACACACACACACACACAGAAAAAAGAAACTGAAAGCCTCAAACACAGTCATTAAACAGCACGCCGCTTCTGTTTTCACTTCCTGGGATGACTGAGCACTTTCAGACGGACAGCTGAGGGGAACACTGCTTTTGCTTCGCTTGTGAGTGTTTTTGTTTTGGGTTTCTGAGGCGCTGTCCACACATGCATGGGTGTGTGTGTGTGTGTGTGTGTGTGTTTTTCTTCCATACATTTCAGATCACTGAAAACTTCCTTTGAAAAATTCTTTCCAAAATAAAGGTTTTTAGAAACTTTCTTTCAGGGTTTGCATGTGGACAAAAAAAGAGAGTTCTCTGTCTCTGCATTCGATTTGTCTCATTATGGGATGGATGTTGTTCCTTAACAGCGACCACGTTGGCCAGAACCATCAACCTTAAATAGCTCGTTGGAATAATGACTCATTATTACTCAAACACCTTCATGCTGAGCTGGCCTAGACTGCAGGTCTAGGACCTCAGGTAGGACAGTTAGGACCTCAGCATTGAATATTTCCTCCATGCTCACTACTTACCAAGCACAGCTATGTGAGGATACGGCCACTTAACCTGACCAGACATTACTGTGGTTACGAGTATTTGTGTCCGTGTGCTGTCAGAGCCAGAGGGGAATATAAATAATACCGATGTATGGATGGATGTAATCTAAAAAGGATTTTTTCCCCAGTGATTGCAAAGTGTTGGGTGAACAATTTTCTAAAGCCAAAAATTGTAAATACTGATAGCAACGGTTTATACGTTATTGGCTGTTATTTATTTAAAATGTGTTTAATTTCCATTATTCTCTTAAATTGCATGAACTCATGCGAGGTCGTGTTTTGAAGTGTAGCTCGTTTTTATGTCACTGCAGTTCTGCTTGTGTTCTGGTGAAAGTGAAAGGAAACGGACACAATCCAAATAAAACGTCTTTTTGGTGAAATCCAGAAAAGCTGACTCTCACTTCTACACAGTCTGGTTTTTGAAGACGCCCTGTGACACAAAGCAGACAAACTGGGCTGAAATGATTCAGGCCTCAAAGTCACTGTCAGAGTTAATAAAGATAACTCTGATAGCCGCTGAACTGCAAAGCTCTCTTATTTCAGTAGATATTATGTTAGGAGCATTAGCGTGTGCACTGGCAGCAAGGAGGCAAACATACTGTTAAAAGACACATTCTGTCATCTCTCCATAAACCCAGGGATTTAATATGGTAGTGTTATATATGTGACATGGGACCTTTGACCTCTTGCTGTGGCCAAACACAAGCTAACGTTGTGGTTATAGGGGATGCGTTGGTCCCCTCAGTTATTCAAGTTTAGGTGCGTCTGACTGAAGGTCGTTTGCTTTGAAATGTCCGGGGCATGTGTGCAAAGTGCAGACAGAGTTTCACACCTTTAGACTTCCTTTCACATGTATGCTGAGTTTTCTACAAGGAGGTGCTACGTGTCTGCATTCAGTTCATCTTCGCCCACCAAGCACACGTCACCATTTACAAACACTGAGAGGCTCTGCAGCCAACCAGTAACACTTGTCCTTTAAAGATGCCACAGAGTTTTAATTGGGGCATAAAGCCTTAAATGAAAATGAATATTTTTTAATTATGGCCTATCTCACACACCCACACGGACAGGGCTCTGCTTTTAAATGCCAAACTGTCTCCTGAGGACATTCAGTGCTTTTCTGTTAATTATAATGGATTGATTTCATTTTTGGATACAGCGGTCATGTCTCGCATGTCGGCGTGCTTGCTTGTCCAAAGGAGGTAACCAAGTAAAGTCTGTGTCAGGGAACAGCGATGCATGGCTGTGGTTTTCACACGATTTTCCACCACAGTGCTTTTGAAGGATGCTAACAGCGTGCAGATCGTCTACCTTTGGGTTTAAGTTGGCACTGTGGTGTCCACGTGGGCTCACAGATGAAATGAGCAGAGCTTTAACTTTCATGATTAACCATCCCCAGTAAGTTACCGCTGTACCTCAGGAAATTATTATTATCGAGTTAGCTATTATGAGTGTGATGCATTACTTTAAGATAGGAAACAGGGTAAGATTGAAACAAGGCTTTGTTTAAATTTAGGACGTCTAAAGGTTCGTAAATACACGGCTGAGAAACTCTGTGTTTAAGGACGTGTGGTAGATATTTTCTTGTTTTCTTGTTTCTCTGAAAAAGGCTGCCATACATGCCACACTTAGTTTGCTTTTACCATCTTTCACCAGCAAAGTATCTATAAAGTAAGATGTTTCCGTAGGTATTCAGTCAATAATGAACCCCTTCATCCTCTCCAACACACAGCAGGCGCAGAAATTTGTCTTCCTTGAAACTGTGGATCACAAAGAGAGTATCCACTTTCCCCAGACCTTTCAGATTATTGTTTTTAAAATAGCAGAATTTGCAGTTTGCCGAGTGAATTTTTTGAATAAAAAAATATAATCCAGGCCTTTTCTCAGGGACCGCCGGGTGCAGGCATTAATACCTCCCTTGTTGTCTTCAGGTCTACGTGTCCTATGACTACGGCACCACTTTCATACCCGTCTCACACAAGTTCAAGTTTTCGGGGGCTAAGATGAAGGACGGCAGCAAGCAGGTCATCTCCCAGTTCTACCACAGCCCTGCAGACAACAGGAGGGTAAGTCTGGTCCCACGGATCCATATTAACACGAGAGACAAGTGGAAAGTTTCCTGTATGTATTCTGCACTGCACACATTGTGATGTCAGCTGTATACTGTCAGGGATGAAATAATGCTTTTGGTTGCATTATGGGAAATTTAAGATCCAATGGTAGAATTGTGGAAGCTAATCCAGCTTCTCCTCCTGCACATATCTCAGTGTCTGTGGATTTGTCACTGGTCGTCTTTTAGTGGAGCTGAACTGTTCTGTCAAGTAGAGCTGAAAAACTCAGGAAACATCCAAATATTTGAACAGAAAAAGTACAATTTTAAGAAAAATATGAGCTCATATGAATTTGATTACAGCAACACATTCCCAAAAGAAGTTGGGAAACAGGCAACAAAACGCTGGAAAAGTAACTGTTACGGCTGTTCGATATAACGATATATATCGGATGATGATATGAAAACGTCTTTCATTTCATATTACAGTATCGTTTGTTTCGTGGTGCCGGATAATAAACTGTTTACGGCAATATTTTTTCATGGTTTTGATGGTTACTGTAGAATTTCTTAAAGTTCTCTCTTTCTCTTATATTTAAAATAACCACACTACGGACGGACAATCGCGTGGCTCCGCCGTCCGCTTGTTTATTTTCCACATAAACCTTTCACAATAAAGCTGACGATCCTGTTGAGATTGTTCAAAATGAACTGAATCACATGAAATAGTATGCAGAGTGTTTACGGAGAAGTTAATAAGAGCCGTCAGGTGCTAAAAAAAATAAACAGGCTTTTCCCCGCAGCACGCTGTGTAATAAATACAAAGAAAATTGCGGCCGTTTCAACTTATGCAACACTCGACTCCAAGTACACGACGCCCAGCTGAAAACACTTCATGCAAGTTGAGTTGCCTGAGATTCACAGAATTTACAGAAAATGTAAAATTTTTGTGATTTATATCGTTGTTGGGACGGTAAAAGTCTTATATCAGGATATGAGATTTTGGTCATATCGCACAGCCCTAGTAACTGTTACTAAAAGGAAACAGCTGGAGTAACATGTTGAAACTAATTAAGTTAACTGTCAGCAGGTCGGTAACATCGTGTATAAAGAGCGTATCAAAGAGGCAGAGTTCACGCAGCACTGCATTAACTGTCAGGAAGTAACTGGGACACATTCAATTTTCAATTCAATTTTATTTATATAGCACCAAATCACAACAAAAGTCGCCTCAAGGCGCTTCATATTGTACAGTAGATAGCACAATAATAAATACAGAGAAAACCCCAACAATCATATGACCCCCTATGAGCAAGCACTTTGGCGACAGTGGGAAGGAAAAACTCCCTTTTAACAGGAAGAAACCTCCGGCAGAACCAGGCTCAGGGAGGGGCGGGGCCATCTGCTGCGACCGGTTGGGGTGAGAGAAGGAAGACAGGATAAAGACATGCTGTGGAAGAGAGACAGAGATTAATAACAGATATGATTCGATGCAGAGAGGTCTATTAACACATAGTGAGTGAGAAAGGTGACTGGAAAGGAAAAACTCAATGCATCATGGGAATCCCCGGCAGCCTACGTCTATTGCAGCATAACTAAGGGAGGATTCAGGGTCACCTGGTCCAGCCCTAACTATATGCTTTAGCAAAAAGGAAAGTTTTAAGCCTAATCTTGAAAGTAGAGATAGTGTCTGTCTCCCGAATCCAAACTGGAAGCTGGTTCCACAGAAGAGGGGCCTGAAAACTGAAGGCTCTGCCTCCCATTCTACTTTTAAATACTCTAGGAACAACAAGTAGGCCTGCAGAGCGAGAGCGAAGTGCTCTAATAGGGTGATATGGTACTACAAGGTCATTAAGATAAGATGGGGCCTGATTATTTAAGACCTTGTATGTGAGGAGCAGGATTTTGAATTCAATTCTGGATTTAACAGGAAGCCAATGAAGGGAAGCCAAAACAGGAGAAATATGCTCTCTCTTTCTAGTCCCTGTCAGGACTCTTGCTGCAGCATTTTGGATTAACTGAAGGCTTTTCAGGGAGTTTTTAGGACATCCTGATAATAATGAATTACAGTCGTCCAGCCTGGAAGTAATAAATGCATGAACTAGTTTTTCAGCATCACTCTGAGACAGGATATTTCTAATTTTAGAGATGTTGCGCAAATGGAAGAAACCAGTCTTACATATTTGTTTAATATGTGCGTTGAAGGACATGTCCTGGTCAAAAATGACTCCAAGGTTCCTCACAGCATTACTGGAGGCCAAGGTAATGCCATCCAGAGTAAGAATCTGCTTAGATACCATATTTCTAAGATTTTCAGGGCCGAGTACAATAACCTCAGTTTGATCTGAATTAAGAAGCAGAAAGTTAGCGGCCATCCAGGTCTTTATGTCTTTAAGACATTCCTGCAGTTTAACTAATTGGTGTGTGTTACCTGGCTTCATGGATAGATAGAGCTGCGTGTCATCTGCATAGCAGTGAAAATTTATGCTATGTCTTCTAATGATGCTGCCTAAGGGAAGCATGTATAATGTAAATAGAATTGGTCCTAGCACTGAACCCTGTGGAACACCATAATTGACCTTAGTGGGTGAAGAGGACTCTCCATTTACATGTACAAATTGGAGTCTATTAGATAGATATGATACAAACCACTGCAGTGCAGTACCTGTAATACCTACAGCATGTTCTAATCGCTCTAATAGGATATTATGGTCGACAGTATCGAACGCTGCACTAAGGTCTAGCAGGACAAGCACAGAGATGAGTCCACTGTCAGAGGCCATAAGAAGATCATTTGTAACCTTCACTAAAGCTGTTTCTGTGCTGTGCTGAGCTCTGAAACCTGACTGAAACTCTTCAAATAAGCCATTCCTCTGCAGATGATCTGTTAGCTGTTTGACAACTACTCTTTCAAGGATTTTTGATATGAAAGGAAGGTTGGAGATTGGCCTATAATTAGCTAAGACAGCTGGGTCTAGAGATGCTTTTTAAGTAAAGGTTTAACTACAGCCAGCTTGAAGGCCTGTGGTACATAGCTGATTATTAGAGATAGGTTGATCATATTTAAGATTGAAGCATTAATTAATGGCAGGACTTCTTTGAGCAGTTTTGTAGGAATGGGGTCTAAAAGACACGTTGATGGTTTGGAGGAATTAATTATTGAAGTTAACTCAGAAAGATCAATTGGAGAAAAAGAGTCTAACTTAACATCAATGGTACTAAAAGTAGCTGTAGATAATATTACATCTGTGGGATGATTATTGGTAATTTTTTCTCTAATGATAAAAATTTTATTTGTGAAGAAGTTCATGAAGTCATTACTAGTTAACGTTAAAGGGATTGTTGGCTCAGTAGAGCTCTGACTGTTTGTCAGCCTGGCTACAGTGCTGAAGAGAAACCTGGGGTTGTTCTTATTTTCTTCAATCAGTGACGAATAGTAAGATGTTCTGGCTTTGCGGAGGGCTTTCTTATAAAGCAGCAAACTATTTCTCCAGGCTAAATGATGATCCTCTAAATTTGTGACACGCCATTTCCTCTCCAGCTTACGAGTTATCTGCTTTAGGCTACGTGTTTGAGAATTATACCACGGAGTCAGGGACTTCTGATTTGAGGCCTTAGTTTTCACAGGAGCTACAGTATCCAGAGTCGTACGTAGTGAGGAGGTAAAATTATTAACAAGATAATCGACCTCTGTTGGAGTAGCGTTCAGATAGCTGCTCTGCTCTGTGTTGCTACCGCACACCGCAGATTTTACCGCACATGGTGCAGGTAAAATCTGAATCATGCAACGACGAATCCTTGTGTGAACGTGGTGGGACCATCAGGAGTGTTAGCACATCTGGAAAGGCACCATCAGCTGATTCATTTGAGTCCTCTGCTCTTGATGATTTTATGGCTACATCCACATGTACCCGGGTATTTTTCTATGCGTTTGCACCTTTCGTCCACACGTAAACGGCGTTTTCAGTCACTGAAAACGGAGATGTCTAAAAACGCCTGCCAGGGTGGATATTTTCGAAAACTCCGTGTGGACGAGGAAAACGGAGAAAACGCAGCGTCAAAGGTGTGCGCCTTTTTTGACGTCACACTGTGCGCCACGTTATTGTTTCAGTGAAATGAATTTCTACAATACTGTTAATTGTACTCTCTGCAGTGTTTAAATGCTTACATATACACACACAGTTACTGTCCCTCCACACATACGACTCGGTTCTGCTTCTATGCGCCATCTTTGTTTACTATTTCCCACCGAGGCTTCTAGACTTCTGATTGGCCAACATTTCTACACGGTTAGGAATATATGGCCACCTGTCGCTTTGGCGTGTTCCTAGCAGCGTTTTCCTTCATTTCTGCGTTTACGTGTGGACGGGATTATTTTTTAAAATGAAAACGGAAAATCTCCATTTTCAAAAATACCCGTGTACGTGTGGACGCAGCCTATGTTGCAAACTTGTTTTCTTCACTGATACTTCTTTAAGGATTAAACCTTGGTGCCCGATGGTAAAGTAAACACGGGCTTAAGCATTTTGTTTCTAATAAAACGTTTCCCATCTTTTTCTTTGGAGCTGAGTTTGTACAAAGTCAGATGGACCTTAAACTTTGTTTCCCCTCAAAAACACTTTTCTAGGATTTGTCAGATTTATTATTTAATGGTTCTGTTTGTCGTCTGCCTCCTCAGTACCTGTTTGTGGACTCTACCAACAACTACCTTTGGAACGCCTTTGACTTCTGTAGGAACGTCCAGGGCTTCTCCCTCCCCTTCAAACCCACCGACCTGCTGCTCCACAGCAGACGATCCAACCTGGTGCTCGGCTATGACGGCTCCCATCCAAACAAACAGGTAAAGCGATGCTCTGACTTTTCAGTGCTGTGTGACTAAAAGAATGAGGCGCTTTGTTTAGTGTGAAGCCACAGTGATAGCTGCACACCTTTTACTGAATGGTGCTTGTAGATATGATGAAGCATTTGTAGTGTAATTTTGACTTCCTGTTACAGCTAAAATTTGACCTGATAAAATGACTGTAGGTTTGCATTCAAATGACTTCAGCTATCCAATCATGTGCATGTGCTGGTAAAACATTTCATGAAGCCTTTCTGCACTGTGTATTCACACAATGTGGATTTTTATTAGTCCTTATGTGAATACTTGTGGTGCTTACTGATAAAAATGCAGTTATTGATAGTATTCTACATATTTTGATACAAACAGAAGGACGATGTCTTCCTTACAAATGTCTAACAGCTCTGTGGAAACGTGTAAAAAAGTGTGTGCCAGGTAAATAACTTGGGATGTATTTGAAAACTCAGTTAGCTGCTGCTGCCACAGTAACCACAGTTTATGAGTATTTTATGAGAACAGTCGGTGAAAGCTTTGCTGTTTCCAAAGCATTCACCGACTGTTCCTTGGAATTTTTAAAATCCTAAAACGAAGGCTGAAATCGTGACTGTTTCTTACACGTGTGCGTGATATCAAGTACTCGTCGCTTGTTCCATTCAGAAATTGACATGCAGGATATTCTAACCAGGACAGGAAGTGATGTCCTTGCATCGTAGCTTTTGTGGCTCTCCTCTCCTGAGTTCAAACATAACAGTGGCAAACGTCTCTCCAGTGTTCTCCTTTACATGTGTGCTGGAGCCAAAACGAAGGAATGAGCTTGACCTACATTTTTACAGTGCACCATCCCCCTCTTCTCCTCCCCCTCCTCTCCCCTTCCTCCTCCTGCTCTCTCCTTACACCGTCTCTCCTCTCCTGCCTTTCTAGCTATGGAAATCGGACGACTTTGGGGAGACGTGGGTGTTGATCCAAGAGCACGTGAAGACCTACTTTTGGTAAGGAGGCTGAAACAGTACAACAGGCATCAAAGGGTGTATCTATCCTGTGAGGGAGAACTGTCACCAACACAATGCTGAGGAAATATAACCTCCTGTTAAATCTGCATCTCCTCGGCCTTCAGGCGTTAGCTACAAGCACATAAATAAATACTCTATGAATTATTCTCCAGTTATCGCTGCGTTGTCTGATATTTCTGACAATTCTGATACGTAGATGAGTTCATCCTTACTCGATAGCACGTTGGTGCCATGAAAGACATTTACACAATAACACAGAGACTGACACATTAAGGAAGGTGTGTTTTTCTTCTTTATCTGACACAAAGTAGCTCTGCTTCAATCCAGTGTCAGGACAGTCAGTTAACATTAAAACAGTTTAAATGAAATTAAACACCTTCATTAAAAAATAAATTGCTTAGTTTTGTCATTTCCATCGTTGGATTATCCAAAAGAAGCACAAAGTTTGGTGTTTCTATAGAGAAACAGGTGAGAGCCCACACTCAGAAGCTGTGGATGTGACAACACTCACAGCTGTATTAGAAATTATACAACTCAGAGTTGTGGCTGCATTTATAATCACAGGTCTGTGATTATTCAGTGATTGGTTTGACAAAATCTTAAGTAATTAAATATAAATAGTTTCAACAGTAAACAGCCTGTTGTAAAAGATAAAGTTCAGATAAAGTTAAGACTGTTAATTAGATGTTGAGCTTTGGGAGCAGACGAGATGGAACCTGACCCAGATTAGCTTGGATCGTCATGGAAACCAAGTCCCTCAACTTTGTGCTGTTCATATTTGATCAATATGAAAATACAACCAACAAATTGTAGGCAGTTTAATGATTGTCTGCACAGCGTTTCTTGTGATTTTATACAATTCACCTTATCTCAGCTCTAACATTTGTTGGCTACTGGCTGGATTTGTGCGCTTGATAAAAGATCAATAATGCACCAACGTAAAGCAAAGAGGAAGTAACAGTTTAAGCTTTTCTGCATAAAGTCATTCAGACGTGTAAGGCTGATCACGGATCCAGTGAGCATAGTGAGGCCGAGTCTGGAACATCTGGGCTTAGCTGGTGTCTCCATTCAGCTGTGAGGGCTGTGCAAACTTGTCTTGAACAATAAAGGAAGCCTCACTAACACCACTGTGTAAAGCAGACCTTTGTGACAGCCTCTTGGCCCCCACACCAGGCATTCTCACTTTCTTCCACATCAAGATCACTCGAACTCCTCAGTGAACCACGATTCTCCATTTAACTGTTTCCTGACATGACTCTGAGGGTTTTCTGTCAGTTTTCTGGGTTCAGGATGGACTCTTATCATGCTGGAATTATACGTTTTGATTACAAGAATACATATTTTTCTGCTAAGCAGTTGTTGTAGACCTGCACGTTTTCAAGCTTGTGTTTGTGTAGCTGTTGGTAGTTGTCAAACCTGAACATTAGTGGTTGCACCTTGGAAAAATGTGTAGTCATTGCTGTCCTGTTATTAAGTGCATGACTTAACACTTTTGGTTTGTACTGTGAGCTTCGGTTTGGATAAATTCACAGTGTCATGTAAGTGGCTGAGAGACGGCAACCTCCCCTGTTGTGTTTGTAGTTTTTTAACCGAGGCAGTGAAACAGTATGAGGCAACACTTTACTCTGGCTATCTTGGTCCTTGTTCTCTGCAGCCAGGAGCTTTTAGATGTTAAGTGTTTATTGAGCAGAGTAACATGTTGTCACCAAGGCAGAAAACTGAGTGACTGGATTACATCAGGTTTGCCAAGATAACTGTTACTTATGGAAACCTGATACAGTATTTAGTGCTTTCATTATTTCAGTGTGAACATGAAAGGTACACATATTTGCCTCTAACAGTCTGTTTAATTTCTGGTAAAATACTCAGTGCTTCTGCTCCCAGCATCATCAGTGAGCAACAGCAGCCATGAAAGAAAGGCAGAGTTCACTGATCGCTAAAGTCAACAAATGACCAACTCCCAGCACTAAACAAACGAGTCAGCCAATAAAACATGGCTTCAGGTTGCATTTTGCTGGCAATCTCTCGCATTAACTTGTAACCAAGCTAGTGTTAGCCTGCCAGCTGTTAACTTGGGTATCAAGTAAATAATGTTGTTTAACCGTTTTAACCTTTTCATGTTTGTTTGTTGTTGTTTTTCTGGCTACTGTTAGCTTATGCTAGCATGTCTGCTAATATATAAGAATGCAAGCCATCTAATGGAGCAAAATCCACAGTTAGCCAATTCATCCAACTCCTGATGCTTATCTGGTAGCTTAGCTGACTGTTTTCAAATGATTTCCTCAGCTAATATAGCATGGTTGCTAATGTTGTTACTAGCAAAATTGTGTGTTGCTTCCTATGTGGACACATTTGAGATGTGTGACATTACAAGCATTGTGCATCACTATGTCACCGACACGAGCAGACGCTCTAGGCTCCGACTGCCTAGACCTCGCGGCTCACGAACGGCGTGCAGCTCTTTAGCCTCACGTCTGAGGGTTATACAAGCTAAAATACACAGATGGATGTTTTGAGTTTGTTTTGTTTGTTAAACAAAATAAAGATTACATCTGCACCCCCACCCAACGTCTACAGCTGGTTTTCTCCCATCCTTTGGTAGGAGAGGATAAAATAGCTCTTTGATGTTTAGGGGTGGCGGGCGTCTGACCTAATGCGTTTACCACCCTGCCATATGCAGGGCGGTAAACTTTCCTCTCGCTAGTTGCTTTAATCAATTGCCTTAAAATTGAGAACTTCAAGCCAATCGAAGGTGCTGAATCTGATTTACTTTCTTTGGTATGTGTAGCTGTGAATCACTTCCTGCGCGGATGCCCTTTTAGTGTAAATGCTGAGTGGCTAGCTTACCAAATTAATTCTCCAGCTAAAGAGATTTATGACTCTGTCAAACCTATAGAATCTTAGTCATCATAAATATTGTATTGGCATTAAGCTAATGTGCATAACTAACACTTTCTTTCTGTACTAATAGCAGCCAGCTTCTTCCATATGTACCTGGGACTCTTCACTGTTTGGTTTTAGAACTGACGTTGGACAAGAGGTGAAGGATCTCGACGAAACTTTTAGCAGTCCAGCTGTTATCTTTCCAATTTCCTTAGACTACCATGACCTGGATGACTGAGAATCTACACAGACACATCTGACATTGGTTGCTTAGTTATATGCAAGTCAGCTTTGTTGTCATTACGATCATCAGGATTGTGGTATAAATCAGTCACACTAACCAAGAGCTGCACGTAAGAGTGAGTAACAGGATGCTGACTGCAGATCATTACAGGGCTGCAGGTGTCATTAACAGTGATTTATGCAGTGCTCCTTTAGTTCTTTTTTATAAAGCACAACATGCAACGCTGCAGTGAAACCTGGTTTCAAGCTCTGTTGGACTGATTTATATTATAGAATAAACAGAGCACTAATGTTTGCCTTCTCCAAAGAGAATTATACTTGCTGTGTGCCAAAATATGTAATCAATATCCTCCCTTAACTACATTTCATGGTGATTGGTAAAAGCTGAATTATAGCTTTGGTGCAGAAGTATCCTTTCCTTTGCAGCCCTTGTACTATGCTGCTGCCAGCAGTCATGATGAAATAAGTCATTATGTACTCCTTATCTGTTCCATATGCTTCAGCACTCTCAGAGTTTTGCTGTAAGTTAGAATCAGAAACAACTGGAGTCCTGTGGGGTTGAGGGACCAGTGGAAGCATTTCTGAACAATGCAGTCAGACCACTCTGTTGATCTGTGATGCTTCCCCTCCACTCTGAGTGGATGCTAGACTGACACTCTTTTAGGCAGGTTGCCCTCACCGCTTGTCTATGTGGAGGAAAAAAACCCTTTTTGCTCTGTGAATGAATTTCTGTCAGCAGCAGCTCAACTGTTTGCTGGTTATTGGTAAGAAGCAGCTAATTGGTTTGATGGCTAGTCAATAAAAACAGCTGAACTGGCAAGTGACTTTTAATATCAGTACAAGTATGAACAGTTAAAGCATTTGAGGCTTCTGTTGGACCACCATAACAGGGAGTGTCAGTTAGTTAGTAAGACCAACAGGAGTCCAGGAGGTGTGGACTGGCCAACCTTAACAGAGCAGCACAGTAGCTGTGGGGAGAGTTATGGTGAGCTGAGGCAAAAAAAGTAAACCAACACATCTGACTCTCTGTCTCTCTTCCACAGCATGTCTTTATCCTGTCTTCCTTCTCTCACCCCAACCGGTCGCAGCAGATGGCCCCGCCCCTCCCTGAGCCTGGTTCTGCCGGAGGTTTCTTCCTGTTAAAAGGGAGTTTTTCCTTCCCACTGTCGCCAAAGTGCTTGCTCATAGGGGGTCATATGATTGTTGGGTTTTTCTCTGTATGTATTATTGTAGGCTCTACCTTACAATGTAAAGCACCTTGAGGCGACTGTTGTGATTCGGTGCTGTATAAATAAAACTGAACTGAATTGAATTGAATCTGCCATGTGCTGCATGGACTGAAAACAAGCCAGCTTCCTTCCTTGGGTCCTTTATATCTTCTACTTCCTGTTGACCAAGGGCTCTCCCTCCGTCACCTTAGTTTGAGCTGAACTAAACTGTGAAAGATTTTGGACTTTTAAGGAGAAGCAGCAGTGTGCTTGATTTATAACACAATACAAAACTTAAAGGTAATGGTTTTATCTGAGTCATCTTTTTATCATTGACAGCCAAAATGATCTAGTCCCTAGATTTCTAGATGTATTTCACTACTGATGCATTTAAAAGTCAGCAAATAAGATTTGAAAATGCTGCTAAAGGTACAAACCGGCCAGAAGAAACTGCAAATTATCTGAGGACCAAAGCAAGACAAATAAGGATTGATCTTACGCTCGCCCCTGGTGCTCCATCCAATTTGGGTTTAATCCTGTTTGTTGTGGCTTTAACAGAGGCTGCTGCTTTTGTGTTGCACATCAGTCTGAAGGCTCTGTAAGCCAAAGTGATCTGAGCCTGACTGTCAGTCTACTGCTGGATGTGCTCAGAACCACCCAAACCAGTGGGACCCCCCACACTCTCACATAACTGATAATCCTATGATGTCACTGCCAGAAGACAGACTGAGAGGCCAAATCCGTTGTGTACAATAAGAAGTACAATCTCTTCTGCCATATGGATTACAGCGAATGATACAAATCCCACATAAAAGGAGTATCAACTCTATATATAGGGAAAGCAGGGATCTGTGGGAGAAAGGGGGGCGTTGAATAGATAACACATGGAAGCACTGCAGCTCTGAACATTTTTAGGCCGACAGTAGTGCAGATTATAGCTGGTCTGGGTTGGACCCCTAAAGTACCTTTGCTACGTGGGTCACAGGCTCAACCAGGTGAGCAGTATCCACGGTCTCTAGTGGGATGGTCTTTAACCTGCCCCCCCCCCTCTGTTATGACGGGTTGTGCTAATAAATAGTGCAACTAAAGGTCGGTGCATTTCCCGCTGGCGTGAGTTCTATCAGGGGAGCCACCTGACCTGCGATGTGTGTTTTCTGCAGTGTAATTGCATCTAGTGTGCCATATGTGAGAAAGGCCAATGCCAGACTCCATAAACTGTCTGAAGTTCTTCAGGTAAAATTACAGCAAATTTTACTACAAGAACAAAACCAAAAAGTATATCCTGTGAAACAAAACCAACAAAGAAACAGACCAGCTGAAATGTTCACCACTATGTGGACTGTTACTCACTCAGCAATCTAACCGGTGTGAGATAGAAGAACAAGCCACGGTGACCTATGACGCCAGATTGTTAAAGCATTTTTAATGGCTTTAAAATCAAATGAAAGTTTGATTGAACTTAGAGTTCATTTTAAAATCCTCATGTTTGTTTTTAAATGTTTAAACGGTCTTGCCCCAACTTACCTCTCTGAGCTTCTGCATCCTTACTCACCCCCCAGGTCTCTCAGGTCAGCTGACAAGCTGCTCCTGGAGGTACCCAGGTCCAAGAGGAAGCTCAGAGGGGACAGGGCCTTCTCTATTGCTGCTCCTAATCTGTGGAACAATCTGCCCCAGCACATTAGAGAGGCCCCTTCACTGTCCACTTTTAAAACACATCTTAAAACCCATTTTTACTCCTTGGCATATGACACAGTCTGACCCGATTTTATTGATTTTATTGTTTTAAATGTAATTCTCATCATTATTTTTATACTATTTTATTATTGTTTTTGCTATTTATGCTAATTTTATTTATTTTAATGTCATTTTAATAATTATTTTTATATATATATTTTATTTATTTTTATATTTTTTAACATGTTCAATGTATCACTTTGGCATGTCAAGTGTACAGCACTTTGTGTTCAGCTGGGGGCTGATCTGAAAGTGCTATATAAATAAATTGCTTGCTTGCTTGCTTGAACTGGAATTTCTTTTAGGGTTAACTCGTAAAACCTGACAGTCTGGTTGACTACATGTCGTAATTCATTGTTTTTGAGAGTTGAGCAATATCGCCAATGGAGGTTGTGTGGTGGGTCCATATCCATGCTGCATTCCTGGGATATCCAGTGTGTACAATCATACTTTGGCTTATTAATGTTAGTGGGAGAATTGGGACAGTGACCTCACAATTGGGCGTGCAGTGCTAAATATCTGGTCTGAGAAAAGATTTGTTATTAAAAGAAACCTTTGCTGTTGGCATCGGTATCTGAAATAAAGTGGCCTCGTCATTCCGAATGCTTGGTTTGAATGCCATACGGACCTGGCACAAAGAGAGAAACTACCAAAACAGGGTAAGAATGATGTTTAGGAAGTGTTTAGAAAGGGCACAGATTAATTCCAAGGAAGGAGCAGAGACAGACTACGAATAGCTCTTCACGCACTATCAGGCCAGACAGTGTCCATCAGTTGAACAGGGACCTTTGAATGAAACCACAGAGGCAGAGCCGAGCCGACACACTGCTCTCTCTGTTTAGTTCTCGAGACTCTGGCAGGAAACGCGCTGATTTGGAAGGCAGACGATAAGATGCAGTGAACCTCCTTCATTCATTCGGGCTCTCTGTGCCACGAGCTGGGAACAGAAACGGCCGTAAATAGCTCGACCACGCAGTTTTTCAAGGTTGGCGCACAGATGGATATTTTCAGTTTGAACTTCCTGAGAGCCTGAGAGTATTTTGTGTTGACATTTATTATCCTGAAAGCAGGATTATTAAATGACAAACTGACAAGGATTCATTTGTCTGTGTAAAGCCTGTGAGACCACTCGTTGAAAGCTGAATTTAGTTTTTGCTTTTCTGATTGACATCTCTGAAGAGTAATGTTGTCCTGAACATGAATTTGTTTCAGATTCAGAAACAGTTGTAACTGTAATTCTATCATCGGTAAATGATTGAGCGTGAGGCTTCAGAACAGGGCCAGCCTAACCTTTGGTTGATGTGCATCTGTTAAGGCCTATTTACAATATTAAATGGATATATTTAAGTATGAAAAGTGTTTGTGTTATTCTCATCTTCTCCATTCCCCGCCTGTCCTCACCTTTTTTCTCAATATCTCCCTCTGATACATCTTTGTCTCTTACCTCCTGCTCTTGTCTCCTAAACCCAGGGGTGTGGAACCCTACGACCCCCCAACCACAGTGCTGGTCCAGAGAAATGAGCCCCAGGGTGTATCCACTATACTCAGCAGCACTGATTTCTTCCAGAGTGAACAGAACCGCAGACTGATCCTGGAGCAGGTGGACAGCTTCCAGCTGCGAGACAAGTACATGTTCGCCACCACCACACGGGTAAGGAGACCATTGTGTTCCAGTGATTGTTAACTGGTTTGTTAGTGGACAGAGAAGCGATACCAGTTTGATATTTAAAATAACAATAAAAAACGGATGAAAGTATGGCTCAGCTGTCAGCAAACATCATCATATAATCCAGGTAACTGTCCTCCATTTGTAAGCTAGACTTACTGCTACTAATGGTCTTATACTCGTTTGGCTTGGCAGGAAACGTGCTCCACAGAAGGTCTGGCTAACTGACCACATTCTGATTTGTACTTATCGTATTCATTTGTTATGAATACGACAGAACAGAATCTCCAGGTTCTGAGACAAAAAACTATACCTCTACAATGAAACAAGTTTTAAAAAAACCTCAACGTGTCCAATTTAATATAACAAAAGGAATGGCAGTGAAACCATGACCAACTGTAAATAATGTGGTGGAGAGGCACATCAGATTGCCCTTTAGAAGTATAGACTGCCTGTACCAGGTCAGTTGTGCCTGATCTAATCTTTACATACAGATGAGTTGGTCAGGGCTGACACATGAGCAAACATGGTGTTTTCCAGGGCGCATAAAAGGTTTTGATGTTGTTCTGTGCATACAGATTGCATGTCAATACTAAATGAGGTAGAAAAGTCTTTTCCCGTAAACAGTGAACCGACTGGTGGAACAGTTTCCCTCCTTGGGCTCACCGTGCAGACAATATGTTAGAGCGGTAGCAGGCGGGAGGCTCTGTTCTCTTCGGGTGTTGCTGCCAACCTGGTAAGATGGTCCAGCTAAAAACAGCCATACTGTTTCCTGCCACCACCTTATCCTTTCTCAGTCAGCTCTGGGCACAGCACAAATTTAAAAGAGTTGGCTGGTGTATGTCTTTCAGGCTGGACAGAGCCAGGCAAGCTGCTCCACCTGTTTCCAGGCTTCATGCTGTTTAGAAAACAGTTGATCATTTGCTATAGTGTTCCCCCACAGAGTCATTTTACATCGAACATTAACAATACAGAAGCTTCTGGTTCTAGCTTAAACTTGAGACCTTCCCCCAAGGATTCTGGGTGTTTTTAGCAGCTGCCTAACTAACCACTGCCCTTCTTCCTGACAGGTACCCCGAACAATACTAGTTAACATTATTCAGGAGTTTACACGGAATCCTTATAAGAAAAAGAATTAATGATGCTTCAGGTTTTATTTTGATAGCAACACCGTTAAAGAGGAAGCAAGCTAAGTTTAGCCTGTTAGCTGCTGTGCTAGGTAGCTAGTGGATTGTTTGGGTTAGCAGGAAAGCTAACCTTATGTTACGCTGTTCTAGTCAGACTAGAATCTGAACAAAGTTTGGATAACAACACCATCAAGGCAATAACTCATCTATTGTAGTGTAACACTGAGTTGACTCAATAAGATGAACTAGTTTAGCTAAGCTAGAGCTGATCCGGCTGTTAAATTAGCTAGTAGTTTTCAAATCAGTCAGCTAACGTTATTACCCAACTATAAACAGATTTGCGTAGCATAGCTAAGTTACAGATAGCTGGCTAATATAATCGCTGCCAAAATCAATGAGTGATGTGCTAGTTTGATAGTTTGCAAATCTGCAGCATGATTAGTGGTGCCAGCTAATGTACAGGGTGGGCCATTTATATAGATACACCGTAATAACATGGGAATGGTTGGTGATATTAAAGTCCTGTTTGTGGCACATTAGTATATGTGAGGGGGCAAACTCCTCAAGATGGGTGGTGACCATGGTGGCCATTTAGAAGTCGGCCATCTTGGATACAACTTTTGTTTTTTCAATAGGAAGAGGGCCATGTGACACATCAAACTTATTGGTAATGTCACAAGAAAAACAATGGTGTGCTTGGTTTCAACGTAACTTTATTCTTTCATGAGTTATTTACAAGTTTCTGACCACTTACAAAATGTGTTCAATGTGCTGCCCATTGTGTTGGATTGTCAACGCAACCCTCTTCTCCCACTCTTCACACACTGATAGCAACACCGCAGGAGAAATGCCAGCACAGGCATCCAGTATCCGTAGTTTCAGGTGCTGCACATCTCGTATCTTCACACCATAGACAATTGCCTTCAGATGACCCCAAAGATAAAAGTCTAAGGGGGTCAGATCGGGAGACCTTGGGGGCCATTCAAATGGCCCACGACGACCAATCCACTTTCCAGGAAACTGTTCATCTAGGAATGCTCGGACCTGGCACCCATAATGTGGTGGTGCACCATCTTGCTGGAAAAACTCAGGGAACGTGCCAGCTTCAGTGCATAAAGAAGGAAACACATCATCATGTAGCAATTTCAAATATCCAGTGGCCTTGAGGTTTCCACTGATGAAGAATGGACCCACTATCGTTGTACCCATATACCACATCAAACCATCACTTTTGTTGTTCCAACAGTCTTGGAGGGATCCATCCAATGTGGGTTAGTGTCAGACCAATAGCGGTGGTTTTGTTTGTTAACTTCACCATTCACATAAAAGTTTGCCTCATCACTGAACAAACTCTTCTGCGTGAACTGAGGGTCCTGTTCCAATTTTTGTTTTGCCCATTCTGCAAATTCTGTGCGCCGATCTGGGTCATCCTCGTTGAGATGCTGCAGTAGCCGGAGTTTGTAAGGGTGCCATTTGTGAGTAGCTAATATCCGCCGAAGGGATGTTCGACTAATGCCACTCTCCAGTGACATGCGGCGAGTGCTACGCTGTGGGCTCTTGCTGAATGAAGCGAGGACAGCCACTGATGTTTCTTCATTAGTGACAGTTTTCTTGCGTCCACATTTTGGCAAATCCAACACTGAACCAGTTTCACGAAACTTAGCAAGCAGTTTGCTGACTGTAGCATGGGAGATGGGTGGTCTCGTAGGGTGTCTTGCATTGAAATCTGCTGCAGTGACCCGGTTACTGCGTTCAACAGATATCAACACGATTTCGATCCGCTCCTCACGTGTTAACCTCTTCGACATGTCAATGACTGTGAACAAAGAGAAACTTGTAAATAACTCAAGAAAGAATAAAGTTACGTTGAAACCAAGCACACCATTGTTTTTCTTGTGACATTACCAATAAGTTTGATGTGTCACATGGCCCTCTTCCTATTGAAAAAACAAAAGTTGTATCCAAGATGGCCGACTTCTAAATGGCCACCATGGTCACCACCCATCTTGAGGAGTTTGCCCCCTCACATATACTAATGTGCCACAAACAGGACTTTAATATCACCAACCATTCCCATGTTATTACGGTGTATCCATATAAATGGCCCACCCTGTATAGTGCAAAACAGTATGTTAATACTATAACCCTACAAAGCAAAGGCAAATCACTAACGAGTATTTAGCCGTAAAAGGCTGATGGGGTATTGTCGTCAATGTGTTGAATGGGCAACACCCAAGTTTGTGTATGCGATAACTTGAGAACGACGCGACGTAGGAGTTTCAAATATATATCATAGGAGTATCTACTAAAATCTCAGAGGAGTTTGAATCTCAATGACCTCTGCTTCAAGGTTACAGGTCAGAGGTAAAGTTTTCTTAAAATCTTATGAATGCAATAAATTAAGAACAAGGTGACGCAGGATTTTGAAATACATAGATCTACATAAGGCAACTCCAGTATTTTTTCTTTACTCTAATCAAGAATAAGACAGGTCCCATGTTATAAGCTGTTCTTAAATGGCTAGTATAATATAGAGTATATCAGTAACTATACAGCACAGAGTTTATACAACAATGTAGTCTCATTACTAATGCACATAGAGGGCTGTGGGTCTCTTTAATAACGATGCTTTAAACAAGTTAAGCAGAGAACCTACACTTAAGGTGATCGTTTAATTATCAGGCCTTTTAGCAGAGGTGAGTCATTCCCCTAAATCACACAGTGAATCTGTTTGACTCGCTTCTTCTCACGTGTCATACTGAGCTAGCTCATTTTGAAGAGGCCGAATACCAACTCGGCTTGGGCGTGAAACGATTTCCTAACTCAGTTGTTGGGTGGTTAGGTCCCATCCCAGCTCACGACAAGAAATTACGTAACCTGGAGAGATCCCCGTTCATTACAGGGCTAACACAGAGACAGTCCATTCATAGTCACAGTTACCCCTATGGACAGTACAGTATATACTCGTACGCATGTCTGTGGACTGTGGGAGGTAGCCACAGTACCTGGAGAACGTGCAAACTCCACAAAGACAGAACCCAGAACCTTGTGGTAGTTCTAGTGAGAAGGTTCTGAGTGAAATACTAGTACTACTAATGATAATGATAATAATAACAATAATAATAATAATGATGAATAATTAAACGTTTACAGTCTCCTGAGAGATGCATGACATATCTCTCATTTAAAGACCTTTATCCCACATTGATAGCACGTAGTATGCACATCTGCCTTTGTGTTAGTGATGACATAAATGGTAAGATCTTGTTACTCTTTGTCTACATTTTGGATCATTTGTATTGATTAAAGCACTTCTCTGTACTTGTCAGAGCGTAGATGAAAGAAAAGCAGGAAATGATGCTACAGTGTGTGCAGGAAATGTGAACCAGTCATTTAACACTGTGAAAACCACAGACTACACTAGTCACTCATCTATAAATATCCAATAACAACTAACATCTACATCTATCTATGCAAGCTAGGCTACACTAGGCAGACATGCATCAGGTGCAGGTAGCTGCTGCATTACTTGTTCAGCACCTGCATACAATTGTTGCAGCATACTGAGCACTAAGCAGCCAGTTTCCCACCTCAGCATAACGACACGCTGTCAACCAATATTTGGCTGTGGGTGCATGTGAAGCGCAGTATGTTTGTCATTGTTCATCTCCAGTGTTTGTGTAGTGGAAGCCTTGATGACAGATAGCAGAGCAGATGGTGAATATGATCTGGAGTTTTGCAGGCTGCCTCTAACAGACTGGCTTTGTCCCGTGTCGTCTTCGTGGGCTGACGGCAGCCTGTAGCTGCAGTGTTCAGATAACTGTTGATTGTCAAAGGAGGTTGGCATGAAGGATTTCAGATGGTTCATCACTGAGTTAATGTTCGTAGCTGCACCTCAGAGTTACACAAGGCCTCACTGCTGCTGTAATTCGGTGTTCTGATCTGTAATCTCACTTCTCTGCGTGCTCATTGTCAGTCGATGCAGCGGTGAGCATGAATCGGTCTTGTGGGCAGCTGTACGAAGGTTTCTGCTATTAAAATTAACGACTGGTTGAGAATGAAATGATCTTAGCAACGCAGTCTGTTTGTGTCTTGTGTTATTACAGATGCATCTGATGCAGATTATAGGTGATCAAATACAACAGCGTAGAGTCCCTTTATTAATTCCCCATGGCAAACGCGGTCAAAACTAATGATTAATGCTTATTCCTAATTACTGATGTGGTCCAATTAGGGCCAGGGGTTAACCTCAAACACTGTTTTGGTTTATTTACTGTTCTGAATGGGAAACAGGAGTTTGGGGGAAAGCCATGCACGTGGTTTTCTTCAAAAAAATTGCCCCAATTACTCTTTTTAACCTAAACTACTAAATAAAACTTGTGGCTGCCACTGAAAAAGATCTCCACCACTGCTGATTAAAAAAAAAAAAGAAGTTAGTGTTTTAAACACTTTACAGACGCTGTGTCACTCGTTTTCACTTCTGATTTTATGCAGATCGCACAGACTCAGGGTTTCGAGGATGAACTCTGACCCACGATCTGGAACATCTTTGCATGTAACCATGAATTCAGACGAGGAAGTCAGGATTGCAGATGGCTGTGTTGTCTGAAGCGTTAGTGGTCACACAGTAAGTCAACAAGTGACAACAACAGATGCCTAATTTGAACTAGTTTTAACAGCGTCTCCCCATCTGACAAAAGAGATTATATTAAATCCAAAAAATGTTTCAGATTGGAGAACAAAGTTTTCTCAAACGAGTCTGTGACCCGACTCTGATCCATGTGGGATTTGCTGACATGGAAAAGATAAGAAAGCCTTTGAGGACAACAGGCCAGATTAGTGTTGCCATCAGTCGGAGTGCTAGTAGGGCGTGTTTGCTGTAGTATGATGTTCATGATGTTCTCGACCACTTGCCTGACTAATGTGCCTGATATCCTTCCTGATAAGCTCAAGAATGCTTGACCCAACAGTTCAGAGGTGTGACGATAGTGAGTCACGATCATGAGTTAGGCACAGTGGTTAGGGCTGTTGCTTCACAGTCCAAAGACGTGCAGCTAGTGGGCTAAGGTCAGTTGGTGATTCTAAATTGTCCACAGGTGTGAGTGTGAGTGCGAATAGTCATCTGTGTCTGTGTTAGCCCTGTGACACACTGGCGACCGGTCAAGGTAATAATTAATAAACTATTTGCTTTTATTAGAGAAATACTTGAACCAACTCTACAACCCAGCTGTTTTATGGAATTGAAGCAGTAAAGATTGTTCCTTATTGTTCCTTCTAACCAGATATCACACACTAACTCTCTCCCAGCACCACAGTGGGCTGTGCCCTGTGTTGTTGTGATTGAACTGTCTGTGACCTCCCTCCTCTCCGAGCTCTGTATCTGACATCTGACCTCCAGAGCTGATGGGACCTGTCAGATAGACTAGCACTGGCCCGAGTACAGCCACTACCCCTGGGGATAATGTGGATGGAGGAGATGCAGACTAATCCATCACAAAGCATCAGCTCTATTCGCCCCTCGCTGCTAGCATCTGAAATCTTTCGCCTTGCTATAAAAAGGGCCGCTCTTTGGGTCTTGTCTCAGTTACTTTCTCTCCTCTTCTCTCTTTTTCTGGCACTAATAGGATTAAATTAATAGAATGTCACAAGTGCTTTGGGCAGTACCAAGCTGCTTTAGCTAATTGAAGAAGCAGAAATGGAAGGTTTTATTTAACAATAGGGATCCTGAGCAAAAGAGTGCTAATCAGACCTTAGAGCCCTCAGCCTTTGCTCCCATTGAGCAGAGCCATGGAAGATAACTGGTTTAGCAGATGTAACGGCAGTACCGATAAGGCCCGCGGTTATCTGGTCACCATAGTGCTACTCGTTCAGTTCACAGATTCTGTTCAAAGACTGTGGAACAAAAGAGAGAGGAAACAGGAAGAGGATCCTGGTGGAGGAATGATGCCTCCCATTACAACCCAGTCTGCTCATGGTAGCTGGGACTTCTGAAATCTTGAGCTCATATTCAGTGTAGTCGCTACAGGAATTTCACAGAAGAGATGAGCTGCTGTTCAGAGCTGTGTTTCAGTTTTGAATGTTACCTCTGAATATACTGGCATTACTCATGTTTAAGTGTCTGCACATTACTCTGTACCCTTCATCTCAATATGTTGTATCAGTTTCTATTATTTGACTTTCAGTTTGACAGTGTAGAGCAGGGGTCCCCAACTCCAGGCCTCGAGGGCCGGTGTCCTGCAGGTTTTAGAGCTCACCCTGGGTCTACACACCTGAATCAAATGATTACTTCATTCCCGACATGTTCAGACATGTTGAGGAGGTAATTTAGCCATTTGAATCAGCTGTGTTGGATCACGGACATTATGCTTTTCTTTTTACTCTCTGTCATGTGCAGTTGTTACAGTGGCCAATACTGAGTGATTAATATCAGTGTATATTTACAAATGACCCCCATTAGCCAAAAGCTCAGACTGCTCTGTTTCAGGCTGGTCTTTCTACCCGTCTCTGTATGATGGCACAGAGTAGACATCGGTCTTCTCAGGCACGTATCTCAGGCTGTGAGCACACAAGCCCCGCCCGCCTGTTCAAAAATGCTGTATGTGAGGGGGAGCCAATCAGGAGCAAGTTAGCTTGAAGGGAAGTAGCTAAAGCAGCTTGTTCCAAATGTTTTACTTGGGAGGCTACACCAAGGCACAATATGACATAAATAAGGATTATTCCAGTCGTGCGTCGTATGAAGTTACAGTAATAAACACAGAGCTGGATTTCCTTTTTGCTGGACAGCAGCCTGCAGTCAGCTGTTATAGTTGCCAACAAGTTTCATGCAGAGCAATCCCAGCCTGTTGTTCTTTGAGTCTCTCCTCCAGATTTGATGGTCTTCTGGCAGAGACCTTAGTCTTCAGATCATCCCAGTTGATTTCAGGTCAGGACTTTGTGCAGGCCAGTCAACAGCTCCCATTTTGATCTTCTGTAGGTATTTTTGTACCAGGATGTTTTGGATTGTTGCCGCATTGAAAGACAAAGCAGCCACCCAGGCCCAGTTTTCCGTAAGGTTTTCTTTCAAAATCTGCACGCATGCTTCTTTGCTGGTAATTCTTTCCACCTTGACAAGATTCCTGGATCCAGACCACTGAAGCACCTCACCACAATACTCCCACCGCCGTGTGGGGAGGGTGTTCTTTGGGTTATACGCCTCTCCCTTCTTTCTCCAAAAATAAGCAGTAAAAAACTCTAGTGTAGTCATCTAACCAAGCAATGTGCTTCCAGTGTGCATAATCTTTCTCCAGCTTGTCCTTAGCGTGCTTCAGTCTGGCTTGAAAGTGTCTCTGCTGCAGAAATGCAGTTTTTCTCGATCTGTAACCTCTCAGTCTGTGTCTCTGTGATTGTCTCCTTTGAGACTATAATTTCCTGCCTTGGCTAAGTCAGTCACCAGGGTCTTTCAACACATTTCACCAGAAATTTGAATTCTTTCACTTCCTTGTTATATAGTTAGTTTGTTGATGATGCGTCTCGTCCAGTTCTTGCTTTGTGAGCATCGTCATTTCTTTTGTTTTTGGCATGCTGTACCAAATGACAGCTCAAGTTTTTATATCGTGTAAACTGGGAAAACCCTTCGTTTTACCTTCATTATCCAAGCGTAGAGCATTACACAGCACATAACTGCACAGGGGCATAATATTGAACCTCTTGCAGATATAAAAGGAGAAACATGTTGGCTTTACGCTGTGTAATCTGAATAACGGCGGTGCCCGAGCTGATGGATCATGGGGAGGGTGGACAGCAAAGCAGCAAAGTTTGTGGTTGACTTGGTGCACAGCGTTTGGGAGAAACAAACAGAAGGTTTTCTGCCTCGTGACATTTCCAGCTCGTTTCACAGCCAGTGCAGGTGCCTTCATTATAATCAAATGTCAGCCTTAAAACAACAACAACAAAAAACGCAACAGTGAACATGTGCTCTCTCTCTCTCTCTCACTCTCACTCTCTCACTCTCTCTGACCTAGTCTTTAACAAACGTCACCTTGTGGCTGTTTTCTCACACAGGAAGTACGAGGACATGTTAGGGCTGCACTTGAGTGTTATTTGTAGAGAGGTTCATGAAAAATTGTGAGATTTAACACAAATGCCAAATACAGTAACTTAACTGAGAACTCAGACACATTTTCAGCATCTGGGATTTTGCAAGGCCTTTAATACCAGAGGGTAGTTTCTGATTCTAAGGGCATTGCTTCATCAAGGTCAGGCTCACATGACCTGAATATATATTCGAGGGTCTCAGTAGAGGCTTTGAATCAACGGTGCTGATTTATTTATTAATAATAAGATTGTCCGCGTAGACTGTCCTGGATAAAAGGATCCTGTCCTCTGTTACCTTATTTGACCAATGATACCATAACATTTTAAATGTAAAAGTAATCATAAGGTAAACACAATAGAGACTGTGACCTCACAAACACCTACATCAGTATTCATACAGTGCAGTTTTGGATGGTATTTAGCTGACAGCATTTTAATGTTGGTTTTATAATTACTGAAAGTTAATAATGAATATAAAAGCTGTTATATTTGGGCTAACACATTGTTAGTAGACAAGACTATTGGTCTGTTATTTGTTTTATTGTTAGTGTTTTTAAATAATAAAATATTGAATAACAGTATGTTATCAGAGTAGCTTGCCACTTGTAGCATTAGCTTGTAGCTCAGTTGACCTTCCAGTTTGTCCCTTTGATGATGGCTTTCAGTGTGAACTGAGGTGAACAGCAGCTCATTAAAATGAATTTGAAGGCGGGTGAATATCTCACCACCAAAAAAGTCGGGTAAAGCATGAGAACTGCTGAGTATCGTAACACGATACATTGTTGGTTTTCTGAAGTTAGAAAAATTGTTGGTCCCCCACTTTGTTCCCCTTTGTTGACCCAACAAGCTCATAGCTGGGTAGCATACCGATTGTAGATGGACACAGTCGAGTCCTTGTGTTGTGTAGAGGACCCAGAATTGAGCCCTGTGGAACTCCGCCACCATCCTTAAAACACACCCTTACACATGTGGCACAATATTGAATTCCTGTGAATTTTTAGCTTTTTTTGGATAACATTTTAGTCTTCCTGTATCTCACAGTTGATTCTTCTGGTAGACTACTGTGTTGCATTTCAAACTGTCCTTGTGTCTGCCATCCGGTCCGAGTTGATCTCAGGTCCAAGAATCTCTCGTTTCAGGGATCTGAGAGAACAGGAATGCAAAGCTTGCTGACAGCTGCTGTTGGAGGGGAATATGTGGTTACAGTGGAAAAATATATAGTTGCTATGCCACTTACATGTGAAAATACGTTCTACAGTCCAATTTTCCTCTTAAACTGACATTAAAACTGTGATTACACGGAGTGTGAAGAAGGAAACTAAATTCATTTCCAAACCCACAATTGAAACAAAAATCTAAGTTTTGATGGATTGGAATCATTTATTATAATTGATTGTGGTAGATACACATATTTATTTTATAATTTTTCTTCAAAATCAATTTTAAACACTGTTTTAAAGATACAAATATCTACACATGTAGTCTAAGGGGGCAGCCGCATAAATCAGTCCTTTTATCACTGAGGAACTATTTGTTGTTCTACCTGCAGACAAAGCCAGGCTTCCTGCTCCTTGTATCTTCATGCTGAGCTAAATTGAGTATTTAGCTCTTATATTAGAAAATGTTATATTGTATGCATAAGCTTATATTTTATGATTTTCATGTCATTTCCAGCTTATGAACATTAAGCTAGGCTACAGTTATCTGTCATTTGGTAACTTGGTGTGATGAGTCATTCAGTGTTTTTTGTCCCCAAAAACATGTCAGAGGTTCTCATCCCGTGCAGGTACAGATCTAGAATTGACTCTTTTTTCGTGCAGCAGTGCATGACGTGGATTCTGACCGTCCAGACAAAATGAAAATTGGATGTGCAGCTCGGCTCTCTAAATTCCATCCTGACTTCTTTGTTCAGTCTTTATTGCTTTCTAAAGCTGAGCTCCTGCTCGCTCTTCTCTCCCACTATTCTTCTCTTCAACTCCAGAATCTTTTTTCCCTGCCTCTCTTGCTGCAGCTACCTTATTCTTTTAAAACCTTCTTTCTCTAGAGGACGTTTCTCTTATAGCTTTGAACAGGGTGGTCCAGCCTAATCAGAAATAATATAACGAAGCTGCTCGGCTCTCCGCAAGCTTGAACTGCATCCATCAGCAAACTGAATTTATAGCCAGGAGAGCGGGGGCTGAGACGGGAAAGGTACAGGGTACATGAGCTGTGGAGACAATGAAATTAGGAGTACAGAGTGGAACGTTAATAGGCACAGAGGGCTGGGTTATTAACAGAAAGGAAAACATCTCTGAGCGTAGACTAGAGCAAACAGGAGATCATTCTGTTTGCTACCACAGGAAAAACAAAGCAGGATCTGTATTCCCTGGAAGAACAAAGATATCATCAGGTATCGAGGGACAGTTGATTTAGTGAACATAGGAGAGGGAAACCTGAGATAATCGGGAAAGGATGGTAAAAAAACTGTCATTGTGAAGAAATGTATAGTGTAGAATTCAGTTGTTCATTTTGAATAGGATTAATAATAGAATAGAATAGAATAGAATGCACTGACATCCAGAAGTGAAGCTTTCTGTCAGTGCTGTGTTTGGAGCAGCAGCCCATACTCGAGTCCTGATATTGTACAGATGTTAGTGGAGTCATTTACAGAAGCCCTGAGGTGCACATTACTAACACAGATAATGGCAAAATATTATTTTGAAAAACTATGAAATATGAGTGTAGCCAGTAGTAGGCCTGCACAATAAATCGAAAATTTATTGTCATCGCGATATCAGCCTGTGCGATGGGCCCATCGCAAAAGACGGCGTAAACTGCGATAATTGGGTACCTTAAAATGTTTACACACGTGCTTTAAAGAATTTACCAATCAAAGAAACCCCTTTACACATTTGACCAGTCGAATAGAGCCCTTCACGGCATTAACCAATCAAATGGATTAGAGGCCCGCCTACGTAGGAGGCGGGGAGCGAACAACGCTGCAGCAACGAGTCAGAATTGTAATGGCTGAGAGCGAGATGCATGACGAGAACGCTACTGACTATGAACTCGTGGCTAAAAAACAGCAGTCCAACAGCCGTCTCTGTATCCGAGTTTTTCAAGTGGAACTCCTTATGAGAAAACGTCGAAGCGCTACAAAGAAATAACAGAGGCCATTACACATTTTTTGACAAAGACATGATGCCTATAAATACAGTTAGCAGAGAGGGCTTCACCAGTCTGCTACATAAAGTGGACCGGAGAAACCGCATCCCCTCACGAAACTACTTTTCCCATGTCGCCATTCCACAAATGTACGAAACATGCCGCAAGACCGTCATGTTTGAACTGAGCCAAGCTGAAAACTACACAAGCACTACAGTAAAGTTTCCTCTCCAGTTTTGACTTACATCATAACTCCTTGGTGAGTGGTAAAATGATGAACAACTGCATTCAGATCATTTGCAGTATAATTTAAGTTATGTTTATTTAAAACTGATTACAGAGACCGGGAAGGATGTCTTTCAGAATTCAAGCCTCAGAAATTTTTTTATGGGGGCAATGTTTCAATGTTAAAGTGCACTTTGTTGTTACACTGCTAATACAGCAGCTTTCTTTAAATAAAACTGTTGCAGTAAAACGGAAATTATGTATTCGTTTTGGGGTTTTTTGCTATTTATTTTATCGCAAGTCATATCGTTATCGCAATATTGATCACAGTTATCGCACATCGCAGGTTTTCCTAATATCACGCAGCCCTAGCCAGTAGTTTTATGTGGGATGTAAAATATGCTGTTAGTCCGTCCATGAAGTTATTTTCTCCTTTCAGACAGAGGAAGAAATCACTGACAGAAAGATGCTGATTTCTCTGTGTGATTCCTAAAAAGGCAGAATCGATAACAAACCAACTATGACAACAGGAATCAGGACAATAACACTTTAATCCAGTGTGTGTGTGTGTGTGTGTGTGCGTGCAAATGGTGAATGGACTGGTTCTTATATAGCGCTTTTCTACTCTGTCTGAGCACTCAAAGCGCTTTATACAACTAATTCATTCACCCATTCACACAAGCACTTCTAAGCTTAAGTGCTAAGTATCTAACATTCATACACATTCACACTCCGATGGATGCAGCGGAGAGCAACATGGGGTTAGTATCTTCCCAAGGATATTTGGCATGCAGACTGGAGCAGCCTGCGATCGAACCACCGACCTTCTGGTTAGTGGCTGACCTGCTCTGCTACCTGAGCTACAGCCACCCCTGTGTGTGTGTGTGTGTGTGTGTGTGTGCGTGCGTGTGCGTGCGTGCGTGCGTGCGCGTGTGTGTGCGTGCGTGTGTGCATACGTGCGTGTGTGTGTGTGTGTGTGTGTACGTGTGTACGTGTGCGTGCGTGCGTGCCTGTGTGTGTGTGTGTGCATCATGCTGTCGTCACTTTGTAAGGTGCGTAGTTCAGTTTGAAATAAAGTCTGAGCCACTAATCTGGAGTACATCAGTCTCTCTCTCTCACACACACGCACGCACTCACACACACGCATGCACACACACACACACGCACGCGCGCACACACACACACGCATGCACGCACACACACACACACACGTACACACACACGCATGCACGTAGGCACAGTAATGACAGTGAAGATGTGCCCTTGGAGTTTCTCCCTCACACTGAGAGGCTTTTTAAATCAGCTCATTTTAATGATTTGTCTCTCAGCTGTTGAGCTCTGTACCGCGGGGATGTCAAAGCAGCAAAACATTATCAGGACAGTCCACATATCCTGAGTCTCTTCTCCTAATTTCAGGTCATTTTCCAGGCCTTGCCCACACACGGCACTAGTGCAAAATAAATAGTCCAGAGTTCCACGGGGGCTGAAGAGCCTCTTCAGTTCATCTCAGTCTTCCAAAAGCCGTCAAAGCTTTTTACATTTGTTCTGTTGGGATTTCATCATGAAGTTCTACGTTAGAATGAAGCCTGTGTGCCAACTCCGAGCTGTAGCTGCCGAGAAACTAAATCTGAGGAGACGTTGAGTGATTTCTTTTGTATCTGTGTCCAGAAACTGTTGGGAAGCCATGAACCGTCATCTGTTCAGCTCTGGGTGTCCTACAACCGCCAGCCAATGAAAGCAGCCCAGTTTATGACCCGCCATCCAATCACAGTGAGTGTTTTTTCTTGTGTTCAGAAGTGCTTTACCCAACAGATTTGTCTGTGAGAAAGCAAAGGTACAGTCCTGTCAGATGGTCTTAAATCAGTTTTGTAGTAGAAAGCAAACAGCAAATACTGAGGACTGCAGACGTTAGCCAATGTGTCATTTCCAAACGTGCAGTTCTTCAAATGGCCACTGGAGGCTGATTCCAAAAGTGAAACCTTAGACTGTCATGTTAAAATACCCAACCTTAGCCAAGAAGCTAACATGTTTACAACTTGGTAGGAAAAAAAACATTTAGTTCTCTTTAGCTAATTTCCCAATTTATAACAACTGTACAGGCTTTTATCATTCTATAAACTCGCTCAAAAATTTGTCATGCTTAAATGAAGGGAGTGGTTGATTTAACCGACCAGTGGGCTGGAACATGCAGCTGCTTGGACTCAACTCGTATCTTTGAACTGTATTTGTAGTGCTGGAACATTTTAAACTGATAAATAACATGACTCACTGTTTGTTTCAGACGTTTTTGATTGAACTTAGTTAACCTGAAACAGTTTGTAGATACAGCTGGTAACTAATAACTAGGAACTTCAAAAACCAACATGTTGGGAACCAAAATCTTTTTGCTGAGGCTTCAACACATGCATCCTGAAACTATGTGTGATGTCATGGTAGCTACAGCTTTTATATAAAGTCTGTGGTGCGAAGTCTTTATGCTGTTACTACTGATGGCAACAGTGTTGTGGAAATTCAGTTTGAGCAACAGTGTCAGTTTGAACAAACATAAGGATATTCTTTATTAATTCATGAAATGTTTTATTATGAGATCTTTGGTTAAATAACTGTAGATATTAGAAGGTATTGCTACAGAGAGTCCTTGAATTAGTATTCACTTCCACTCGGTGTGTGTTCACAGCTATAAACAGGGTTTGCTAAGAAAGCAGCTCAGCTCTGTCTTTTTAAACAGGATGTGTGATCTGTGCTCCAGGTTGCAGCTACATGCATGCAGCCTTTGATGCTGATTCATACTAATGCATATCTGATCCATCAGAGAGCCATGTGACCGATTACTCAAAGGCCTCAGGCTGTAAGCACAAAACTTAGAAAACACCTTTGAAGCTGACTCATTAAGGTGAAAGTCCTGAAAATAAAGACTTCCAAGGCTGTGTAATATCTGACTAAATGCTCTAATGTGTTCTCCGTATATGTTTGAGGAGCACACACAGACAGCAACAGCAATAAAAACACTGAAACATAACAGCTGAACGTTGTTCCCGTTTCTAATAAAACATTACACAACACGTTCCCATTTCAGAGCATCGAGTCTAATCGGACCTTAAGTCAGTGAACTATAGATGACCCTCTCCCCTTCCCCCCCACAGGAGTACTACATAGCAGATGCATCTGAGGACCAAGTGTTCGTGTGTGTGAACCACTTGAACAACGTCACACACCTCTACATCTCAGACACACAGGGTCTCGCCTTCTCTCTGTCGCTGGAGAACGTGCTGTATTACAGTCCTGAGAGCTCTGGCAGCAACACACTCATCAGGTACTGCATGCACGCGCGCGCACGCACGCACGCACACACACACACACACACACACACCTGTTTGGATACAAAAGGGCAAACCTCTCATTAACAAATTGTCAGGCTAACTAAAAACACATAATCCAGTGTTGTGGAAGTTTTTCCACTTAAATAAAGCCTGCAGATGAGCGGTGAGCGGTAGCTAACATTCTTTAATCAAAGCACACAAAGAACAGACAACCAAGCTTGGTGGAGAGCCTGCATGATCGGGGGACAGACGGTCAGCAGAGTCTCCCTGAGCCTAACATGGCTCTCGGTTAAATACCTTCTCCAGGAACAAAAGGCAGTACACAGCTGTTTCACACCTTAAGGTTCACACTCCCTTGCTACCTCCCAGAGTCCTCAAAGAGACAAAAGACTCTTCCTGTGGTATTGTCTACTTCCTTACTAGACCCCCACCATTTGTCTTACAGTATTGGTGTGAAACATGTTTAAATCCAGTGGCACCAAGGCATTATACAATAAAATAATCTGATTAATACATAAGTAAAAGAAATTCCTATACACCAGTTTCAATAAAATCCTTTGTTGAGGGCACTGAAGTGGATTTGGAACATACTGAGATCTGTTCAGTCCCTGCTGGGTCCTTATATGAACCATGTCATATTATTTTTTATTTTTTTTGCACCCGCTCCCTGCCACTCTTTGTTTCTATTGGTTGTGCACTGCACTTTACTCCACACTGCAGTAAACTTGCAGTGAGCCATAGAAATTAATGGTTTTCAGAGGATGAAATGAGCCGAGCACAAAGAGTGTGTGGACAGCATGAGGGATAAACTTGCCATAGCCAGGTGTGCAAAATCGTATCCAGACCGATGTAAGTAGACTCAAAGTTGTAACTGGGCCTCTACAAGGTACTAATGTAATGGTCTGAATGCGTTTGCTCACCATTGTAGGGGTTTGGGTCCCACAGCTGAATGTGTCTGGAACACCTGCATCCAGTCTGCCTCCTTACAGGCGCCTGGGCCGTCTCAGCTGGTCTTTGCTTTAATGCTTTAGTGAATTTTTTCCCTTTTCCTTTAGATAAGTAAATGAGCAGATCAAATTGTACCAGCAGATAAAAATGAATGCAGTCTGTACCTGCAGGACAAATCGAGCACTATCTGCAGCCTTGCCAGTAATTGAGTTGTTCCCATAGAAACCACAGGAACTGACAGGAAGGCCTCTTGTTCCCTTTACAAATGCTTGGTAACAGTATAGGTTTTGCAAACACTTGAAAGCAGTACATCCTTTTCTAATAGTGTATTCAACTGATAGCTGTAGTCATTGTTTGCCTTCTACATAATCACGAGGAGGATCTCGTGTAAGTTTTGCAGAGGCAGTCCCAGTGTTGGCTTAGCTATCTGCCAAAGCTGATTGTTTCTGTTTATCCAACAGCGTCTGCTGTTAACACTTCTCTGTGTCTTCTGTTTCTCATGACTCATTCTGAAACAAAGCATCAGACCGTGAGTTTCATGCTTCCTGTTTACCTCTCTCTGCTGTGTGTAAAAGTTGCCTCATGTTCTACGTTTGAACAACTTGGTGAATTTATTTTCTGTGCTTCTGTGGTTCTGACTGAAATCATCTTTAAAGGGTCCAAAGGGTGGTCCTGGGATTAGGTGTTAGGACGACTGGTAGGATAAAGTGTACAGACGTTACAGTTAAGAAAAACAAACTGACAGCAGTGTTCAGTGGTGGTGGTGTGGGAGGGCAAACCAGAGCTCTGTCAGTGAAATAAAATAATGAAAATATGATCACGTTGAATAAAAACATAATTCCTTCCTTCCTTTTAAATATTGTAGATAATTTGTATTGTTGTATTGTATTGTAGAAATAAATAATTACCTTGACATTAAATATTACAGAATCACCAGGATGTTCCTCTCTGACCCTGCCACCATGTTTGCATTTGCTGTGCAGGTATTTTGCCAATGAGCCGTTTGCAGACTTGCATCGTGTGGAGGGGCTGAGGGGCGTCTACATCGCCACGCTCATCAACGGCTCTGTGAGCGAGGACAACATGCGATCTGTCATCACGTTCGACAAGGGAGGGACGTGGGAGTTGCTTCAGTCGCCTTCTGCCGACAGCCTGGGCGGAACCATAGACTGCCAGGTACAACAAGTTTAATTTACTGCTTTCAGTTGTTTCTTTCACACTGAAGCACGGAACATAAACTTCCATTACTTCATCATCAGTAGATTTCCATTTGATGGATTGATTGGTTGCCACTAATAGTCCTACATTACTTTATTGTCTAACTAGTAACAGAACCAATAAGCTCAAGTCTGCTGGAAGTTTTTGTGTTCATAATTCCTTGACAGAGCCTCCACCGTGTCTCACAGATGGCTGTAGACGTCCTCTGTATGTCTTGCTAATGATTTGAACTAAAAATTTGACCTGTTGCCACAAAATTATTTTTCTCAGTCCAATTCCTTTCCCAAGTTAGACAAAATGTCCCAGTCATAATCCAAGAAAGCTGAAGCTGTTTATATGGACGTTGCATTTTCAGTGTTTTGTTACTCACTGACTTCTTCAGTCCAGAACTATCTGAAGCAAGTACATGAGAGCAAACATCATGTCAGATGGCAGACTGCAGGAACAGCTTGAAGTCTCTGGGATGTCCTTACATGAATGACTGAGCATCCAGTTACTGCTAGCTAAAATCAATAAACACAAGTTTGTATTGCATCTCATGTTAGCTGGTGAAACATTTTGGTGGGTTAGCCAACTAAAATTTCCACTCACGCTTGATTTCAGTATTGATCATGTTAGCAAACAAGAAGATTTGCCAGCTAGTTATAATATATTTTGCATGAATTTGCCGATAGTTAGTTCATAATATTAGTTAATAAAACAATTTGAAAAAGGCCAGTTAAGCTACCAGGTCAGCCCTGGGAGTTAGCTAACCACTAAAGACTTGCTTGGTGAGCTAAACTGGAATTTGTTCTCACCCCAACCGGTCGCAGCAGATGGCCCCGCCCCTCCCTGAGCCTGGTTCTGCCGGAGGTTTCTTCCTGTTAAAAGGGAGTTTTTCCTTCCCACTGTCGCCAAAGTGCTTGCTCATAGGGGGTCATATGATTGTTGGGTTTTTCTCTGTATGTATTATTGTAGGGTCTACCTTACAATATAAAGCACCTTGAGATGACTGTTGTTGTGATTTGGAGCTGTATAAATAAAACTGAATTGAATTGAATTGTTTGTGTTAGCAGGCATACTAGTGTTAGCTAAGTTTAACCACGAGCAGGAGGGCTTAGGGTAAGATTCAATCCCCCAAAGTGAACTGCTGATGTTGACTGCAGAAAACTAAAATCGGGTAGATATGAATCCTGTGACTTGAACAGCTAAGTGTCATCTAACTTTTCTCTCCTTTGCCTTTCCCTTGTAGCTCAGTAAAGGTTGCTCCCTTCACCTGGCTCAGCGTTGGAGCCAGTTGTTCAACATCCAGCTAAGAAGAATACCCATTTTATCCAAGGATTCTGCACCTGGACTTATTATGGCCACAGGTGGGATAACACGGAATAAAAGTTGTTCTTGGATTTCATGGATTCCTCAATATGAATAGATTTCTTTCCCCCAACTCATTCGACCTTCCTGTGTAGGACGTAGACTACAAGCAGTGAAGTCAAACATTTACAGATTTTAAAGGGTCTAACACTTTTGTCTCACACTCAGTTTACAGATGGTGACCTTGAACTTTCAAACTCGAGTCAAATTATAGTTGTACTACTAGAAATCTCTGGGGTTCTTATGAACAGAGAAGAAATGTCCCAGAGCTTTGACGAAAGTGTAAGAGCTAGATGGGGAGAGTTTCAGTGCCATCTGTTGGAGGATGGCTTGTTTTACTTTTCAGTAACTTCCTCTTGGTTTCTGATAACACTGATACAAATATCTAGTACAAGCCAACAAGTCTGAGATGTTTGAGATGCATCTGTCTCTCTTAGTATGTGGCCACTTCCTGTATTGCTGAAAACACAGGAAATAGGATTGCACCTTGTGAGAAATGTGTTAGAAACTTGCTTCATGCGTCATTGTTGAAACATCTGTCCTGCTTCTCATCACAGTTACACAGTTGCAAAACATAAATAATGTGAAAACTGTTACCACATGTTGAATTCTGATGAATTCCTCAGAGCGAAGTGGAAACAATCTCAGTGCTGCAGAGAAATTATGGCTGCAGTTTGAGTTGTCTCTGCCTCGTCACAGCTGGTCGAGAGCACTGATTTGTTGATACTCTGCAGTGTTTAGGAGACTGCAACCAGCCTGTCTCTTTAATTAAATTCTTATTAGATGATGGGCATGGAAAGAATGCAACAAAAAGGGGGGGAGGAGAGGAGAACTGCCAATTGCTGCCACCATGTGCTTCATTATCGCTCTCGAACAGATGGGCTAATTGCTGCTGCAGCACCCGGTGGGCACTTGACGGGTCAAACACAGTCCTGAGTACAGGGATGAACATACACACAGTACTGACATGCACGACCACCACAGTAAACAGTTTAGTTCCATGCAGTTTAACTTCTTATTTACAAAATATTAAATATCATTGATTAGTCTGTGTTGTGAGTATACACCGACATTAAAACCACCTCAGTGACATCGGGTACGTCTCCGAGCCCAAAGTCCTGACATGGAACCGTCGCAGTTTTCCTGGTATGGAATCATGATGTTGGCAACAAATCCTTCAGTTGCTGTAGATCCCAACTGGATCCCAGCTCCATCCGTCCTGTTTCACTGTTGAAGTTTCTCATTGTTTTATTATTGGCTTCGATTGGTGTCAATTATGGTCGGTCTGTTATTGTCTTTGTAGTTTATCACAATTTATTTAATACAAGAAAAGATATTGTAATGATATTTAAAATGCATGCAGGAACATTTACACAACACAAGAATGTCTACAAAACACATAAGACTATCAAGATAAACCAAAAGAAAACAGAAACAGAAAAAACTGAGATAAAATACAATAATGTTTAGAAAAAGCATAAACTATCAAAGTAAACAGTAAGACTTGAAACAAGAAAAACCACAGAGTTTAACATACAGCTTACAGAATAACACACGCCATATGAAAAATTTAATAAACCTAAAAATGATAAAATCAAGATGAAACACAACACAACATAGAAATGTTGGAAAGTTTGAATTTTAAATGACAAAGTTGTGCATTCCTCTTTAAAATGATCATGAAGGTCACCTCGTTTTTAAAGTTAACACAGAAACATTGCGGCTGTACACAACCAAACATCCTGGCTACTGAAGAATATCTCATTTCTTTACCTTGGAAAACTCTCGGATCGTTTTTACCCTCTCAGCTGTACAAGACTGTGTTTTCACTCCGCCAGGCAGGTGGGTGGTCATGCAGATTTGTGAGTTTGTGAGGTGAAATAGGACTTTGAAACTGACACCAGGTGTTCAAATCTTAGTGACCTTGATGATGTCGGAGGCCAGGTTTTCTGAAAATCTTGTGAACGAGACGACTCGCATAGGTGCGATTTAATTTGGACACCCTACTTTATGAATGCAATAACTCCAGAACGAGGCGATATAGAATTTTCAAATCAATACCACAGGTGCAGCTACTAAAAATCCGGGATACGTTCGAGTCAGAGGTAAACTTTTCTGAAAATACGCAAACTCCTACCACAGGTGTAAATGCTAAGAGGCTGAGGAGTAGCTCTGACGGCCACAAGTATGTTTGAAGAATGAGTTGATGTTGAAGGCTGGTTTATTTAAGATGTATTTTGTATCCACCTTATCTCTGTTAACATTGTGTACAAGTTCTGGCCGAAGGACCGGCTGTCCCACAATAATTCCTAGGAATATTTGTTCCCTTTGATATTGCTAAGACCTCGACGCAGTGATTAGGTGATAGATTTTCACCATAATTGTGCCCAAGTTCAAGACTATATTTGTTTGGTGGCTTTCTTTAAGGCTTTTTAAAATAATGTTCACAGGATTTGCTGGTTCCTCTCAAGTATAGCAAACACGAACAACAAAGACGATTGCTGACAGATCACAGGGTTTTATTCCTGTGTACTCCCGTCCATGTAGGGGGAACTCTTAGAGTCCAGGGTCAAAGAAGTGAAGCTGGAGAACCTCCAAGGGTGTGATGCACTGGTCTGCATCCAAGTCCAGTATCCATTTAATCAAGCTGACCAGCTGGTCCTACTTTGGGGTCCTGTTAAAACCTTCATTAGTAGTTCGAGGTCATCGTTACGCTCAGGTTTTATGTATCGAGCTTCATGGGATTGAAATCCTGTATCGTATTTAGTTGCTCTGTCTTAAATCTCCAGTGGTTTTCATTGAGGTTGTCTTCTACGCAATAATCAGAGCTCATGGCAGAGTCCAGGCATAATCTGGTCTCCTACAGGTCAAAGAAGTGATGCTGGGGAACCTCCCTTCTCCGAGGAAAGCCTCTACCTTGTGGTGCTTTCACACTAAAATAATAAAGTGCTCCAGCTCCTTGTACAATCAAAGTCAAATAAAATAAAATGCATATATATGCAATCTAAACAAAGGCATAAAAATGACCTTTATTCTGTCTTCTTGAAGGCTAATAGGATTTAACGAGTGTTTTATCTCCTGGGTTTGGTTTGTGTTCATATTAATGGGTTTGCGTGTTTGTGTGTGTGTCTGCGCGCAGGACTGTATGTTAACTGTGTTAGCTTATAGCACTGGTGCTACAAAGGTTGCTGGTTTTGCAGCACTGACCAAAAAGTAGAAGCACAAGAATGAAATGTGCTGTTTTTTAACATTATCTCTTTTAAACATCTCGTGTCTCACGACATAAGGACTGTCTGATTTACTCTTTGCTGTTTCAGAGCAGCGCTGACAAAAATAAAAGCCACAGGAAGTCCTTTTTCCACTCGATGTTTACATTTTTTCCTCTCTTGTCAGACGTACCTTCAGTCAGTGCAGGTCGTGTGTTTCTTTCATCCTCATGGACTCGTTTTCTTCCTGTTCTGGTCTTGAGTGTATTCATGGGTTTGCACCTTATTTAGTTTTTGAAAGCATGCTTGGGATTTATTTCTATTGATGAAGGTGTCTCTTGATCGTGTAGACTTTTCAGTGATACACTGGTCTCCTGAAGAGTGCAGCCACTGTGGTGAAGTAGTCCTGTAGTTGTCTCGTTTGGTCTCTCAGGACTTTTTGGGTTTGCTGAGCTGTTCGGTTCATTCCTTCATTTTGGGTTTTCCAGCCTTCACGTGCGCTAACACCTCGTAAATAACATTGCAGTGAAACACTGTAACATAAATTTAACACTTCAACTTCAGATATTATGTCTGCTTCATTTGTCATGGAGCAAAAAGACAGCAGGTCATGAAACTGTTTGTCATTCAGTTCTCACATTAATGTTGAACCTGTGAAAATGGGGCGCTGTGTATAAAATTGTAATTTTTATACAGGTCGTGTAAAACTTTAGTAAAACCGTTTTAATTAAATCTGCACTTTAAGCACAAATTGATTGTTTGATTTCAAACCCAATGTGTTTCTGTCGCAGTAATTATGCAGGATGCTGTGATCAGTGGCAGCTATTTTTTTTCTCTGACACTTTCTGTGATGATATTTAATGTTTAGTGTCATCAGCCTGTTTTACAGGGAGAAAGTACCACATTCGTTAGAGGCATTATTACAGCCCTGAGCAGAGACACATCAGCCATGCTCTCATTCTCATCTGCGCTTCTGTCATTCACCCTGAAATATTTGTTGAATGTGATTGATGTCCTTAGCAGTTGTTGTCTGTTCTCGAGTGTCAAACACAGAGAATGATGGTCCTGATCCAGTCCACACAGCCTGTTTTTCCTGATGGATAGATGGAGGGATGCACTAGCACACATGTTGGAGGGCATTTGGGCTGAGATATAAAAATTTCTTCCCAACTTCCAAACTCCAAAGTAAATACTTTACCTGCCGTGCAAATGTGTAAGAGTGCTGGAGGAAATAAACGTTGTGTAAAAAGGCGTAAAAAAGTCTTTTCAGTCTGCTTCACATTTTCTTTTTCAAACTCTTGCTTTTTTTCTATATTGCTCTATATTCAAATTTTCTAAATCTACTCTACTTCTAATCTCTGCTTCCTCGTTATTAGCCCTGTCATAAAGTTGTTATCTAAAGAAACGCTAAAAAGTGCCGCCGCTGTATCAGCTGTGTGAGGTTGCATTAGCTGTCACATTGCTTGTGTCACCCATAATGCTAACATGCTACATGGTGAAAGGAATGCCTTTAGCTAAGCAGATAATTATTTTAACTTTCTAACGTTTAGTTTCATCACGGCCTGTTAGGCTACGACAAAGTAAAACATGTCAGCCTCTGTGTGACGCTCAGTAGCAGAACAATGCCCCAACACAGGACAACAATGTTGGCTCCCTAGTGGATGTTACAGATGGATCTCAGCATCAAGCAGGCCTCTCATCCTTACGTTGCATGTTTTATAATTTTTTATTTTAGTAGTTTGTTTTATAAAATATTCTAAGCAGATCATTCCTGGAGGATTTCATTTCCAGCAGATACAAATGCCACATGCATGAAAAGATTCAAAATGTTCTGGCTTAAACTCCAGAGTTACAAAAGCAGCGACCATATGGAGTCAGCGTGTGTTAAAGACCTTTTTTGTCTTCTGATTGCAGGATCTGTTGGCAGGAACTTGGCCAACAAACCCAATGTGTATGTATCCAGCAGCGCTGGAGCCCAGTGGAGAGAGGTCAGTGCAAAGTCTGGTACAGAACAACAAGAACAGTGCAGACGGTTAAACTGTGTGTCAAAAAAAAATGTCAACATTCAGGCTCAGTCCTGTAGACAGGGTCGAGCTTTATTCAGCTTTCTTAGACGACTGACGTTCTCATTCCCACATGTCATGAAAGGACGTTACTGTTAATTCATGTAGTGTTCAAAGGACATCGATGATACTTTAAAAAAAGTAATTAGTGCTTCATTAGTCTCATGTTCTATAGTCCTTAGTTTTAGTAGCAGATTGATGGGGATTGTTATGACTTTGATTATTTAGAAGTAGTTTTAGTGCCGCCTGACATCAGACACATCACTATAATCAGGTTCCTTATGTGTGAGGGGAATCTGACATGTGTCTCCCTCCAGGATCAAACTGGGAATCTTTTTTGTTTGTGTTAGATGAACGTCGATATCACTTACAGTGGCTGAAAGCTCTATCCTTTAGTCCACACAACAGCACTGATGTCTTTACACTAAATTTGTTCAACCCTGTGAAGCACAGTATGTCTCACTGACACTGCTTGTGGTAATCTAGGCATTGGCAGGGCCTCATTTCTACACCTGGGGTGACCATGGCGGCATCCTGATGGCTATTGCACAAGGAGGCCCCACCACACAACTGAAGTAAGTCCAGATGGCTTTCCTAAACTTCCTCTAGCCGAGGAAATGAATCAGACAGGAGCTTCAAACCCAGAGAGGTTAACTTGTGACGGCTTTAAGAAATCTGGCAGGCGGAGCACATAAACGGCACCTACCGTGTGGTCGTGCCCATTAGCCAGCAGGAGCAGACTGTGTGAATGTGAAGCTGCCTGTTGTAGTTGAACAACGAATAATCCTTCCACTAATAAACAGAACTAGATTAAAACACCTCTGTGCCAACACCTACCTTGCAGCCAGCTGTAATTCATGAAAGTGATGTATTATAACAATATGTATCCAGTTGGCTTCATTTCCATAATTCATTTTATCTTACCCTGATTACTCAGTAACCTGATTTTACCTTCATACATACAAATGTCACTATTACTGGGTTACACCTGACTTTTAATACACGTCATGCTCCCACTTTAATTTGATATTAACTCATGTTTGTTTGTTTCATCTGATCATCTTCTCTGTCTTGCTGTTGTTCCCTCGGTGAGTGAGTGGGCATGCAGCAGATAAGCTGATAACTTGGTAACCTTGGTGATCAAACATTACTCAGTATGTTTAGTCAACAGTACGTGAGAAGATATTTAGAAGATATGGTCATAATAATACCACACCCCTGTCAGGTTCAGCACCAATGAAGGCGAGACGTGGACCGACTTTCGGTTCTCAGAAAAGGAAGTGTACGTTTACCAGCTGCTGACAGAGCCCGGAGAGAAGAGCACCATCTTCACCATTTTTGGCTCGTATGCCGAGCAGAGACACAGCTGGCTCATCTTGCAGGTCAACACCTCTGACGTTCTGGGTAGGTCCACGATTGAGAAATAGGGCTGGAGCGCTCCCAGAATGGAGATCTTCAGCTCTTAGCAACAACGGCTAAATGCAGAAACAGTTATTTCTAAATTTAGACTAAAGCCAGTACTGTAGGGGTGATTTGTAACCATCTTTAACTTGTGATTTTATACATGTACTTCCTATATAAACTGAAAATAAGCAAGCAATTCATATAGTGCTTCCATATAATCGTCCAAACAAGTGTCCAGAGATATTTCAGATGGCTGTAGAGTGATGATGATGCATGCTTGCAGAAGGTTAGTTCTCTGATTAATAACTTCATGTAGTAACTGTAGCTAAAACTAGCAGAACTCAGCAGCTACATGAAATAATTAAAATGACAGAAATTAATTTCATTAATTAATTGATGAATGCAATCACAAAACTGTTATAAAATCTGTAACATTTGCTTGTAGCACCTAAAGTTCATGTATGTAGCCAAAGTGCGCTCGGTTAGCATGTCATGACAGTAGCCAGCGATAGCATAGCATCCAGAGTTTTTAGGGAGGATGAACTGTAACAAAATGTAATACACTGTAGCAATGTTGCACACAACTACTGTTCATGTACCAAAAATAAACTCACTTTACATTTTTGTTGCAAAGATTGTACTTTAGCTGAAACACTCTGAAAGCACATGCTAGCTGTTTGCTTTTGTTAACTAAGGCTACGTTCACACTGCAGGTCTTAATGCTCAATTCCAATTTCTTGATCAAATACGATTTTTTTTGGTCTGCCTGTTCACACTGCAAATAAAATGTGACAGCAAACACGCTCTAGTGCGAACAGTTCACGGCCCCCAAAGCGTCCCGCATGCGCAAAAGAAGACGTCACACACAACGCGCTCTGTTTACGGAAGTAAAAATGGCGGCTACATAGCTAGTAGGTGTTATTGCAGCAGTCTATCAATTTCTCCCCATATGCTAATCAAGTCCAAAACCTCAGTTTCTGTCCATTGACTTGCTCTGTCTCCAGTTTCCGCCGCCATGCTTTCTCGTTTGTCTTCTCCGGCGCTGATAATTGGCGTCTGTCTTGTGTCAGTGACGTAAAAGACGGATTTAATGCGACATGACCGTTCAAACAGCAGTCGCTTTCTAAAACATCAGATATGTATCGGATTCAGTACCACATATGAAAGTGACCCGGGTCGGATTTGAAAATATTCGATTTGTGCTGTTCACACTGTCATACTACGATCGGATATGGGTCGCATACGGTCAAAAAAGTTGGATTTGATGCGCTTTCGCCTGCAGTGTGAACGTAGCCTAAGAGTACTACATTTAGTTAATTCCAGAAGACCCTAGGGCTAGTAAGGAGTAATGGTTTACAGAGACACACGATTATTAATTTGGGAATAAATTAATCTATAATCTCCAAATTCTAGTAGCAGCTAACAGTAGAAAAAGTTCTATCATTTAAAAATGTGTTACTGTGTAACAAATAAAATTAAAGGTTAAATAAAATTCAAAGAAGGAAGATGTACAAAAACAAACAAAGTAATTTCTAATCACTAAAATCCCAATTTAATAATAGAACATAACTGTAATGCTGATTTACTTCTAAAAGTAAATATGTAACTTAAAACGAAAGCTAGGAGAAAGGCAAAGGATAATTACTTAGCAGAAAAGTTCAATCTAGAAATACTGACTTTACAAATATACCATCAAGAATATTTCAACTCATTTGTCAGATCCACATCATGTCTACTTTTCCTTGGATGTTTCTTTAGGTGTGCCTTGTTCTGAGAAGGACTACAAGCGCTGGTCCCCATCTGACGAGCACGGTAATGAGTGTCTGCTGGGCAGAGAGATAACGTTCAAAAGGCGAGCGCCTCACGCTACGTGTTTTAATGGAGAAGATTTTGATCGGCCTGTCACCATCTCTAACTGCTCCTGCACACGCCAGGACTACGAGTGGTGAGGGGAACGCCTTTGCAAAGTCCACAAAATCTCCAGGCCTTTGATTTCAGAAGTCTTCATTATTTAATCAGTTCTTTTTCTACTGCATATCTGAACATATCGGGTTTTTCGTGATTGAGTTCATAATGATAAATCACCAGGACTTGGATCCATCTAGGAAGTACTGAACATATTAAAATATCAGTGTAGGTGTAGGTGAACAGCTCTTTATATGCACTGCTTATTATTCAAGTCTTTAATATTTTCTTTGATGTTATGATGCAGAGGTTAAATTTCATTTGAAAGGATGCATTAACAAGAATAATGAAAAGAAAAGCAGGACTACCCCCCTGTGTATACGTGGGTTAAATACAGTGTTGTTATTCTTTATTGGGACGTGCTGAAACTCACTATATTGTTTGTTTCCCCTCCTCTTCCTCCTTTCAGTGACTATGGCTTTAAGCTGAGTGAGGACTTGTCCCTTCAGGTGTGCGTGCCTGACCCTGAGTTCTTGGGCGACCTCTACGCTCCACCCGTTCCTTGTCCTGTTGGTACTACCTACCGCCGCAGCAAAGGGTAAACTGCTGTTATTAACGTGCAGGAATGCAGAGCCTGCCGTTCTTCTTCTGCAGTTTCTTAGCATAATGCCGTCGTCCACAGCAGTAATGGAGTCACAGCTACAGACTAAAGAGGAACGTAAATCTACTAAACCGTATATTTTTAATCAAACTGTGTTGTATGAAAACTCCCATGCTATGAACACTGTAGTGCTTCTGTCAGATATCCTCATGTTGTTCCTGCATCAACATGATGACGTCTGTGATTTGTCACGTGCAATGTTGATCCTGGACATTGTGATGATGTCATAGTTTTGCGACTTGGGGAAAAAACCTTCCGATGTCCACTCAAGAAAAAATCCCAAAAAGGAGGGGGTTAGGGTCGGGGTCGCGGGACGGTGGGCGACGATGTTTCCACGTCACAAAACTATGACATCACTACAATGTGATTGGTCACTTGATATTAGAACCTTGTTGATCCAGTAACGACACCAATGTAACTGAATGTGTCCTTCCTGGTTATTCTTCCCTTTTTTCACTGTTTTTGTTTGGACGCCACCGAGTTGCTGACAGATGAAAGCTCTTTTATTTCCCTCTTGCAGCTACAGGAAGGTACCGGGAGACAGCTGCAGCGGCGGAGATGTGGAGGCCCGGCTGGATGGAGAGATGCTGCCTTGTCCTGTCGGAGGTAATCTGCTTTCTCCAAACATTCCAACATGCAGCTGAGCGTGCTGTGGAACAGTTCAAGGTGTCACGTTTCCAAACAACTGTTTCCATCCAGTTTACTGACTGGCACACAGACTTGGTCACCTGTCGGGCTTTTTTGTGGGAGAAAGGTGAAATCCAAATAAACATCCATTATTTTATGCATTTCTGCTTCCGACCCTACATATAAATACATTAGAGACCCTAAAAACCGTAGATGCACAGCACTGCGCAAAAATCGTGATCAACCTCGACACAGTTGAGCTTCCATTTGTGCTGGCATTGCTTCACCTGTCACCCATTTTCCTCACAACAAAAAGAAATGAGGGGCGGCTCAAGATGTTTGGACCATCATGTCCAACAGTTCAACTCGACTTTGAATATTCTGCTAGCTGTGGGTCGTAGTTATTGAGTATGGGTCAGTGGTAGAGTCTCGATTATAGACCTGCTGTCTGAGAGGTAATAGCAGCTGGGCCGTTTCTAACTGGATGTATGACAACATGACGGCCGTGTTAAATGAATCAAAGGGATCATGTTTTCAAATGAATAAATGAATTTACTCTGCATAAAGCAGCCAATCGGTTTATGTGTCAGTCATTCAGGTTCTTTGCTGTGCAGCTCGGTGTCGGTGCACGTTTGTGTTTGTCTTCAGCCTGTCTTCTGTGGTTTTGCAGAGAGTAATGAGTTCATCCTGTACGCTGTGAGAAACTCCATCCATCGCTACGACCTGGCCACGGGCACTGACCAGGCTCTGCCTCTGGCTGGCCTCAGGGAGGCTGTGGCTCTGGACTTTGATTATGACCGCAACTGTCTGTACTGGGCCGACATCTCCCTGGACACCATACAGGTCAGTGGCTCCTCTAGAAGATGCAGTCGGTGTGTGCTCTCTGACAGCAGAAGGACAGCGTGGTGGTAATTGTGGGGCTGAGACGTAGAGGGAGTTTAACGATTCATCCAGTTACTGAAGCTGTTACTAACCTGCGTTTGTCTTTTGGTCCTGCAGCGCCTGTGTCTGAATGGCAGCACAGGTCAGGAGGTAGTCGTGAGGAAAGACCTGCAGAATGTGGAGGCTCTGACCTTTGACCCCATCAGTAGACTGTTATACTGGGTGGATGCTGGAGCACAGAAGATTGAGGTATAGAAAACATTGTCAGTGTTTGTCACTCAGGATATCAGACACATCAGAGTTGCAAGGTTATCAAACTGAAACAGTTGCTTGTTCTTTCCCAGCTCTCCTCTTTGGTTGTCAGATTATATTCATATAATCACAATAATTTGTTTTCTTGTCACAGCTTCATTACCATTGACTTGTTTGTTGTGTTTGAAGGTTTCAAACCCTGATGGGGATCTGCGGCACACTCTGCTCAACTCTTCCATCCTCGAACACCCGCGAGCTTTGGTTCTGCTGCCCGGAGAGAGGTGAAGCCTTTAAAGGAACCGAGTTTTATACAGAGTGAATCTGCAACAAGCAGCTTTAGGCTGATTTGAAAATCTGACTTTTCCAGTCAAGAACAAGAAATTATAAAAAATATATTGTTTGCTGATATTGCCTTTTTCAGGCAGAAGCTGAGTGTCTCCATAACAGGCAGCACGAGATAAATGAAACTGAATCATGCAGAGCAAACACAAACCTGCAGAGCAGGAGCAAAAATATGCATCATTCACACATCAGTGGTTCTGACTATTTTCTTAAACCTGATCTTAAGGTAAAAACACAACAATTCTCCGATCACCCTTTAAAAAGGATGACCAGACAAACTGACCACAAGATCATCTCTGAAAACAGATCTGGCTTCACTTCTGCAAACATAGTTCTGCTTTTCCTGAGTAGCAGACATGAGGATTCCTGTGGTCTGCTGCTGACCTCGTTTTCCACTTTTTCAGAAAATGAATGTATGGTTGACTCACTGCACTCACTTCCTCCCTTCTCTGCGTACGTTGTCACTCTCTTAGAGTTTAAGCTTGTATGAAATATTTGACCTGGCGCTCAATCACAGTCAAAGCGTACGCAAAGGGCGCAATCGGTGTAAATTCCTAATCTTGTATCCTCTCCATGTCCAGTCTGATGTTCTGGACTGACTGGGGAGACCGAGCACCTGGCATTTACCGGAGCTACATGGATGGAACCAACGTGTCCCGCATCGTGTCCGAGGGTGTCCGCTGGCCCAACGGCATCACGGCCGACGACCACTGGCTGTACTGGACCGAAGCCTACAGCGACCGCATCGAGAGGGCCGACTTCATCGGAGGGCAGAGGCGCGTCCTCATGGAGGGGCTGCCCCACCCCTACGCTATAGCTGTGTTCAAGGTAACAACATGTTTATGAGTGTGTGTGTGTGTCAGTCTCGATGGATTGGGTGGATTGTTCACACTTTTGCTGTGTATGCTGGGTTCAGAATGACCTGTACTGGGATGACTGGTCTAAAATGGGAATCTTCAAAGCTCCAAAGGCTGGTTCCCAAAACAACGAGCTGATTGTTGGCAGGCTAACTGGAGTCATGGACCTTAAGATCTTCTATAAGGGGAAGAACAGAGGTGAGGACCAGAGAGGGAGGTGACGATGCTGTAAGTCTTCTTCAGGTTTAAATGAAATAAACTGCGTTCTTGCTCTCGTTAGGACATAACGCTTGTGCCGACCAGCCGTGCAGCCTGCTGTGTCTGCCTCAGCCCGGCCACAGGCACACCTGCGTTTGCCCAGACGGCGCTCCGACTCTAACGACGCCCAGCGGAGAGCTGCAGTGCCAGTGTCCCCAAGGCTACCAGCTCCACAACAACACCTGCATCAAGACGGGTGAGAATAAGCATGTAGTGCTTCTGAAAGACGCCGTGTCGTAAGATTTACGGACACGAAGCCTCCGACGGTTAACAGTTTGACTGTTTGCATATTTCTTCGACTCCAGAGCACAGCTGTCTGCCAAACCAGTATCGCTGCTCCAATGGCCGCTGCATCAGCAGCATCTGGAAGTGTGACAGCGACAACGACTGTGGGGACATGAGTGACGAACAAGAGTGTCGTAAGTATTCAGCAGCGTTGCTGCCTTCATGACAGAAACAGTCAACTGTTGCTATAGAAACAAAGCTCTTTTTTCCTGGCGTCCTTCTGCAGCCACTACGACTTGTGACCCGTCCAACCAGTTTCGCTGCGTGGCCTCAGGTTCCTGCATCCCTCTGGCCTTTAAATGTGACCATGAGGACGACTGTGGAGACAACAGTGATGAGGAGAACTGTGGTAAGACGCATTAATAAAGCTCTGTGTGATTGTATGGTTAAATGTGACTTTTATTAAAGCGCTTTCATTGGTTAGGAAGGCTAGAAAGGGCTATATAATTAGGTTAGGGTCTAAAATGGTCATTACACTAATATTTTAGTTTATATTAGCAACATTGTTTAACACTTTGATGTATTTCTCAGAGTCTCATCAGTGTGGGCCCGATGAGTTCAAGTGTGCACGTGGTGTTTGCATCCGCAAGAGCTGGCGCTGCGATGGAGACAATGACTGCAGAGACTGGTCAGATGAAACAAACTGCACTGGTGAGGAAGACTCAGCATCATACATGATGACCCACAAAGTTAAATCAGAGAAGGTGTGAGCTGTAAGCGCTAAACACTTACAGTAAACTTCACAGTCATAAAATAAAACTACAAAGCTACAGCCTTTAAAAAACCGCTAACTGCACTGTTAAAGTCATAAAAACAGAGCTAATTACACAGCCGCTAACCGCTAACCACACAGTTAAAGTCACAGAATGACAGCTAACAAACAACGACTCAGCTACAGTCACTGAAATGTACAGCACAATAGTCATAGTGTTATTTTGGATATTCAGTTTTTTATTCCTCATAATTCAATGAGGTAGCAGCTGAATCCGTTCCTGATGAGGACAAAAGGCTAAACGTCTGCTAAAGCTAGCTAGCTTAGCAGGTTCTCACTGGCTGCTTTAGTGAGTTTTGGGGTTTGATAGTTACTTTTAAATTACAGAAATCCAGTAAATTGTAAGTTATTGTAATACTCTTCAGTTCATAATAATTTTGTTGTCGTACCCACACAATAAGAGAACTGTTATTATTCTTCCGAGACTAGCTTGTGTACGCTCAACACTCACTCTATTAGGTGCGCCTTGTTAGTCCCAGCTTGGAGCCCTGTTCAAAAATATCTCTCTGAGATTTTGTCCATATTGATATGACAGCATCACACAGTCGCTACAGTTTTATTGGCTGCACACTTTTTTCTCAGAGGTGCTCTTTCGGGTTGCTGAGTTGGCATTAAGGGGCTCCTTGTGTGCCAATAGCATTTTCACACAGTGAAATGCTGCCGAATGGATATTTTCCCTTGTTTTTTACTATTTTCACCATTCTCTGTAAACCATAGAGATGGTATTGTGGTCAAATCCCAGTAGATCAGCAGTTTCAGAAACACTCAGACCAACCAGCCATGCCAGCTGCAGAGTCCCTTGAAGCACGTTTCTTCCCCATTCTGATGTTTGGTTTCAAATTTAGCTAAAGATAGACATTTACAAAGTGCTGGGTGAAAATATATTTACTACATATATACGGGAAAGACATATATTCAAACATTGACATACATAAATGCATAATCAGTAGTGCCAGTAACAAAGTGTGTGTAGCTGTGAAAACTTCACATTAACAAGGTTTAAATCTGTCATACATTTATAAGCTTCTCCACTCCTTTAATCTCTGTTTGTGTGTCCTCAGTGGGCCACCATACCTGTGAGCCCAGCAGTTTCCAGTGTAACACAGGTCATTGTATACCTCAGCGCTGGAAATGTGACGGCGATGATGACTGTCAGGATGACTCGGATGAAGATCCACAACACTGTGGTAAGCTCACACAAGAACCTCTGCAAAGGAAGCAGAGATTGTCTGTTAGCAGTAATACTTTATTGATTTGTGTTCTTAGAGGGGACTCAGTGTAAAGGGTTCCTGTGCTCCAATCACACCTGCCTGCCAGCCTCTGCCCACTGCAATGGCATCAAGGAGTGTCCAGACGGCGCCGATGAGAACAACTGCGGTGAGTGATCCGGTTGGTTTAGGAGACAGTTTAGCAGTCAGAGCCTCACGTGCAATCGTAAGTATGACAGAGAATATAATCATCTGACTGCTCTGCTGATCTGCCCCCATCTCGTGTCTGATTTGTTGTGAAAGTCGTTGTGTTTTCTTTGCTTGTGTCATCCACAGATCCCCTGTGCACTCGCTACATGGAGTTTGTATGTAAGAACCGAGCCCAGTGCCTGTTTCAGTCTCTGGTGTGTGATGGGATCAAACACTGTGAAGACGGTTCTGATGAGGACGCCGAGTATGCACAATGTGGTGAGCAACAAGCATCTCCACTGTGACACTTGCATGTTTGCAGCAGCCCTCCTGTGCCCACCCGTCACCCTGTAACACCTGACCAGGCCACTTTATAAAGCAGAGGCGTCGTATGATCATCATCCCAAACAAGGGGAAAGGAGAAAGGCGGAGGGTTGTTTTTGCTTAGTTTGTTTTCCACTCACCTGTGCACCTGAACAGTGGATCATTATATTTGTGCTTTGTGTTTGGATCGGTTTATCCCTCCAATTATGTTTTGCATCAGGCTCTTTAGTCATTGCTTTGATTGCTGTCACACTCCCAGCTTTTCCAGGTATTTCCTTGTTTCTGCCCTGTAATTATTATGATGACATAGAAGGCTGGCTTTTTGTGACCAAATACAATAAATGAAGATGAATAGTACAGATGCGTTACATGGATCCAAAGAAAATAAGAGCTTGTGCAGGACTGGTTGGAAAGTAGATTCCTTGTATGTTTTCTTTCAGCCGCACCGTCTGAATTCAGCAAAGTGTGTGACATCTATACCTTCCAATGTGCCAACGGAGTGTGTGTGAGTCTGGAGTGGAAGTGCGACGGCATGGATGACTGTGGGGATTATTCCGACGAAGCCAACTGTGGTGAGGATGAAAAGCTTATGGAGAAATGCCCAGACCACACACACACACACACACACACACACACACACTCACAATGTTTACTATCAAATCATGTGGAACAAATGCACTGATTGCACACACTGAATATATAAGTTATATTTGTACTCCTGCAGTCTTTTTGTTTTCCCACAAAGACCAAATACATTTATGATTACTCAGCAAAATCTGAGGCTAACTGTTTCTCTGCTCGTTGCAGCTGCTCCGACCGAGGTCCCAGGCTGCTCCAAGTATTTCCAGTACGAGTGCAAAAATGGGCGTTGTATCCCCACGTGGTGGAAGTGTGACCTCGAGAATGACTGTGGGGACTGGTCTGATGAATACATATGTTCAGGTACGAACATCGTTAGTTCTGGCAGTTGAGCTCCATCAGCAGATCCTCTGAAACCTCAGAGTTCGAGCAGCTCACCACCCCTGATTTAACAAAACAAGATGGCAGCAGTGAACATAAACATGAGTAGCATGTGTAATGTGTACTGCTGCAGTTGTGTATTTGTGACTTTTTTTTAAATAAGCCATATACAGAGCACTGATCGGGCTCTATCCATGAACGCGTGCAGTGGGGATTTTAAGGCTGTAGTGATGCTAGAACGTCTTCACCTTCAGGTCTGGATGCATTCAACGACCTTCAGGAGCAGAACAAATCCTGTTTCCCTTGCTTTTCTTGTCAAAGTCTCACACTGCAGACTGTGGAGTCAGAGGTGTGGACTCAAAAGCAAAACTATAACTTAACAAAAAGTGAGTCGTTTATTCGAGGATTGAAACTCATGAATGACGTCACTCCGACGCCTGACTTTGAGCCATAGCTGATGGCGACACTTCTCTGCACAAGCTCAGGGCAAATCTCATACCTTCTGTTCTCTTTAAGCTGTTTCAGCCTCTGCAAGCCACTTTACAACCCACCTGCACACCAGTGCCTTGAGGCGAGGATCTTTATCTGTTGCCACTGTTCTTTGCTGCTAATCTCCTGTCTTTAGGTTTCCCATGTATGTTTTTGGGAGGCTGAGGAGGTCCAAGAGAAGAGCCACACTACCATCCTGTCTGATTATTAGCCTGAACACCTATTTTATCTTGCTTTCTAGTATTTGGTTTCTATCTGGGTAAGTCAGGGTTTTAAATTTGCTTCTTGAACGAACCAGTTTATGCCTCTTATCACTGCAGGTGGTGCCGATCCTCACACTGTGGCCCCCGGCCCCTCCACATGTGCGCCCAACCGCTTCCACTGTGGCTCAGGGGCTTGCATCAGCAACACCTGGGTGTGCGACGGCTATGCTGACTGCCCCGACGGCAGCGATGAGTTTGGATGTCCGACAGGTACTGATTCTTGCTGCTGATTGGCTCAAGTTGTCTTGCAGAAGACATAATAGTTTATATTTTACAGCTTTTGGCCAAACTGAATCAACATCTTCCTGAAATAGTCCACATAACTGTGTTTTTGCAAGATGCAAGTTTAAAGTAACCTTTATTTGTTGTGTACCCACCCTATCCCACCCACACATCCACGAACTGAAAATACACAAAACTGTCTGAAGCCTGGACTTTTTGCTTATTTGAGTTATTGTTACCTCAGTAATGAGCACGCACAGGTAGAGATGTGTGTCCACACTGTATATGACAGGAAATAATGCTGAGTAACATTGTTTGCTTCTCATTTCTCTGACAGCAGTTAATGGCTCTGTGACTCCCGCCTCGGTACCCACTGAGAACCCTCATTCCCCCGATCGCTGCAGCCGGAGTCAGTTCCTGTGTCAGCGCCCCGCCCGCTGCATCCCCGACTGGCAGCGCTGTGATGGACACGCCCACTGCCAGGATGGCTCTGATGAAGCCCACTGCCGTGAGTATCTGTGCAATGCATTTGCAAAATACTGTCTCACACACACACAGAACTTGGACCTCGGAGGAACAATCATATAACAGACGGCGTTTTAAATGAAGAAGATAATCAAAAGGATTTTTAGCAGGATTACGCCGAGTTTTCACCCACAGCCTCGCTCATGAGTTCAAGCCTGTCTGACACTCTGTTGGGCTTTTCCATGGCTGTAAACCTCCCTGTGGAGTACACAGGTGTCGTTTCAATACTTCTTCCTACAAATGCACCATGGGACAATCTCCGTGTTGAGCTGAACCATTTTTGATCATTTCACAGGTCTGACATAAAACAGGAAGTTGGAACTAAAGTTTTGTGTAATGGCACTTTTAAGCTCTGCTGTGATAATAATCTCAGACATGCATATTTTATGTCTGGGCTTCAAGTGTACTGAACTGAAAGCAGAAAGCTTCCAGAACAGAACACGTGTCCTTTGTCTACATATTTATATGTAAGATGTGCTTATAAGGATTCAAATGGATACGTTTTGAATGGATAAATGGATAAAATTGGCATTTTCAGCCTGAACATTTCATTAATATCTAAATCCAACTAAACAAAAATGTGACGAGAAACATTAAACCAAGAAAACAACTTTGAAATAGTCCTTATGTGGCCGAGGCCGTCATTCTTCTTTCTGCCACGATTTTAAGATTCAGGTGTCATCTGCATGAGCATCATGCTTCTATGCAGGCTATGCAGTGAGCAAGCATTTCATCTAAAACCTCTGTGTGTCTGCAGCCACCCACGGCCCTCTGTCCTGTGTTAATGGGACTCGCTGTTCTGATGGTGAAGCCTGTGTGCTGGACAGTGAGAAGTGCGATGGCTTTCTGGACTGCTCCGACCACAGTGATGAAGATGGCTGCACCGGTAGGTCCACTCTAACCTCATTCTTAGTTTGCTTTATTTAAAATGACAGAAACTGTCTGCCTGCTTGTCCAGTGCAATGCTGCCAGCTGCTGTCGGTTGTGGAGTATTGCAGCTTATGTTAATGTCGAAATATTAAGACATCAGAATCTACTTTGCCTCTCTCTCTGACAGCGGACACCTTGGCCTATAAAGTCCAGAACCTCCAGTGGACACCAGACTTCTTGGGTGGCATCACTCTGACCTGGACCCGGCCTAAAAACCTTCCCCAGGACTCTTGCTCCTTCCTCATCTACTACAGGTAAGAACCTGCTCAGTAATCCCAGAGTCATGCTGCTGTCAGCCAGCTGTGTTACACACCACTATAGCTGGTAATAGGGTTTGTATTAAAGAGCCAGTGTGACCTGTGATCTCTTTGTGTTAAGGCCTGTGGGCACATTGCAGTGGACCACTATGGATACCCACAGCAACAAGACCAGCTACAAACTGATGGTGCTGAAGCCTGACACCACGTACCAGGTGAAGGTGCTCACTCAGTGCCTCAGCAAACTGCACAAGACCAATGAGGTGATCACAGTCAGGACACCAGAGGGATGTGAGTATCACGTGCTCACCCTACACCAGGTTCCAACAGCAGCTCTGACTTCTGTTCATTTCAACTTAAATCTGGATGTGTTTGCGCTCTCTGGTACACTCGTGGTCTCTCAGATGCAATGCCAGCAAAAGTCATACATAAGCATGCAATTCTGCATAACGCAGAATCTGCATAAAGCCTTGTGCTAGAAACCCAGCACCTCCTTTCCTTCACAGCAGTGCTCACCCTGGAGAGAGAGACTTTGGTCAGCTCTGTGTAGAAGTTTGAATTTGAAGTTGTGGTTAAACCTGTGGAGTGCCATTAACTGTTGCCTCCAGATGCTTTTGTCCCTCACCCTCTGCTTTTGGTGCTGTTTGCCTGCTGATGTTAGCTCTCCATCGCTGTCCCCATAACTATGGTGCAGATCTCTTGCTGCCCCCATATGTCCACCCTGTGGTGGAGACTGTGGTCCAGTGGTTGCCCCTGAGAGACAGGCTAGACTGTCTGGGCTTAACTCCCATTTATAAAATTTATAAAATATGTATGTAATATGAATATTGGTGTTAATGGAGTTCAGCCAGTGGCTTAGTGTGTGTGTGTGTGTGTGTGTGTGTGTGTGTGTGTGTGTGTGTGGTTTAGTGCCTGACCCTCCCAGGAATCTGCAGCTGTCCTGTGATAATAATGGTGTGGATGGGACAGTGGTGGTCTCCTGGAGTTCCCCTGACAAGAGCAACGGCCTCATCAGGGAGTACATCGTAAGTCACTTTCTAAGCAACTGTTGTTTTTATAGAGGATGATGATGATGATGATGCTTCAACAGCCCAGCAGGTAAAGCACAAAGACGGAGAGTTCAAAATACGAGTCTAGAAATCAAAATAGACCCGAGCGGCCGCAGGCCTCACCTGGCCTCGTCAGTGCAGTTTGTCTCGTCTCAGGCAGCAAACACACTCTGATAAACTTGTCATCAGACAGTTTATGGTGTGCATGTGAACACAGGTTCACTATAAACACTCTGGATCTGATGTTTTTCAGAGATGTAAGTGTTCCAAGTCCAAAAGAGGCTCGTGTTAGAGAAAGAAACACTGACTTTTTAGCAAGTGTTTGTTTACTGAAGCAAAGCCGTGTGATTGGTTAGTGGAGAGTTTAAGGCCTAGAAGTTCAGAAGCATTTATGAAGCTAAACACGCAGGAACGGACGTCTGAACCTTTTCTAGCAAAGCTGCAGAAGCAACAAGTCATTTTTGAAAAGGGAGGGAGCAGTAAGACCAGCTTTACAGTTTCTCACAAAAACATAAAAAACTGTCATTCTGATGGAGAATTCATGGAAGAGTGTTTAGTTCACTGCTACAAAGAAAAAAGAGGAATTTGAGAATGTGCAAACTAGGGCAGGGCAATAAGGCCAAAAATATTTATCACAATATGTATTTGAACATTTGCGATAACAATATGACTGATAATATAATTGATGCAAACAAAATACTTTACAATGCCACAACTTTATTAGTGCAAAAAGCCATCAATGTATTTTCACTTAAACAAGCAGCTGTTTTTTATGTGCATTAAAGTTATATAAAAATGTAACAGTGCAAATTCCTCACTGACAGTTTAACCAAAAGGCATTTCCAGTGGAAACGGGCCGACATGTCCTCAACATAACCATGTATAATATCCACACAAGTTCAAAAGAGCTGCTTTGCAACATGAAACTGCAGTGTGCCAAATAAATAAGTCAAATACGTATTTTTCGGACCATAAGGCGCATTAAGCAAAACCAAACAGTCAGAGAAGTCGAACTTTACTCAACTCAGTCTTCTTGCTTCCTTCACTTCTGTACCATTGATTCATTAATGCTGAATTCTCTCACAGCTCCTCTATTCCCATGTTCTACTGCGTGACCGCGAGCATGTCTCTTAACAGGAGCCATTTTGGGCTCCTTATACACACACAATACGGTAATATTACTCCGCGAGGCTCCTGCCTACGGTAGCTGTAATGCTCCGACAATCCATCAAGCGGTGCAGCTTCGTAGCTTAGCAAAGTCGCACTAAAACAACTTTGACAGATTTTTGAGCGCCGTGTGCCACATAAAATCAGTTTGAGGTCAGTAAGCACAACCAGAATTCATACATTAGATGCACCAGATTATAAGGGGCACTGTCGATTTTTGAGAAAATTAAAGGATTAATAATAATAATAACGACGGCCCGCTTGTAAGCTCTACCAAAAAAAATGTGCTTTGTTGTGTATCTGACGGACGAAAGCCAAACCAGTTCCACACCAGTGAAGTTGCAGCATTTTTACAAACCAGTTCTGGTTCATCTGTTTCATTCAACGATCCACTTTCGCCCTTCTCATTCTCCGTCGCCGCCATGCTTTTTCCACCATGTGCGTATGAAAACAAAGGCACTGCACATGCACGTTTCCCCCATATTCTATCGCCATATTTCATTTTCTTATCATTGCCTAACATTATACCGGTATTACCGTGAACCGTATGATATGGCCCAGATCTTTGTCCTTGTATGTGGGACAGTTTGAGATTACAGAGGAGACGGACTTTTAGAGGGAGTGATTTATTCATGAAGGTAAGAAAGGCTGTAAACTGGCAGGTGCTCCAACTGATCTATATCCACACAAGTTTCTCTCACTGAACAATAAGAAGTGAAAAGAGTAGACAAAGTAATTAAACTACAGACAAAACGTTAAAAGTCTGAAATTTGCACATTTTGTTTACAATAGTTTTGAGATTGTTGATCAAACAGATGCAGTGTTGATGTTTTTACACTTTCATTGAGTGACTGTAACATCTGCTTGTACCTGTAGCGGTTCAGCTTATTGGTGCAGCCCTGTATCTTTTAATAAAATGACCCATCTCTGGGCCAGAAGATGACTCGGCTCTTTATAGGCTCCACATTCACTAATCGTGCATTTTTGTGGCTAAACATCGCTTTTTTTGTGTTTGTCACAGGTTGAGTACAGCGTGTTTCAAAGCGCTGACTGGACGTCGGAGAGATCCAAATCTGAAACGACTAAGGTGTACGAGCTGCGTCCAGAAACGCAGTACAATTTCAGGGTAAGACGCCTGCACGCTTCAGAAACATCCGCTGTGTTAGCGTCACGTGCAGCGTGTGTAATCACTGATGTTTCCCCAGGTGGCTGCGGTGACCAGTCGAGGCGTGGGAAACTGGTCCGAGGTGAAATCCATCACCCCTAAGAAAGGTACACTGGACTCACTGCAGTTTGAAAAGCTGCTCGCCACTGCCATCTACTGGTATTTAGGAAACATTTCAGGTGGAGGCTTCTGAAGCTTCATGTGTGATAGTTCCTTCAGTAAGAGCACAAAGGAGAAGTGTGTTTGAGACCTGTCAGAAATGAACACATAATATAAATAATAACTTTAAATAGCAGTAAATATTTTCAGAATCATTTCCCAGACCAATCGCGCCCAAATAATGAACAGTGGGGCAGGTTGTGGAGGATGAGTTGAGTTTACATTAACGTTGCACCGCCTGTCCTAAAAATATCTCGTCATCAGCCGTATGAAACCAGGCAAACCTTTGACTCCTTCCTGTGTTGCAGCCCTGCCTCCTCCCTCTGTGAACGTCGACAGCATCACCAACGACTCCATGAGCCTGTCCTTTACATTAAACTCTCAGTACAAAGTAAGGTTTTTCTTCTTGTGTTTTTTAGCTGGTGGTTCACGTTTGTGCGAACGTCTCTGATGGCTTGGTTTCTTTCAGGTGGAACAGTACACTGTGATTCTGTCCTGGCAGTTTGACACACACGTGAAGGAGAACAGAAACTACACGGTCACATCAGGGGTCCTCAAAGGTACCGAGTCAGACGTTTTAGTCACACGTGTATTCTTCTGGCAGTGTGGGTGTTGACGTGTGCTGTTTGTTTCCAGCTACAAACCTGACAGCAGGGACGGTGTATGAGGTGGCTGTGTGGGCTCACACCAGCATCGGAGACAGCCCCACCACGCTGACACATCAGCAGACCAAAGGCCAGCAGCCAGAGCGGCCCCTCCTGAAGGCCAAGGCTGTCAACCAGACAGCTGTGGAGTGCAGCTGGACTGTCAGTGGATCACCTGCTCAGGTAAAACACACACAAACAATCTCATAGAAAATGACTTGTGCAGCCTTGACTTTATCAGAGAAATCCAGCAGTTAAAAACATTTCAAATGCGATTCTGGAAAAGTGTGGAGCTAAAAGTTCAATGTAATGTGAGTGGAGTCACTGATACTTCAACATTCGAAATGTTGAAGTATTTTACTTATATTAGCTCATTTTAAATTTGATGGCAGCTGCTGACAAAAACTGGAAACATTTTCAAAAAAACTGAAGACTGAATATTTCATTATTTATGATATCATCAAAACATTCTGAGAATCTGGAGGAAGTAAATATTGGATGGGCTCGATCTTCACATCCTGTCTTCCTTCTCTCACTCCAACCGGTCGCAGCAGATGGCCCCGCCCCTCCCTGAGCCTGGTTCTGCCGGAGGTTTCTTCCTGTTAAAAGGGAGTTTTTCCTTCCCACTGTTGCCAAAGTGCTTGCTCATAGGGGGTCATATGATTGTTGGGTTTCTCTCTGTATGTGTTATTGTAGGGTCGACCTTACAGTATAAAGCTCCTTGAAGTGACTGTTGTTGTGATTCAGTGCTGTATAAATAAAACTGAATTGAATGCATTAAAAACGAGATTGTATTGTGAAATCAGCAGTGTTGGTCAAGTTACTTGAAAAAAGTAATCATTACTGATTACTTCCCCCAAAAAGTAATCCCGTTACTTTACTGATTACTTATTTTCAAAAGTAATTAATTACTTAGTTACTTAGTTACTTTTTAAAAACACGATTTACAACCTGAATAGGTGATAAAGCGATAGATCTTTCAGCCCAATTCTACTTTTTCTGCATAATCCATCATACAAAATGTAATCAAATGGAAACGTCTCTTTTTAAAACTTGTTTTATTAGTTTTAATCTTTTAACTTTAACATTTAACATTTAAACCTATTTTCTGCACATTTCAGCACATAAAATAAAATAGTTTTTTGTGTTTACACTCACTCTTTCAAATAGATGCAAGTAAAACACAGCAGAAAATAAATAAAATCAAAGACTAGCGGTCCTGTTGCTCTATTTTCACCTGTAAAGCAGGACTGGGGTAGGCGGATGTTTGCCCTGGTGCAGGTGTGCTGCAGCGGTCAGTGGAAGAATCCGCGAGTTTCTCTGTGAGTTTCACATTACGTCGTAGCGCACTCGCTGCTTGCTTGGACGTTAAGGGGTGTAAAAAGAAGTTTTCTTCCCACGCAGTGAACAGTGGACGCTAATGTTTTTGTCACTTTTTATGGAATCAGACTCAAAGTAAGGTCAGTACTTCCACGCTTTAAACACTGCACGCTCATACTCTCTCCCGCACTCGATATATTATCCATTGTTGATCTGCACACAGCTGTTGTCACGAACGTCGCACTCGCTTACGTCACTGTCATGAGACATTCTCGCAAAAAATCACGGTTTTAGTAACTCAGTAACGCAGCATGCTTACGTGGGAGTAAAAATTACTGTTTTTGCAATAGTAATCCCTTACATTACTCGTTACTTGAAAAAAGTAATCAGATTACAGTAACTGCCCATCTCTGGAAATCAGTGCATGTGAACACAGTTCGCTGTGGCATCCACAACTGCAGGTTAAAGCTCTGTCATTCAAATAAGAAGCTAGATGTGAACATGATCTGTGCTGAAGCTGGTTTAGAGTCGTCTGAGACAAACTGTTGTCAGGTCAGACACATCAAACCTGCGGTAAAGACCGTCCACCGACTGAAAACATTTGATATGAACTGGACTGAGCAGCTACAATCCTAAATCAGACACGGGACAGCATTGCTCTGGTGAAAGTCCAGCAGCTGAGTTCCTCTGTAACAGCAGAGAGGTTGCTGCACAGCAGTAAACATGACCCTGACCCAACCCTGCTGCTGCTTCAGAGCCAGCTAAAAATGGTATATATATGTTTTAATGGTACATTTTCTCATTTCAAATGTTGGATATGTTTTCTATGATCTGTTTTCATGAGATGTGAGATCCACTGCATCCTGTTTGTATTTACATTCACACCACATCCCATGTTTGTGGAGTTGGCTTTGTAACTGAGAGAGAGGCTGAGAGTCCAGTCTGAGTGCCAGGACCCAGAACAGTGTCTGGGTTTATGATGTTTTCTTTAACATTAAGATGATGTCACTCAGTCATGACGTGGAGTGTTGGCTGATATCGCAATCATAACAAACCCTTTAACACTCAGCTTATATCATATTATGTCATATGTGTTCAAAAATATGTTAAAAACATACCATGGTGTGTAGTAGTGTGCTTTCACTCGGAGCTCTGTTTTGTCATGTTTGTCATGGTGGCAGTTGTTGAGGAGACGGAGTGTGGCAGGCAGTGACATGCAGTCATGCATTACTGCACACACGCTGCATGTGCATGGAACCACATTAATGAACAAACGACATCATACAGATCCAACCAGATCCTCCTACATTTGTTATTTCACATTCTGTTGAACGTACGCATCGACCATTGTAACTGCGTGTGTCTGTGTGCGCGCAGGTGTACGGTGTGTTTTATGCCACCTCCTTCCTGGACTTCTACCTCAGTCCTCATCAGGTGTGCACACCTTCTGTCGGCCTCACCGTGACCGTAGACAGCGATGAGCAGTTCCTCTTCCTGGTGAGTCTGTCCTCCGTCCTTAAACACGCCTCTCTAAAAGAACATTCCAGAATCTCACACGTGTGTGTTTCATGTGTTTGAATACCTGCCGTGTCTGAGCTGTTGCTCTGAGAACGTTTGCTCGTGGCGTGAAGCCAGATCACTTCCAGAAGAACTAGTCAGTGTGACATGTGAGAGTAAAGGGAAGGGCGAAATCTCCCACCTAAAAACACAAAAAGTCGGCACAGGAGTGGAAATTATTCAGCGATAAGTTTAACGACCGCAGGTGCAAATGCAGCCGCGATCTTCTCCACAGCTGTGCCGTCACGTTTGTGCTTGAAGGTGGTGATGCGAGCAGGTGATCTAAGCTTAGTAGTGAAGAATAAATTTAAATGCAAACACAGTTTTCAGACTAAACTGGAATAATAACGAGGGTTTAAAGCTGCTGTGTGACTGCAGCGTAGGCTGCTGTTCCCAGTGTGAAGGGAAGGGGAATATGTTCCCGGCCCACGTTACTCTTTATTATGAAGCATGGACGTGAACATTCAGAGTCACCAACCCTGAATGCAGAATGATCTGGGCCTTGGTACAGCCCCTCAGGTTATCCTCCACCCGAAACGAGCTTTCAACCCCGTAAGGCCTCCTTCCCCTTAAAGCTCAGTTATGTTGATTGGCTGTCCCTGAAAATTTAAACAGTGAGAGACATCTGCTCTGATTTCATAGAGGAGGAAAAAACCAAACTGAAACTGAAAAGCAGAATGAAACACTGTAAAAATGATCGTATTTATTACACAGTTTCATTTACATGCATTTGCTGAAACTGGTCATTTCTGTTCATTTATTCTTCTGTAAATTCTGTAAATGAACTTTTTACACTGCACATCCAGATACTTGCACATCGTATTCAGCACTGCATCTATGATGGTGGTGCATCACAGGTGAGAGGGATAGAGAAGTATACAGGTGTTAGAGTAACATCTGCTCCCAATGCCTTTTTCATGGAAGGCGTTTACCAGCATGGCTTCATGGTAGAAGAACCCATCAGGCCCACGTCCCAGCTTTTTGAAAATGAGCTCATATTTTCTCACTTTAAACATTTGATATTTTCTTGATGTCTTCTAGTGTGAAGAAAAATGGGATTAAGCAATTTGCAGACCGCTACATTCTGCTTTTATTTACATTTTACAGAACATTCCAGCATTTTCAGAATTGGCTTTGTCATATTATGTATGAGTAACATGACTCGGTCACTAGCCACGATCTGTGTTCTCTGTTCAGGTGCGGGTTGTTGCTCCCTTCCTGGGTCCTCCCTCGGACTACGCTGTGGTGAAAATGATTCCCAATGAAAAGCTGCCGCCCAGGAACCTCCACCGTGTGCGAGTCGACAAAACTCAGGCTACGCTCAAGTGGCAGCCCCCCTATGACAGCCCGAGCAAACCTTTGGTACACACCTGTCTCACCTTATTGTGATGATGTCAGATGATCAGAACATGAGGAATATAAAGGACTCATTTCACACTTTGTAACTTGTTCATATTTACAGTTGAAGAGATATTAGGTAACGTTTTCCTTGTATTAACATGTATTTTACAGCGAGGCTCTGGAAGCATTGTTATTTTAACTAAACAGTGAGACCACAACTGGCTTTTTTCCTGTCCCAGCATGTGGGGGGACATTTCTTTGAAGCACTGTGGTCAGATTCAGTGTCAGTGAGTGACCCTGAAATCAGCGGGGCACTCAGTCCATATAGGTTTTAGTGATTGTGCATGCTAACATATTGTAGCAAAAGTTGTCCTGGGTGAGTAAAGCCAGCTAATTCATACGATCATCCAAAGTTGATCTGGTGTCTTATCTGCTCTTTTTAAAATGACTTTATCAGCTGATGTCAGAACATAAGCAGAGCCAGTGAAGCTAAGCTACAGCTAGCTAGCTGTATTGCTAGGAAAATCCTGAGTGGCTAGCTTAGCAGACAGACCACATTAGCTGCCAAATTACTTGGTTTATGACATGGACTTATTTTTCATGTCAAACTGTACTAATTTAAGACAATACTACAACATATGAATGTATAATATTAGCTATAACTTGCCTTTGTTTCTACAATTGCAGTGAACTGCTGCTAGCTAGCTATAAATTAGCTACAGAACATGTTCATGACAGTATTTGTTCTTTTGTCTCGTCCATGTTGTCATTCTAATAATACTTATACATGAGTAGAGATAACAGTGTGAGATGTCGACGGTGACTTTTTACGTACTCTGAACAACACATAACACGGCAGTGAGTTATTGCTGTGGCAACATGTATGAAACACAATCCTGTAACTCAGCCGATAAAAAAGAATGACCTCACAAATATATTATTACCTGATACGTCACCGCTTTTAACATCCACCTGATCGTGGATTCCCTTCTTGTTTCTTTAGACATATGCAATACACATGCGGGATGTGATTCGTAAGGTGGAGCGGGACTACAAGCTGACCACGCAGAACAACACAGTGGAATACGTGCTGAAAGGCCTGGAGCCTGGAGGGCGATACAGCGTCTCTGTGCGCCTGCGAAACATGAGCAAGGAGGCCAGCTTCACCCTCAGCACAGGTATAACTGTGTGACTTCATCACAAACTCACCTCAAACACTTCAGTCACTGATCAACCACCAACTTGTCCTAATCCAAGGAGGTTGTCCTCATATTCTTGCTCTAGTGTGACTGAGCTGTGACTGCCAGCAGCCATATGAGCATCGTGGAGTGTAAATGGAGTACATCACAAACAAACAAGAAACACACATTTACAAACTAACCTCACTGAAGGCAGAATATCTTTAGCCTGTAATTTATAAATGACCAAAGCTTCTGTTTGGATGGAAACTGTTACTGTTACAGAGGTGCACATCGGTTCTAGTTAACACTGACTGTTCAGTTTGAAATGATCAGACAGAAACACGATGACTGGCCTAAAATAGTTACTGTGTCATCAATGTAGATATGATTCAATTGTAAATAATGTCTAATTGTTCCTTTTGAATAGGTTTAGCAATAAAAAAACACCTCCACATTAAACACATTTATAGGTGAATTTGACTGATAGCTTGTTGCTGTTGTTTTAAGGAGTAGTAATCTCAGTACTGTGATTACTTTGACACAGTGTCGAGTATCTATTTTTTTATTTGTCTTCTGGTTCTTCTCCCGTCACACACAGAGAGCTGCAGCAGCCGGCGATGCCGACCGGCGTTATGCATGTTTCAAATCTAAATATTCTTTTACCAACTAGATGAACTCGGCATCATTTAATCATCTGGCTGATTGCACACATCCCTAAATATGATGTCTTATGTCACTTCGTGCAGAGCAGATTCTACTCCCCTGTACTTACTTACCATAAACTCTGTGTTTCTTGTGCTCGTAGTTCCTCTTGCGGCTCCCGAAGCCCTGAAATTTTTGACGGAGAAGGATCACATATATCTCTTCTGGAAGAGCCTGGCTGTCCGAGAGAAGGGCTTCAATGAGAGCAGGGTGAGATACCTACAGCTAACCACTGCTTTTGAAACCAAATGTCAGCTACTGTGACTGATAATAACGTGAGAGGTGCCACTGTTCTTACAGCAGAATGAGCTTTTCCAAGTGTTGATTTATGCTCTGCTCCTCTGCTGCTGTGGCGCTCCTCTGACTGCCGGGGGCGCTGTTCACAGGGGTACGAAGTGCATGTGTTTGACAGCGTGACCAACAAGACGTCGTTCCTGGGAAACACCACAGACACCTTCTTCAGGATCAGCAGCCTGCTGGTGGGACACAACTACACGTTCTCTGTCCAGGCTCGCTGCCTGCTCAACGGGCAGCTGTGCGGGGAGCCTGCAGTGCTGCTCTATAACCAGCTGATAGGTACCGCCCACACTCACCTGTTGAACATTAAAGCTGTGTTGTTGCCATTCACACCTTTTCCAGGTGTAGCTCCATTAAAGAATGAATCAAAAGAAACCCTAAACACTGAATCTGACAGTCTCGAGCTGCTTGAGGCACTCACCAGCTTTTTAGCATTTAGCATTGAGTTTGATGCTCTGTCATTGTTTTTAATAAAATCACTACAAGGTTCAAATGAATTAAAGTTATCCACAAATGTGAGTTTAAGTTGTTTCGTGGGAGCGTCCCGGCTCCAAATCCTAAATCCTGGGCTGTTAGAAGCCCAGAGAAACCTGACAGTATTCCAGGGATTACAGACGCTTCATTTCTTTCTACAAATGCTTTGTTCCCTGCTGCACAGGGACCAGCGATGCATCCCGCAGTGAGGCCCACTCAGGCGACACGGCGGCCGTGGTGGTTCCCGTCCTCTTCCTGCTGCTGCTGGCTGTTTGCGGCGGATTGGTGGTCCTCTACCTCCGACACCGGCGGCTGCAGAACAATTTTACCGCCTTTGCCAACTCCCACTACAACTCTCGGCTCGGCTCGGCCATCTTCTCCTCCGGGGATGAACTGGGTATTTATTTATTCGAGAAACGAGACTTGAATTGGAAAACGAGGTTATTTATAAAAGTCGTTTAAATTTTAGGTTGGCAGAGAGGATAAACACGTTTTTAATCATCTGCCACAAAGTTTCACCTTTCTGTTCAGTATGGCATGACCTTTGACCCCAGCAGCATGGTTGCTATCACTTTATGAAGCTGTTATAGCTAGCTCACACACACTGCTAAGCTGGAGCTAGCTTCCTGCTCTGACTGCAATAAAAACATGGCCCAATGTGAAAAATGACCATAATTCTGATTTGAATTCTTACCTCAGTATGTGAGTTTCTCATTGGCTGCTTGCAGATGTACAGTTTGGTGAACTTCTTCTAAAGTGAAATAGCCACTAAAGCAGGGCGCACCGCCGTATGGCTGCTGTACTAGCGTGCAGTCGGGTCCACTTCTCTCTGGCGTGTGTTGACGTTTGAACAAATTCATTCCAACAGACTTGAAGCTTTCTAAACACGCGTTTTCCCTTTGTTAACAGGTGATGACGACGAAGACGCTCCCATGATCAGCGGCTTCTCAGACGACGTTCCCATGGTTATCGCGTAGCGTGGCGTCCCCATTGCCCATTTCTCTCTGTTCCCTTCTCTTCTCTCCTTCAACCCTTTAGTCCCCTTCGCTCTCCGTCAGCAGTGCGCCACGACGGAGCGCAGAGCCACCAGGCGGAAGTTCGCCACCACCCCAAAGTCATCCGTGGGAATCCACCCCAATTAGCAGAAAAATGTCGAGAAAAAATGGAAACGTGTAAAGAGAGAAATATTTTTCAAATGTACAATGCACTTTTTTTGGATGCGCAATAACTTATTTTTTATAATGTTAAAAATATATACGGGGGTCAAAAAAGGAGCGGGAGGAAAAGGTGGACGCTGAAGCAAACTGTGAAGGATTTGAGTTTGTGGAGCTCATCAGGGAAAGCGCGACCCTATCGCAAACTCACCGTCCGTAGGAGGGGTCCATTGCTTAAAGCCAAAATAAGCATCCCGAGGCTGGAATATAGAATGCAAAAAACACACATGTAAACACACAAACATATAGACTTACGCTGTATACACAATGTTTAAACATATTTTGGTAAGAGTACGGTTTGTCCTGTGGCGGCGGATGTAACGTTGGTGCCCTGTGGGAGGAGCTAACTGTGGATCGTGGTTCCTGTTTGTCCTGTTGACGGATCAGGACGCACACAGGTGACTTTACTGACTGGTGGCATCACATAGGTACACTCTTCTTTTCCACCAGCAGCACCGTGTTATGTCAGTCGAGGCGGCACGCGATTGGACGATTCCCGGCTTTGACACCCTCCTAGCCTGCTAGCATCGCCGAGATCATCTGAATGAATTTGTAAATATCGGCTTTTAAAACGTCCTCTTCTTGTAATGCTGCACCACGTCGTTCGGTAAAATTGAGTTCTTTTGTGTTTCGTTTGTGTTGTTCAGGACTGCGATTTATTGTCCGCAGCATTTTGCCATAGCTGTAGTGCTCAAGGAAGCGTGTTTGGGGTTCTCAGGGAACTGTGTCGGAGCAGACACCAGTCCATCACCGCGGCCATGGCTTCGGCAGCGCCGTCCGTCTGCTGAATAGGTACCGGGTCGACCGTGGGCACAGACTGCTGCGAGTGAGAGTCGGGCTCACTTTGTATCTCGTCATTTTATTGTTCATTTGGCATCTTTTTTAGAGAGAACTGTGTCCCTGTGGGTGGTCCCACACAGTTATAGTGGATTTTATCATGAGAAAATAAAACAATCCATGCAGAGAAAGTTTGCAGGGCTTCACGTCTGACATGTGAGCAGTTAGTATTTTGTCACTTTGATGGACAAATGCGTCCCTCCTTTTTCATTTTTTAATGAGCCTGGGTGACAAACACTGATGTGACCCAGATGATGTAAACAGACCGAAGCGATCCCCTCAGAGAGCTCATCCTATCCAACAGACATCTTTAAAACCCACGTTCAGTGAGCTGAGCGCTCACTTTCATCTGCACGCAGAGGTCCGCTAGTTGGTTCCTTTTAGCACGCCGAGCCCGGCGTTGCATCAGGGGCAGAAAGAGTAATGTGTTATGGATGCTTTAAATATGAGTTGTGCTCCCGCCCTCCTCGCCTGACTGTGCCGCAGTTGGTTAGCAGACGTCGGCGTGTTGCCGTGGAGCCTTCGAGCCGATGGTGTTCTGCTTTTTGTTGACCTTGCTCGTTTTGTTCGTAAAGACGTCTTCATGAATGTATTATGTATCTGTTCTTTTTATGGTCCCAGCTCATTATGCTACTGTCCCCACCTGTGAAGTCAGTGCACACACTCTGCTCTTCGCCCCTCTGCAGTGGGAAACACAGCCTTTATGTCTCTGCATGCAAACTGCAGCTGTTCTGAAACCTTCCCATTCACTGACCCAGAGCGACAAACCGATGTTTCCTTTCGTCATCACATCCCTGGCTTGGATCATCAAACGGTGTCTGTGCTGACATTTTTCCTCAAGACTGGAGCTTGATTTCACGCAGATCTGCGTCCTGTTCATGAGGCACTTTGTTCCGTTTCTTGGCCTTAACAACAGATTTTCTGGCATCGATGCTGTTTTTTGCTCTGTGGACTCGGTGTTCTCTTTTGCCACATAATGCCTTATTAGAACACGTTAGGTTTCTATGTAATTTACTGTTTGTACAGTGGAACACAAGTGCACATGCATGCATACAGTCACACACACGCGCACACACACACACACACACGCACACACACACGCACACTTGACCCGCATGCAAGGCTGAGGAGTAATTCACTGTTAGGGCATTTGGTTAATTTTGTCAGATCACTGCTCCTTTGCGCCGCAAGACGGCCTCTTAGTGTTTTAGTCAGGTTTCACACATGTACAAAGTCTTCTTATTGGTTGTTATGTGCCCGATTGCTTCTCACTTCTTTTAAAGTGGACTCTCGTGAAATAGTTTGCTTCCAAATGTCATTCGGTGACGACTTTGACCATGTTGGAAGATGTTAATGTCTTGCTTGCTCGTGTCGGAGATTGTGAGGAAAGTCAAATGTTTTGAAAACGTGAGCTGTTTCAAAAAAAAAAAATAAACTTGCTGAAAAATAAAACTGTGGCCGAGTTTCTTTCAGTGCAGCAAACCTGTGGACTGTTGTTAAAACACATCAAACTGATGAACATGTTCTCTAACTGTGCTGCACGTGTGACTGTAATCACGGATCGGGAATGACATTTTAAACGTTCACAGGTGAAGTGAGGAACACTGATTAGCTCTTCATCGTGGCACCTTTTAGTGGGTGGGATGTGTTAGGGAGCGAGTGAGCATGCTGTCCTCAAAGTAGATATTAGAAGCAGGGGAAAGCATAACGTCAGTAGTGCTGTAGCTCCAACAGTTTGGTTGCTGCGTAGCTGCAGACCAGTCAGGGTGCCCGTGTTGACCGCTGCCCACCACCAAAACCACCAATGATCAGCATCAGAACTAGACCATGGAGCAATGGAAGAAGGTGGTCTGATGAGTCATGTTTTACATCAGGTGTGTATGTGTCGCTTACCCGGGGAACGCCTTGCACCAGGATGCATTGTGGGTAGAAGGCACGGCGGCAGAGGCGGTGTGATGCTTTGGGCGATGTTCTGCTGGGAAACCTTGGGTCCTACCATCCATGTGGATGATACTTTGACACGTAGCACCTACCTGAGCATCGTTGCAGCAATCAGAGAATGAGGCCACTGTCAGAAAGGGATGGACATGGTTAATAACAGCACTCAGGTTGGCATTTAAATGATGCTCAATTAATGTCACAACGTCACACCAGCAGCAACCAGCCAAGTGTCTCAGCAGAACTTCAGACTCGTCTGACCAGCAAAGGTTTTCTAATCTTTTATTGCCCAGTTTGTGCAAAATGGGCTCAGTTTCCTCCAGACTGGAGTAGAGCCCAGTGTGGTCTCCTGCTGCTGTAGTCTCTCTGCTTCAGGGTCTGACATGTTGTGCATCCAGAGATGTAATGAGTAAAACTCACTGGATATTTCCTTGTTTTGGAGCGTTCTTTGTAAACACTCGAGATGATCGTGCAGGAAAATCCCAGCAGAGCTGCAGCTTCTGAAATACTCAGGCTAGCTTATGTGGCAACCATGGCATGAAGTCACTTAAACTTTCTGCTCAGTTTGAACGTTAGCAGGTCATCTTGACCTGTCTGTGTGCCTAGATGTGTTGAGTTGCTGCCCTGTGATTGGCTGATTACATATCTGTGTTAATAAGCAGGCAAACAGATGTACCTGCTGGTTAATGTACATTATTATTAATTTTTCATTTCAAAGGGACAGGGCAGTTCAAATTAGTCCAAATGTAAAACATGAAAGTGATGTACTGCACATAGTTTATAGCTATTGCTAATTTCCAGCCATTGTCCCTTGTTGGGCTTACATTCACAATACACAACATTACAAGATTCAATTACATGAAACCAAAATACACCATGAATACAACTACAATTAATAAACAATGTAAAAAATAGATAAAATGACTACAGCTCTGATTTACCTTCAACCATCGCTGGACTGGCCATCGGGCATACCGGGCATTGCCCGGTGGGCCGCTCGTGATTTTTCGTTTTTATGGGCCGATGGGGTTTTATTTCTTTTATTTTTTCAACGGTATAAATGAATAGTGGTGTATTGGCCAGTTGGTCATGATCGACTCTGGGCTGGACCAATTACAGCCGAGGAGGTCGAACTTTAAAGTTGAGGTGAAAAGCAACGCGATTTGTCCCGATCAGCTGATCGATCAGCTGATCGGCTTTTCTCTCTGCGTCAGAAAGAGCAAACCAGCGGAGGTCGCGTTAAACAACAGAAGCACCTTTAAACTTGATGAGCTGTTGTTAGAATTTATTTAATATTAATTTCTAGTATCAGCTGATGTTTGCTGGAGGGATGAAGGGTTGAAGGGAAGTTATGAACTGTTTCTGAGAGACAAATAACAGCAGGATCCTTTTCTAAGTAGCTGACAGCTGGTAACTGTGCAGGGGCGGATCTAGCAAAGTTATGCCAGGGGGCAGGTAGGGCATTAACAGGGAAAGGGGGGCACAAAAAATACGTTTCTTTCTTATTCTCATTTAAAATTTCTAGCTTTTAACAAATAATTATCTGAATCTTACAACCAAAGTATTCATCTGATGTCAAATGTACAGAAATCCATTATTGTACATAGTAATTTTTTTCAGGGTCCCAACATAATTTCTTCAGAAGTAAGTACTGTATATGATGCCAGTATTTTCCCACATTTTCTAGATACTGTACCAGTACTGTGTGTAAAACACCATCAAAATTAAGTTTTGATGGTAAGTTTTGAGTGAGGAAGTTTTATTCTTTCTCACCTTTATTTTTGTCTCCTTTCACTTTTTAAAGGTTGCCATGTTAGAAAAAATATTTTGCCCTGCCATGCTGTTTGTTGATGTGGTAAATAAATAGTTTATGAAAATATCACTAAATCTGTCATTTATTATTTTTAATATTCAGTAATGATCATGTCTCACCTCTAGTCTTCTCTGTCTTAATTTCAGGTTTCCTCCATGTGTTGTAGAAAGTTCAGGAGGTAAACCAAGCAGTCTTTGGGTTTCGGCTAAGTACTGTTTAGAATACCAGAATAGGGAGGATGGTGTAGGTTTAAGTTAAGTTCTAGATTGATACATATATACCAACAACACAGTGCACATCACTGTCACAACGACGTTTGTTTTCATTCAAAGGCTTTATGGTTTTTACCATAATACCTGGTGGGCCGGTCTCTAGTCAAAATGCCCGGGCCGATTTTTTGTCCCAGTCCAGCCCTGCCTTCAACCAACCTTTGACCTTCAGTGTAAAGCATTTAATATCTGTAATCAATCAAGTCTATTCCACAGATGGCAGGCCTTTATGGAAAATGCCGATTGTCCAAATTTAGAGCTGCGATATGATATTTTAAAGTTGCCGTTCAACATAATCTACTAAATGATTTACATGATCATTTCTGTTGAAGGCCCCATTTCAGCTGATGTGTAGAAATACTGCAGTATGAAAGTTATCCGATCACTTACATCAATAAAGATGCAACAGAACAGTCGGCCTGCTGCTGTTTCCTCACAGACGACACATGAGAAATCTGAGACATGAGAAAACGTGTTTCAGTTAAATGAAAATCACCACATGAATAAAGTAACATTTAAGAATGCCATCACTGATGTTATGGTAACGTACAGCTGTACAGTGCAGCAGAGCAATAAAAGATCCAAGGCTTGTCCAGGAAAGCAAAACAGGATAAAAATAGTGAACAGGACTGACGGGAACCACAGACTCGGGCGATAATTCTCAGTGAGTTCACCGTTACAACTAACCCCTCTTACGTTATACATAGTCATCTGCTACATTGCTCAAACGAAAATATTGATCAGAGAAGCTTTAATTTCAGTTTTCTGGGTGGAAACATGACTAAGGCTGAGAGGATTACTGAACCACACAAGTGACTCAGCGATGGCTTGGTGAGCTTCTGGCTAACTTTCCAGTCCAGTCCTTTGTTTTAGAACAAAGACGTGTCTGTATTGATTCCTGTAATTGAAAAGAACAGCACAGCAATACACGATTGTGCACAGTGTTCACATCTGACAGGCCTATCACTTGGGACAGATAACGTTTTAGTCATCACACAAAGTTCAGAGTGAACTCTTGAACTGTTCAACTTTTGACCAAAGAAGCTCAAGTTATTAGAAACAAATGAACATTTTACACAGAAACAGACCTTTTTATTTTTCATCACTCAGAAATCTGGTGACTTCAGACAGACCCACAACTTACCTTTGGCAGAAATGCCAGTGACTGTTGGCAGTAGTTTACACGGACTTAACAGTTAATTGATTTTAAAGTCAAACCTAAAAAACGTCTTTACAACTTGCAAACCTCTCCCTGATGAACACTCACGTCTGTCACTGTGGGTTGCAGTCTGCTAAAATGCCACTCAAACTATAGACTGTAGAGCAGGGGTCCCCAATCCCAGTCCACGAGGGCCGGTGTCCCTGCAGGTTTCAGATGTGTCCTTCATCCATCACAGCTGATTTAAATGGATAAATTACCTTCTAAACATGTCCTGAAGTTCTCCAGAGGCCTGGTAATGAACTAATCATTTGATTCAGGTGTGTTGACCCAGGGTGAGATCTAAAACCTGCAGGGACACCGGCCCTCGTGGACTGGGATTGGGGACCCCTGCTGTAGAGAAAAGATGGATGTAGCTTCGGGGCTGAAAGAGTGAAGTCACTGCAGGAATCACTGCGTTCCTGTTAAAGGCCTCTTCTGTGGTTGTAAAAAGAAAACAGGCTGTATGGAAATCTGTGAGAAAAAGTCATCTGCGCTTGGACCGATTACCCCAGGAAACAGTTTTCAGATGTAATATAATGTAGTATACTTGCATTTATACAGCACTTTCCTTACTGGATACAACAATATTAATTATCATCCCCCATTAGAGACACAAATGGACAATAAACCAGAGTTTAGCCAATGAGTGTGCAGCGTCTCTGATCCAGGCAGAAGTGAGTGTTGGAGAAACACAAGCCCAACTTAACACTGCACACACCTGCCAACTTTGAAACAGAGAGGAAGAATGATTGTCTTTCAAGAACAGATGGATTTTCTCAAATAACTGATAAACTGAAAGCATGATCCCTTTCAATGATAACTTTTCATATTTGGATTAAAGTTATGTGTTAAATGTAAACATTTCATTCTCATTTCCTATGTGTAACTGATTTTTAAGCAATGCTTTGACAGTTGTCCTGCAGAACCATGTTACTGCTGAGAGCAGCACCTTATCTACCCAACACAGACTGACCGTTTGGAGGTGGAGGTCAGGGCCGCTCAAAAACTACAGGGCAAACCACTGGATAAAAGAAACTCGCATAAAACCACCTGACCTCTTCATGGGCCAGTCGACTCGGCGTGAAGGTCACAGCTGGGACTGTGTTAATGCTGCTGGCACTGGAGCTGAAGCTGGGCCATGCTCCTCTCATCAGGCCCCTTAGACGGGCCTCGGGTTGCTGAGGAACAAGCACACACTACAGCACTCACCTCAGCTGTGTGTGTGTGTGCAGTGTCAGGGACAACCACCAGGGGGCAGGAGTGACTCTGCAGCAGCTCTGTCATTAGTTTTAAAATGCATTTCATTCAGTCTGTTGTAGTCTGTACTTTACTCGCGCCTGCAGCTCAGTGTTTACGGGGTAGAGGAGTTTCTGTTAGTGGGAAAAGGTAAAATGAACTTTTGCACATAACTGAAGTGAATGAGGATTGTGTTACATCAACAGATGTTTGATGGAGATGAGACCCTCAGTAACAGCATCACTGTGATGGGATTAGATCTGTCTGCACTCACATAGATGCTAAACTGATACACAGATGTGCACCACATCCATACAGCAGATGCCAAAACTAAAAGATTCTTAATTTAAATTTGATTTCTTTCCAGTTGAATCAAAGGACCCTGCATACTGTTTAAAATGCAGTAAAAGATTAGAGTCTGTGAGTATGTCTGTGTGCAAGTAAAGTGAGTATTTTGGTGGCACATTTGTGTCCATATAAAAGTTGCAAAACATGTTGTTGACCATGGCCAGAGAAACCTCACAGAGGGGGCTGTGGGCCATGTATGGAGTGCTGGGTCACAGTTTATTTAACTTCACATCAGGTAATTTGGTGAAAACAACATTTGCTAATTAATTTTATGTTTTTAAGCAAAAATACCTGAAATCCTCCTGAATGCTTCAGGGAATATTGATGAAATTTCAATATTTCTGAGTTATAGTTTACAAACAAAAGAAATTAATTAGTTTCCAGAGTTTTGGTGCAGAAAATAAAATCATTATGAACTTTAACCACTTTGAACTATTATACAACAATAAAACATTGTCTAAAATGAAGAAACAACTAGAAAAATGACCTCGTAGGTCATTCTGTGCCCTTCTTGTGCGCTCTTTCTCCTCAAACCCACCTGGTCCTGGTACATGACTGCTCCTCCCTGTGCTTCCTCGTAGAACATCAAAGGTGCAGTGGCATGTCTAGAAATGTTTTGTTGGGGGGGCCAGGTAGGGGCACAGATTTGGAGACGGGTGGCAGATGTAATTGGCAGATAATGTAAAAAACAAAAAAATCTACCAACCGTTAACCATAATTCAATAACCCTATAAACCTAATAACCGAATGCGCTTTTAACTCTTATTAGAATGAGATTTTAACCACTACGGTGCAAAATATTTAGATACTGCGTTGATAAAGTACAAGAGATACAATCAGTGCTCTGTCAGTGTTTCACTTTATCTGCCTATTAAAAAAAGAAGATAATCTTCTTACAAACTGGTGTTTGATTTTGAAACAGGAAAAAAGTGGGGAAACAAATGAAAAGACTAACATTTGAATGAAACCTGAAAGCAAGTAAATACTTTCTATGCTGCCTTATGGTAAACTTTGGTAATATTGATGTATAAAGAACAACACTGGCTGATGATGAAATACAGTCAGCTGGCATGGTGACACTGCCAGTATTAACCTGCAGGGCTGGACTGGGACAAAAAAATCGGGCATTTTGACTACAGACCGGCCCACCAGGTATTAAAGCCATAAAGCCTTTGAATGAAAACAAACGCTGTTGTGACAGTGATGTACACTGTCTTGTTGGTATATGTATGATCTCTATAAATTTTACGTCAGATAAAAACTTTGTTCGCAAGATTCAGATAATTATTTAATAACAGCCAGACATTTTAAATGAGAATAATAAAGTATTTCTTTGTGCCCCCCTTTCCCTGTTAATGCCCTACCTGGCCCCCTGGCATAACTTTGCTAGACCCGCCCCTGCACAGTTACCAGCTGTCAGCTACTTAGAAAAGGATCCTGGTGTTATTTGTCTCTCAGAAACAGTTCATAACTTCCCTTCAACTCATTCATGTCACCTAAAAGGTAAACCTGTTTCTCCATCACCTGTTCAGCTCTGATGATTCAGTAAGGACATCTCCTGGTTTCATCTTCATGTTTCCCTCTCACCACATATCCAAACCGATATCATGACCAGCAGCTTTTACAGCTGTGGCTCCAGCAAACATCAGCTGATACTAGAAATTAATATTAAATAAATTCTAACAACAGCTGATCAAGCTTAAAGGTGCTGCTGTTGTTTAGCGCGACATCTGCTGGTTTCCTCTTTCTGGCGCAAAGTGGGCGATAAACAAACAAGAGAGAAAAGCTGATCAGCTGATCATTGATCAGTTTCATGATTGAAGTAGAAACAGGAGAGAGAGGGGAGAGAATGAGAGAAGAAGAGGCAGCTGCAGCATAACGACAGAATAACTCCAGCTTTGTGTCTTTTTTTCATTATAGCTAAAGTACGGGACAAACGGCATCTCTCTCCGCTCAATACCAAACGTGTAATATTTTCTCTGAATGAGGGACCATTCCATTTTTAAGGAGCTGTTGGAAACTCTACTAACTAAACTTATGAATAAAGTTCACTATCAATAACATCATAGCACCCACCCAACTGTATAGAAACTCCGTCATGCTAGCTAGCACGCAGTACGAGTTATTGTAACTGACTGTAAAAAGTCAGCACAACGAAAATAAACTCCACCTAAACTTGTTTTATATCTGACCCAGATAGACTGCAGGTCATAACTTCTTACCTGAAGTTCAGTTCACCTGACACGCGGACCAGCGGCTGCCTCGGGTCTCTCCTCCTGCCTCCCCTTCCCTCATCCACCTGCTGGCCTCTGTGGAAGCTCCGCCATAGCCACCACCAAACAACTGAATTAGAACAAAGATCAGTATGAGGTAACACACACACACACACGCAACTAATTACTATTCCAGCCACTAGTCAGAGGTCAGATAGGGTCAGACTGTAGCATAAATACAAACTTACACACACACACACACACACATTAAAATAAATTACCAATTTCACTCTCGAGGTCAAGAGGTGGTCAAGAGGTTCCTGACTGTTACTGATTGACCAGGGTCAAAGTTCATCAGACTGGAGGCCAACAGCATGGGGTCAAGAACAGGTGGATGGCTACGAGAGAGAACAACAGTACAGCACAGGAGAGAGGTGAACAAAGCAGAGATTCCTGGTCCTTGGAGCATCGTGCTCCACTGAAGAGCAGTTAGAGTTAAAGTAAAGCAGAATGACACTGGTTTGACCTGAAGGAGATCATGTGAGCAAAATATGATTAGATCAAATTGAAACTGCTAAGTTTATTTGTAAAGAAAACACTTCTCTGCCAAAACACCTCAGTGAGCGATGCTATCACGCCACAGAGAGCCTAAAGAGGAGGCGTGGCTCCCAGAGTTTCTCCATTGGAGAATTCTCTAATGGTAAAGTGTGCTCCCTAAAGAGCCAATCAGCAGCTGAAATGGAAACATATTAACTAATCAGGTTAACAATACTTTCAGCTGTGGCGGTGTTTTCCTGCTGGAAGCAGCCATCAGAGGTTGGGTACATTATAGTCATAAAGGAACGGACACGGTGAGCAGCAGTACTTATGTAGGACTTATGTGGGATGTGAGACCTCCACCCTCCACCCTTACATCACCACCACCAACCTGAAATGTTGATACGAGACAGGCTGTATCCATGCTTTCAGGGTTTTTTTTAAACCAAATTCTGACTTAACCATCTTTTCCATCAACTGCTGCATGGTCGTACCATCTTTTCCCAATCTTCTATTTTCCAGTTTTGGTGAGACAAGGTGAAATGTGTCATAAGTTTCTTGTTCTTAGCTCACAGAAGTCCTGATGTGGTCTGCTGCTGCTGCTGTAGCCAGTCTGCCTCAAGGTTCAGTTCAAGCTGTGGACAATAAAATGTTAAGATATTAGCTCCTGAATGGTAAATGGACTGGTTCTTCTAAAGTGCTTATCTACTTTACCAGAGCACTCCAAAACTTTACGCAACTTGCCTCATTTACACAAGCACACACAACTGCTTTCTATTTAACATTCACACACATTCACAATCCGATGGATGCACTGGAGAGCAACTTGGTATCAGTGTCTTGCCCAAGGATATGTGGCATGCAGACTGGGAGCAGCCACGGAGTAAACCACCAATCTTCCCATTAATAGTTGAGCTGTTTTACCTTCTGAGCTACAGCCACCCTCTATAGTCTGAAGCAAACAGACATTTTTATTTTACTATTTTATGAAAAAATCAAACACGCCAATATTTCAGACGGGCTGTGAATTCATTATCAGGAATAATCCCAAGCAGGTCAGCTGATCTCACGATGCCCGCTCATATTACCTTAAATGCTTCCATGCATATTGTCAGATCTGATATAGGGCATAATATTTCAGCTGCTGTCGCCTGGCCACAGGAACTGTTCTATATCTGTGGTCACTGATGTCTTCTGTTCAGTATGGAGGTTTTGCTGCTGCTGCTTTATGCCATCACCTCTCTGTGTGGAAGTGAAGGGAAAATTATTTTCACTATAGTGGTGATGACCGAGTCCAATTTATTGTTTCATGTGTAAACCTTGTGTACCCTAGTACAGCGGTCCCCAACCCCTGGGCCACGGACCGCTACCGGTCTGTGAGTCATTTGGTACCGGGCTGCGAGAGTTGAGGCTCGGGTGTGAAATTTGTGGATTTTAACGGTTTTTTAGGTTTTTTAAATCATTTTCAGCATTAACTCAGTTTCCCTGCGTCTTTTCCCCTGTGTTATGAATAATTCTTCTGTTTTTTGATACTGGTACTGGTTTTATTTTGTTATATTTATCCGGGATACCTTAAAGGCCGGTCCATAAACTGGTCCATGGCACAAAAAAGGTTGGGGACCGCTGTACTAGTACATGTAAAGTCTCAAAGTTTGACAGTTCAAGAGTTTTTGTCTTTCCTCAAACCTTGTGGTTAGACCCAATGACCATGGGCTCCTCCATAGACAACTGATTCAAAGACTGAAAATTAAGATCACTGATACTTGCAAAACAGGAAAAAGACAAAAGACATAAACATAAAAACAGATTATAGCACATTATACCACCGGTTTATTTTAGGTAGCAGTGTGCATATTATTCTCTTTGCAATAATGTTATAATAATAATGAAATCCAAATACTGCTGAGATTGATTCCATGTCATGACAGCTTACTGCTTCACACTTGTCTAAAATGTTTCTGCTTACATGACACATTTGAAAACGCAACGTTGCTACGACATTCACATTTTGAGGTTATTTAACTAAATCTAATGGCAAATGGGTTTGTGACATTCCAGTTACTACCTCCTTCATATTTTCCATATTGTTAAAAGACTGATCATAGAACTGTGCTAAAATAACAGTGGATAACACTGTCATGAATAAAGTAAGACTTCAGGGTGCTGAATAATAAAGAGGATAAATAGACTAGTATTTATCTAGTGTTTGATGCTCTGATGAGCAATCAAAGTGGTCATTACACATCACATTCATAACAGCAATGTGGTGTTCAGGATCTATGGACTGAAGGAGAATCACCAACATTTTAGTAAAAAAGATGTATGTTGTTCCTCAAGATGGTTTTTACTGTCAACAAACCCTGTGAGAAGACTCAGGCAGGCTGATGGTGAGAAGCAACTATGAGTAAGTGACAGCCAACTGGTCACTTCAATCCAATTCAACTATATTTATATAGCACCAAATCACAACGGTTGCCTCAAGATGCTTTATACTGTAAGGTAAAGACAAACAGAGAAAACCCCAGAAATGACATAACTAAGCGCTTTGGTGACAGTTGGAAGGAAAAACTCCCTTTAAACAGGAAGAACAAGACTCAGGGAGGGGCGGCCACCTGACAGCTGGGGGCGATGGAAGGAAGACAGGACGAAGGCACGCCATGGAAGAGAGCCAGAGATTAACAATAACCAATGACTGAATGCAGAGAGGTGTATAATTACAGAGTGAGTAGAAAAGGTGAGTAAAGAAGAAGACTCAGTGCATCATGGGAATCCTCCAGCAGCCTAGACCCATTGCAGAGTAACTAAAGGAGGATTCAGGATCACCTGACCCAACTGTAAATATATACTTTATCAAAAAGGAAAATTTCTCAACTTAAAGGTAGAGATGGTGTCTGGCTCACGAATCCAAATTGGTTCCAGAAGAGAGGCCTGAAAGGACATCACGTATCACTCTGAGCAGTGATGTCTCTGACCTATGGTTTGTTTTAAAAAAATTATTCTTCAGAAACAGTCTTTTCTAAAACCTCAAGGAAAACTTTGAAAATTACGATAAGAACTTACATGTAATTAAGGTCCAGAGAGTCTACTCTGTTGGTGAGGACTGTAGTTAAAACAGAACTGTTTGCTGCCACAATAAATGGAAATGAAGAAAAAGACTTTGGAGAGAGGTTTTAGGATGTAAACATCATTTGCTTGGCGCAGACAGGGCAGTGTACTGCACAAAGGAGTTAAGATTCAGCTGCCTGACCAATTGGGGTGGATTTCATCATTCCTAAAAAAGAAGGAATGATTCTGAAGGGATAGCTCAGTAGGTAGAGCGGTTGCCCCATGATCGGAAAGTCGGGGGTTCTAATCCACTGAACGGCTCCCCTGAGGTACCCCTGAGCACCGGTACCGTCCCTACACACTGCATGTGCCTGACTGCTTATCTCTTCTTTTGGTACCTGCTGAAAATGAACCTTTAACTATTTGGCAGGGTCAGCATACAGTCAGCTTTAGCATCATTCTAGGGTCTTCACTACTAGCTAAGTGTTAGCATGTGGTCTGTACTGATGCTATTCATTAGCATGCTGTCTTTGTAGGTGATGTGTTGATACCATTTTAGCAGCTTCTGGCCTGGGAATATTTTGCACTTCAAGGTCGCATTCTTGTTTTTTTGTGTAATAAGCATGAATGTAATGTTTATATGGCTACTTCTCCATAGCTGCAGAGTGCTCTGCCATTTTCCTTGTGCCTCCGCATGAGGCTTCTTGTGCAGTGTAAGTAATGACAATATTCATTGGTTTATAACTGTAATCTGATTACTGAATTTAGAACAGTAAAGTGATTACAGAATTTTAGAACGCATTACCCCCATGCTGTGTAAATCCTCTGTCACATACTGTTAGCATTTTACAGTTAGCCTCTTAGCATCCATAAGATCACTGATGACCGAGGACTAATGTGAGAGCGCCGGGTACGGTTTGGTCAATGTCAGCTGCTGTTTTCATCGTTTTTAACCATTTTGGAGCACCAAACATAATAACTTTAAAGTCTACTAGTTACTGAAAATTTAACTCAAAATGCTATCCATTAATCATTTGGCTAAAACAAATCCCAACCGAGTCGCTGATGGCCTGGTGCATGATGGTGACATTGGTGTCACATTTAGTTCCTGCACAGCTTTCAGACAGATTTAATATTTGCTGTTAATAAAAGTTTTCTCCATTTACTGAAGGCAGCACTTTGATTCTTTTCCTTTTCAGATGTTTTATTGTAGTTTTGCTGCTGTGCTTGGGATTGTTGTCCTTTTGCATGATCTAGCTCTACAATATTTTGGCATACAGAGGTGTTTGTGGTCTACTCAATGACTGCAAGATGTCAAGGCTGCAAAACAAGCCCAAATCATCACCCGTTCACCGCTGCTCTTCACAGCTGGTTTAAAGCATTCGTGTTGATATGCTGTCTTGTGGTTTGTTTAGATGCAAGTTTGCAAACCTCAGCTGCGTTGCCATGTTCTTTTTAGAGAGAAGATACTTTCTCGTGCCAACCCCTCCAAAGAAGCCATACTTGTTCAGTCCTTTTTGTGCTGTCATGAACTTTAACATTTAACTGGGGCCTGTAGACTGGAAGCAGCTTTTGGGAGTACAGTTTCTTGTAGTTTCTCTGAGCACTGGATTGTCTAACCCTGTTGGTGAATTTTCTAGGACATCCACTCCTGGGAAGATTGATAACATGAACAGTTTCCACCTGTGAATAATCTTTCTCGCTGTAGAATCACAGACTTGAAATTGTGTGGAAATAGTTATATAATGTTTCCCTGATTGATTGGCAGTAACAATTGCTTCTCTGTAAACATTGATTATGACGTTTCTCGTTGGCAGTGCTCACGTTTGCTGATAACTGTTGATTAGTTGTATTTGATTAGCAGCATGTGGCTGCTGCTCACTCTGCTCATTCCTACAGAAGAAGAAAGATGTCTGCATTTTGACTTTTGAGCTTTAATTCTATTGAACTGATTTTGTTAGTTGATGAACTGACTGGTTTTGTGGTGTCTGGGAGTTTAGTGATGGATGGTTGCACTGTTTATTCAGTTAGATTCTTTACAGTCTTCTCAGATTCCTTATTATTGACAGTGATTTACAATCATAAGTTTTATCAGTGGATGTAGAGCCTGGACTAGACTGAGGTGATTAACACCACGTCTCTTTTAAAAAGGACATATTTCTCTCTTTACCAGCAAGACTAAATATAATTTTTACATTATTGTATATTTATTTTCAATTACTAGTGTTACCCACACTCTCCCTATACACAGGGTTTGTATACTGACTAATACGAGCACAGCTACAGTACATGTGTGGGTACATATGCCCTCGTGCTCTCTTCTCCATCAGCTGACATCCACCAACAATTTGAGTGTTGACCTTTCCAACAGGTACTTCAACAGCAGCAGTCAGGGCACCATAATAATTGTGTCTGGGTGGCGATCACTGTCCTGCTGCTGCGGGGCTTTTATTGGATGAACATCCTGGCCTTTCTGGCCAATAGCGGTGATTGGAGTTCCATCTCTCCTAGCAACAAGGTTCAGCAGCTGTATATTGCCACTGGATAACTGAAAACAAGAGAAGAGAAACCATTTAAAAAGCTATTTCTTTCATCAGCGTGGTGATGCTAACCTGGGTTTGTGAGTACGAGTACAGATTAATAAATAAATAATAAGCTAAGGTGTGCTTATTATGAGTGTTCACTGCTTATTAGGCAGAAGCCCCCTCTCTTTTTTATCATGAACCAGCAACACTCACCCTCTATACACCAAATACAACCAAATAAAATCAGTGCTGATGGCTATCAGTTGAGATATTTTTTCATGGATAAATGAAACAAGAATACTTCTAAGCCAAACTCAGTCTGACCTGTAAGGCTTTTTACAAGGTTTGCACAAGCTTCTTCCAAGCTACCCAAGCTTCAGTGCTTTTAACAAACATATTTGGATAATGATTCGACTGTGCACCACATACATCGCTGTCCACACCTTCAATTTACGAGGAGCAGCCAGTCAAAATACGGTCGTCTTAATAAGAGGGAAAAGAGATAAAGTGCTTGACAGAGGACGAACTGAGACTCGTGTTCAAGGGAGCTCAGCTCAGACTGGCTCCCAGATAAGTCAAACCCAGACATTAACATTGATTATGTTTTTGAGATTATAGTCACTAGTGGGTAATATGTGCCTTAATTTGTCTAAGCCAGCAGAGAAAATGTGTGGGACACATGCTCTTTACTGAGGTGGCTTTTCTTCTTTCACCGTATATAAATATCCTCATTTCTCATTTCACTGATGTTAGCTCATTAACCTTGTCAGCACTCGGAGTGCTGCTGAAAATGAAAGATATTCTCTTCCTCTGCTGAGATAAAAGCTAAGTTCAAACACATGTTACTATGTAGTCTATCTGTGCATTGTCTCTATGTGCATTTTCCTTTAATTGTACTTCTCTCATCAGTTTTCATAAATATATCAGATTGTGCTGTATAGAAGATTTCAGCCTGCTGTTGGAGGGCTTTGCAAAATCTGAACATTTCAGTGGATTGTATTTTTTTATACTAATTCAGTTATTACATTACAGTTACAATTACTCTGTTACTTGCAAAGGCACTTTAGTTATCTGCGTGCTGGCCGGATAGAAAGAAGAAAAAACCCCAAACATGCTATTTTCTTCCTCACTGACTCTTTAAAAGGACAATGATGGAACAGGCTACCACAGTAAAGCACAAACTGCGCCCAGGACAAAGACAACTGCATTATATTGCTAACAACTTTGGCTCTTTGTAAACACCTGCACAGGTAGCATGCTAACACTAAGCTAGTGTGAATGCTGCCCTCAGCCCAGCAGCCAGAACTTCAACAGGTAACAAAGTGATGATCAGTCAGTCTGCAGCCGCCCGCTTTACCTGTTCGTGTTTCTACAGGAGCATCACTGTGATGTGATCGCTTTGAAGTCTCTTTGTGCTGTTTTTCATCTTTGCTTTGTGTTCATAAGAGAAAGATCCTCATTAGGACAGGGATTTGTGTTGGTGTGCGGGACTGTAGCTTGGGATTTATATTGTTAACTGCTAATTCAGGTAATTTTATGGTGTAACGACAAAGTGTAGCAAGTACTGTAATGAATAGTACTGTAATAAGTATGCTTTACTTTTTTGAGTAACAACCCCAACACTGGTTGTAAGTCGTTATAAATGAATCTTATTATTACCCTCACTCAGCCATCAGTTGTAGTGTTTTTGGTGACAGAGACACAAAGATGTTTAAAGAGCACACTGATACTGTGGCTTCTTCTTGGACCGTTATTCAGACCTCTGCAGCAAGAGTCACCACCTGCACCAAGTCCTTATCTAATCCCTTTTACTCCATGCAGCAGTCGCTCCCTGCGCACCCCTGCTGCAACAAGTGCCAGCGTTCTGCAATATCACCAACCTCTTTGCAGGTGAAACTGGCACTCCTGGTACAAACTGTAGTTGAATTACCAAAACCTGTCCAAGTAATTTTTGAATGTCCAAATAAAAGAAATCTGAGAGTGAGAGGATCTGCCCCATCTGTGTGTTTCTTTATTGTGTGCTCCGGGGAGAGAGGAAGAAGAGCCATCAGGTGTGATTACACAGTCACTTCTACACCTCTCGGAGACAACAGCCACACTGCAGTCATTCTGGAATAGATTTGGGCCAGTGGAAACTTAATCTGATGTCCAAATGGGAGGTTTTTTGCTTCCAGTTTTTCTTTATAACATACCAGCTGACCATTTTCTGCATATCCAGGAAAACCATCTGCGCTTCACGACACATTACTTTTTTCTAATCTCACCTAATTTAATATAAACTTTGTTTCTTTTGAGAGCACAACTGATTTTAGAGTGTATGCAATACTGAGCTTCCACTCTCTGACTTTCTTTCCCTGGCTGGTAAATAAATTAGGGAGAGCTCACCATCTGTCTGTGCTGAGGTGTCGGTACTTGACCATCACACCATCCTTATCATCAAACACACACTCAGATAGCATGCACTCACTGCTCTCACAGGAAGTGTCGGTAAGTGTGCATTGCTCTCCCTGGATGGTCCATTACATCTGGTGTTTGTATGCTTCTGATTTATATTTACAGCCTCTTCACCAAAATGCAGGTGGAGCTCCCGTAGTTTCTCCCGACTCTGCGGCGTGTTCATTCTGCAGACACCTCGTCAAGCTGCAGTCATGGTTAAAAGGTCTGCGTGTAGCACTTTTTAATGATGGTAAATATTCAAAGAGGGCTCTTGGCAAACTGATGCATCATTTTCACCTCTTCAGCAACAACACTGAAGGAGAAAATTGCCTGTCAAAATACACAAGTTTCCCCTCAGTTGGTTATCTGAAGAGGCAGAAGCCACTGGCCTTACCTGTGTTTTGGAATCTCTGTTTGTTTCCAACTTTACTGTTTATTCATAGAAAGGATTTTTGTAGTCGTTTTAGAGATCACGCCGGTAAACACCCACACACTCCTCCTTTGAAAATAAACATTAATATCTAAAGAGAAATATAATCCTCATGTCAACACCTGCTGATACACCTTTACAAACAACAGGTTATGTCTGTTGGAGAGGTGGCAGCATGGAGAGGGACAGGAAACGGCTTAATAGACTGGTGAAAAGGGCCAGCTCTGTCCTGGCCAGTCCCCTAGACTCCACAGAGGAGGTGGCTGAGAGGAGGATGTTAGCCAAGCTAATGTCTGTCATGGACAACACCTCCCACCCCCTGCAAGAGACTGTGGAGGCCCTGAGCAGCTCCTTCAGTGTGGGTATCCTGTGTGGGTATTTTACCCACACATGTATATTATTATCATTCCCACTGTACTTTATGTATGTATAAAAAACAAATCAAATCTTGGTGTATTTGACTGTACATAGTAACGATCTGTACATAGTATAGTATTTTGGCTTTTTTGTACACTATTTTTCTTATTTGAATAAAGTCTATGTTTTAATCACAAACCAAAATATGCTTCTGTTTGTTGCAACAAGCTACACATGTTAGTTTGCCATAAATGCCAGCTTCTTCTGGGATTTATTGAGACATTTGGGAGGCTTCCATCCCACAAACCGTCCATGTATTCATCAGTGAGGATGCTTGTAAGCAACAATTACCGCAAATGCAACAGAACTAAAACAATTAAGTCATCTGGTTGCGTTCCTTAGGCAACTTTGTTCCATGTATTGCACAGCTATACACACGGCTGCAGCTATGTATATACCCTCTGTACAACACCACAGTAGATTTTAAATGACGTAATCAAGATATTTTCAGATGTTTTCAGAATCAGAATCAGCATGCTTTATTAATCCCCAAGGAAATTATGTTTTCAAGTGTTTTCACATAATTGGGCAGTTGATTCAATTCACTTTTATTTATACAGCACTAAATCACAACAACAGCCGCCTCATGGCAGAGCCTACAGTAACGCATCAGTTGACTGGTCAATAATTTCAGGTGTGGCCTCCTCCCTTGTTTACATTACATTTAAGCAGATAAGCACCAAAAATTAAACAGAAAGCTTTTTATGGAAATATTCAGTTCAGTTTTACTTAAATAGTGCAAAGTCACAACAACAGTCACTTAAAGGTGGTTTAAATTGTAACTCTACAGATGACCCTCAGATGACCCCTTTGAGGAAGCTCTTGGAAACAGTGGAAAGGAAAAAGTCCCTTTTAACAGGAAGAAACCTCCGGCAGAACCAGGCTCAGGGAGGGGCGGGGCCATCTGCTGCGACCGGTCGGGGTGAGGGGAGGAAGAAAGGACAAAAGGCACAAAAGGCAGTGTTGTATAAACATATAGAGAGTGAAAAGAGGTGAAGAGGAAACACTTCATCATGGGAAGCCCCCGGCAGCCTGGGAAGAAACACCAGGACCACCTGATTCAGCCCTAACTACACTATATTGTCTTCATCAGCCATCCAAGTCATTGAACTCAGGTGTTACAGTCATTTCCATGCGCGCAGGTGTATAAAATCAAACAGCTAAGCATGGAGACTGCTTCTTTGAATATTTGTGAAAGAATGGGTCTCTCTCAGGAGCTCCGTGAATCCAGTGGTACTGTGATAAGATGCTACCTGTGCAACAAGCCCAGCAGTGAAATTCGTCACAACTAATTCATCTGGCCTTCAGATTAGCTCAAGAACAGCGCCTCTTTGTCTGCAATCCGATGGATGAGTCTGGGTTTGGTGGCTGCCAGGAGAACAGTACTTACTGTGGGGCTGTTTTTCAGGAGTCAGGCCCTTAGTTCCAGTGAAAGGAACTCTTAAAGCTTCAGGAACAGTTTGTCCTTAAAGACATGGATGTGCCAGTTTGGTGTGGAAGAACTCGACTGGCCTCACCTCAGAAGTGCTCTGATGTGGTTCTGTGAGGTCTTCAAGATAAGAAATTATATGGGAAGAGAAGCATTTTAAATTTGATTCTGGATTTAAAACAAAGCCAACAAAGAGAAGCCAATATGGGAGAAATATGCTGTGTCTTTCTAGTCCCTGTCAGGACTCTTGCTGCAGCATTTTGAATCAACCGAAGGCTTTTCAGGGAGTTTTACTTGCTTTTGTACAGGAAGTACTGGAGGCCAAGATTAGCACCGTATTTCTCAGATTTTTAGCATCGAGAACAGGAACGTTCTCGATGCTAAAATTATTTGGCTTGATGGACAGGTAAAGCTTGGTGTCATCTGTGTGGCAATGAAAATGTCTGCTATGATTTCTTATAATCCTTCTTTTAACTGATTTAACAGATTTTTTCGTTATTCCTACGTACTGTAAATAAATAACAAATTGAATTGGTTTCAGACATACATATGAATGTGTTCATAGTGAAACATTTTAATAAACAGTTGCAAATTCACCGTCCTACTACACAATACATACCAAAGACAGTATGCAGAATACATTTTCAGCTACCTAAATATGGTTTAGTGTGGAATCTGCAGATTGGTGTCTGTGGAGCAACAAAACACAGCAAACATGTCCATGAATGTTTTTAGGCTACGTTTTTCACCTACATCACAGATAAAGATGCATTCAAACCCAAAATGAAATTCTGACTGAACCCTCTGCTGCTGCATGGGAAACAAAGACATAGAAACATGTCAGCGCAACTTTCCTTTGACCCTATGGAGGTGCCTTACTGCAGACTAGAAAGACAGCATGTGTGTGAAAAGACTCCCTGCAGCTACAACCAATAATGCCCCCCGCGACGCTGTCAGAGGGATGGAAGGATGGAGCCATCGAAGGAGGTGTAAAGGCGCCCTTATTGGCAGTGAGGAGGGGAAGACTGCTGAAGCTGAAGATACAGACGTACAGCACAGACTCCCCAGCTGCTTGTGTCTGTGTGTATATGGTTGTATATCATGACAGGCCTTCAGTGAGTCCGACCATCACTACAAACTCATTTCCATCTGCAGTGTGAGAAGACACCCCTCCTCATGCATCTCCTCCCCTCCTGTCGCCGAACACGGCCCCCACTCGGCATAAAGGGCGCATTTGTTCTCAACCTTGTGCCACACTTCTCTGCACTATTGTTCTGCAGGCCTACTGTTAATATCCGTTGCAAATCTGCTTACTTTCAGATTCCATCAATATGGGTGGGGCAAACAAAGAGAGGGCTATATAGTCTGCTCGAGGCCCGGAGAAAGGATGCAAACAGAGCTTGCCAGTGTGTTCCTCGACTCTGGGAGAGTGCTGACAATGGCAGCAGTGTGAGGGAGCGTGGTGATTGATCAGTCTGATGTTGTGCTGCGTGGGATGGATGCCGCAAACAGAATTAAACAAACAAAGGTTGAGAGGAAGTGGCATGATTTAGCTGACGGGATTTAGAAAGGATGAGTGGATGCGGTGGGTCTACATGTCCTTCCTGTGATCTATATATTATTTCACACTGTGTCGCGATTAAGGTCAAACGAAGAAAAAAAAGCCACCTACGAGGAATCTCTTTTCAGCAAATCACCACTAAATTACAACGTTGTGTTGGGAAAACGTAGGTTTTGTTTTAAGACATCTCTCAAAGTCAGTGGGCACGGCGCACAAAGCTTCTCAGCTTAGTGATGCGTGTCACACTTAAATGGCAATAAATATGCAGGAAGAGCTGGAAAAAGTTTTTGAAATAAAAAAAAAGAGATGTGATGATGTGAATGTGGCCAACTGTAAGGGAATCACACTGTCTCATTACGGCATCCACAACAGTGTTTACTACACAGGACACTTACAAGTCCTTACAGCTGTTGGTATATTTCACACTCAGCATGGTTGGGATTCAACATCTTGCTCAAAGATACTATGACAGACAGGGATCCTGCTCCACAGGCGCCACCTTAGAACCACTGCTGCCTTGCTTCGCTGGCTCCACCGCCCCAGCACCCATCTCCTGGCTCAGGGGGAGTGTTTACTCATTGCTCCAGAGTCTCTCTGTGTAGCATGTTTACAGGTTGTGATGAGCTCGGAGGCTGAACTCTCCGATTTGATTTGACATTTCAAATCTATCAAATTTATCTACCACATAAACTACACCCAACTGAACAAGCATGGTGGAAACCAGCAATGTGGTTTGTAACATACTAATAAGGTTTTTTTAACAAACAAACAAAAACACAAAATATGTGCCTGATAAAGGGTTCAGGATCCATTGCTTGGACGGAGGAAAGCTGAGCCCTGCCTGGTTGGGATGTCGGAGAATTATGACGCTCATAACACATTTATTTCTTACTTGCTGTGACGGCAGTGTTGGCAAAAGTACCAACATTCTGTACTTAAGTAGAAGTACAAATACTACTGTTAAAAAATACTCCAGGATTACTCCAGTCCAGTTTTGTACTCAAGTAAAAGTAAAAAAATACTGAAATATACTCAATGTAAGAAAGTAAAAATAACTCCTTGGAGGATGTTTCTATTTTTGCTGAACCTTGTGCTATATTAACATAATATTAAAATAATATCAGTAGATGGGAATATAAACTTTTAAGAAAAAAACTAATTATACTCTGAATCTGAAGAAAAAGAAGGAAAATAAACAGAAATGTTCTGTTGCCCACACAGAGGGTGACTTCGTGTCTCAACAGGGAAGTGTGCACAGTCAGGGGTTGAAGGGGATTCAGCAGGTGGGGGAAACTAAACTGGTTGTAATGGTTCAGTGTGGGGAAGAGAATCAAACTCGCATTAATTTCCAGTAGATGTTCTTAGTGTACAGGCTGTGATCAGCTGACCTGCTGACACACCTGGATTCAACCAGATGTGAGCAGATGTTTCCTGAGTGGTCCTGGATGATTTCCATCCTCTGCACTGACAGTAAACTGTTTATGCTGCCTTTACATTAGACTGGATAAAGTTGGTGTGAAGGTGGAGTTCAGTGAATGAATCTCTGCTACACTGTGAGCTAACTGTGACCATGAAACACAGCCACTGTGCAGCAGTCACACACTGTTCTTTACTCCAAATCCATCACAGTGCAACAAACACGCCTGTTTATCCTGCACTGACCTGCAGAGGGTTTCCATGCAGTCTTTAAATAACACAGTTAGTCTGCCTGTCTTTCTTATCTTTCTCCATCTCTGAGTGAAGTTAGCGCTCTGTCTTTTCTCTCCCTGTGAAATCCAGCAGCTGGACTTTAGCTGCAACACACTGTGAGACAAACTGCACACAAACAGTTTGTGTGTTTGCTGATGTTTGTAGAGCTGAAAGAAACGTTACATTTGAACCGACCTGACACTTAAAAACATTACTCCCTTTATGCTCGCTCCTCCTCTGTAGGGCTAGCTAGATGCTGAAGTACTGAAGTACTGCAACTTTGGGACACCTGCAGTGGTTCTGTTGTTTTGGCAAAAACATAACAACAACAACAACAACAACAAACACCACCGTCCCACTTTTAATCCCTGACTTTGGCACACGTCATCTCTTTTTATGCAACATTCCCTGGTGATTAATAAATGAACAGGAGTGCCAATCATGTGTTTCTGTTCAGGCTCAGATCAGTTTGATGTTTGGAGGCTCGCAGTGACGAAAGAGTAACTCGAACCAAATGTGTTAAAGCAAAAGTAGCAAGGGTGTTTTAAAAATGCAAGAAGTAGAAAGTACAGATATTTGTTTAATTCAATTTTATTTATATAGCACCAAATCACAACAGAAGTCGCCTCAAGGCGCTTTATATTGTACAATAGATCGCACAATAATACATACAGAGAAAAACCTAACAATCATATGACCCCCTATGAGCAAGCACTTTGGTGACAGTGGGAAGGAAAAACTCCCTTTTAACAGGAAGAAACCTCCGGCAGAACCAGGCTCAGGGAGGGGCGGGGCCATCTGCTGTGATTGGTTGGGGTGAGAGAAGGAAGACAGGATAAAGACATGCTGTGGAAGAGAGACAGAGATTAATAACAGATATGATTCGATGCAGAGAGGTCTGTTAACACATAGTGAGTGAGAAAGGTGACTGGAAAGGAAAAACTCAATGCATCATGGGAATCCCCGGCAGCCTACATCTATTGCAGCATAACTAAGGGAGGATTCAGGGTCACCTGGTCCAGCCCTAACTATATGCTTTAGCAAAAAGGAAAGTTTGAAGCCTAATCTTGAAAGTAGAGATAGTGTCTGTCTCCTGAATCCAAACTGGAAGCTGGTTCCACAGAAGAGGGGCCTGAAAACTGAAGGCTCTCCCTCCCATTCTACTTTTAAATACTCTAGGAACAACAAGTAGGCCTGCAGTGTGAGAGCGAAGTGCTCTAATAGGGTGATATGGTACTACAAGGTCATTAAGATAAGATGGGGCCTGATTATTTAAGACCTTGTATGTGAGGAGCAGGATTTTGAATTCAATTCTGGATTTAACAGTTTAAAACGTAGTCGGGGGGAAAAAGTACTCAAGTACAGGCACCTGAAAATTGTGTTTAAATACAGTATGAAAGTACTTCAACTTTGTTACCTCCCAACTCTGACGGATAATAAACATGTTGTCTACAGCTTCTCTACACCACGTTTCTCATGAGTGAGAAACATGACAGAGTGATTAGATGACCGACCCACAGCAAAGGGTCTGAAGTAACACGGTCATCTCATCAGTAAGTCTTGTCATCGCTCTTTTAAGATGCAGAAAGTGGGATTCAGGTTCAGCAATGCTACGGCTCCTGCAGAGGAGAAAAGGCACATTTACCAATAGTGTTGTAAAAGGGAAACATAGAACAAGATCAAAGCATTAGGTATGAAGAGAAAACCAACAACATGGCCATCTCCTGTCTAATATGTTCTCAGATCAAAAACAAGAGGTGACTAAAGGTTGCAGAGAGAGCTGCACCCTTCATATACTGTCATGTGATCTCAAGCTTGAAAAGAATATGAAGGTTTTGTTCATTTTCAGCAGAGACAGATCTCACACAGGCTCTTCTTCAGTTGCATATTTTACTCATTTTTTTCTTAGATTTTACTTTACTGGAAATTCCAGATCCTTTGGTCTTGGATATTATCATTAATGCAAGCATCAGCTCTGTCAGGGTTTCCTGGTCTTCCTGGTCCAACATATATTTTCTATCTTTTCTTCACTCTATCTCTCTCTTTCTCCTCTGTGTGTGTGAATTAACTTTGTGTGTTTAAGAGGCGGCACCTTCCCTCCCTGCACACCTGGAGGCAGCTGGTAATGACCCACCTGTGTGCAATCTGCTTGATTACTCACCAGGCTTCTTAAGGCTAAAGAGTTCTCTCAGTCACTGCCAGATCACTGCATTAAATGGTGGTAGTATAGTGTAGTCAGACTATCAGATTTAGCAACTTACTCTTTAAATTATGATCCATTGTAAAGAAAATAATTGAGCTATATGCTGTAAATACTTGTAATTCAATTATTAGGAAATGATCAGACAGCAGAGGGTTTTCAGGAAACACTGTTAAATGTTCAGTTTCTATGCCATATGTTAAAACAAGATCTAGAGTGTGATTAAAGTGCTGGGTGGGTTCTTTTACATTTTGAGAGAAGCCAATTGAGTCTAATAACAGATTAAATGCCATGTTGAGGCTGTCATTTTTTGCATCTGTGTCCCCTTTATTGTCTTTATAGAGAGGTTTAATGGAGGTTTAATGTAGTACTGTTGCAAGATTCACAACTTCAAGTTTAAAGCTGGTTTTTACCTTTGATTAGCTGGCGTGCACTATCCTTTATTTGGCATATCTGGCCTGCTCAGGGCGGCGTGAAGGCGTGCCGGAGAGGCAGCGGTGTGTGCTCAGCCTAATGATCCTTTTCCACTCTCTGTGCATTTAGGCTACGTTCACACTGCAGGCGAAAGTGCATCAAATCCGATTTTTTTGACCCTATGCGACCCATATCCGATCATGGTATGACAGTGTGAACGGCACAAATCCGATATTTTCAAATCCGATCTGGGTCACTTTCGTATGTGGTACTGAATCCGATACATATCCGATGTTTTAGAAAGCGACTGCTGTTTGAACGGTCATGTCGCATTAAATCCGTCTTTTACGTCACTGACACAAGACAGACGCCAATTATCAGCGCCGGAGAAGCGCCCGAGAAGACATCGCGAACGCTTCCTGGCCATCCAGTGTAGATGTTAGTGAAACTGTTGGGAAGACAACGTTGGAGAAACGTGAACATTTTATTTGTACTGTATAATCTGCAGCTATCCTTTGAAGCACCGCTCCTCTAAAACAGCAATAAGGATCATTATTAGGTTATTTACATTATTATGTAAATAACAAAATAACTTAAAGCAAAAATTGGGAAACGTAAAGTCTGAAGTCTTTATATTAAGGGCCATCAGTCAAACAATACTGTTGGTCTGGGTCTAAACAGAGCGCGTTGTGTGTGACGTCTTCTTTTGCGCATGCGGGCCGCTTTGAGCGTTCACACTAGAGCGCGTTTGGTGTCGCATTTTATTTGTAGTGTGAACAAGCAGACAAAAAAATCGGATTTGATCAAAAAATCGGAATTGAGCATTAAGACCTGCAGTGTGAACGTAGCCTTAGTGACGGCAGAGTCGGAGGAGCGGTTGGTTGCAGCAGCTAAGGTAGTACCCAGTACCAAAACAACTGAATCAGCTGTTGAGTGTTAAATAAAGCCCACTTTAACACAGAAACACTGTGTGTGTCGGGTCCGTTCTTCACAGTGTTGCCAAAACCCACATAGGATGTCGAACCCCTATACTTCTATGTTTCAGTATTCTAGTTAAGGGTTTGGTTCTTAGGTTGTTCTTGTGCCCTCGTGTTTAGTGTAGTGTCAAGTCTGCACCTTCGTGAATTGTTTCTTGTTTCCTGTTTTTCTTTGATAGTCCCTGGCCTGTGTATAGTGTTTCTAGTTTTGCTTTGCTTGTCTTGTCAGTCCTGATTTCCCCCAGCTGTGTCCCCCTTCTGCTTCTACTACAACCACCACTTCAGTTAGCCGCCCGGCCTTCAGCTTAGTTAGCCGCCCGGCCTGAAGGTCAGTTAGCCGCCCGGCCTGAAGCCCAGTCATCTACTCCACCACCAGCTCCATTCTCACCTCAACCCTTACTTCAGTCCTTAGCCCAGTCTCCAGCTCAGTCAGCTGCTCAGCTGCCTGCAGCACAGCCGTTAGCTCTGCCACCCACTCAACGATCTGCTTCACTTCCACTGCCACCATCACTACACTCGGTCACTCAAGCTTCCGTTCAGTCACTCCCTCAGCCTGTAGCTCAGCTCGTAGCTCAGCCATTAGCAAAGCCTGCTTCTCAGCTATTAGCTGTTCAGTATTCTGCTCAGGAGATAGTTTCATCATTAACTGTTTCACCAGCTCCATCAGTAGGTCAGTCTCCTGCTCAGTCGCCCTTAGCTCAGTCACCTGCTCAGTCGCCCTTAGCTCAGTTACCTGCCCTGTTTGCAGTTTAACCATTAGCGCTGCCTGCTCCCCAGTGTGCAGCTCAACCTTCTCCCCAGTGTACAGGTCAGCCATTAGCTCTGCCAACTGCAGCTCAGCCATTAGCTCCGCCAACTACAGCTCAGTCTCCAGTATCCCCCCTAGCCGTAGCTCAGTCTCCAGTGTCCCCGCTAGCTGTAGCTAAGTCTCCAGTGTCACCGATACCTGTAGCTCAGTCTCCAGTGTCCCCGCTCAATTGTAGCTCAGTCTTCAACCCCGCTACCTGTAGCTCAGTCTTCAGCCCCGTCAGCCACTCAACCACCTGGTCAGCTACACACTCAGCCAGGGGTCCTAACGCCTTCTGGCCCTGCATCAGCTCCTGCTGGAGTCTCGACTGAGCCTATCCAACACTCCACGGCTCCCGGGCCGTCGTCTGTCTCTGCTGGAGGGTCCGAGGGGCCCGTCCAGCCTTCTGCTGCTCCCGCTGGACGGCCCGAGGGGCCACTGCAGGGTCACCACCTGCGGCTACCACACTGTCGCCTGCAGCTGCCACGCTGCCGTCTGTCCTTCGGCTGTCACGCTGCTGTCTGGTTCTTCAGCTGCCATGCTGCCGTCTGGTCCTTCCTCATCTGGTCCTGCCTCTGCGGTCCTGCCTCTCCACCTCAACATTACTGGCCAGTTTCCAGGCCGCTGGCTGATTCATCGTCGCTGTCGTGGGAGGCCTGCAGATCTGCTTTGCCACCGCCGCTGCTGCCTTCCGTGCGGCCGGCCTCCGGACCTGCTTTGTCGCCTCCGCCACTGCCACTTCCTTCCACGCGGCCGGCCACCTGAACTGCTCTGTCGCCGCCGTTGCCAACTGCGCGGACAGCACTCCTGAACTCCATCACTGTCACTGGCCTCCTGGTCGACCCCCTGAACTGGTGAAGTTGGACTCAGCTTTGGACGCATCACTACCCTGGTCACTTGGCCGGCCATACTCACAGTGTGAGTTTTGGACTGATCTTCTGGCCTCATGGCTAGTCCCTGGACTGTTTTGCTTTCATTTTGGCCTCTTGCGCTGGGGATTTTGTCTTTTGGACTGTTTTCTGTCTCTGGACTCGGGTTAGGGGACACATTCCGATAAGGTGTCAAGGGGGTATACGCCGCTGGCCGGTGGCTTTGGTGGACACGGACTGCATGCTGACCCTTGTCCACCAAAGCTTGGGTCGCCCTGGAGCATTGTTGGAGGCTGAGTGGGTGGAGGTGAAATGCGTGCATGGGGACATTCACAAGTATCCCGTAGTGCCGTTGCATCTAAAGTTGCGGGGCAAAACTTCATAAGACCAAGGCTGTAGTTAGCCCGTGCCTGTCGCATCCCCTGATTTTGGGTACTAATTGGCCGGGGTTTCATAATCTGGCAGTATGTGGGGATGCGATTGCGACCATTAGATGTGTGTAATGTTTGTGCGGCACTCAGCGGTGACGCGGGGTTGTCCGACACTGACTCTGGGGGGGGAGGAGACGGCAGAGCCTTCTATGGAGGGCTTGCCGTCCCCGATGGTTTGCCCCACAGAAGATTTTCCACTGGAGCAATCTCGTGATGGCACCCTACGGTCAGCCGATGACCAAGTGATAGATATTGATGGCCATTTGGTGCGCCCTGAAGCTGCGCGGACTTACTTGCATTTCCAATTACAGAATGATAGGCTGTATGGAGTGAGTCATGACATTTGCACTGAGGAAATACACACCCAGTTGTTGGTGCCACAAAGATGTCGAGAAATGATTTTCCAGGAGGCTCATTGCAACCCCATGGCAGGGCATATGGGATTAGGGCTGAGTATCGTCACTGATTTCTAGAATCGATTCGATTCCGATTCACAAAGTCCCGAATCGATTCGATCCACGATTCGATTCAATTCGATTCAATTCAATTCGATTCGATTCAATTCAATTCAATTTGAATCTGGGAAATTTTGACAGTCAGAAATATTATAATTCAGATCAGTACATTTACATGTTTTTGTATCTATAAAAAGGAAGCTGACACACGCAAGACTTTATCAAAGGTGTGAGCGTCACAGCAGATGCCTTTGTGTCAAAGTAGCTGAAGATAAAACACAGAAAAACATGAAGGTGGTTTTCCTGGCCTGGGATTTTATAAAAATATGTATCTGCAGTACATCAAAAACGAAAGAAAACCATTAATCAACATATGAACATTACCTCTGACGTTACAGCGGTTTTGTTAGAGACACGGCTGAGCGTTTTGTATAATTTTAAAAAGTTTAAATTTGTTCAGTATTGAACGGCAGAAATTAGGTTTTCTTTTCGGAAGTATGTAAAAGGAAAAAAAAGAAACAGCGGCTGACAGCGCTGTAAACAACAGTAGACTTGTGCGTAACATGCAAGCAAATAATGCAGAAAACAGATTTTTAGACGGGAAACTGTTCTTGAAGTACAGAGAGAGAGAGAGAGAGAGAGAGAGAGCTGTGCATGAAGTGTGATTTTATCGTGGTGGAAGCAAAACAACAAAAGTCAGAGGGAATTCATGACGATGTTTATGTGAAGCGTAGTTTGGATCTTCTTTTGCTGCTGGTTCGGTCAATATTGTTTGGAGAGAGATAAAACTAACAGCTTTAGAATCAGCGCAAAAAGGAAATCAGCGAGCTGTCGGCTTTCAGCCCTGACTGTGTCCGTGCCGTCGGGTGAGAAAGGCGACATCTCACTGATTCTGATCCGCGGGTCCGCGCTGTGTGTTTACGTCTTTGTGCAGAATCCGTGTACCTGCTCTCATTTACTGTCTTAGCTGTTTGGTGGTTGTTGAAATTTTGTGAGATTTCACCTGAGATTCTGGTGTTTCCGGCAAAATAAATTTATATTAAAAAATCGATTCAGGATTTTAATGAATCGATTTCACGTTATCCAAGCCAGAATCGACTTTAATCGATAAATCGATTATAAAAACCCACCCCTATATGGGATGCGATAAAACTCTGGGGAGAATAATGGCCTGATTTTATTGGCCAGGCATCTGGGGCGCGTCCTCCCCGGAGTGTTAGCTGGTTAACCAGCCGGCCATTCCAAAAGCGTCATTGCGCCTGTTACCATTAATGGAGGTCTCTTTCGATCGCATTGCTATGGACCTCATCGGGCCATTTCACCGGAGTGCACACTGCTATCACTTTGTATTAGTTCTGGTGGATTATGCAATATGATACCTGGAAGCAGTGCCGCTGTGCGCCATCTCTGCAAAGAGTGTGGCTCAGGCAATGTTTCAGGTCGTTGAGTTGGTTTTCCGAAAGAAATACTGACTGACCAGGGCACGTCGTTCATGTCTCGCACACTAAAGGAGCTGTATGAATTACTGGGCATTAAATCTGTTCAGACCATCGTCTACAACCCTCAGACTGACGGGTTGGTGGAGCGCTGAATAAGACTTTAAAGTCCATGATTCGGAAGTTCATTCATGAGGATGAACGCAATTGGGATCGCTGGTTAGACCCTCTGTTGTTTGCAGTGCGGGATGTGCCCCAGGCCTCCAAGGGATTTTCTCCCTTTGAATTAAAGAAAACTGGGAGGAAGGTCCAAGCCCCGCAAAAAATGAAATTCAGTACGTGCTGGAGCTGAGAGCAAAGCTACACACTTTGGGGAGGTTGTCACGCGAGAATTTGCTCCAGGCTCAGCAACATCAGCAGCATCTGTATAACAGAGGGGCCAGACTCAGCCAATTTTCACCGGGAGACAAAGTGCTTGTATCACTGCCTTCTTCTAGCTCAAAATTACTGGCAAGGGCCCTTCGTGGTCACATGGCGAGTGGGCGACATTGACTATGAGGTGGTGCAGTCAGACAGGGGAGGAGCCATGCAGATATACCACCTTAACCTCCTTAAAGCATGGAGAGAGGGTGAAACAGTTTCTCTGGTGAGCCTGGTTAAGGAGAGAGAGGAGTTGAGGCCAGAGGTGCCAAATTCAGCATTCCCGCCTCCCTCCATTGTGATGACCATCTCACACAGGCACAGAAAGTGGATGTTGCTGCATTGCAACAGCGTTTTGCAGATGTGTTCTCCCCCCTTCCTGGCCGCGCTTCGCTCATTGAGCACCATTTTGAAACGCAGCCTGGCGTGGTGGTGCGTTCACGGCCCTACAGGCTCCCTGAACATAAGAGACAAGTGGTTCAGAGGGAATTAATAATAATAATAATAATAATACATTTTATTTGAGTGCGCCTTTCAAAAACCCAAGGTCACCTTACAAAGAACAAAATTAGTAAAATGAGCAATAATCATAAAATACATAAAACAAGTTAAAATTGCAAAACAGAACTTGACAACAGATAAAATCAGCACTAAAGCGAATAAGCCAGTTTGAACAGAATTGGCTGAGATGCTGAAGCTGGGAGTGATAGAAGAGTCGCACAGTGCTTGGTGTAGCCCCATAGTTCTGGTTGTGAAGAAAGATGGGTCTATACCAGGGGTCAGTAACCTTTAACACCCAAATACTTTTTGACATCTAAAATGAAGATAACGCTGTTATTGTTTTTTACCTTTATGCTTTGTATAAACAACTAAAGTGTGTTGCTTATGAAATCCATGAAGTGCTACAGAGAAAATTAAATTAATTAAATTTTATTTATGTAATGAACACATTTTGAACTCTTCAAAAATATAACAAAAAGGAACGACACCCAGTTGAAAATCTTTTTTAAATGAATTAAAAAGCTGAACTTAAATTATCCATTTCGCAGCCTGTAGCGGAGCCTTGACCTGAATTTTAAAAATAATTGGAAAAAAGCACTATGCTGCTAAAAAATGAAAAATAAATATTTGCAAAATGTCTGCATAAATATTTATTTTACCTGGTTAATGTGTGTGTCGGGGCGTGGTCTGCAGTGCTGCTGCAGGGGAGGCGGACCCACCTGAGCTGCATCCGCAATCACGCCTTGCCGGCTTAAAGTCTGTGCTGTCTCTGCTGTTGTGTTGGTGTGTGTCAGGCTGTGAGCTGAAAAGCTACAGCCGGCTGTGTGGGTACAGCAACCATGTGTGAAAAGTGGTCAATGAAGAAATGCTAAAAAGCGTTGTCGGGTCTGCCGTGGTATGTTTACAATGGGACTTCTGCTCCTGTCATTTGTGAGGCGTGAGCGGTGTTTGTTTTTACCAGTTCATGGTGGAGAATAGCTGCTCACATACGTATGTGGATCCAAAGATCCATACTTGGGCTGTCTGGGGTTGAAAGTCTCGATAAATGCACAGCATTTCGGCGGGTATAGTTTATGCGAGTGTGACGCTTAATTTGAGTGATGAAAAAGAATAACATAATTTTATTTTTATATTTCAAGATCACAATAATTTTCCAATTTAGAACTACAAGTTAAAAAAGAACTAACACAAATAAAATACACCTTAGTTAAATACTTATCATTTTTTTTCCCCAAACCACGTGGAGCCGCAGTATAAGGACTAAAGAGCTGCAGGTTGCCGACCCCTGGTTTATACGGTTCTGTGTTGACTATCGCAAGGTGAATGAGGTGTCACAGTTTGATGCTTACCCCATGCCCCAGGTCGACGAGCTCTTGGACCAGTTAGGCACTGTCCACTTTTTCACGACACTGGATTTGAACAAGGGCTACTGTCAGATTCCCTTGTCTGCAGAGTCCAGGGAAAAACAGCTTTCTCCACCCTGTATGGTTTGTACCAATTTGTCACACTTCCGTTAAGCTTGTTTGGGCCAGCCACCTTCCAGCACCTCATGGATTGGCTGCAATGGCCGTAGGCTGCGTATGCTGCTGCCTACTTGGTTGATGTTATTATCTACAGTGACACCTGGGCGGAGCATGTGCAGCAGGTGGCTGCGGTTCTGGAGTTCCTGAGGCAGGCGGGGCTCACAGCCGACCCGAAGAAGTGCGCAGTTGGACAGAGGGAAGTACAGTAATACAGCTAATAGCTGTAGCTCAGGAGGTAGAGCAGATCATCTACTGGGGAAGGTTGGAAGGTTAGTGGTTCAATCCCTGGCTCCTCCAGCCTGCATGTCAAGTATCCTTGGTAAAGATACTAACCCCAAGTTGCTCTCTGATGCATCCATCGGAGTATGAATGTATATGAATGTAGTTAGGAAGCACTCAGAAGTTTAGAAGAAAGTGCTTGTGTGAATGGGTTTGATTGGGTGAATGTGGCATGTATAGAGCGCTTTGAGTACTCCGGAAGAGTAGAAAAGTGCTATATAAGAATCAGCCCATTTACCATTAGTATTTGGGGTACTACTTGGGGAGTGGGCAGGTAAAAATGGCGGTGATCGCATCCTCCTCGACCCCAAGACCAAGAAGGAGGTGAGACGGTTCCTGGGGCTGGCCGGCTATAATCGCCAGTTTGTGCCTGGGTTTGCGGACCTGACCAGCCCCTTAAACGATCTCATCCGAAAGGTGAGATCCGCCAAGGGGCTGGAATTATATGTCTGCAGAAGAAAAAGGAGGGCAAAGTTAGGCGTATACAGCAGCGGCTCCCCACACCTAACTTTGCCCTCCTTTTTCTTCTGCAGACATAGACCTCAAACAGAGAGCTGGGGGCCGTTTTGTCCCGCAGGTAAGGGGAGTCGACCGGACGATTATGTACATCAGGTGGAAGCTGACTGACTGGGAGACCAGGTACAGTAAGGTCGAGAAGGAGTGCCTGGGTGGTGGGTGGTCGACTCTTTTCGCTATTGCCTCCTGGGATGCTCATTCACGCTCTGCTCAGACCACACCCCGCTGCAGTGGCTCCACCACATAAAGGATGCCAACGCCTGGATCACCCGGTGGTATCTGGCTTTACAGCCCTTTAAGATCAAGGTGATCCATAGGCCGGGGACACAGATGGTCGATGGCCGATGGTTGTGTGGTTCGGCCGCATGTAGCCCCATCCTCAATTGGGCGGTGGGGGTGTGCGACCGGGGTGTGGTCTCTGGCCTGCTGCAGGAGAGGGGTGGCATTGTGAGCTCTCAGGGCGGCACAAAGGCGTGCCAAAGAGGCAGGTGCGTGTGCTCAGCCTAAAGATCCTTTTCCCCTCTCTGTGCAGTGATGGTGGAGTCAGAGGAGCAGTTGGTTGCAGCAGCTAAGGAGTGCCTGTTTCCTGAGTACCCAGTACCAAAACAACAGAATCAGCTGCTGAGTGTTTAATAACGCGCGCTTGAACAAAGAAACACTGTGTGTGTCGGGTCTGTTCTTCACAACGTAAAAACAAAAATACAAATTAATTTTTGTGATAAATAGCCCTAATTCCACAGTTGACATCAGTCAATAGCTCAGCTAAACCTACACCTATTGTCATATTAGGCACAACAGTAAGGCTGCAGTCACATTGCTCCACCCAAAGTCCTCCTTTTTTGTGATGTTTCTGATCTAATGTTAAATGTGTTGTAGGTGGTGCTTGCTCTACTCTGTGCTGGGGTCTCGCTGCTGCTCCCCCTGCATCTGAATTTCCATCTTTACCATTTACAAAACTAAACTACACTAAAACAAAGCTTCAATTGTTTTGCTGTGTAATTGGAACGCTGCAGTGTTTAGACAGCAGTTTGGAGCTAAAGCCAAAAACATGGGAACTCAGGTGCTGTGTAATAAAAATGTGCGTGTGTGTTATCCCGTAATGAAATTCTGGTTTATACTTGTCTAATCTGAGTAATACTCACTAAGCCTTTTCAGAATGAACTGAACAGAAAATAATTGTTTTGTGGTTTCTGTATAAAAGGAAATGTTCCCTCTAACTTCATGTTTGTCAGCAACCCCGTTCATATCACAGTGACAAAAGAAAGCATCCACCTAACATAGCAGCTTAGTTTGGAAATCAACATTACTCAGCAGCCAGGAGTTTCATTCTGATGTACCTGACCGTAGGATCATCCTTATATGCCCGAGTAAGAATCGAAATGATGTGGTTGCTCCCTTTGAAACTTTATGCTATAGCACTGTCCACTCAGTTCAGCCAGCTGACAGTTAAATCGTTTAAATAGTACGGTTGAGGTTATGAACAATTAGCAGTTATCAAAATAACAGCCCAGCAATTTCCTACACCACATAACATTAAGTATTATTTTTATGGTTTTAGAAGCTTAATGTTTGCTGAAATTCCTTGCTATCAGCTTTGGATAATATTTCTTTGTGAGGAAATCATCTTCAATGAACCATCAGGTGGGAGCTATATTCCAAAACACAATCAAATTTCAATAAACTGTGTCCATATTTGGGATCATAGCCAACATTAATTAGTGAGTAACTAAATTCAGCACTGTTGTACAGGTGTATTCCAATTTTGGGCAAACGTGCCTTCACTGTGAGCCTGACAGCTGAAGGTTCAGCCTGCATCCTATGTTTGGAAACTCGAGGATCCACAATCCTGCAGTCTCAGAGAATGTGGACAGAGTCTGTCTGAGCTGTGTAGGGCTTGCGTGTCCTAAAAATCATTTCTGTTTACTAAGTGTCCAAGTACGGAAGAGGATTAGGGCCACTGGAAAAAACAAAAGTGGGCACGTCTTTTTTTTTTTCTTTTCCAGAATTCTGACTTTAATCTCAGAATTCTGGAAAAGAAGAAAAAAAAGACGTGCCCACTTTTGTTTTTTCCAGTGGCCCTAATCCTCTTCCGTAGACCAAGATCATCAATGTTTGATCCACCTCTAAAATGTATTTTTACTAACAGCATCAAAAAAACAGCTCACCACCAGAAGAGTTCAGATATCTGGAAGAGCTCACCTTAGTATCGCTGTTGTCCCCAGGAGTGAGTTTCACTAACTTCTGTTTAACGTTATTGGGGTCACGGGGGAGCTGGAGCCTATCCCAGCTACCACAGGGCGTGAGGCAGCGTACACCCTGGACTGATTGTCAATCTGACACAGGGATAAAGAGTCGTGGACGCTTCACTCCTGGCATGTCGGAAACACCCACTACAGATGAACGGCGGCCAAAGTACGGCAACATATTTCACATATATCTGTTTTTAATTTCTGATTTATTGATTTAAGTGTTTAGTGCTATGTTTTTGAAATGGCCAGACACGCCTGCCAAATGTATTCGTCCTACTCGGCCACCACAGCTGGGTTTATGCACTTGAATTGGGAGAAGTAAACAAACAGAATTCAGCTGACTGCAATCGTCAGTCTACTGATAGCTGGCAATTAGATTTTACACACTGTACCTTTAAAGTATTTGCCATGGAAACTCCTGAGTCAGAATTCACAAGCTCAGTTTTCAAACAATGGGCGATCAGCCTGATGTTTTGGGAGGATAATTAGGACGTGAATTTCATATGACCTGAACTCTTTGACCTGAATGCTATGCTACAACTCCTACTCCAAATATTGAAGATTCTTTAAATATCTGGAATATTACATCTAGAGTTTTGGACCTGGAAAAAAGTCACCCAGCCATCCCAGTACTTGATATAGTCTAAACTAAAGTGACATATAGTAGACAGTGGGGTCAGGTATCGTGGCTGATTAAACAAAAGCATACGGTGTATTGTTTTTTTATATTCTCCTTTGAGTTCATAACGAATAACCAAAATTATGTAAATACTTAGCAGCTTGTCTCAATAGCAACTTTTCTTCTTATACTCTTGCAGGAGTAGATGCCAGAGAACAATGGATCCGCCCGTGTCAGTTCTCCCCAGTGATAAACCCTCATCCATTTAATTTTAGACCCTCTCTGTGACCGCTGCCCCACCTCGCTGACAATCTCCTGTGGTTAATGAAAGCATAACAGACTGTTTTCCCCATCCAGGCAAAATCCCTATCATCTCCCAGTCATACCAGCCAAATCAACTGCTGGCCCTCCCCCTGCTCTCTCACCCAAACTGCCCCCTCTGTTCCCCGCCACTCTGTCTCTCCCTTGCCTCATTTACAATGCTCTCCTGTCACCCCCCCGGCCCTCCGCATGCCTGAATGCCAGCCAAACCTATTCTGCTCCCCGCCTCTATATCCGCTGGGCTTCTTCTATCTCCCCATCACTCCTCAGCCTCCATTCACTTGTCTTTCACTTTCTCACTCCTCCTTAGGCTCTCCCATCCCTCATCTGACAAAATTCTGCCCCCTACCCAAGCCTCAATTTGTTTTCAATTTATGGCCCTCCAACCCCACATCTCCTGAAGTCCATTTACTTTTCTCCTGACACCCCCTCACCCCACTCTCCTTATTGGCTGCGTTCATCTTTGTTCTCCCCGTTGCTTCATCCCTGCCACCATTCCTCTCTTTATCCTTCCCTATCTCTTTTCACCCTTTCATTCTTTTGCCCCCCCCCCTTTTTTTTTACCCCCTGTGTTTGCCGATCCAGTAGTTCGGTCTATTTTCCCCAGCAGCCTGGTCTGGGGAGGCTGCCTAGTGCCTGAATACAGCCTGGGAGACACGAAGCCCTGCCAGCTTCCGATGTCATTACTGGAACACAGCACATTCAGACAGACAGACGCGGACACACACAAACACAACAACACTACGCACATTTCTCCCCATGCACATACACCAGTCAGCTAGTACACACACACACACACACACACACACACACACACACACTCATTTACTCAGCAGTAACATTTAGAAGTTAGATGTGGTACAAACACAGATTTTAGCATCTGTTAATGATTGTGACTTTGTTTGGTTCAAAAAGTTAATTATATGTTGCATGACTATCACCTGTATTTATGTGAAGATGTCTGCTTTATGGGACAAAAGAAAACTGTTTCCTTTGCAGAGCAAGAACTTCCTTTAGATGTTAAAACTAACAAACAGTGGTCTGAGCGTCCAGCACTGGGCTGAGTATGCTATGGACTGCCTCTGAACACTGTTTGTTGTGGCAGTACAGTACTGACATTTTAGGATAACACTTTATTGTAACCATTGTTATTTAAGGGTCGGCCAATAGACAATTAGACATTTATTTTTATTACAGGTTTTTTTTTGTTTTTGCAATGACAAACAATAAAATAATAATTAACAGCGTTTGTTACCTGGTTCATATCCATCCATTGTATTCTGCTTGTCTAATTCAGGGTTGCGTGGGGGCTGGAGCCTATCCTTGCAGCACACCCTGAACAGGTTGCCCTGGACAGGCTTAGCACACAGAGACCATTCACACTCATGGGCGATGACCAGTTAACCTAACCCCACTAACTGCATGTCTTTGGACTGTGGGAGGAAGCCAGAGTAGTTGGAGAGAAACATGCCAATACTGCACACAAAGGCTCCCAAACTGGATTTGAATCCAGCACCTTCTCACTGCGACCATAACAAAGAATGTTGTGGCGCTAACCACCACACAGCCCACAGGTCTGGTCTTACCAACCTTGAAAAGAACCTGGTTAAAGCACTTTTGCTTTGCCAAAAACAAACACTAGAAGCTGCTTGGCCTATCGTATATTTAGCTTTGAGTGTACTGGCTTTACCGTATTGGTAGAGTTTCCTCTACCACTTAACCAGCAACAAGCCTGTTAATTTCCCTTTGCACACAAAACAATACAAATACTTTCCTGGTGTAACAACTGCACTCTCTGCCATCAGGCTAGCTGAGCAGACTGCTTTGTTTGCTGGAGGCAGACAAAAATTGCAAATACTGAGGACTGTTTTTTTCTTCTTTTGTCACAACAGAGGAAACAGGGACTCGGGCAGATGTGTTTAGCAATATTGTTTTGTTGGAAAAGTTACTAAATACTGAGTATTTGTTAATCACGAGCGCTTCTTGTACTGTGTTATAGTCAACGCTGATCTTCACCGGATGCAACGCGATGTAAGGCGCAAAGCTAAAAAGAATAACTGAGCCAGTGAAATCCTTTTTCCTTTGAACATACCTGTGGCAATATAGTATATAAAAACAGAGCTGATCTAAATGTGCAGTTTAAATATTTAGTTTCTGCCTGGTGGCAGCGATGTGACACTCTGTCTGTGTTTTAAAGAGTTAGCTCTAGCTCATCTCTTCCTCTTTTGTTCTCACAGGACTTTCTCGGAAGCGTCTCCTCAGACACATCATGCTTGAGTTGATGTGATTAGTTTTAAGGCTTATGGGATATAGATGAAAGGATACAGATGGAAGCCTTCTGTTGGCTTTTCCCACTGACATTTGAATAGGCACTCTGTGGTTTTGAGAGTACCCCACACCTCATTTGCTGTGCCAAAAACAGGCTTATGGAGCACATGACTTAACATGGATACCTCAAAGAGAGGTGCAGAGATACTGTAATCTGTCTTAGCTGAAGAGAGGCTGCTGAACTGCCACATTCGCAGTTGATAGGAAAAGCTGCTCTAGTGTTTGGTGATACCTGCACTGACTGAAAAACTTGTTAAATGCCATACGGCTCAGTTTGTGGTGTCTTTCTTTGAATATGATGAAAATCTTAATAAAGTATGATGTTAACACCAAAGCCACGCTTCAGTTTGGGTCCCTCTATTCAGAAGAATACTGATATATCTGTGTACAGTCATTTATTGCCGGTGGTGTTGTGGGTCTGTCCCGGGGACTCTTCACCCTTCCGTATGCAAATCTAGAAAGCTGGAGGTGGAAAGAGCAGCAGCGAGATCCCAGCACAGGATGGAGCAGACCCAACTGACAGATATGACATTAAGTCAGAAAAAGCATGAAAATAGGTGAGGGAAAGGCTGAGGGTGGTTTCAGAGCAGCTCGCAGATGAGCAGCGACTGTGGGCAGGCTAAAGTGGACCCAATCTGACAGACCGTTGGTTTAAACAGCCAATATACATGTAGGCATCAGGGTGGCACTGTAACCTGCTGATCTGGTAGGAAAGTGGCTGAGCTTGACTTTGTGCCTGTACATGCAAACAATTTCATTCACTTCAAGTTTAGTTATCTAGCACCAAATTACAACAACAGACACCTCAAGGCGCTTAAACAAGACAGAAGGGACAGAATATTTATCGAGCTAGCAACTGGATATCATACAGAGTAAAAGAGGTGGATGTAACCACGGTGATATCACCCAGTCATAAACCACAAGAGTCCTTATTGACTCTTAGAATGACCAAATTTGACAAAATTAGCACAATGACGTGCTTGTGACGTGATACAAAATGCCATAAAGTCATCAGAAAAATGTTTACTGTCATCAGGCTTTCTAATAGACTTCTATATAAGGTCTTTTGCAGTGATGGGAATAACGGCGTTACAAGTAACAGCGTTACTTTTTTCAGTAACGAGTAATCTAAGTAATTACTATTCCTATTGTTACAACGCCGTTACCGTTACTAACAGGAAAATGCGGTGCGGTTGCGTTACATTTTTTCAACAAACAGACGGTTGAAGCTGTGTTCAGCTTACCGCATCTTATATCAATTGCACGGAAGTAGCTGTAAGTAATCTGGGCGCTACAGCTTTAAGCAGCTGAGCGCGCTCCCGCGGACGGTAATCACTTTCTGGCCGACGATTACTTTTTGGCACAACACCTGGAGCTAAGGGGGCAAAACAATCGCATGAGTGCTGCTGTTTGACTGAGGAAGAATAAAGTAGTCGTGGTAAGCCAATCACATGACCACTTCAAGATGACAAAGCAACAAGGTGACATATACCAGTTTATAAATTGTGCTGATAGGCCACGTAAAACCATGATGTAGATGATAAACAAGATATATGCTGCGTTTCGTCTTGTTTAACATCTAAGGACAGCACAAGCAAGCACTCTGCTTATGAGCAAAAAATAAAAAAACGAAACAAAAAACCACCTTTTCGTGTTGGTGGAATAATGCACCATGTCGACCAATCAAAAAATGATATGGCAACATGACATTTAGTTGTTTAGGAAGAGGGGGAAGTTTTAGGAGTGATGGCGAGAGAGAAAGACAGCAGAAAAAGAGAGAGAGCGAGTACGTACATATTTAATGCAGAACCCCTGATTGTTATATAAATAGTTTGAAATGGTTATAAAAAAAAAAAAAAACTTTGTTGTTTGCAAAACTTGTGCATATGATTTTAAAATTGACAATTTATATTTGCATTTAAAGTTATGAAATATGACTCAATAAACATGTTTGTGGTTGTTACAGTAAAAAATATAACTTTTTCTACTCGGATTTTATGTTTTTTGCCTGATTTTAGATCAATTGTGTTAATACAGTATGTCAAAATAAAAACATAACTGTAAATTCAGGCATGTGAGGTTGTGCTGAAAAGGATGATACCAAACAAGGCAAAGTAAATAGTTTTTAAAGGTGAAATGTAGAGGTAAAATCAAAAGTGGTTAAAAACGGCCAATTATACCCTGGACCCTATGGTTAAACATTTTTTTTTAAAATAACGCAATAGTTACTTTTCAAGTAAGTAATTACTTTTAGAATCATGTAACTCAGTAACTAACTCAGTTACTTTTTTGAAGAAGTAACTAGTAACTATAATTAATTACTTTTTCAAAGTAACTTGCCCAACACTGGTTCAGTGGCGTGTCTAGAAAATTTTTGTTGGGGGGGGCAGGTAGGGGCACAGATTTGGAGAAGGGTGGCAGATGTAATTTGCAGATAATGTTAAAAAAAAAAAACCTAGCTATGTTAACCTGTTAATCTTTCGCCGAAAAACTGTTTTCTGCAATGCTGTCTTTCATGCTTGGCTCTCCTACCTTTGGTAACATGACGCTCATAGCGCAGAAGCCGATGCTGCATTCACTTACACTCGGATATCTGAGCTTCACTGTGAAAACATAATCGTATATTTGATATTTCATTGACTTTTATTGTTTTCGCTTTGGGGTGGCACCTGGGGTGGCCAGTCTGGTTGGGGGGGTGGCCTGTGCCCCCCCAGGCCACCCCGCTGGACACGCCACAGCACTGGTCTTTTGTAATAGTAGCTATTGCCCTTATATATATACTGTGTATGTTGGATAATCATACACGAAAGAAGAGTTTGTGATCATGACAATCAGGTTAATAGCTTTGTTGTTTGAAAGTGTGCTTTTTATCAAATCACCATTAATAACATTGTAAGTGCTACATTGATAAATGAGTCTTCGCAGGTATGATGTTAAGGTATACTGTGTAATTCTTAACCCTAATCTTATTCTTCAAACTCTAACTCTGTTTTCAAGATTATTATTTTTTAACATAATAATCTTGTGTTCTTGTTACACTATTCAACTTGACTTTATCGATCAAATACACTCCTCTATACGTTGCTCCTAAGCTGAATTATTACCTGAAACTGAAATTCTAATTAAAATAAACTGGAAATTTTCTCACAAGTGTGAAGAAGAATATTTTTTTCTTTTTGGAGGTCAGACTAAGCACACCAGTCAGAGAAGCCAAACAGTGTGGGTGATAAGTAGTAGTGCCTGTGTTCTTCTGATTTGGTTAGACAGAATAGAGAGAGGACCGAAAGATAAATACAGAGTAGGAGTGATGAAAGATAATAAGTGCTGAAGAGGCGAGAAAGAACCACCCAGGATCCCAAGAACTTACCCTAGTCCACCAGTCGGACTGACTGATCATGACTGATCTGGCCAGAAAAGGGGATGATGTCATAAATGGCGTGAAGTAAGTCGGTGGTCTTTTGTTCAAAGCAGTTTTGCATACAGTGCATTTGTTGAAGAGCAAGAAAGCAAGAGAGCCTTTATTACATGTTACTATGACTCTATGAGTGTTACATACTTTGGTGTAACTTTGGTGTTCAACAATTAGAGACTGTATGCCAAAGGTAGCAACATCTGCCAGTCAAAGTAGCCACGCCCCTAACTACAGAATAAACACAAGAGGCGAAAACGGTCATCTCTACTGGCTGTAAAAAACAAAATTCTACTTCTACCGTCCAATCCATGGTTTATGGACCCTCATTTATGGTGTTTGCCATCTTGGTGGGTTTTTTAAAAAAGTTTTTTATTAGTTAGAATTACGTGAGCTTGGCCAACGAAGTGTATGGGTCCATTGTATAGACATGGATATCTGATAATTAGTGCTAACTGAACTAACTTGTAACTCCTACTGGAAGTTATTCACAGGAGTGTGGTTATCAGAGACCATATGAAGTGAATGACATTCTACAATTATGATGGGCTAAATAATCATTGGTAATGTTGTAAGGGAGCCAGAATAAACCTTTCTCAACTTCGAAGCGAGTGACTGTAGCAACTAACAAGTGAAAGTGAAGAATACCTGCAACTGACATGATCTGGTAGTAAAAACACTAGAGGGTTACCTAGGCAACTAGAGCCTGGGATATCTGCAAGTGACCAGTCACCAGCTTCAAACCGATGTGCAGTGAATTAATTACTCTCAGTCTTTACACAGCTTTGGCAACCATTCAAAGCACTTTAGACTACAAGTCACATTTTTACCCAGATATTCAGACAGTGCTTTACTCTTTACCTTAAGACCAATAAAATACTAGAAGTTCACTCACTGAAGTTGGAGTACAGACTTCCTGGATGGACTGTTAGTATCCGGTCTTTAACTGATGATATATAAACCCTGCTTCTGGGTCCAATTACTCTGCGTTTATTAAGGCTGTCATATTTTAATGCTTTGAATCTTGTTCTGTTTAATCTGATCAAGCCCCTAAAAACAGTCAGTGATCACTGTCAGCCTCTCTCGGTTTTTAATAAAACTATTCATTTTAAAGCTCAGTTTTTAAAAGCTTATGATGTAACTACAGCCCAGCCCATGCAGCAGTATATTAATGACTAACCTCGTATTGTGAATGGATTATCTCAGTTGTTTTGGCTGACGTTTGGTCCGTTCACAGCATCCTGCCATGCCATTGCATTTGTTCCTAACCATCGGGAATGTTAACTTTAATTGAGTGGAAAAAAGTTAGCGTTCATCCTCGAGCTTCACTAGCTAGCCTCCACGTAGCACATCATTATACACATACTAGCCCAACTTCACTACCCCTACAAAAGTCACTGGTGTTTAGTTTCCTGTCTTCATTTATGTTGGAAGTGATAGCAGAGCTGTACATTTTAGTTTTTCAGAAATCCCTGTCAGAACATGGTATATCATGTCTAGAAGGAAACTAGACAGCTAATTTCCTGCTAGCTTTTAACTCCGTTAAACTTCATAAGTTCTGTTTTCATGGATGCCTGGATCCATCCATCCATTTTCCGCTTGCCTGGATGTTAAACTTAATTGTTACACCTGATAAAGCAGCAACGCTGATCATTTTGTTAAAGATGAAAGAATTTAGATAGTTTTTAACTCTCAGTGATGCCACAGTGTTCGTTTGTGTAGCACCCCACCGGTTATACTGAGTCTAAACCCACTCACCTCAGTTTCAACCCCCTAGGTTCATTACAGCCCAGACACCACAAATGGTTCTGGTATACACAGGAATCAGGGAAACTCACTCACATTCACACTTGTTGCAGGCCTGATTGTTGCTCATGTTGGACGATGGCGAGACATCCTCTTCTCCCCAGTAAGAGCACAAACAATGTGACTTACAGTCCAGTTGCTCGGTAGGTTGCTGCTCATCAGTCCCAAACTGAAACCCGCTCTCCCTGCAGACACAAAAGTGTCTCTGCTACAGTGCGTTAGCCAGTCACTGTACAGCTCTCTGACCTACCATAATAGTCGCCTCCGTTGTGCAGCCAAGGAGTCTGGGCTAACCTTTAGCCTCAGCGGCTGTAGCTGGGAACACAGTCTGCCACGGTGATGCGAGCATCGGGAAAAGTTACTTCACCCACACTCTGCTGCTAAGCTTTTACACAGTTACTTTCTACTCACACACTGTTTTTGCTAGTTAATCTCAGTAAAAACTAGTTGAGCCTCCCTCGTATTATGCTAATCCCCGCGCATCTCTCCATACCGTTCTCTTGTCCTCCTCCCCCATACCACAGATACACATGGTCCGTCCTATGCTACCTTTACGGCCCTCTGGAAAGTTCGAACTCTGAACATTATTTCTACTCCCTTCAGAGTTGCATGCCAGGAAATCATAATTTATGATTAACATCATAGTTTTTGTTGCTCTACCTACAATTACCTTGTGACATATTACAGGGCGAATTACATTCAGGGTACATTTACATCACATGAAATTAATTGTGAAGACCTTATGTTACTGTGGCATTTAAGTCCATGGGAATTATGAGTATCTACTCCTGAATTCCCATCTGGACTACACCTTCCCCACTCTAGACGTGTTTGATGCCCCTATCAAACCCCACAGATTTGATAACATGAAAATCTGTGCTCTGTACATCAAGCTCTAACTTAACACAGGAAGGGCATAGTGCTAGCGGGTGACACCATGAAGTCTGGCAAGTGTGAACTCGTGAATCTCTACAAGTACCACTTCCCACCAAAACCCCACGGCTCAAAACCACTACAGGCTGATCAGATGATTGTCCGAGTTCATCATAACTCAGTCTCACCACAGGCCTCTTTAGTCTCTGTGGCTGGCCCACCAGATGCTCCTCCGCTTCCAGTGACATCCCACTCTCTTTGGCTCCCTCCTCAGGGCCAGTCACTGTAACTGCCTCAGAGTCCAGATGGAGATCTGGAGGGTTATGATCATCTGGATTTCTTTCAACATCTGCCAAATCAGTGGTTGAACTCTCAAGATGCAACGCATTTGGCTTTTGACCTCGGTGCCTCAAAAACTGTTCTGACAGTAACGGAAGGTTTTCACTATCCATGTTTGAGACTCGTGTCAGACATGCATCTTCGGATTCAGACTCTGAAGAAGATATTGCATCTCCCTGACTTTTAACTGGTGTAGCCTTGGCAAATCCCCTTTGGGATCGAGTGACAGGTCTAGCAAACGACTCTGGTTCACTATCATTTGGTAGTCTCACTAGATACCCAATGGGTAGCAAGTGGTTACGATGCACCATTTTCTCCAGGTTTCACTCTGTATACTGGTAGATGGGGCAATTTGTCAAGCACAACGTAAGGTGCAGTTCTCCACTTATTCTTCAGCTTGTGCTTTCCAGTAACACCAAAATACTTCAGCAGCACTCGGTCTCCTGGTGCCAAGCTCTGTTCTTTCATATGGTTGTCATGTGCTTTCTTGTTTCTCTGATGACTTTTGTCAGCAGTCTCTCTAGGTGGTAAGCTTGTTACAAATCAGCTTTCAGCTTAGCTATGTACTGGGGATGCGTCAGACTGCTTTGTGTCTCATCCTTGATTCCGAAACAGATGTCCACAGGCAGCTGGGCCTCCCTGCCAAACATAAGCAGGTAGGGTAAGTAACCGGTTGCTTTGTTCTGTGTGTAATTGTATAAGTGTATAAAATGACTGATGGATTGATTCCACGTATGTTTCTTCTTGGGATCCAATGTTCCCAGCATGGAAAGTAACATCCGGTTAAATCTCTCCGGCTGTGGATCTCCTCTGGGATGATAAGGGATTGTCCTGGACTTCCAGATCCCTAACACTCTTAGAAGATCTTGGACCAGCTTACTCTCAAAATCATGTCCCTGGTCGAAATGTATCCGTGCTGGAAGTCCATAACGCACAAAGTACTGCTCACCCAGAATCTTGGCTACTGTAGAGGCTTTTTGGTCTTTAGCTGGAAAAGCTTGTGCATACCTGGTAAAGTGATTAGTCACTACCAGAATGTTAGCATATCCCTGGGAGTCTGGGTCTAGGGACAGAAAATCGATACACACGAGATCTAGTGGCCCACTGCTGGTAAATTTGGTTCAGTGGTGGAGCTCGCTGTTTGGGTGCTTTGAAACACATTTCCTGATGTGCTGCTCATCTTCTGCAGTCATCCTAGGCCAGCAAAATCCGTCTCGTATGAGCTCCACAGTCTTGTCCACCCCCAGGTGACCTGACTCGTCATGAAGCGATCTAAGCACCATGGCAACATGCTCTCGGGGTAGTACAAGTTGATGTATTTCCTTTCCAAGTTGTCTCTGTACTATACTATAGAGTACTCCATCAGTGATTACTAACTTGTTTGCCTCCCTGTGAAGCAACGTGGCTTCTGGATTAGAGTCTTTGTCGAAACAAAAGGGAATCTCTCCATTCATGGATTTCTTTACTGGAGCAGTCACTGGATCATGGTCTTGTGCTTTGATAAGCTCGGCTTTGCATATCTGGGTCAATCACCCATAGTCAAGATGAGTGGGGAAAACAAAACACTCTGGGAGTGCCTCAGGGGAAACCCCTAAAGACTCAGGAAAGCTGAATACCCCTCCTCCTGCTGACTTCCTACAGGAGATCTGCTTACACAGAGCTTTGACACTGTCAAAGGGCAGGGTTTGCCAATCAGTGTTCTCAGTTAATAAGGGATTGCGTGATAATGCGTCAGCATCAATGCTGCTGCTTCCAGGTTGATACTAGAGAGTGAAGTCGTATGTTGCAAGAGCAGCTAACCACCAATTCAATTCAATTCAATTCAATTTTATTTATATAGCACCAAATCACAACAGAAGTCGCCTCAAGGTGCTTTATATTGTACAGTAGATCGCACAATAATACATACAGAGAAAAACCCAACAATCATATGACCCCCTATGAGCAAGCACTTTGGCGACAGTGGGAAGGAAAAAGGAAAAACTCCCTTTTAACAGGAAGAAACCTCCGGCAGAACCAGGCTCAGGGAGGGGCGGGGCCATCTGCTGCGACCGGTTGGGGTGAGAGAAGGAAAACAGGATAAAGACATGCAGCGGAAGAGAGACAGAGATTAATAACAGATATGATTCGATGCAGAGAGGTCTGTTACCACATAGTGAGTGAGAAAGGTGACTGGAAAGGAAAAACTCAATGCATCATGGGAATCCCCGGCAGCCTACGTCTATTGCAGCATAACTAAGGGAGGATTCAGGGTCACCTGGTCCAGCCCTAACTATATGCTTTAGCAAAAAGGAAAGTTTGAAGCCTAATCTTGAAAGTAGAGATAGTGTCTGTCTCCCGAATCCAAACTGGAAGCTGGTTCCACAGAAGAGGGGCCTGAAAATGACCAGTGGCGTTGAGCTTGGCTGTGGTGAGGATATATGTGAGAGGATTGTTATCTGTCCTCACAGTGATTTGTGCTCCATGCAGGTAGTCATGAAACCTGTGAACTACAGCCCACTTTAACGCTAAAAATTAGAGCTGGTGCACGGGGTAGTTTTTCTCTGATGAGATCAGCTTTCGGCTAGCATAGGCAACTGGTCGCAGCCCTTATGGGTGTTCTTGATTAAAAACAGCACCCAACCCCTGAAGGCTAGCATCTATGTGTAACACATAGGGCTTGGCTGCAAATGCCCAAACAGGTTTATTTGTAAGAGAACGTATAATGTTCTGGAAAGCTCCTGTACATGGAGCATCCCACCTGACAGTTCATTTACCCGATGGTAGGTCTTTTCTGGGACTTTGAAAGTTCTCTTCTTTTTCTGAGTTGATGAAACCTTTACATAGTTCGGTTAAGGGCTTGACAATGATGGAGTAGTCCTTTATGAAGCAACGGTAATACCCACAGAACCCTAGGAAAGACTGCAGTGATGGAAGATCAGTGGGTTGCTTCCAGCGAGCTACTGCCTTGACTTTGCTTGGGTCAGTGGCAATAACTTTCTCAGACACTATGTTTCCAACATAGGTCACTTGTGGCCTACAGAACTGACACTTGTCGATGGATAACTTTAGGCCAGTCTCTTCCAGTCTGTCAAGAACCTTGATTAGTCTCTGTTCATGTTCTGCCAAAGTTCTTCGGAACATGATCAAATCATCAACGTACACTATGACCTCAATCATGTACATGTATCCCGCCGCTTTCTCCATTACTCTTTGAAAGGTTGTGGGAGCTCCTGTGATTCCCTGGGGCATCCTCTTAAATTGAAAGAATCCCAAAGGACATATGAAAGCGGTTTTCTCCTTGTCCTCTTCTGCAATGGAAATTTGGTAGTATCCACTACGCAAATCCAAGACTGAGAACCACCTGCTTCCAGACAAACAGTCCAAAACCTCGTCAATACAAGGAACTGTTTATTGGTCAGAAATAGTTCTGCGATTCAGGGTTCAATAGTCCACACACATGTGCAACTGCCCCGTTTTCCTTCGTGGTAAGACAATGGGGGAAGCACAGGGAATCTTTAATTCTTTTATTATCCCTGCTGCCAGAAGTCCTTGGTGGTGGTGGCGCAAGTCATAAAGATCAGCTGGGGCTACATGGCGGGACCGCTCTCGGAAGGGGGTATGGTCAGCTAGACAGATGTGGTGTTGAACTCCTTTAGCCAAACCCACATCCCATTCATCTGTTGAGAAAACTTTACCTCTCTCTGCAAGTTTCTTACTAAGCCTCTGTTTCCATTCAGCTGGTATAGGAGAGTCTCCAAAATTAAAAAGAGATGAGTCAAGCTTAGGGGAAGCTTTTGTGTTTGGGCCATCAGTCACTATATCAGCTACATGCAGGTGTGCAATCACAGTGCCCATGGGAATGGCAGTGTCTTTTAGTGACTGGTTGCGCATGAGCACCAGAAACTTGTCTCTGTCAAGCATCTTGGACAACAGTATGGTTGGCTGCACTAGCACACTGGGGGGAAGAGCATGTGAAGATGCCTGTTCCGTAATGAGGATGCTGTCTCCAATAGTGTGAATGTCTTTAACTTTACAGATAGCTGTATGTTCTTTCCCAGCTGGAATGACAAGTGGGCCAGGACCAGTCCACCCTCACCTTCTTTTCAGTTGCAGAAAGGTGTCTGATTTTGTAAACATTGGGGCCGACCAGGACAGGTATGGTTTCTGAGCACTGAGGGTCTGGGCACACCAAAGCGAGAACTGGGATAGTCTCAATTTTTCTCTCGTGTCTCTTCAGGGAATTCCAATTCAATTTGAATGTAGCCCCTGTAAGGATAGCTGGTATCTAATTCACTTTGGCCCCAAATATCTAGACCAGTGACCAAGTGTAAAGGCACGTGAGACAAGTGGGTTGAATACCAACTGTCAAAAATGATGGTCACCTGAGAGCCACTGTCCAAGAGGGCAGTGCAAGGCACACCATCTACCTTCACACAGGCTGTGGAGGGTGGCCCTACCAGTCCTTCAGGGAAACTAGGTGTCTGGACATTCACAACACTCTGGTTAACCCCTACATTGGTGGTGGTCGGTTCTTTCGCAGGACTGGGAGTTTTAATACTTTCTCCCTGCTTCCATTGAGCCTGAATGAATTTTTGTATCACTTTGGGGTAATTTTCTGGAGCCTTACACTTGGTAGAGATGTGCCCATCCTCCCCAAAATGATAACAGATAAAGTGTCTGGGATCTCTTAGTGTTCTCGCTCCCCACAGAGGGTGAGGACACTGCAACCCCTTTCGTGAGGTTCAATTCAATTCAATTCAATTTTATTTATATAGCACCAAATCACAACAAAAGTCGCCTCAAGGCGCTTTAGTATTGTACAGTAGATAGCACAATAATAAATACAGAGAAAAACCCAACAATCATATGACCCCCTATGAGCAAGCATTTTGGCGACAGTGGGAAGGAAAAACTCCCTTTTAACAGGAAGAAACATCCGGCAGAACCAGGCTCAGGGAGGGGCGGGGCCATCTGCAGCGACCGGTTGGGGTGAAAGAAGGAAAACAGGATGAAAGACATGCTGTGGAAGAGAGGCAGAGGTTAATAACAGATATGATTCGATGCAGAGAGGTCTATTAACACATAGTGAGTGAGAAAGGTGACTGGAAAGGAAAAACTCAATGCATCATGGGAATCCCCGGCAGCCTACGTCTATTGCAGCATAACTAAGGGAGGATTCAGGGTCACCTGGTCCAGCCCTAACTATATGCTTTAGCAAAAAGGAAAGTTTGAAGCCTAATCTTGAAAGTAGAGATAGTGTCTGTCTCCCGAATCCAAACTGGAAGCTGGTTCCACAGAAGAGGGGCCTGAAAACTGAAGGCTCTCCCTCCCATTCTACTTTTAAACACTCTAGGGACAGCAAGTAAGCCTGCAGAGCGAGAGCGAAGTGCTCTAATAGGGTGATATGGTACTACAAGGTCATTAAGATGGGGCCTGATTATTTAAGACCTTGTATGTGAGGAGCAGGATTTTGAATTCAATTCTGGATTTAACAGGAAGCCAATGAAGGGAAGCCAAAACAGGAGAAATCTGCTCTCTCTTTCTAGTCCCTGTCAGGACTCTTGCTGCAGCATTTTGGATCAGCTGAAGGTTTTTAGGACATCCTGATAATAAAGAATTACAGTAGTCCAGCCTGGAAGTAATAAATGCATGAACTAGTTTTTCAGCGTCACTCTGAGACAGGATATTTCTAATTTTAGAGATGTTGCACAAATGGAAGAAAGCAGTCTTACATATTTGTTTAATATGTGCATTGAAGGACATGTCCTGGTCAAAAATGACTCCAAGGTTCCTCACAGCGTTACTGGAGGCCAAGGTAATGCCATCCACAGTAAGAATCTGCTTAGATACCATATTTCTAAGATTTTCAGGGCCGAGTACAATAACCTCAGTTTTATCTGAATTAAGAAGCAGAAAGTTAGCGGCCATCCAGGTCTTTATGTCTTTAAGACATTCCTGCAGTTTAACTAATTGGTGTGTGTTACCTGGCTTCATGGATAGATAGAGCTGCGTGTCATCTGCATAGCAGTGAAAATTTATGCTATGTCTTCTAATGATGCTGCCTAAGGGAAGCGTGTATATTGTAAACAGAATTGGTCCTAGCACTGAATCCTGTGGAACACCATAATTGACCTTAGTGGGTGAAGAGGACTCTCCATTTACATGTACAAATTGGAGTCTATTAGATAGATATGATACAAACCACTGCAGCACAGTACCTGTAATACCTACAGCATGTTCTAATCGCTCTAATAGGATATTATGATCAACAGTATCAAACGCAGCACTGAGGTCTAGCAGGACAAGCACAGAGATGAGTCCACTGTCAGAGGCCATAAGAAGATCATTTGTAACCTTCACTAAAGCTGTTTCTGTGCTGTGATGAGCTCTGAAACCTGACTGAAACTCTTCAAATAAGCCATTCCTCTGCAGATGATCTGTTAGCTGTTTGACAACTACTCTTTCAAGGATTTTTGATATGAAAGGAAGGTTGGAGATTGGCCTATAATTAGCTAAGACAGCTGGGTCTAGAGATGCTTTTTAAGTAAAGGTTTAACTACAGCCAGCTTGAAGGCCTGTGGTACATAGCCGATTATTAGAGATAGGTTGATCATATTTAAGATCGAAGAATTAATTAATGGCAAGACTTCTTTGAGCAGTTTTGTAGGAATGGGGTCTAAAAGACACGTTGATGGTTTGGAGGAATTAATTATTGAAGTTAACTCAGAAAGATCAATTGGAGAAAAAGAGTCTAACTTAACATCGATGGTACTAAAAGAAGCTGTAGATAATATTACATCTGTGGGATGATTATTGGTAATTTTTTCTCTAATGATAAAAATTTTATTTGTGAAGAAGTTCATGAAGTCATTACTAGTTAACATTAAAGGGATTGTTGGCTCAGTAGAGCTCTGACTGTTTGTCAGCCTGGCTACAGTGCTGAAGAGAAACCTGGGGTTGTTCTTATTTTCTTCAATCAGTGATGAATAGTAAGATGTTCTGGCTTTGCGGAGGGCTTTCTTATAAAGCAGCAAACTATTTCTCCAGGCTAAATGATGATCCTCTAAATTTGTGACACGCCATTTCCTCTCCAGCTTACGAGTTATCTGCTTTAGGCTACGTGTTTGAGAATTATACCACAGAGTCAGGTACTTCTGATTTGAGGCCTTAGTTTTCACAGGAGCTACAGTATCCAGAGTCGTACATAGTGAGGAGGTAAAATTATTAACAAGATAATCGACCTCTGTTGGAGTAGCGTTCAGATAGCTGCTCTGCTCTATGTTGGTACAGGGCATTGAAGATGATAACAGTTAACAGATAACAGATAGGACAGAGATCTGCTTTCTTAGCCTCGCCACTTCTTTCTTTGAAGGTTGGAGGTTTTTGTTTTTTCCCAAGCTTTCTGCTTCAGCATTCACTGTGGCCGCTGCCTCGGGTGAATGGAAACCTGGCACCCGTACTGCAGTGGTGAGCTCACTGACTTGGGTTTTCAGATCTTGTATCTCAACTCTGAGATCTTCCACCTGTGCCCCTGTGGGTTCAGTAGCACTTTTGACATGCAGAGCTTTGTTGGGGTCAAGCCAATGCTGGGAAGCCTCATGCTCCTCTTCAATGCGGACATCATTTAACAGCTGCAGAAAGGTAGGGGGATTACCTCTTTGTTCCCTTAAATGCAAACTTAATAGCATCATTTCTGACCCAGTTGCACCTTTAATGAGCTGATCAAGACATGTTTTGTCTATGAGGGCAGGAGACAGACTTCCCTTTTTGACCACCTGGCTCAAAGATCTCTCCACCCTTCAAAAGTATTCTCAATCACATCAATGTATTCTTGAGGTGTTGCTTCAGGGTTATTAAATCGGACAGCCTGTAAAATCTCCAACACGGGACCCTTTACACTTTCCATTATCCTAATTTTCTTCTCTTTGTCAGGCCGATCATATTCCTCTATCATCAGTCGAGCCTGTAGTATCCAGTTCTTCAACTGCTCCTCTCCTGGGTGTGTGGGAACAATCCCTGAGAAGGTGCGTAACCTCCTGTAGCTGCTATTGTCACTGGCAGGCTTGGAGGTGCTTTGCAGAAGGTCCGATAGGTCTGATGATTGCTTCAGGAGTGGAGGCCTGAAGTGTGGCGGCAAGTCCCAAATCAGTTTGTGGTGCCTGCAAGTCATCTGTGACCACCTGGTCAACTGAACCATCATTCTCCTCTAAGTGGCCGATGATTCTCCAGGGTGAATTACTGCCATCAGCTAGAATGTCCAGAGGAATGGCTTTAGTGTCTACCTTTTCTCTGCATTCAAACAGTCAAACACTTGCTCTGAGGATCATACATCTGTCCTCTAACTTTCACTCATTATTTTCTCGTTTGAACAGTTCAGTCGTAAACTTGAAAAATTCCCTCTCTGTCTATGCTGAGAGCATGGGACATCACTGCAAACATGGATCATGGAGCCCTCTGGATGTGCCCTCTGCACGTAACCAAGCACTGGTGATCAGTACTGCCAGATTGCTGGGGCCCAGCAAAGTCTTGAGGGGGACACTGTGCAGAAGGACACTGGATGGAAGGATGTATGTACATAAAGTACACCTGTGTGCAGTGTTTCCTGCTGGTGTGATGCTCCGAAGTGGACTGCATGTATTTCTGTGTTGTACTTGCAGAGGTAAATTTCAGAGATGTCAACATGAATTAAGCATTCACGTGCTTTCGAGCCTTGTCTCAGTGCCCTGTAGTGTGTGAACTGATTCTTGATGTTGTACTTATGTCTCTTAAACTTATGTAACAACAGATTTAGCTTTTCCAGCCTCTTTCTCATTCTTGTGCTCCTTATCCACTGCTGCTCATTGGAGATAAGTCACTTGACTCTCTGCATTGTACTGGATAGAGACTGGGCAAGAGAGGTCCTTGCACATAAAACATTCTCCATACATGCAGTTTATGTTTTCTGTGTCACATGTGATGGCTTCACAAGGTCATCCTGATTGGCAGTGCTGATCACTTTCAAGTGGTGAACCCAGATTCTCATGCATTTTGCACATGGATGTGTCCCAATCAATCTACATCTTGCACTAGTGATAGCTGGGGACAACATGGGGGGCTAACGAGGAGCTGCCCTTGATATTATGGTATGTCTCTCGGCACGTTTTGCATAGTCTGCGCTTTTCTCTCTCGCTTAGTTCATCGATCCTTTTCTTCCTGCCCGATTTTCGGTCGTCCTTTTCTCGTTCCTTCGTTAGATATCTTTCCCTCCTCTCTGGGTCAGCATCACGTCGAGGATGATAGCACAGCTGCTTTTCTGCAGCATTAAGTGGTGGCTTGGCTCCCTGTCAGTATTTATCCATATCATGAAACTGAACATATAGCCACATGGCATCCTTGCTAATAGCATGAGAACACAGCACATATAATGATTTACCAAAATAAATACTGTAGCCATAGCTGCCCCCGGGGCAACCCACAACCGTAGCTTGCCTCCACCAGGGTGTGAATGTGAGCGTGAATGAATAATGGCATTGTAAAGCGCTTTGGGTGCCTTGAAAAGCGCTATATAAATCCAATCCATTAACATTATTATTATTATTATTATTATACTGCATATTTTGTCTTCCTATGGCTTTTAGAAGATCCAGCTGCATAGATGGGATACATAGCCACAAAAATGGGAAAAAAAATTCTTTAGGGTTTTATTCATTATGTCAGCGGTCCCCAACCCCTGGGCCTCGGACCGGTCCCGGTCCGTGAGTCGTTTGGTACCGGGCCGCGAGAGTTGAGGCTCAGGTGTGAAATGTGTGGTTTTCAGGGTTTTTATCGGTTTTCAGCGTTATTTTGTTATTGTTTTTATCGTTAACTCGGTTTTCCTGGGTCTTTTCGCGTGTGTTATGAATAAATCTTCTTTTTTTCGGTACCGGCACTAGTTTTATTTTGTTGTATTTATCCGCGACACCTTATTGCCGTTCCGTGAAAATATTGTCGGGTATAAACCGGTCCGTGGCGCAAAAAAGGTTGGGGACCGCAGCATTATGTCATAAGTGTAATGTTATAGAGTGAGGACAGGTGACAAATACTGTTCTTCCAGACAGTTTTTATTAATCTTTCATTGTAGATATATATATATATCTCCCTCAGCACAGAGCTCTGAGGGATACAAAGGAACATTAGTATCCAAGATGGCGCCAGTGTGCACGGCAGGCCGTCCTCATCTCTGATCTTTCTTTTTGATTGTTGTGTATTATTCACCCTACTTTTGGTACTATGGCTCTCTGATGGCAACGCACTAATTACCTACGATTGGCTAACCCTGTTAAACCTTCGACCCCATTACTATGGGGTCGAAGGGAGCCGGACCCTTACTGGAACTTAGGAGATGCTACTTTGCCGCATATTTACCCTTTCACTGGTGCACATCGTCTGCCTCTACCTTCCCTGCCTAAGAGGCGCTATAGGAAGCGAGGCAAATGGAGTGGGTTCCGTGTTCGCTTTAAGGTCTACCTTAAGGCACATGCTGTGGCTAACTCCTATCCTACTTTGGATATTTTACAACCTCCTTTCTCCATTCTGGACTGGCTGTCCTTCAGACTGATTAATCATCGTTGGATTTGTCCATTAGGACGACAATCTTACCCGGCTCGCCCAGTGGTTTGTTCGCCTGCTCGAACTATAATTATTGGACCTATCATTACTAGTGGGCTGTGTCCCGACTGCCTTGAAACACGCGACAGTGCAGCCTGTTCTAAAAAAAGCAGCCTTGACCAGAATGATCCTGCAAACTATAGACCAATCTCCAAACTCCCATTCTTATCTAAAGTACGAGAGAAAATTGTCTTTTTGCAAATACAGGCCTACTTAAACACAAAGAATATAAGTGACAAATTTCAATCTGGCTTTAAACCACGTCACAGTACTGAAACGGCTCTGCTGAGGGTCTTCAACGATCTTCTTTTAATTGCTGACTCAGGTCGCCCCGCTGTTTTAATTTTATCAGATTTGTCCTCAGCTTTCGATATGGTAGACCATGATATTCTTTTAAGGAGGCTAGAACATGCAGTAGGCATTAAGGGTTCTGCCCTTAACTGGTTTAAATCCTATCTCTCATTTAGGTTTTTTTCGGTGACGATGGGATGTTACTCGTCCACCGTGGCCCCTCTTTGTTGTGGTGTGCCCCAGGGGTCTGTGCTGGGCCCTTTGTTGTTTTCTTTGTACATGCTACCTCTGGGCTCTATTTTTTGATAAATATAAAATCTCTTACCACTGTTATGCTGGTGACATTCAAATTTTTCTTTCAACTGACTGATGATTTGTCATCTTCACTGGACTGCTTGTTAGATTGCATGAAAGAGGTCAAGGACTGGCTTTTGGCCAATTCTCTTATTTTGAATGAAAACAAAACTGAGATTGTGGTGTTTGATAGGCATATCCCTCGGGACCAGTTAGCCATTCTATTTGGTCCCCTTGCCAGCTTCCTCTCTGACACGGTAAGCAATCTAGGTGTTTTCCTGGATAGTTTGTTTAAGCTTGATAAACAAGTGTCCTGAGTAGTCAAATCTGGCTTTTACCAATTGCGCCAAATCTCTAAGGCTAAGCCTTACATACAGCGCAATAACCTTGAAAAACATATCCATGCTTTTGTGACTTCCAGATTACACTACTGCAATTCCCTTTACTTTGGTCTTCAATCCATTCATCTCCATAGACTTCAGCTTGTTCAAAATGCTGTGGCTCGTCTCCAAACCGGAACTGGAAAATTTGCTTCCATTACTCCAGTTCTTGTTGAGTTACATTGGCTACCCATCAAATATCGTATCGATTTTAAAATCTTGTTGCTTACTTTTAAAATTATAAATAACATTGCGCCTAGCTATCTTGCCGACCTTCTTAGCTTGTATACTCCTAGTCGAGCCTTAAGATGATCTGGTCAATTACTCTTGGTCCAACCTAGGTCCCGCCTGAAGACCAGGGGCGATCGTGCTCTTGTCTCAGCTGCACCGAACCTCTGGAATTGTCATGTCCGGTGAGGCAGACGTGTGGGGTTGGAGAATTAGGACCCAAGATGCAGGTAGCTGAGATTTGAGTGAGTTTATTCATGAAGCGGAATACAAACAGAAGTGGCAAAGGTGTGGACGGAAACTAAGCAAAACCTAAACTGGAGAAAGCTAACAAAACGTAGACACAAAGGTAACTGGAGCTGCGCAGGGCACTGGCTCTCCCCAGGCAGTGCTAACACGGTGCAGTTCTCAGGGGGCTGCTTAGCCTTGAGGGGTCCAGAGTCAGCTGAGGACTGAGACCTAGCCTCTGGGGAGGCCCTGGAGTGAGCAACTGTACCTAAAGCAGCTAGGTCGTGAGAAACACTCAGGGTGGGAATGAGACTTTCTCACTGCATAGAAACAGTGGGTGGCTGAGTGGCTGACAGAACTGAAGAGGGAGCTACAGGTAGCGGGGACATTGGAGACTGAGCTAGTGGCTGCTGAGCAGGTGACTCAGCTAGTGGCGACTGAACAGGAGACTCTGGAGACTGAGCGAGTGGCACCTGAGCAGGAGAGTGAACTAAAGGCAGCTTAGCTGGGGACTGAACTGCGGGAAACACTGGAGACTGAGCTGAAGACTGCTGGGCGCAGCTAGCTGGGGAGCTAACTGAGCTCGTGGCTGGGCAGCTAACTGAGCTGAGGGCAGCAGAGCAGTTGACTGAAATAAAGACAGCTGAGCCAGAGACTGAACAGGTGATGAGCAGTTCTTATTATCAATTGCTGCACAAAACACAGCCCCTGAATAAACAGTCCCGCAGTCCAAACCAGTAAAAATTTCTACTCACCACAGCCGGCCACTCTAAAATCCCGGGGTCTGACTGTGGCGAGAGGCATTGACAGCGTGAACGTCGCTTCCTTTTGGAACCTGGAGCGGAGTTTGTAGAGGTGACCGGAGAAGGCGCAGAGATAGAGGCCGGCTCCTCATCCTCTGTCCACATCGCAGCCAAGAAAAAGGCTGGCGAACGGCAGGCGGGGCAGGATGTGGAAGGGGGGTTATTCTGTGGGAGCAGTGTGGAGATGTCGCTCCCTTGTGCGGGCTGCTGCTGCGCCATGGCGAGCTCTGTGTGTGTCGCGGCTCCATGGCGAGCTCTGACCGCGGCTGCTGTGGCTTTGGTGTGGACTCCCAGGAGGGGATGACTTCATGTGCTCGTGTCACCTTCCGAGCTTTATGCAGTTCGTTCGTTAATCCAGAAAATCCAGAAAGTTGGTGAAAATGGGGATTGCCCACGAGAATTGCCTCAATGGCATTAATCCCCACCGCCTTAGTCCTGGAATCCGAGGCACTGGCAATTCACCTCACCAGATTCTGTACCCGGAGAAGGTCCTCACGGGCGGAGCCTGCGGGGCCCATACTGGCTGGTTCGTACTGTCACGTCCAGTGAGGCAGATGTGTGGGGGTGGAGAATTAGGACCCAAGATGCAGGCAGCTGAGACGCGAGTGAGGTATTCATGAAGTGGAATACAAACAGAAGTGGCAAAGGTGTGGACGGAAACTAAGCAAAACCTAAACCGGAGAAACCTAACAAAACGCAGACCTGAAACGGCGAAGCAGGGAGACCTGGATGGATGACACAGACTGAAGCAGGGAATGAACACAGATGACGGTGGGAGATAACGCAGACAAACCAGCAACTAACAGAGGAGAACACAAGGCTTAAATACACAGAGGGATAACGAGGGAATGAGACACAGAAGGAGAACACAGCTAGGAGTAACTGACAAGACGAGACAGTGGAAGCAAAACTCAATGTATTTACATAGGACACAGACTTTCAAAGTAAAACAGGAAACATAACAGACGCAGGGGGGATCAGCAACCATGGAACACAGAAACAGAAACCAAAAGACTAGAAAAGATAAACAATGACAAAATCAAAGTTCAATAATGATACAAAAACTCAAAACACTGGGTCACTGACCCAGGACCATGAGAGGAATAGTCTTCCTGTTAGTATTCGTGCCTCGGACTTTATTCAGTCTTTCAAAACACGGTTGAAAACATACTTATTTAATTTGGCATTCCCCGCTAGCTAGTGCCCTTATTTCATCTATTTTAACCTTTTTACATTTTAACCTTCTTCCTACATTTTAACATTATTGTTTCTAGATATTATTTTATATTTATGAATTGACTCTATCTCTTAAACGTGGCCCGACATCTATTTTATTTAGCCCATACTCCTGGTTTAATTAGTGCTTCCCATCTGTTAGTATTAGTACTAGTGTTTGTTTTTTGTACTTGTACTGTTAATGTTTTATAACAATGTGTTATTGCATTATTGTGAAGCACTTTGGTATACCTTTGGTTTTAAATGTGCTATATAAAAAAAATTGTATTGCATATTATGTATATACATATATGTATGTATATATATATATATGTATATGTATATGTATGTATATATATATATATATATATATATATATATATACATATAAAAAAAAAAACACCCAGCGCGCCCCTGCGGGCGGTTTATCCTTCAAGCTCGGGTCCTCTACCAGAGGCCTGGGAGCTTGAGGGTCCTGCGCAGTATCTTAGCTGTTCCCAGGACTGCGCTCTTCTGGACAGAGATCTCCGATGTTGTTCCCGGGATCTGCTGGAGCCACTCGCCTAGCTTGGGAGTCACCGCACCTAGTGCTCCGATTACCACGGGGACCACCGTCACCTTCACCCTCCACATCCTCTCGAGCTCTTCTCTGAGCCCTTGGTATTTCTCCAGCTTCTCGTGTTCCTTCTTCCTGATATTGCTGTCATTCGGAACTGCTACATCGATCACTACAGCCGTCTTCTTCTGTTTGTCTACCACCACTATGTCCGGTTGGTTAGCCACCACCATTTTGTCCGTCTGCATCTGGAAGTCCCACAGGATCTTAGCTCGGTCATTCTCCACCACCCTTGGGGGCATCTCCCATTTTGACCTCGGGACTTCCAGGTTATACTCGGCACAGATGTTCCTGTACACTATGCCGGCCACTTGGTTATGGCGCTCCATGTATGCCTTGCCTGCTAGCATTTTGCACCCTGCTGTTATGTGCTGGATTGTCTCTGGGGCATCTTTACACAGCCTGCACCTGGGGTCTTGCCTGGTGTGATAGACCCCAGCCTCTATGGATCTTGTACTCAGAGCTTGTTCTTGTGCTGCCATGATTAGTGCCTCTGTGCTGTCTTTCAGTCCAGCTTTGTCCAGCCACTGGTAGGATTTCTGGATATCAGCCACCTCCTCTATCTGCCGGTGGTACATACCGTGCAGGGGCCTGTCCTTCCATGATGGTTCCTCGCCTTCCTCCTCTTTCTTGGGTTTCTGCTGCCTGAGGTATTCACTGAGCACGCTGTCAGTTGGGGCCATCTTCGTGATGTATTCGTGGATGTTTCTTGTCTCATCCTGGACTGTGGTGCTGACACTCACCAGTCCCCGGCCCCCTTCCTTCCGCTTAGCGTACAACCTCAGGGTGCTAGACTTGGGGTGAAACCCTCCATGCATGGTAAGGAGCTTTCTTGTCTTGATGTCAGTGGCTTCTATCTCCTCCTTTGGCCAGCCTATTACCCCAGCAGGGTACCTGATCACGGGCAGGGCGTAGGTGTTGATGGCCCGGATCTTGTTCTTACCGTTCAGCTGACTCCTCAGGACTTGCCTGACCCTCTGCAGGTACTTGGTGGTTGCAGCTTTCCTAGCGGCCTCTTCATCGTTCCCATTCGCCTGTGGGATCCCCAGGTACTTGTAACTGTCCTCTATGTCTGCAATGTTGCCTTCTGGTAGTTCAATCCCCTCAGTTCTGACTACCTTCCCTCTCTTTGTTACCATCCGACTACACTTCTCCAGCCCGAATGACATTCCAATGTCATTGCTGTATAGCCTGGTAGTGTGTATCAGTGAATCGATGTCTCGTTCACTCTTGGCATACAGCTTGATGTCATCCATGTACAGGAGGTGGCTGACAACCGCTCCATTCCGTAGTCGGTATCCGTAGCCAGTCTTGTTAATGATCTCACTGAGGGGGTTCAGGCCTATGCAGAACAGCAGTGGGGACAGAGCATCTCCTTGGTAGATCCCGCACTTGATGGTGACTTGTGCTATGGGCTTGGAGTTGGCCTCTAGGGTTGTGTGCCACATTCCCATTGAGTTCCTGATGAAAGCTCTTAGGGTCCTGTTGATCTTGTACAATTCTAGGCATTCCAGTATCCAGCTGTGGGGCATTGAGTCATAGGCCTTCTTGTAATCAATCCAGGCTGTGCACAGGTTGGTCAGTCTGGTCTTGCAGTCTCGGCTGACTGTCTACCAGTAGCTGGTGTTTTGCGCCTCTGGTATTCTTGCCAATCCCTTTCTGTGCCCCGCTCATGTATTGACCCATGTGCCTGTTCATCTTAGCCGATATGATGCCTGACAGGAGCTTCCATGTAGTACTGAGGCAGGTTATTGGTCGGTAGTTGGATGGGACCGGTCCCTTCTTGGGGTCCTTGGGGATCAGGACCGTCCGACCTTCGGTTAGCCATTCCGGGTGTCTCTCGTTAACTAGCAGCTGGTTCATTTGTGCTGCCAGACGCTCGTGGAGTGCAGTCAGCTTCTTCAGCCAGTAGGCGTGAACCATGTCGGGCCCTGGTGCTGTCCAACTCTTCATACTGGAGACCCTTTCTTGGATGTCTGCCACTGTGATGGTTACTGGACCCTGTTCAGGGAGGTCGCTATGGTCTGCCCTCAGATCCACTAGCCACTGAGCATTGCCGTTATGGGTTGCGTCCTTCTCCCATATGCTCTTCCAGTATTGCTCCGTCTCCAGCCTTGGTGGTGCTGTTCTGTTATTGTTCCCTTGCCACTGAGAGTACACCTTTGCTGGTTCTGTGGAGAACAGCTGGTTTATTCTCCTGCCTTCTATCTCTCTGGTGTACCTCCTCAAGCGGCTGGCCAAGGCTGTGAGTCTTTGCTTGGCAGTTTCCAAGGCCTCAGGTATGGACAGCTTGCTGTATTTCTTATGCACCTTCTTTGTCGCGCCTTTCTGCAACTCCGTTAGTTGGCTAACCTCCCTTCGTGCTACTTTGATCTTGCCCTCTAGCCTCCTTCTCCATGGAGGGTACTGCCCCTTGTGGCTGTTCAACTTGTAGCCAAGCATCTCACTGATCACTGCTGCCGTAGTGTAGATCAGCTTGTTAGTGTCGGTAATCGTGGTTGTAGGTATCATCCGTAGTGCTGCATTAACATCATCTAGCAGACCTTCTGAGGGTACTTCACGTAACCGGCTAGGGGGGGTCCAGGTTTCAAGCTTGGCCATGATCCTATCTTTCAGGTCAGTTCCTCTCGCACTCAACTCTCCTATCGCACTTGGGGCTATGTACCCAATCTCGGGTGGGGGTGATGATATCTCCCCCCTGACCTGGCGTCCTGACTCCTCCTTGCCGTAGCATTTTTTATGTTGTACCTCGTCAATCTCTAGCTGTGAGAGCAGTCCCTTCTTTCGAATGTTGGAACACTGAGCTACTAGTTGTTTCGCCGTCATTGTGGATGTTGGGTATCGAAGAATCCATAGGTCCCTCATCCTATTCATGTAACCCCTTCCGCCAGGGTTACTTGCGTAGTAGCATTCCAACAACGCCCTGTTTTCGTCTCTTGCCCACCGATGCCTTCTTGTTCCAGTAGCCCACTTGTCGTCAGGGTGCCCTGGTTCCTCAACACCTGACGCGGACCTTGTTGATCCGGGCGACGTCCGAGCCGGCATGCCTTCATATTTATCTGTCTCGCTCATGTCTGCGGTAGGCTCACTTTTAGCATAGGGGGTCTAGCCTTAGGACCCTTACTGGATACAGACGCCCCAGGCAGGAATCGAACTTGCGATCTTCTGCTCCAAAGGCGTGTAGTTTAACCACTACGCTATCCAGCTGCTATATATATATATATATATATATTTATTTATTCACAGGAGAGATCAATTAGATCAGTGGATCAGTGTGTGATGTATTTTACAGTTAATCTTCCTGAGAAATAATAAATATAATTTCCAGGGAACAGAAATGCACCCATCGGATGGAATGAAGTGTCTAACTCTATAACTATGTAAACATTCTTTTTTTTTTTTTTTTTTTTTTTTTATTAACCTGTCCCGTTTGGTTCTTTTCCCATCAGAATTATTGTCTAAAGGCGAAGAAAGATGCCCAACGGATTTACTTTACCAAATGGACTATCCCAGCCTTGCCGTAATGGTCCATTTGATTCACCTTTTATTGTTTATTTTATTTTCACTTGCTGAATACGGGACAGACTTGACTGGTGGAAAGAAAGGGGAGAAAGAAAGAGGGAAAGAAAAAAAAAAAAAAACATGAGAAGAGGGACGGGGAAAAAGGGCAAAAAACAAAAACCAACAGAATAAGCAGACAAAAAATACATATATCGATCACCTGGATCACCTGTTGAGAAAGAAAAAAGAAAGCAAGCAGAAGAAAACGAGAGTAATAAACAAGATCACAATGATATATGGGAATATGACAGTAAATACTAAATATTAAACATTATTGTGCAGCACGTGAGATCGACAGCGCACAGTGTGCTTTGAGGTAGGAGCCAAAAAGGGTGTAGTTTGTGTGTGTGATCACCTGTGTGTACACCTGTGAGCATGAACGCGCTTGTTTTTAAAAGGTTCCTTCATGTAATGATCTGCTAGAGGGTGTGGGGGGCCACTGCCCCGACCTCCAGGGCATGAAGCAGGTATGGAGGAGATCAAAACTCCAGACATCCAGAGGCCCCCAGAACACAAGAGACCAAGGAAGACCAACAGAGGGGCAGCCGCGCCACTATCCCAGAAAGAGCTGAGGAGAGTCCCAGATGAGGGGTCACTCAGCAGCCGCGGAGCAGAAGCCAGGGGGGGTTGCAGTGACGTGCCCGTGAGCTCCGCCGGCAGCCAGCTGTGCCTGAGTGACCGAGCCCCGGGCCGAGAGGCCAAGGGCACCCCATCCCCGAAGTGGCCCGAGCGAGCCCCAGGCTCCATGCCCCGATAAGCAGCCGCCAAGGAGTGGGCCGGTGGGTACCTGGGCGCCCACCCCTGGACACAAAGAACCACCAACGCACCGATGTCTGAGGGCGTCTGCCACCGGCAGGGGAAGTGGTGGGGGGAGATAGGCCTCCAAACCTTGGAGGGCCTGAGATGTCCCCAGAGAGGTGGCGTCTGATACCCAACCTGACATATAGACACAGACAAACAGGCACACACAGATACAAACATCTATTCCCACCCTCATGCTCTCATATACAATTACTCAACACTCACCCAACGTGGAGACAGACATAGAGAGACACTGTACATACAATCACACTCCCCAAGCGTACTCTAAGCCCCGGGTCTAGGTACCCTTGCCCCTGGATGGGGAAACTGCGCACAGACCCAGGTGGTGTTACCCTTTTCCCTGCGGTGGGGAGAAGCAGACTGCCCCGACTCCGCAGCAGCAGACCCCAGTTGGACGGCCAACTCCTCCTCCTAGCCCCCCCGCTCCAGCAGGCCGCAGAGAACGGGGGTGTAGGAAGACTCCAAACCTCCCTCCACCCGCTCATATGTAGTGTTGATGTATGTGTGTTCTAAGGTGCATTTAAAACCCAGGAGGGCATGGAGCTACCTGCCAGAGCAGCAGGTAAGCGTATAGCCCCTCCTGCTAGCCCTCAATGTCTACGTGTATTTAAAATTGAGAGGTGGGCAACGACGCCAGGGGTGAGGTGTACACCCTGATGGTAATTTGGAATCCGTGTAGCGTGCCCACCCCCAAGATCCTATATGTATGAGTAATGAGAGTGTGAGTAATGTGAATGTCTAAGGTGTGGGATAAAATTGAGGCAGAGGCAGCCAGAAGGGGACAGAGGGGGGGGATGTCTCCTCTGCACCCTGGTGACACACCCCTACCCCAAGGCCCTGCATGTGTGGGTGATTGTGGTGGAGCGGGAAGAGGGAGGCAGCTGGAGATGGGGAGGGAAGGAAGGGAGGGGGAAGTGACCCCTCCCTGGGGCCAGCTCCCCCGCTGACCCCAGTAGGCACCCCCATACTCTGCAACCCGCCAGGGAAAGGGGGGCCCAGGCCCATCCGGACCGGGGCCCAGTGCAGCAACGCCGCCCGGCCCCACAGAGCCCGGGACAGTCCACCTGACCCCACCACAGAGAAAACTGCACCCACCCCATCATCCACTCATCTTCCAGACTACACAAGACAATAGACGCCCAGGCTGAGATCTTCCTCCACCTCTCCTATATCTCCCCCTCCTGCAGAGAGAGTTCCTGAAGAGAGGAAATCTCCTGCAGGATGTGACAACCTCCCCCACCAGTTGAAGAGCCCCCCCAGGTGGTTCGATGCACAGGCAGCACCCTGCGCCAGGACTGGGCCCCCATACACCCACCCGCCCACAACCCCGGCAACACACCAACCAGGACCCAAGCCCCTGAGGCTTGGCCAGGGCCCCAGCCCAGAGACGGAGTGCCCCCAGAACCTCACGCCCATCCCGGACCCATGTATGTAAACATTCTTGTATTTACAGGATAACACACCCTCATACAGATTTAGTATTCTACCTCATGTTTCACACAGCATCCAAAATTTTTGTTGCTAATTTTGGCCATTTGGGGGAAGTGCAACTGTCTGCAACAGCAACACAGACCGTTTTTGAGAACTGAGACAGTGAGCTCAAAGACAGTAAAGTTTGCTGTCACGCTGAGAGTAACTACTTTACACTACACGGTGTTGGAATCATTGTTGGTAAAAAAAATTTTTTAAAATAAAAACCTTGTTGGATTAACATGAAATCCACACGGTCGCATGACAATAAAGTTATGTTTAGTTAACCTTAAAAACTGCACAGTTTTTATATGTTAAATGATGTTTATTTGTTATTTGTCTTTAAGGTTATATTAAAATAACACAAAAATGTTTGTTTACATTTAAACTTTTTCATGTTGAGTGTATTTAGTTACTTTATGTTAAACCAATGTAACTGTTTCATTTTAATAATTATTAATTCTATTATATCTGTTAAACCATATTTTACATATTTAACATCACATATTTTCATATAATTCAGTTGTTTTTTTAAACATCAGTGACTCTATTTTAGGTGCCCGTGATATCTGAGGCAGCTCATCAAAATGTCAACAACTAAATTAAAATAAGTTCAATGACAAAAATGAAGTATTCTGAGTTCTACTCACCAAATACTGAAATCCTCTGTAGATTACTCAAAGTGTTCTTCGAAAGCTTTGAGCAGAGAAATAGACATCTACATCAATGCAAGGTGTTAATTCTGTATAAGACCTTATAATGTTATTTATAATCAGTGAAATACATAATTAATGCTCACAACAGTACAGCACCTGAATAGAAGTCAGTAACGAGGAACATGGCATGCCGTGTATCTATAAAGCAACAAAATGAAATGTTCTTTGTAGTAGGAACACCAAGTCATCACTAAATAGACAATAGAAAAACTGACTGTCACTAGCAGGACTTTTATTGTAATTAACTTAAAACATTATTGCTGGTCACCCACTGTCACTACATATAATGGGTGGAATATGTAAGAGGCGAGGAGCATCCTGAATGCTGAGCATGCTGTTTATTGTCCTACAAAATGAAAGCATGGCCAGGTCTAAATATGGAGCTAACCTGAAGCGTAGATTAGCTGGAAGCTCAAAGGTTTCTTTTCATTTGTTTTAATATATTTTTGAGGCTTGCAAACAGGATACAGACTACATCATCCTGTCAGCATACGTGTTTCTAGTGGCTGATGTGCTGGTAATGTTACTGCTTCCAACAGAGCAGTGCCGGCTTCATTTTTATTTTCTTCCATTTATTAAGCAGTTTAAGGTTCGAGTTAATAACGGCGCCGTGTCTTTCCCTTCGCTCAGGAAGCCGAATGAACAAAAGAGCACCTCACCCAGGTGGCAATCACCTTTATCATGAGAGATAAAAACTGAATGTTAATACGATTGGTCCAAAAGTTGGGGGATGGCTGTGGTTTAAACTGGGCCCCCAGTATTTGGCTCTTCGGCCCATGTCCTCCAGTCAGGCCTGTAGAGGTAGAGAGAGGGGGAGAGACAGTGGGAGAGTGGGACACCAGAATTTATAGAGTTGTTTTCACCTGGTGGTGTTAGTGCGTGCCAGTCTACTTCCAAGCTCCAGTGTGGCTCTTTGTCCCAGTGTGGTGTGTAATATAGATCTCCATTCTCTTCTCTACACTCTATTCTACAATACACATGTGTGCAGTAAAGGATGAAACATAAATGTGTGATGTCTGGCTCTGTTCTAGCAGTGGCGTGTCTAGAAAATTTTTGTTGGGGGGGGGCCAGGTAGAGGCACAGATTTGGAGAAGGGTGGCAGATGTAATTGGCAGATAATGTTAAAAAAAAAAAATCTACCAACCGTTAACCATCATTCAATAACCCTGTAAACCTAATAACTGAATTTGCTTCTGACTCTTATTAGAATGAGGTTTTAACCACTACGGTGCAAAGTTTTTAGATACTGCGTTGATGAAGTACAAGAGATACAATCAGTGCTTTGTCAGTGTTTACTCAGCATTCAAGGACAGCAATATTTGCATAGTATTTTTACTGACATATAGGGCACATATGTTTTGGGCAAAAACATTTTTGAATATTAAAATACGAACATTTTTAACATACAATTGGCAAATTAGCCAATGCAAAACTTTATCTGCCTATTAAAAAAAGAAGATAATCTTCTTACAAACTGGTGTTTGATTTTGAAACAGGGAAAAAGTGGGGAAACAAATGAAAAGACTAACATTTGAATGAAACCTGAAAGCAAGTAAATACTTTCTATGCTGCCTTATGATAAACTTTGGTAATATTGATGTATAAAGAACAACACTGGCTGATGATGAAATACAGTCAGCTGGCATGGTGACACTGCCAGTATTAACCTGCAGGGCTGGACTGGGACAAATTTTGACCAGAGACCGGCCCACCAGGTATTAAAGCCATAAAGCCTTTGAATGAAAACAAACGCTGTTGTGACAGTGATGTACACTGTCTTGTTGGTATATGTATGATCTCTATAAATTTTACGTCAGATAAAAACTTTGTTCGCAAGATTCAGATAATTATTTAATAAAAGCTAGATATTTTAAATGAGAATAAGAAAGAAAAGTATTTCCTTGTGCCCCCCTTTCCCTGTTAATGCCCCACCTGCCCCCCTGGCATAACTTTGCTAGATCCGCCCCTGCACAGTTACCAGCTGTCAGCTACTTAGAAAAGGATCCTGGTGTTATTTGTCTCTCAGAAACAGTTCATAACTTCCCTTCAACTCATCCATGTCACCTAAAAGGTAAACCTGTTTCTCCATCACCTGTTCAGCTCTGATGATTCAGTAAGGACATCTCCTGGTTTCATCTTCATGTTTCCCTCTCACCACATATCCAAACCGACATCATGACCAGCAGCTTTTACAGCTGTGGCTCCAGCAAACATCAGCTGATACTAGAAAGAAATATTAAATAAATTCTAACAACAGCTGATCAAGCTTAAACGTGCTGCTGTTGTTTAGCGCGACATCCGCTGGTTTCCTCTTTCTGGCGCAAAGTGAGCGATAAACAAACAAAAAAGAAAAGCCGATCAGCTGATCATTGATCAGTTTCATGATTGAAGTAGCAACAGGAGAGGGAGGGGGAGAGAATGAGAGAAGAGGAGGCAGCTGTGCAGCAAAGACACAGAATAACTCCAGCTTTGTGTCTTTTTTTCATTCTAGCTGAAGTTCGGGACAAACTGCGTCTCTTCTCAGCTCAATACAAAACCTGTAATATTTTCTCTGAATGAGGGACCATTCCATTTTTAAGGAGCCGTTGGCAACTCTACTAACTAAATTTATGAATAAAATAAAGTTCACCATCAGTAACATCATAGCACCCGCCCAGCTGTATAGAAACTCCATCATGCTAGCTAGCACGCAGTACGAGTTATTGTAACTGACTGTAAAAAGTCAGCACAACAAAAATAAACTCCACCTAAACTTGGTTTATATCTGACCCAGATAGACTGCAGGTCATAACTTCTTACCTGAAGTTCAGTTCACCTGACAATCGGACTGGCGGCCGCCTCGGGTCTCTCCTCCTCCTGCCTACCCTTCCATCATCCACCTGCTAGCCGCCGTGGAAGCTCCGCCATGCTCGATGGCCAGTCCAGCTATGTTAAACTGTTAATCTTTCGCCGAAAAACTGTTTTCTGTGGCGCTGTCTTTCGTGCTTGGCTCTCCTACCTTTGCTAACATGATGCTCATAGCGCAGAAGCCGATGCTGCATTCACTTACACTCGGATATCTGAGCTTCACTGTGAAAACATAATCGTACATTTGATATTTCATTGGATTTTATTGTTTTGGCTTCGGGGTGGCACCTGGGGTGGCCAGTCTGGTTGGGGGGGGTGGCCTGTGCCCCCTCAGGTCACCCCGCTGGACACGCCACAGTGTTCTAGAGTGGTTTTCATCTTACATATCTGATAGGAGTTTTAGTGCACCTGCAAACCAGATTATGTCTGAATCTGCAGAGCTGCTGTGTGGAGTTCCTCAGGGCTCCATGTTGGGGCCTATTTTGTTCTTAATTTACATTCTTCCTCTAGGCCAGCTAATACAGCAGTTTCCTGATGTATCTTATCATCTTTTTGCTGATGATGTTCAGCTATACTACTCATTTAAGCCTCTGAAGTTCATAAATTCTCCGCTTTGATCGACAGTTTAACAAACATTAAGCAATTGTTGAACAACAATTATTTACAGCTAAATCCAGACAAAACTGAAAGTTTGATTATTGCACTGGACAGAGCAATTGTCTGTCTGACGTTAAACAGGGACTGGGTGATTTAGGTTCCTCACAGAAGTGTAGCCTCAGAAATGTAGGCGTTATTTTTGATGAAGCTTTTTCATTGTAGCAAACCTTAAATCAGACAGTATGAACTGCTTTTTTCATTTGAGGAACATCTCAAAAGTTAGATCAATGGTGTCAACAAGTGAACCTGACATGATAATCCATGCTTTTGTCTCTACAAGACTCAAATACTGTAATAGTCTGTTAATTTGTCTAAACAAGAAAGGGTTGGCTTGTTTCCAGGTTGTTCAAAACTCTGCAGCGAGACTGCTGACTCGCTCAAACAAAGGAGCCTGTTGTAAAGTCGCTACATACACTGGCTACCAATCAGATCTAGGTTCCATTTTAAAATTTTAGCTTTAATCTTTGGAGCACTACATGGACAGGAATGCACTTCCTCTATTTCTACGGAGTTTGGACTCTGGAGACCTTCAAAAAGACATTTTTATTTCAAAAAGCTTTGCATCAGACCGGGGCTTTTATGATGTATTTATGACTGTATTGTGTTTTTGTTACCTCTCTTGTGAAGCATTTTGTGACATCCGTCCGTGAAATGTGCTATATAAAGAAACTTTCCTTATGTTACTTTACTTAAAATTATGAGGCAGTTGTGAAATATAAAATAATGGGGCACATGTGTATTAAAGATAAAAAATAAATTCTAACAGCAGCCACGCTAATGTTAATGAAACTACTTTTTAGGACAAGAATAAAAATTAAATGTATAGAAGCGCAAACATCCCAAACATACGACCTTACATAAACTTATGTTTCCTTTATGATGTGGCAGCAGGCATGTTTCAACAAGCCGGCTGTGTCCCCGCTACATTATCTTGTGTAATGAAGACAGTGCTGGTACTACAGGTTATTACAGACACTGCTGAAAGTGTGCCATGGTCTGTGAATTTAGGTTTAAAAAAATGCAAACAATCTTAAATAACATTATATTAGGTTATTACTAATTTGATTATGACATCATTTTATATCAGTTAGCGTTAGCTAACCTCACATGCCTTTCATGTTGCTCGATAACCATACCCAGCACATACCAGTAAAAACATGTTACCTCAGTAAAAGGGTCTGCACACTCTTACTGGGATTATAGCTTCACATTTTTATTGACTTTCAAAGTGTAGAAGTCCAAACTGCAGGAACATTTCCAAAGCAGACAAAAAATGACTGTTTTGGATGAAAATGTCTTTTCCAGGGGGTGGAGCTTCTGGAGAAAACATGACTGCTTTGTTTCATTTGAACATAATTCATTCTAATACACTGAACACACTTAATATACAAATGTCTAAGTTTAGATGAGAAATTTAACTGAGTCAAGTTGGATATACGTGGTCCTTTATATGCAATTTTTTTCCATTGTGGTAATAATAATAATAATAATAATAATAATAATAATAATACAGTTGCTGTTTTCAAACTGGATACTGTTGCTGAGGCAGAGCTGTGGGGGGACAGGAGCAACAGGATAAAAAGGGCTAAGGATAGGTGGTAGGAAAAGAGGGAGGAGGAGGAGTGCATCATCACAGAAGAGAGACAGACGGGTGAGAGAGGTAGACATTTGATGGGGTGGAACGTGAATGGAGTGGATTGGCTGGAGAGATGGTGGAGGGGTTAGAGCAGTGGAGTCAAGCTGCTGTCTGGCCTAATGTACTCGCAGTGTGATTGGCTGGGATTGCAGACCTGCACACCTGATACCAGGCTCTGCTCTAATCGTCCTTTTCCTGTAGCTGGGCTCGGACAACGCTTCTTTCTCCTTTTATCTCCCTCTGCTCCTCTCTCTGCACAGATCAGATTGCTAAAAGAGCGCCGCCCGCCACCAGCTCTCCTTGCAGTTTCTCTCGCGCTCGGTCTCACGCACACACACAAACAGCCTTCTGATTGCCATTCTTTTTATCTTTTTGCCCAGTTTACTGTGTTAATTTGCAAAAATAATGATGTGTTTAATATGACTGAAGCTGTACTAACCAAAACTTTCATGTAACCAAAATGTATTGCAAAGGTTAAACCTTGTAGGGGTGTTATATTACACTATTCATGAAGTTAAAAACCGAGAAACTCACATCTAAAATGTGCATATGTTACTGTAGCTCTCTTCCCTGTAAGTAACAGACTCTCAGTAATTAATATACTCCAGCCCCACTTATCTTTAACCTTTATCACCGACTAAAGTAACTAGTGCTCACGGCATTCAGTCGCTGCAGCTACTCTTCTCACATATCAGGAGAGAGTCCCTCTCACAACAAACCTGCTCACACAGATGCAGTTAGGCTTTTGTTACATTGTTGGGCAAGTTTAGCGTAGGGATGTGAATTCATACAGAATCGAAAATCTGAACATTGCTGCGGCTTTTGGAAGCATCACCATCTTGGTTCATACTGTCGTCAAATTCTTGACCCCCAAAAAGCACTGCAAAAAAATTAAGTACTCGCTGTTTGACTGCACGTGTTTTTAACCCCTGTCTCTATGGTTGTTCAATTCAATTTTATTTATACAGCGCCAAATCACAACAGAAGTCGCCTCAAGGCGCTTTATATTGTACAGTAGATCGCACAATAATACATACAGAGAAAAACCCAACAATCATATGACCCCCTATGAGCAAGCACTTTGGTGACAGTGGGAAGGAAAAACTCCCTTTTAACAGGAAGAAACCTCCGGCAGAACCAGGCTCAGGGAGGGGCGGGGCCATCTGCTGCGACCGGTTGGGGTGAGAGAAGGAAAACAGGATAAAGACATGCTGTGGAAGAGAGACAGAGATTAATAACAGATATGATTCGATGCAGAGAGGTCTATTAACACATAGTGAGTGAGAAAGGTGACTGGAAAGGAAAAACTCAATGCATCATGGGAATCCCCGGCAGCCTACGTCTATTGCAGCATAACTAAGGGAGGATTCAGGGTCACCTGGTCCAGCCCTAACTATATGCTTTAGCAAAAAGGAAAGTTTGAAGCCTAATCTTGAAAGTAGAGATAGTGTCTGTCTCCTGAATCCAAACTGGAAGCTGGTTCCACAGAAGAGGGGCCTGAAAACTGAAGGCTCTGCCTCCCATTCTACTTTTAAATACTCTAGGAACAACAAGTAGGCCTGCAGTGTGAGAGCGAAGTGCTCTAATAGGGTGATATGGTACTACAAGGTCATTAAGATAAGATGGGGCCTGATTATTTAAGACCTTGTATGTGAGGAGCAGGATTTTGAATTCAATTCTGGATTTAACAGGAAGCCAATGAAGGGAAGCCAAAACAGGAGAAATCTGCTCTCTCTTTCTAGTCCCTGTCAGTACTCTTGCTGCAGCAGTTTGGATTAGCTGAAGGCTTTTCAGCGAGTTTTTAGGACATCCTGATAATAAAGAATTACTGTCACGGACCTGGGTCGGTTCGACCCAGCATTTTGAGTTCCTTAGGTTTTGGTTTATCTTTGCATCATGGATTAGTTCTTATTCTCAGGTGATGCTGTTTTGATTGTGATTGTATTCTGTTTCTTTAGCTATCTGGTGATGATGATGACGATGATGATGATGATTATTTCTGGTTTAGGTTTCGTTATCTTGCCCTCATGTTTAGTTTAGGTTGCCCGTGCTTAGTCTTCTCTGTCTGTCCCTCTGTCTGTCCATGATGTCTTTATGCCTGCTTATGAGTCTGCGTCTGTGTCTCTGTCTGTCATGTGCTTCCTGTTTTATTTTGTAGGTCTGTGTCCTATGTCAGTGCGTTCAGCTTTGTGCTCTCCCTGTCTCGTCAGTGTAATCAGCGTCAGCCGTGTCTCCCAGCTGTTTCCTCTTCGCTCCGTTCACCTCTTGTATTTAGTGTCTATGTCTTCCCCTACTCGGTGTCGCGTCGTTAACGTCTGTTCGCCCTCGCTTCCTCTGTGTGTTCCGTTTGCCAGCCTGCCAACCTGTCTAGTTATTCTGTTCTCCCAGTTTAGTTAGTGTTTTTCCTGTTCTGTTCCATCCCAGCAATAAAGCTGTGTCCTTTGAGTTACTTCCGCCTCCGTGAGTCCTGCGTCTTGGGTCCTTCCTCTCTGCCTGCCTGCACACAGCCGAGACATGACAGATCGACGCGACCCGTTACCTAGACCCAACGGACTCATCCCGGGAGTGTGATCTCTCCCGCATTCAACGTTTGGTTAAGCGAATTCCCACATAACGGACGCTAAGGCGATGGCGGTTGGAATTAACGCTATCAGAGCGATCCTGGAAGGGAATTCTCATCTGCGTCAGCTCAGGGGATATATGGGCCTGATGGACCAGTTGCATGAAGCTCATGAGGTGTTACAAGCTCGAGAGCTTGCAGCCTTTGCCCGCGCCCAGTATTCTTCGCTGAAGCCGCCGCAGCAGCAGCGGCCGCAACATAAGGAGCTCGCCGCGGAATCATCCACTACACAGCAGCAATCGCCGCGGGGGAGAGGCATTTCCACACCGCGGCCACGGAGTTCCACTACTTGCCGCAAAGGGCTTGATTCACCTGCCTCCTGCTTGGCGGCGGTGTGGTCGGAGGATGAGGACAGGGACTTCTTTTCTCCATCGTTACCGGTTTCTCCTGTCGCCTCAGCCCCTGTCGCCAGGAGGAAGCGGCGCCACCGCCGTCATTCCTCACTACAGCCGGAGCCCAATCACTCGTCCGAACAGCAGGCAATGGTGAGTGATGTGGGCTGCACCCCTATTGCTTCACCTGCGAATTGTAATGGAGACTGTTTTCCTCTCATGGCTGAGAGTAGTGAGGTGAAGGGGGTTTGATCTATGGACATTCACCCCGGCCCTGTAGAAAGAAAGGACTCACTGACGACTTATGATGTGTTTTCTGCTAAAGAGTCAGAATGTATGGACAAACCTCTGATTGTGCACCCTCTGTCGGAGCCTGCTAAGAACTGTTTAGTCGATACAGAATTAACCTCGGACAGTTTGAAGCCAGTTTTGACATGCACTGCTGATAATGCTGTGGGTTCACAATCTAAACTAACACCTCTTAAACCGTCAGCTCATTCGGCAGCCCAGCTAGCTTTTCAGCTGCGGTCGGCTCAGTCAGCGGCCCAGTTAGCTACTCCGTTACCTATAGCTCAATCATCTGCTCCATCACCAGTTTCATTCTCACCACAACCATCACTTCAGTCTTCTGTAACCCAGTCGCCTCCTAAGCAGTCCTCTTTTCTCACTCGTGTTAAACAGAAAGACACACCCAATAAGACTGTTCTTGTTTTTCAAAAGCTGACCCGATTAGAGACAGTTACTCTCTCCAGGGCCTCCCCAGAGTCTGTGTTTCTGCCTGCGGTCAACTCTGGACCCCTGGAGGCTAAGAAGTCAGCCGAGGACTGCACCCAACTGTTGCTGTCTGAGCCTAACCTAGGTGTTACTCAGCTCCAGCCAGCGTCAACTTTGCCAGAGGCCCGTGTGCCTGCTGGTTCCGATCTGTCCCTGCCAGAGGCCCGTGTGCCTGCTGGTCCTGATCCGTTCCTGCCAGAGGCCCGTGCGCCAACTGGTTCAGCCCTGTGTGTGCCAGGGGCCCCGGTGCCCACTGGTTCTGAGACTGTTTTCGCTGGGGGGCCCGAGGAGCCCGTCCAGCTTCCTGCCTCGTCAGCTGGGGGGCCCGAGGAGCCTGTCCAGCCTCCTGCCTCATCAGCTGGAGGTTCCGAGGGGCCCGTCCAGCCTCCTGCCTCGTCAGCTGGAGGGCCCGAGGAGCCCGTCCAGCCACCAGCTGCAGCCTCCTCATCCTCGCCAGCTGCTGCAGCCTCCTCATCCGCTTCAGCGCCGCCTGCAGCGCCAGCTGTTTCACCCACGCCGTCGCCTGCAGCGCCAGCTGTTTCACCCACGCCGTCGCCTGCAGCGCCACCGTCTCCGGCTTCCATGCCGTCGCCTGCAGCGGCATTCTCGTCTGGTCCAGCCTCCGAGCCTTCATCTTCGCCTGGTCCCGATTCAGCATCAGCTCCAGCGTCCCCAGCCTCTGCTTCAGCCTCATCCTCACCTGGTCCCGCCTCCGCATCGGCTTCGGCGTCACCTGCAGTGGCCTCCTCTTCGGCTTCATCAGCTTCATTTGGCCCAGCCTCTGCATCGGCTTTGCCTTCGCCTGGTCCAGCTTCAGCTTCACCCAATCCGTCGTCTGGTCCAGCTCCGGCTCCATCCACGCCTGGTCCAGCCTCCTCATCTGCTTCAGCGTCGCCTGCAGCAGCCTCCCCTTTGCCTTCGGCCTCGCCTGGTCCAGCCTCCTCATCTGCTTCAGCGTCGCCTGCAGCAGCCTCCCCTTCGGCTTCGGACTCGTCTGGTCCAGCCTCTGCCTCGGCCTCGTCTGGTGCTGCAGGGATCACGCCACCTTCAGGTCCCAAACTGCCGCCTCGACATCATCGGTCATTTGTCAGGCTGCTTGTTGGGCATCATCACCACCGTGGCCGGCCTCCGGACTTCCGTAGCCGCCCCGCCTTCCGCGTGGACGACCACCTGAACGCTGCCACTGCCTTCCGCGTGGCCGGCCTCCGGACTTGCTCTGCCGCTGCCGCCGCCATGCGCACGGTCGGCCCCCAGAACTGTTTGCCTGCCGTTGCCGTTGCCGTTCACGCGGCCGGCCTCCGGAACTGAACTGTTTTGGCCTCCTGCACTGTCGGCCTCCGGGTCGGCCCCCTGAACTGTTTCTGTATCTGTTTTCCTTGACCATCGGGGTCTTTGGTTTGTTTTTGGACTCTGTCCCTCCGTCCTGGACACCCGCCGCCCGCCCTGGTCGGGTTGTTTTCTGCTTTTTGGTCGGTTTTTGTGTTTCTGTTGGGCTGTCTGGGGCCTGCCCTTGAGGGGCGGGTACTGTCACGGTCCTGGGTTGGTTCGACCCAGCATTTTGAGTTCCTTAGGTTTTGGTTTATCTTTGCATTATGGATTAGTGCTTATTCTCGGGTGATGCTGTTTTGATTGTGATTGTATTCTGTTTCTTTAGCTATCTGGTGATGATGACGATGATGATGATGATTATTTCTGGTTTAGGTTTCGTTATCTTGCCCTCATGTTTAGTTTAGGTTGCCTGTGCTTAGTCTTCTCTGTCTGTCCCTCTGTCTGTCCATGATGTCTTTATGCCTGCTTATGAGTCTGCGTCTGTGTCTCTGTCTGTCGTGTGCTTCCTGTTTTATTTTGTAGGTCTGTGTCCTATGTCAGTGCGTTCAGCTTTGTGCTCTCCCTGTCTCGTCAGTGTAATCAGCGTCAGCCGTGTCTCCCAGCTGTTTCCTCTTCGCTCCGTTCACCTCTTGTATTTAGTGTCTGTGTCTTCCCCTACTCGGTGTCGCGTCGTTAACGTCTGTTCGCCCTCGCTTCCTCTGTGTGTTCCGTTTGCCAGCCTGCCAACCTGCCAACCTGTCTAGTTATTCTGTTCTCCCAGTTTAATTAGTGTTTTTCCTGTTCTGTTCCATCCCAGCAATAAAGCTGTGTCCTTTGAGTTACTTCCGCCTCCGTGAGTCCTGCGTCTTGGGTCCTTCCTCTCTGCCTGCCTGCACACAGCCGAGACATGACAATTACAGTAGTCCAGCCTGGAAGTAATAAATGCATGAACTAGTTTTTCAGCGTCACTCTGAGACAGGATATTTCTAATTTTAGAGATGTTGCGCAAATGGAAGAAAGCAGTCTTACATATTTGTTTAATATGTGCATTGAAGGACATGTCCTGGTCAAAAATGACTCCAAGGTTCCTCACAGCATTACTGGAGGCCAAGGTAATGCCATCCACAGTAAGAATCTGCTTAGATACCATATTTCTAAGATTTTCAGGGCCGAGTACAATAACCTCAGTTTGATCTGAATTAAGAAGCAGAAAGTTAGCGGCCATCCAGGTCTTTATGTCTTTAAGACATTCCTGCAGTTTAATTAATTGGTGTGTGTTACCTGGCTTCATGGATAGATAGAGCTGCGTGTCATCTGCATAGCAGTGAAAATTTATGCTATGTCTTCTAATGATGTTGCCTAAGGGAAGCATGTATAATGTAAATAGAATTGGTCCTAGCACCGAACCCTGTGGAACACCATAATTGACCTTAGTGGGTGAAGAGGACTCTCCATTTACATGTACAAATTGGAGTCTATTAGATAGATATGATACAAACCACTGCAGTGCAGTACCTGTAATACCTACAGCATGTTCTAATCGCTCTAATAGGATATTATGGTCAACAGTATCGAACGCAGCACTGAGGTCTAGTGCTCTAGGTTTGTTGTAAATACTCCTTTGAGAGGTCAATAAGACCATAAAAGAACATCTAGAAATCCTGGGAAAATTTGCTTTCTCTCACTAAAAGTGACCCAACTCCTAAAAACACATAACTTTGAACTATATTAACATTTATACGGGTAAGTGTAAAAAATCTCCACCATACATTCGTCAAAAGGGGGATTGTTCTGCAACAATAATAAACGTGCTTGTATTTGCGATCTAAAGAATCGGACTTTATGTGCCCTGACGCAGTTTTAGAGACAGCGCCAAGTGGCCATTCGAGGAACTGCAGTTTTTCCTCACTTTTCAGCCCAGGTATTTGTTGCTTGCTTCTCCCATGACACACAAAGGTTATTTTTAACAGAGCCACATGGGGGCGCTGGCCAAGGAAATGCAAGGATACAATAGGTGTTGGAATAAATAAAAGTTTTTCTTTTTCTGTCGATGAGAGTCTTTGATGTCCCGTCCAATCCCATCCTATCTTGTGTTGTCCTGTGTTCGTCCCGCTTCCTCCTGTGTTAAAGCAGAAGAGACAGTGAGTTGAAGGGGCCAGGTGTTGCTGTGTGTGCATTCTCAGTGTCACTATGCACAGTGGCAGGACAAAGACAGTATTGAGGAGGCAGGCATGGAGCAGGGAGCACAGGATACTCTTACAGACTGGCCAGTGTTTGTGCCAAGTCCTCCCTTCGTACACACAACAGACGCTGTGTTCAGTTTCTCCCCACTCCCAGCTTTGTCCTGTCTGACTCTCTTTCTCTATCTCCCATTCCCTCTACCTCCTCTCCTCCTTTTTTTGTTTAGAACAGGTTGGCTTGCATTGGAGTCGGCATCTAGAGTATAGATGAGAGGCCCAGATACCAGAGGGCCTAAGAACAGACTTGTGCATTTGAGATCATTCTCTGAACTGCCAGAACACAAAGAAAAGAGGTGGGGGTGGAATGAACCTCAAAGAAACCGAGTTATGCTTCAAGCTCAGTCACATAGGCCAACGAAAACTGGCTGAATATACACAATTTTTGGTTTAGGATTAGGTCGCGTTGCTGCTGTTGGAGTTGAAATGATATTGTGTTACACAGCACTGCAGGTGAAAGTATCGCATTTGTGCTGAAAGCATAAGGGAAGCAACGGACACCTGAATACTTGGTATGTCAACAGAAAGCTAATAATGACACAGTTTCAAACAGGACATTTGAACAAAAGCCCTGAAAGCACAAAGAAGCCCTCTGCTGTCATGGTTACAGATTCCTTGGAGACTCTGACAGTTAGCTAGGACGCTCCATATTGCTCACATCAGCCTGATAATCAGGGTTAATGGCCTTTTTTTTTTTTACTTTTATGATGCTTCTTTCTTCATCGCATATAAGACAGTGACCTGTGACAAACTGATATGTTGGTGCTATGCAGGGAGAACGATATTTCTTTCCACATCGAAACACAGTTGACCAGCAGTATTCGCGGGGGTTAGGAACCACGATCGCCCACAAATAGCAGCAATCCGCAAGTACTTGACAAACCGTACGAACGTTTCTCCCACAAAACGCTACGTCCAGATGAACAGATTCAACTTTTGGAGATTTACTTGACAAACCCTCTAAAAATGCTTATTACTGCCTGTATTAATAGTTTGGACACTAAATATACCCTAAACTACCATCCTAAAAGACTTCAATATCATTTCACATTCATCTTACAACATATATGGCTTACAGCTATGTGTGAAAAATGTATTTATGAATGTATGAGTCAGGGAAAAAATGAAAATAATTACAGAATATTTTAGATACACACTATAAAAAAATCTGCAAATAGGCAAATTTTCTGCAAATAACCTGGAGTTATGTTCCAGAGAAAAATCCACAAATACTGAACCGTGACCGCGTTTAAGCAACTCTTTGGCGACAGTGGGAAAGAAAAACTCACTTTTAACAGGAAGAAACCTCCGGCAGAACCAGGCTCAGGGAGGGGCGGGGCCATCTGCCACGACCAGTTGGAATGAGGGTAGAGAGACAGGACAAAGACCCACTGTGGGAGAGAGCTGGATGTAGTACCCGTACTATGTCCTGAAGTACCAGCATTATTGCGATATGTGAGGCTTGGCTTTGAAGGGCGTGAAGACTAAGTGAAGTGCTACAGAAGAAAACCAAATCTCAACATTTCAAAGAAATTACAGCCTCAAGCATTAACAGTAAATGTTTTCACTTAGCAGTATTTTACTTTACCTGAGAACCCAAACCACTTTATACAACATGCCACCTTCACCCATTTTTTGCTGTAAACCATATGTACTGCATCGTAGAGCAACTTGGTTTTAGTGTCTTGGCATGCCGACTGGAGAAGCCAGGGATTAAAACAACAACTTTCCAATTAGTAGATGGCCTGCTCCATCCATGATTTATTTTAAAGGGAAACCCCTGCAGTTTCTCCTACCAATAACACCAAAAGAGGGGGTTGCCCTGGGGCAGACCATTAACGGGTTTGGCCCATGATGTGAATGACCGCTTAGAATTTGCCACTATGGATGGTTGGATGATAGCCAGCTAGCTTTAGCAGTGCAATCAACACTGATTATGCATCCTTCTTCTACTGACTGAAAACTGGATTTACTTCACTTTGTGTATCTGTGATTGTTTTACAAAATGTCTTTTTCTTCATACTATCTGATGTAGATTCAGATGTGCCTTATTTCCACTTCATCATAACCCAATGTCATCTGCTATTACCATTAAACTGCACAACACATTTACAGTGCTACAGCATGAAGATTTAAAAAAAACGTAGCTTATTGCTGTTGTTTTTTTCCATCTACTTTTGAGGTATTCTGATCCATCGAATGGTGCCAGAGTGAGAGTGATGATGTCAGAGACCATTTACTGTAAGTATCACCCACAGAGAGTCAAACTTGCTGTGTTTTTCCTGTTTGCTGCGTCTCTTTCCACTCACCCCAAAAAGTCACAGTAGATGGCAGTCCCTCACAGGCCTGGTTCTGAAAGCTCTTCCTATTAAAAGCGAGTTCTTAGTCCTCGCGCTCACCGAGTGCTCACTCATAGGGGGTTGTTCGATTGTTGGGTGTTCTCGTCATAACATTTTAGGGTCTTACCTGAATATAAACCTGTTTGTGATTAGTGTTACTGTGAACTGGCAGTACAAACATTAAACTAAATTCAAACACATTTGTTCACTGCCAGTTTTCGCTCTGCTTCGTCACCTGCCACTCAAAGAAATCAGGTTCAAATGATGGCATTTGAGCACGGTGCATTACAGAGCATACACCTGCCCTGATGTACTCCATGTCTACAAAGAGAGTAGTAGTTTCTTCCTCCTTTCTCACAGGAGGTGCAGTCTTGCTTTTGGATGAAAGATGACACTGATGTGATAATGAGAACCTCACCCTGTAACTCCTGAAGAAGAAAAAAAGTACCGGCCTTTACAAACTGCTGTGTCATCAGATATCAGACAGCAATGCACACTGTCTGCTCACCCTATATCTGTAAATAAAACCATTAATTAGCCTGCAAGCTTGCCTGTAACACCTGTAAGTCTCACACACTGAACCCCTAACCCCATCTGCTGTTTCACCCACTTAGATTTTTTTTTTTCACCCCTCAGCCATTAAAGGCTGATAGGATACGATCTTAACCCCGCTCTGCGGGCTGGCCTTTGGGTTCAAGCATGAGTATTGCAACAGTGTGTGATCCTGAAAGTTCATTTTTAACCTGTATTAAGACACAAAATGTGTTTTTAGAATTTTCTTACCCTGATATGTTACAACATATAATAGTGGTACATTCTTCTGCCTTTTAATCCACGGTATTTGGTTTCGGTTGGTTTAGCAGCATGAATCCACAGTTGAGGTAATTTGTGCATTAGATGTGTAAGTCTGCATTGACAGTCTTAACTCGTGAAATAACTGGTGCACAACACCACAAACAGCACAAACAAGACTGAGCATGGTTCTTGCCACTGTTCGATTTGGATGTGTAACTCTCATAATTAATGATGATCCAGTCAGTTTGACATGGAAGTGCATGTTTCATTCTGCAGAATTCTGAAGTGTAATTGTACGTCTGATAAATGGACCGTCAGCACATCTTAGAACCAGATGCATAGAGACTGTTGTACATGACCAAGAAACTCCAGTATTCTGAAACTACAAGTGTGGAAGTACTGTAAAAATCATATCTTTACATTGTATAACATTATAAATGGGTGAAACAGGTGGTGAAATGCAGCCTCACAGGCATTTCATGACACCAGCTAGTTTTACCAAAGCAGACAGGACCCCTCCTGAGCTGGGGGGTGGTGGCAGCAATAACAATGTTATTCCAATGTTCCTAAGAGCTTCAAGATTAATTTAGGTGGCACAACACAGAACTGTCTGACTCAAGTTCTGGCTCTGTCTCTCTTCCACAGCATGTCTTTATCCTGACTTCCTTCTCTCATCCCAACCGGTTGCAGCAGATGGCCCCGCCCCTCCCTGAGCCTGGTTCTGCCGGAGGTTTCTTCCTGTTAAAAGGGAGTTTTTTCTTCCCACTGTCACCAAAGCGCTTGCTCATAGGGGGTCATATGATTGTTGGTGTTTTCTCTGTTGTATTATCGTAAAGTCTGCCTTACAGTATAAAGCACCTTGAAGCGACAGTTGTTGTCATTTGATGCTCAACATGAAATGTTGGGCAGCATGACCTCTGATGGGCCGGGTGGCGGTGGAAGGATGGGAAGGAAAGTTAGACAAATGCGTGAACTTTATATGAGGAAATTGTCAAGAGGATAAGTTGGGGAAAAATTCACTTCTGAAACTATTATAATATGAAGCTCAGGTGCCTGTTTACAGTAAATCATGGTGCCCATTTGCCACAAGTCTGAACTGCAGCTGACCTGTTTCAAACCCAACCTGAGACCACCTAAAGTTCAGTTTGTTTGATTCTCTTTTATGGAGTTCTAATACGACCATTAATGTATCTGATTCGTTAAATAAATGAAAAACATTTATGTGAAAATCATAAACAGTTGAAAAAATAAACTCAATAATTCATTTGACAATTGCAAACACATCCAATAGTTAAGACTAGCATTCACTTAGATTCAACTTTACTTGTGAGTAATGGCTCAAAGGAAAATGATGCCGTAGAAAAAAGTAATAGGCGATGACAGTGATGATTAGCTTTTAGTGCTCTCTAAAATTTGCAACCATTAATATACTTGAAGCCTTAAATACAGTGAAACAATGTAGTGCAGATCTCTGCTCACACAGCTGCAAATCAGAACACAGTCACTCTGCAAAGCTGCACGAAGTGATAAAATCCAAATCCATCTGTAAAGCTTCTACGGCAGAAACATGCACAGGTTGGCAGAGTGTCAGGACATCCTGGGTGGCACCTTCTAGTGGGAAGCGGATCAACTGAAGGACGCGTGTATGGTATTGCGAGTCTGTCTTTTGTCCTTTGTGGGGATTCCATTTACATTTATGTGGGTTCTTTATACTTTGTACAAAAGAACACAGCCATTGTCGTCCTATATAAATGTACACACACCCACAAATACACACACATACATAGTCAAGAGAGTGTGTGTTACAGTAACTGTAGATTGGATGGTTCCGCTTTGGATGAATAGATGTTGCTTGCAGCAAATATTGGAGACAATATAACAGAGTTTGGCAGAAGAATGCCGGATTTGGGAGGAAGTGAGTAAGGCAAGACAGACAGTGTGTGTGTGTGTGTGTGTGTGTGTGTGTGTGTGTGTGTGTGTGTGTGTGCATACAATGTCTGTGCGCTGCAGCATAATGCATATGCTCATCTACATATCTGACTGTGGTCCATGCACGTGTTCTGTGTGTGCAAGGTTGTGTCAGTGTGTGTGTGCTTCTAAGATAATTAACCGTTCACAGAAGCGTGTCATTCCCCTATTGTGTGTCAGAGCAGACTGCAGGGGTCCTGAGGAGGAGCGGAAATGCTGATTTAGTCTCACATTAATCCACGGTCTCCATCTTTCCCTTGTTGTTCCATGCGATTAGACCAGCAGCCTCCTCGGATGTTACGTGGCTTCATTTAGAGTTACCTTTCAAATGTTCCCATCCTACCACTGGCTAGGCAAGCTTGGTGACACACACGTATATCACACATCAGCCATATCTTGCATCAATCCCCCATCAGCTCCTCCACCGGCAGACCACTGGCTGGCGATGCAAGGTGGCCGTTTCCTGAGGAATTCTTAGGGTGGGTTTTTTTCTTGTAGATATTCCACGCTGCTTTGCACCCTCAGATTTCACGCTGCAACATTAACACGAGCTGACACACTGGATTAAAGGCAGACAGCTGGAATGCCTGGGCTCTTTGTGGAGTGTGGACCTCAGCCAAGAGCCTTCGCTCTGAGGCTAAGAGGGACCTGGGAAAGAGAGCATTCCTTGGAAATCAACACAAAACTGGCCAAAGGGTGGAATGTACCTGACTGAGTAAATCCTTTACTGACCCGGCCTGTACTGGCCTGTGTTACTCAAGCTTGATCAGGTGTATCTGAAAGATGTCTCTGAGTTATAACAGAGTGTAAGAAGAAAAAGGTGTTCAAATAGCTGAATAGCATTTTTATTGTAAAACCAAGGTTTTTATCAGAGATGTTATATTCCAATTTAAGCAAAACAAAAAACAAAAACAAAAAACTGTTAAAAAACAGCAATGAAAATACACTGACTGAACACTTTTAGTGTAGTGTGTATTAGCACAGATGAATGGGACTCCATTCAGGTCGTCCACTCAGCATATACCTGTTGCTCAGAGTTATTATATCCATATCACAGCTCATTTCTGTATGAATCCACTACAGAACAGAAATTCCAGAACTGACTGTAGTTTTTCCAATAGGATGCAGGTTGGATTACACGCTGACAGACACTGACACGTACTTGGTTATGTTGAAATGTATTTAAAATTTATATACAAATTCACACCCGTGTGGCTTTCTTGTCAGATTCTGGAGCACAGCTCTTGTGTGCTCCAGTACAGCCATCAGTCTTCAGAGAGCTCACATGTAGAACAGCCTCTGTCCTCACATCATACTACTCGAGCTCAGCCTTTGATACGGCCTGCAAATGAGATTCACCCAAATGGGTGTTTAAAGTGAGAACTAAGAAAGAGAGTGGGAGAGCGACACCGGCTTGTTGAGGGTCTCCATAGTAACAGAACAGTCTAGTCACACCTCATTACGGCGAGCCGAGTGTTTGTATTGGCCGGCCAGTTCCGGAATGTATTCTCCCCATGCTAATAACCTTCAGATGCCATCGGCTCATTGCACTCAGCAATGTCACCCAACTCAGCCAGACACACACACACACACACACACACACACACACACACACACACACACACAGAAGGAAAAACTGGCGGTTTTATGGCTTCAAATATTTCCCTTGAGATCTGTCTGAATAGATAACATAATCATTCCTAAAGTACTGCTGGCTGGCACAACTGGCAATATTCATTCCACTAAGCTCTCCGCTGGTTCATCTGTGTGTGTGTGTGTGTGTGTGTGTGTGTGTGTGTGTGTGTGTCCATTTGCCCTCATGCACCCTGTATGCTGTGTGCTGTCCATCAGATTTCATACAACATGTCATGTCTCTGCAACATAGAATAAAAGTCCAAAGTGCATTTATTTTCATCCAGCAGTATATTCATTGTAAAAAGAGTATATATATTTAATGAGGGCCATTCCTTTCATTAGCATTCCATAAAGACTAAATAACATGTAATATGAGGCATTTTGAGTGACAGCATGATACGAGTTTGATTTTAAATATAAACACAGTGATTGTGTTTATTCATACAGTTTTATTAGTTTTGTTATTAATATCAAAATATGTTAATTTAAAACCTTAGAAAAAATTTGGAAAAAAACACCATTTGAGGAAAAGTAGGATGTGTGGCTGAAAGCTCAAGAAGAAAGGATATTTATTTAAAATATGTTGTCAGCATCAACATTGAACATTAAAGACTGGCGTTAAAGGGAGAGTAAACAAGACTAAATTGTCATCCCCTACGGCAGTCACTAAAGTTTTAATAAGGGCAAGAATTAAACTGGATTTTCTCTTTAGTGGAAAGAGGGAATCTCAAAAATCTGACATAGCAAATAACTTTCATCAGTTTGTCAAGTGTTTTGTTTTACTTTTGTGATTTGCAAGGCTGAGCCGAACTACTGATTTAGGCCAGAAATGTGACCCCATCCTGAGCCACTCTGTCTGTGCAATCCACCACACTACTATTATCCTGTTAACCCTATGTAGTATTTAGGGTTGCCCAAATTTGCTGCAGTGAGAGTACTGACAGGGACTAGAGATAGTATATTTCTGCCATATTGGCTTTGCTTCAATGGCTCCCTGTTAAATCCAAAATTGAATTTAAAATCCTTCTGTTTACCTATAAGATCCAAATAATCAGGCCCCATCTTATCTTAAATACCTCATAGTACCCTATTGCCCCAGCAGAGCACTTCCCTCTCAGACTGCGGACTTACTTTGGTTCCTAGGGTTTTAAAAGGAGAAAAGGAGGCGGAGCCTTCAGCTTTCATGCCCCTCTTCTATGGAACCACTTTCTTTAGGAGAAAGAAAGCTGCAGCAGGTCTAGACTGCACTGATTGCTTCTTCTTTACTCACCTTTCTCACTCATTATGTGTTTATACACCTCTCTGCCTGTATTAATTACTTGTTATTAATCTCTGTCTCTCTTCCACAGCATGTCTTTATCCTGTTTTCCTTCTCTCACCCCAACCGGTCGCAGCAGATGGCCCCGCCCCTCCCTGAGCCTGGTTCTGCCAGAGGTTTCTTCCTGTTAAAAGGGAGTTTTTCCTTCCCACTGTCGCCAAAGTGCTTGCTCATAGGGGGTCATCAGATTGTTGGGTTTTTCTCTGTATTATCGCGAGGTCTTTACCTTACAGCGTAAACCACCTTGCGGTGTGATCTGGTGTTATATAAACAAAACTGAATAAAGTTGAAAATAGAAAAAAAAGTAGTTTTCAATGTGTGCTAAGGTTGTGTGCACCTGAGAAAAACAAAACCAAAAAAACAGGACAAAAAAAGTCACTTTTGCCCTGATTACCACTGGGACCACTGTTACCCAACATCTAGACTGTCGGCAAAACAAACTAGCAGCTCAGTGTTCCAACATTCGGAAGAGGCAACTGCTATCACAACTGGAGATCAGGAAACTTGGACCCTCCATGGCTGATTACCAAGACTCTGAAGGTCTACTACAAGACATGAATGCAGCATTACGGACAATCCCTACAGCAACCATCACCAAAACCAAGCAGCTGATCTACACTATGGCAGCAGTGACCACAGAGATGGTAGGCTATAACCACAAGGAGTAGTACGATCCATGGAGAAGGAGACTAGAGGCCAGGATTAAGGCAGCACAGAGAGTAGTTAGCCAACTATATGGTGTGATGAAGAAAGGGATACCTGAAAAGTACAGCGAGCTATCCATACCTAAGGTCTCGGAAACTGCAAAGCATGTATATAGCACTGGTTTAAACTAAATTGTAATTTTGATGATTATTGACCTGAGATGACTTTAACATTATTTTTCAGTGCTACTTTGCTCCATATATTTTTATAAGGTTAACTGAGCAGGAAGAGGACTGTTCCTGAGAAACTGATTCTGTGCGCAGTGAAGCTCAACCCAATGCTCCTCTGGGACTTCACAGGGATTTAGTTTTCCCTGGCAACTCTAAAGTCCAGCCCTGACACACTAGTCTGCACCGTGTAAGGCTGCTTCACTCAGGAAAATACTGTGAGCCTTCATGCAAAAGTAGATAGTGGCAGCTCAGCTCAACATGGCAGCTGAGGCAAGAGGGTGGAGGCGTACAGGGGGAGAGATGGGCTGAGAGGTGAGGAGGTGGGAGAAAATAAAAGAATAAAGAGTGGGAAGAGGGCAGCAGAGAGTGAAATAGAAAAAAATGAGATGTGAAACAAGAAGGAGAAGGAAGCGTATGTACGACAAGAATGAACAAAGGGTTGTTTTGTCTGGACTTATTAAGGTTCCAAAGTGAGGAGAGCCACAGTTGGTGGGAGGGCAGAGGGAGCAGACAGTATTAGTGAGCGTCTGGACGAGACAATAATACAAAATAATCACTGGAAATTATTTTAATAACAATGGTTAATTTAATATTATTATTAAATTTCACTGAGTTGTATGATTGATTAAAATACGCTCACTGATTGGATGCAGCATCAAGTAAAAGCATGCCCCCTTCTTGAGTCCTTAGTTTTTTTGCATATTTGGCTATCTGAAATGTTTCAGATCATCAATTTAATTTTAATATTAGACATTTTAATACTAGAGAGAGGGATAACCAGAGTAGATACAAAATGCCTGATTGCAGTTCTTGCTGTCAAGGATGAGTAACCAGTTATTAGGTTATGGGCAACATTTAATTTTAACAAATATGCAGAAAAGTTAAAAGGTTTCTTTTGCATATTTGCAAAAAAATATGTAAAATAGGAAGGGGGAAAATATTTTTCTAATATATGTTTTATTTATGTATAATATATTAAGCTGCATTAGCTACTATGAAAGAGCAGTGAAATGAGTATAATTAAAAACATGAAGCTGTTATGTGTTTGACTTAGGCAGCCTGTTCTGCACCTGATGAGAGCCGATTTTAATCATTTTCAATGCACAAAAGAAAACTTTTCTTTGAAATGAAGCTTCAGCATAAACTGACTGAGATCACTATCAATCAGCATATATCAGAATATGTCTGTGTAAAATGCACTTTGCACCAGGCTGTGAACATGTTCATGGCTGAATAAAGGCATTTGATTGGTGGTCATTAGAGGAACTGCAGTGCTGCACTGGCTTTATTTTCACGATGTTTTCACTTGTGTGTCGATTTTATTCCTTTTAATTTGGATGAATGATTGACAGTCTGAATTAAATGAAATGTGAAAAACATTATTTTTATGGATGTCAAAAAGTCTGTTTCATATTCATTTGATTATCAATCTAAAGAATTCAGAAAAGATAGTAAAAGTTTTTTGACCATTTTCATATTTTATGTATTTCTGAAAAAATATGACCTCTGTCATTATAAGGTCAACAAAAAAGTAACGGATAACGACAACCCAGTTTATAAAAAACAAGCAAAACAAAACAAAATGGAAAACATTTGATTTGTTCGGTCATTTATTGAGAACAATGTACAACTTTCCATATCTGTGAGAGGGGTGGTGTTGGTTTATTAGGATCTAAAAAGTTTAAAGACAGACACATGGAGAGACTCGGAAATGAAAAGAGTAAGAGAATACCATTTCTGCACTCAGCCTACAAAAAGCTGGGTTCATTTTTATTTCAGTTTCATTTAAAGCATCAGTAATTTGTGTTTGGCTACATGGTGCCAGCAGAAGGACCGTTAGAGACAACACTGACATATGATCACATTTATGAAGTTGCTGTGAGAAATTTGATAGCAGTGCCTATTTTGGGATAAATAGGTATTTTCTTTAACTGCATCTGGAAGGTTCTGCAAAGGTTAGCATTTTGCAAATGATGACATCTGTTCACATTGGGGAGGTTTTACATTCCCCCTCTGCATATTTATAACTCTGCAGAACAGATGTGAACATGTAAATGCCTAATCAAGAATTACGTACTAATGTTGTCACATCCTATGTATCGCCATTAATTTAAACTCTTTTTTTCTCATTCAATCTCTTGATTGCAACTCTTGTTTTAACCTTTTCAAACTATCTGAGAAATAACACATTACTATGTTATTTTTATTAATATTGAAATGAAATATGTTGAAATACAATAAAAAGCAGAGATAGATGTGCAAGAGTCCACACAGTTAGAAGGTTGATGCTCATAAACTATATGATACAGACAGGGAGAGGCAATTACATACAATTACATACTACCGCTGCTCACAGGCCCATACATTGCAGAGGTTGACATAATTAATTGTTTACACACATATTAAACACACACTCCTCCCACTCTCTTTGCACTCAGGGGTTAATTTCCCATGGGAAGCAGCACATGCATGCCAAAACTGGAGCGAGCTACAGGTAGGCTGCAGTGAGAGAGACTGTTGCTAGGCAGACCCACTCAGCTTCCACATGAGCACAGATCACATTTCCTGTGGTTAAAAGCAACATTTGTAGGATACAGAATGGGGTCCATAAAAAACCCGGGTCTCTCATATATCTCATATCATAAAAGGATTTTAGAAAAATGCTCAAGTATGGGTGTAATTCGTTTTGAATTCTGATTACGTGTATGTACCAATTTAAATTTCTGCTGGGCTTTTCGATATCTTAACCAGGCCTGGTGATGGATAGATTGAGTCCATCTTTGCTCCAGCAGTTTTCTGCCATTTGTCTGTGTTTGGATCGCAGGGGCAGCAGTCTAAACAGAGATGCCCATAGAGCTTGTGGACATAGGTGAGAGCAGAAACATAGATCACCTGGTAAACCTACAGCTAAGACTGAACAATATCTGCATCACTGTCACTACACTTTCTCCTCACTTTTAAATTAGACCTCAAGATACTTAAATTCATCCACTTGGGGAAGAAACTTGTAATCCTGTAAACTTCTCATCCCAGCTGTTTTGCACTCAGCTGTAAAGTCCGAGGTTATTACCTGGTAAGGCCAGGTAAAGAGCACAGACATGATCTTGAGGCCAGCAGTGTAAAAACCGCTGTGCTGCGCCTAGAAACCAGTCAGTGACAAACGGCAGCCCTGGCAGAGTCTATCTCTTGTTGGGATTGGATCTGACTTACTACTAGCAGTGTGAACCAAGCTCTTACTATGGCAGGTAGTGAATGGCATGTAGCAAAGGGCTGGTCACTCCGTAGTCTTGAATTCCCCTTGAATACTTTCTCCAAGTCTACAAAATGCATGTAGAGTCATTGGGCAAACTCCCACAGCCCTTCAGACAACCTCTGGAAGACAAAGAGCTGGTCCAGTGATCCACGACGAAGGACAGAAACCGCACTGATCCCCAGAATCTGATGTTCAACCTAGACAGAATCTCCTCTCCAACATCCTGACATAGACTTTCCAGGAGGCCCGAGGAGTGAGCTCCCTCTGAAAACTTTCCATCTGGTCTCCTTACTTGAAGAGCAGGACCACCACCACATCTGCCAATCCAGATGCAATACTGCAGAGGCACTTCAATGAAGCAGTCCTAAAACATCCAGAGTCTCAAGGAACTCGAGGCAAATCCCATCCATCCCAGGGACCCGGCCACCTGACAGCTGTCTGACTGTTTCAGTGAATCCAAGAAGCTGATCCACTTTTCTCATTGTAGGCTCAGAATTACTGCAACAAATAACCCAAAAACCTGAGTTCAGAAAGTACATTTCCTATATTTAATCAACACAACCAAATGTAGTTGACGATTAATATCCAATATATCTTTGTCATACCTGACTCTTCAATCTCAGTGACTTCAGTCAGGTGATTAAAGCTCGCAGCTGGGATTGTCTGGGGCCTATGTGTTATTGATCATGTGACTAAAAGTAACAGGTATGTTTAATACACTGTGTATCAGACAAAAATATTGTGTGTTTTTACCCACAGCCAGCTCCATGTAAGACCTCCATCCTCCAGGGTCACCAATCACTAATCACCGGCGTCCTTCCAAGTAATTTTCTGTTGACTGGAGGTCTAATTAGAAAGTTTGAAGTGACGGTGTTTGTAGAGTTTCTTCATATAACATTGACATTGTATTTGGTTGTGAAACCTTTGGAAAGTCAAAACCAGTTTGTTCCTGGATGTGATGTAAATGGACTGATTCTTATATAGCGCTTTTCTACTCTCCTGGAGTACTCAAAGCACTTTATACAATATGCCACATTCACTTTCTTCTATGCTTTAAGTATTTTCTCTCTACGAATTCATACGAGCAACTTACCAGAGGTTACTTGGACTGGGATCAAACCACCAACCTTCCGATCAGTAGGTGACCTGCTCTACCTCCTGAGCTACAGCCACGATGTGATTACACAGTGTAATTGTTTGCACTGCCACCTCTATAGGCACTAACCTGCTGTTCATTTGAGGAGCTTGCAGAGGTGTTACAAAGAAAAAGTGTACTTTCACTTTTTAACAAACTGCAGATGTAAAGACCCATCACTACCTTCTTATTCTTTACTTTTTAATCAAATCTCACTTTCACTTTGAACTGGAGGTCACATATAAGGAAATATCTGGATCTGCTTTTGTGTATGTTGCCAGTTTGGAACAACAGCCTCGCCTTTGTTAAATCTACTGACTCACTGATTCCTACATGACCCAAGCTGAGGACACACCTGAGCATATGCATTAGTTTTTGCATTTTATTGTGATGAGAATCATATTGTATAAATGTTTGGAGTGTATATTATTAATTAGTAATTCTGTGAGCAGTGTGAGCAACTTAAAGCTTAAAAAGTCCGGTTATGTAACAGCCAGCCGGCCCTCTGCAGCATGTAGTCTGTCTGTAGCCTCCTCTCAGCATCAGCCACACACTGTAGCATGAGCAGAGTTTTAATGGGGTGTAGTGCTGCTTGGGGCAGTCTTTTAAGAGTAGATCAGGAGAAAAAACAAAATACTCCTTCCTCCTTCTTCTGTGGCTCTCCTCCAGTAGATGGCTATCTATTTGGCCCATGTAAAAACTGCCCCTGGCCCTTATTATAAGATGCTGTATGTGTTTGGAGTCTTTTATGACTTTAGTTTAAATCCCAAAGATTAAAACAAACAGAGAAACTAATCTTATCACAGGTATGTGCCGTCTATACTGTACACTGTATATTTGTGCTTATGAAAACATCTGCAGCTCCCTGCAGTAACAGATGTGCTATGAGTGTGCGAGACAAGCGGCTGTTTATATAAAGTCCCTGTGGATTTCCTCAGTGTCTGTAGTGACTGATAAGTGCCCTGTACTTATCTCCATGTGGGTGGGTTGAGAAGGCATATTTAGTGGGCCGGCGAGATTACAAAAAAAAAATGCTACAAAACACCTACAGCAAAGACTGTTTATGTAGTTCCACGCAATTGGATTTAAATAGTCTGTAATATGAGGCCTTTTATGGCTTGGTTGCAGTGGAATTACCCCGCTCGTGGCACACACACTGAACACATGCACTGAGCGATTGTATCAGCCAGTGTGGTTCATCTGAGCTTTGACCAACCCAGGCACCTCTCTGCATGAAAATAAACAAACTGCAACCAACCGCAGCCTTCTGCAACACGTCAGCCACCTGCAGCCGCCTGCAGCAGAGGCCAGCTTGCATGTGGGTGACTGGGAGGCCTCTTCTTAAACTGTAATCTATACAGCTCTGCCACTGTGGTAGACTACAGATTTACAAATGAAGCACAGATATCACACATGTGTTAATGCAAAGCAGCCAATGATGGTGATGCTGCAAGGCTGTCGGAGAATCTGTAAGCCACATCACCAAAGCCAACGGGGACAACGCTAGCTCATCTGAGGTGATCGAAGTCATCGGTTATTGAACCCATTCTGCTGCCAAGAACAACGCTTCTTTGTGTGGGAAGCAGAAGGTTTGCTATGTCTTCCAACAATGGTCTCAGCACTGAACTGCCCCTTCAAATGCACAAATTGGAATGAATTAGACACAATGCATATTTAAAATATACAAGTAAAGATTTAATTTATTCTTCATATATTGGACAATTGATTTCAAAGCCTTGTTGCTTGATATACACGAGTGATGAAATGTTTCTCTCAGTGAAAACACTACATCCAGATGAACAGAATCATCTTCCTGGGATTCCCATACCTGGATTATCCTGGTAAAGACGAGCTGAAGAGTAGGCCATGCGTACTAAACTGGGACTCACAGTTTCAGTTTGTCACAAATCTCTGAATGAATTTTTTGTGATGTTCTTATCATAAATACTCAATGCTATAGCCAATTATAGTCAATAGCCACAATTTCTGTGAGTTCATGAAAATCTAGTGAATTATCTGTTAGATTTGATAATATTCTAATGGAAGCAACACTCAGAACAACTACAGGTAAGCGCTTTAAAGTAATCATTAAAAATGAAGCCACCTTTCACAGGAGTCTGACTCATGATCAGTCAAACATTTCCCAGATGAATAATTAGAGTGTCACAGTGAATAATATGGTCTTTAGAAGGAGAGCAAGCCAATTCTTAGAGGAAAACTTTTTATTCCTTTGCAGTGATGATGAACAGGCAATGGGGTGCTTTCAAATAAGCATAATTAGCTTGATGTCTCAGCTTGGCACATGAACGAACTTGAGTTTCAACTAAAACATCAGTAATAAGATTTAGTCTTTCCACATATCAGCCTTAATTCTGTTAGCTGCAGATCTGTAGATTCAGCAGCCTGTGAAAACCTCTGGGAGCCACCTGGCTGAGTGAGAGGGATTTCTAGTGGGCTCTGTTCATTCATACTGTAGCAGGAGCGCTGCGTTTCATCTGAGTGTCTGCATGACAGCCTGAATGCGGCCCTCCCTCAAAGATATAATAGGGCTTTATTTGTCCCTTAAGAACCGGTGAGGAAGCCCAAAATACAGCTGCAGGTCCACAGGAGTGCCAACCCCCCCCTGGAAGATTAGGAACAGCACTCCCAGAGAGCAGAAAGTAGGGAGTGTATAAAGGGGAACGATGTGAGTGTGCTTTTATTTCTACATCTGCGAGGATCTACATTTCCCATCCTAGTAGTTCATATTCATTCAAAAACCTAAAAACGAATCTTATTTATTCTGAATCTTCACACACACAGGGACAGAAAAACGTATATGTTACCAAAGAATGAGTTAGGAACAGAGGTACTCGAGTATTAGTAGCACTACCTCAACATAGTTTTACTCAAGTAAAAGTAAAAAGTAGCCATCCAAGAAATTACTCAAGTAAGAGTAAAAAAGTCTTTAGTGAAAAAGGATACTTGAGTAACAACATCTGATTAAATGTTTGAAAATTAGATAATCAGACAGACAAAAATATAAAGTTTGGTGCAAATTTTGGTATTTGAAAAGAAAAATCTGCATATAAAAAACATGATTACAAAACAATAAATCTAAGCAGAAGAAACGCTTTTCCAAATCAGTTACATATATATATATAAAGTACTTCCAGTGACAGTATATGGTGTTTGATCACCAAACGACAGTGTAGTAAAACTACTCCTAAAAGTAATTTTTTCCCAAAAACATCACTGAGTTACCACCCATCTGTGGTTAGCAACGACCTAATTCTGAGTCATTTGTCACTTGATGATTGATGACTGATTTATTTATATACAAAACACAAAGAAATTGAACATGGTGCACACAGAGCACGGACCTCCAACCCGACAACAGCAGCTTTCGTCCTTTCTTGTTGCACTTTCTTTTTCTTGACCACCTTTTCTGTTGTGTGTCTGATAACACGGTTTGACTTAAAACACACCCCGTCACAACATTAAACAAGTTCAAAGGCAACCTTTTTCCATCTGCAGCAAGTTTTTCTGACATTTCCATTGTTGCCATGGTTACACGTCCTACAACACAGACCACACCAGCGGGAAACTTCTGTCCATCATCTCGTTGGATCTGTTTGAAGGATGCTGAAGATGTGTTTAAGGCTGCACTGCATACTGAAAAATTACACCAAATAGCAGTGGCTGAGTCCTCATCAACGTTTTGATTAGTCGCACACTGATTGAAACAGAAGTTTATACTTTCATACAGATTTTTTTTATATTGTCCTGTCCATAAGGCAATGATCTGTGCAACAGAAGTGTGTAGCTCTTTAGCCTGCTGAGAGAAACGATGGAAAAGTAAAAGCGCTTTTGTCAAAGCTGAAGCCGAGCTTTAACAAAAGCGCACATTATACCACACACACACACACGATGCACACATTGCCATCCAGCTCTCCGCTGAGAGCCTCTATGCCCATTGTATCCCAGCACGTCTTTAACTTGAATCAGCCTTTCTAACAAAATTAGTTTGAATTGAAAGATATAAAAGCAGCAACCCTTAAAAGCAGGTCTTTTTTAGACATAGCACACTGTTCAAGTTCAAGTGGACTTGGAAATACCAGCACAATTGTCAGTAAAAATTCAGCTGTCCATTGGAGTCTTTATGCCCTCTGTCACTTCAAGAAGTGGAATACCAATTAAATATAAACATATATGTATTTTATATTCCTTTTAGTGCATGCATGTCCACTCAGGCAAGAACCTGGCTGATGGAGATTTCACCAGGTTATTTTGAGTCCAGATTTTACTGGGGCTGAAGTTATAGTGCACCATGTGAGGAACGTTTGAGTTGGAGGAAAGGAGCGGGCAGGGACAGCAGGCTATAGTTGCGGATGCTGGATGATTGGGTGGTTTTGGGTACGTTTAAATCCCATGAACAGCAGGGTCAATCTGAAGTGAGGGACCTCCTGCAGGTAGCCGTGAATGGAGAGTTGCATACCTTGCTGACTGCCGTTTGTGCAGCAGCCTGTGGAAGAAATAAGAGCAGTGAAAAAGAATCACAAGAAGGGGCTGGGGGGCAGGGAGTGAGACAGAAAGAGAAGGAAAGGGAGGGTAAGGAAGGGTTCGGGGGGCGGGGGGAGGCATGTTCTTGAACTTAGCTGATAGGATCTGTAATTTCCTCCTCCTCCACTGTTCCTCTATATGTATCAGCTGCTGGCTTATTATTGGCTGGGTCTGCCTCTGCTCTGATCTGGCTGTTGTGAGCCAGAGTGTGAAAATAAGAAAAAGAGAGAGGGAAGGAGAAAGCGCTGAAAACTGCATTTCCTCACAAAGGTCTTCGTAAAGAGCTTTTAGTGTGCGCTACAGAGGATCATGGTTGTTCTCAAACACACCAGCATGTCCTGTTCAACCTTTCTGCTTTGAGCCGACAGCTTCCTATTTAATACAAACTCACGTTGCATTTTAAACCACACGATTTTGTCACAATTGTTCAAGAACGTAGAAACATACAAAACATCTTACACCTTTTCTACTGACACACTTGTCCACAGTGCCAAAGACAAGTGTACTCTAAAGGAAGAAATACTGCTGCTTTCTCAGAGCCCGTCTGCCTGAGAGGACACACACAGTGTTTTCTCAGGTCAGTCCTTGAGACACCAGTCACACTAGCATTCATCACCAAGAGATGATAGCCGCAAATTCAATTCAATGCACTTTTATTTATACAGCACCAAATCACAACAACAGTCGCCTCAAGGTGCTTTACATTGTCAGGTAGACCCTACAATAACACATACAGAGAAAAACCCAACAATCATATGACCCCCTATGAGCAAGCACTTTGGCGACAGTGGGAAGGAAAAACTCCCTTTTAACAGGAAGAAACCTCTGGCAGAACCAGGCTCAGGGAGGGGCAGGGCCATCTGCTGTGATTGGTTGGGGTGAGAGAAGGAAGACAGGATAAACAAATTGAGTAAAGTCCTCATTTCACAGGGGTTCACAGGTAGCATGAAGCAGGACACGGTGGTCTGTTTCCTGTTTGGATCTTTGTGTTTGCACTTTGTTTACATTTACTATTGAGTCATTACCCAAAAGTGTTAGTGTTTTCAGTGGCCATTGATCAACAGGCTTTGATGATGATCTCACGTTGTTGGGCAATGGTCATGACATTTTGCATATTAATGATCAAGGAACTGACCTCACAGCCCATTGTTCCTTCAGTGGGCTACCCCAAAAGGATGTAGCGCCATCATCATCCAGATGAACAGAATCAACCTTTTGGGATTGACTAACCTGGATGAATAAGCATCCATCAAGATATTGAGTCATTTCATTTTCACTTCACTTCACTTTCACTTCCACTCCTTTCACTTTCACCTGGTTGTTAGATTTTGTCACTAAAAACCTCCTTTGTTGGGTGTAGGCACTAAAAATGACCCAGGAGCGACAGATCCATCTCCCTTTGACCATAACCTGCCACCACAGGGACCCATGTGCATAACTGTGACACTCCAGCGGCTTTGAGAAAATGTCTGCATGTGGTGCTGTGTTTGAAATATACTGGAAATACAGATAAATGCAGCAGTAAGGAAACACTGTGAAAAGCTGTGTACACATAATGATGAGCTAAATGAATCTGACCTCTGATGGTGTAAAGAAAGTTAATTATTTCACAACACATCAAGGTCTGTAGATCCATTTGATGGAAAACCAACAGTCAGTTCCTTTTTAGTCAGTGTATTAGATGAAAAAGAAAGTAACACTGAGAACCAAATCGTTTTAGACTGATGAGCGGGTAGGAGCTCAAAAACAGCAAGGTGAAGATTTTCCAGTTAGCAGTGACAAATATCTACCAACGCTGTTCCAGGAAAGGACAAACCATGAACCAGTGAAAGCTGTTGGGAAGGCTGGAGGCAGTCTAATATATGGCGACTGCATTTATTAGACTACTCTGAGAACTTAAAGTGTCTTATGGTGACATCTTGGTGTTTGGTGGCACACAGAAAGGTGCCATAATGTTTCCTCAGTGTTTTTTCTATATGCTGTTTGTTTCATTACTTATTCAGTATGCAGCTTCCATATAAATTCTAGCCAAAGACAATGAAATCAGTTGAAGTATTTTTGTATGAAGTTAACCTTTTTTTTTCTTTTCTTTTTTTAACCATTTTTCAATAACAGTGAGAAACAAAACAAACATTTGAAATCTGTTGTTAATCTTAGATAGTTGTAGGAAGAATAACTGGAAGTGAAGCTGTCATTACTGGCCTGTTTACATTAACTGGAAAGACATGAAGGTGGTATCCAGAAAGTAATAATATACTCAGCTATCCTGTTAGTGTTGTCCTGGAAGTATAATATACACTATGGAACATCACAGTAGGAGGAGTTATTCCGAATACCTCTACTCTTCCAGAAATCAGTTTCTCTAAATTTGTTCTGTAGGTTAGAACTACCTACACCTGGCACATGAAAGATGCAAAACCATATAATTGATGCATCATTTACAGTGCTATAGTCAGGGGGTAAAGTGTGCTGGAGGCTTTGGGGTAAAACACCAGAGCGAATACAGATGTCTAAATTGCTGCATGGTCACTTCACCAAGCTACAGCTAGGTGCATAAAAGGGGGGTAACCTTCTTTTTAAGTGGCAGGTAATTCCAAAAGCAACATTTCTATCTGCTCAACAACTTTTCAATTCAATTCAATTTTATTTATATAGCGCCAAATCACAACAGAAGTCGCCTCAAGGCGCTTTATACAGGGAGTGCAGAATTATTAGGCAAGTTGTATTTTTGAGGAATAATTTTATTATTGAACAACAACCATGTTCTCAATGAACCCACAAAACTCATCAATATCAAAGCTGAATGTTTTTGGAAGTAGTTTTTAGTTTGTTTTTAGTTTGAGCTATTTTAGGGGGATATCTGTGTGTGCAGGTGACTATTACTGTGCATAATTATTAGGCAACTTAACAAAAAACAAATATATACCCATTTCAATTATTTATTTTTACCAGTGAAACCAATATAACATCTCCACATTCACAAATATACATTTCTGACATTCAAAAACAAAAACAAATCAGCGACCAATATAGCCACCTTTCTTTGCAAGGACACTCAAAAGCCTGCCATCCATGGATTCTGTCAGTGTTTTGATCTGTTCACCATCAACATTGCGTGCAGCAGCAACCACAGCCTCCCAGACACTGTTCAGAGAGGTGTACTGTTTTCCCTCCTTGTAAATCTCACATTTGATGATGGACCACAGGTTCTCAATGGGGTTCAGATCAGGTGAACAAGGAGGCCATGTCATTAGTTTTTCTTCTTTTATACCCTTTCTTGCCAGCCACGCTGTGGAGTACTTGGACGCGTGTGATGGAGCATTGTCCTGCATGAAAATCATGTTTTTCTTGAAGGATGCAGACTTCTTCCTGTACCACTGCTTGAAGAAGGTGTCTTCCAGAAACTGGCAGTAGGACTGGGAGTTGAGCTTGACTCCATCCTCAACCCGAAAAGGCCCCACAAGCTCATCTTTGATGATACCAGCCCAAACCAGTACTCCACCTCCACCTTGCTGGCGTCTGAGTCGGACTGGAGCTCTCTGCCCTTTACCAATCCAGCCACGGGCCCATCCATCTGGCCCATCAAGACTCACTCTCATTTCATCAGTCCATAAAACCTTAGAAAAATCAGTCTTGAGATATTTCTTGGCCCAGTCTTGACGTTTCAGCTTGTGTGTCTTGTTCAGTGGTGGTCGTCTTTCAGCCTTTCTTACCTTGGCCATGTCTCTGAGTATTGCACACCTTGTCCTTTTGGGCACTCCAGTGATGTTGCAGCTCTGAAATATGGCCAAACTGCTGGCAAGTGGCATCTTGGCAGCTGCACGCTTGACTTTTCTCAGTTCATGGGCAGTTATTTTGCGCCTTGGTTTTTCCACACGCTTCTTGCGACCCTGTTGACTATTTTGAATGAAACGCTTGATTGTTCGATGATCACGCTTCAGAAGCTTTGCAATTTTAAGACTGCTGCATCCCTCTGCAAGATATCTCACTATTTTTGACTTTTCTGAGCCTGTCAAGTCCTTCTTTTGACCCATTTTGCCAAAGGAAAGGAAGTTGCCTAATAATTATGCACACCTGATATAGGGTGTTGATGTCATTAGACCACACCCCTTCTCATTACAGAGATGCACATCACCTAATATGCTTAATTGGTAGTAGGCTTTCGAGCCTATACAGCTTGGAGTAAGACAACATGCATGAAGAGGATGATGTGGACAAAATACTCATTTGCCTAATAATTCTGCACTCCCTGTAAATAAAACTTTTAGCAAACACACAAACTGTTGTCTGCAGTTTGTCATGCAGTGCATCTGCTAGCTAAATGTATAGCTGCTGTATTTCCCCGGGAGAGAAAAGAATGAGCGCTAGCTTCACTCAGAGATGGAGAAAGAGAAGGAAGTAAAGAATGTTAAGGACTGCTCAGTCGCTTCTGATACACTGGAATTTTAAAGCTTATGTATAACGACATTTTTTTACACCAGATATTGGATCTGTATATGATGTGAGCCTATGAATTTTCATATTGTGAAACGTCCTGCAAAATAGTCTGAGGTATGCTAATAGGTTAGTTTACTGTACTGTGGTGAATTTATAGTAATGTGCTGGTGCAGAGTGGCTGTGGTGTTCATGGTCAAAGTTAGGTTATGTTAGGTACAGTGGAGAATTTAAGCTAATGATGATTATATTTATTTACTGGATTCCACGTTTATACTAACATTATATTGTCTAATATGAAGACAGTATGGACAGTACACTGTCAGTGTAGGGGATGGAAGACAGCCAAGACAGCTTGTAAAACATCTGCTTACATCTTGTTGAATTGAAAAGTTGTGTGAATTCACCAAGAGCAGTGCACCTCAGAGCAGCAGAGCACAGCCTGTTGATCACAGTCTGCACATCTGCTGGAGCTCATAATAGAAATGATTGTAAACTTCTTTTAACTGGGCTGAGCAACTACAACCAATTTTAGGGTTCCTCCACCTGCTGAATCCCACTTCCTGTTTAGGTGTGGAGGCGAAGCCGCCCACTACAATGTAGGCAACAGGAAATAGAGCCGTTTGTTTTTTTTAAACTCTGCTTTCTGTTCTCTGCTCATATTCTCTATAACTGATCAAGCTGAGCACATTCATTAGTATTCAAACCAGAATTTACTCTGAAATAAAGTTTGTATTCCCATCTACTAATAAGATTTTGTTATATTAATAGTACAAGGTTCAGTTAGCTTTGCACAAAATCAGCTGGTACAAACGTCCTTCAAAGAGCTACTTTTTATCTTCTTACTGTAAATTTCAGAGCAAATATCTGCACTTCTGCTAAAGTAAAGAACATCTGTACTTTTGCCACATCTGCCTGTTATACCTGTTCCCCACTCATGTTTTCTCTGTGTTTCTTTTTCATTACCAATACAATTTATTCTCTGACTCTACTCGAGTAGCATTGTATGACTTTCTGTTCAGAATAAGCCAACTTTTTTCTACCCCTTCTTAAAGTTTGCATGTGGATGTTTGCCTGTGTAAGAATATCCACTGTGTAATGTGTTGGATGGAAATTAAATTTATCAACCTACACAGGGCCAAATTCAGGGACCTCAGTAAATTAAAGTTACTCAATGAATAAAATGGCAGGCTAGTCCATTTTGCCAAAATTTCCTTGCAGCAACTCAAAGTGGTAGTTTTTATGACAATGTCAGAGTTTGATCCTAATGAGACAATGGAGGATCCCCTCCTAGATCCTCCTCCCGATCGCAGGAGATGGCCCCGCCCCTCCCTGAGCCTGGTTCTGCCGGAGGTTTCTTCCTGTTAAAAGGGAGTTTTTCCTTCCCACTGTCGCCAAAGTGCTTGCTCATAGGGGGTCATATGATTGTTGGGTTTTTCTCTGTATGTATTATTGTACAATATAAAGCACCTTGAGGCGATTGTTGTTGTATTTTGGCACTATATAAATAAAACTGAATTGAATTGAATAGAACTGAATAGATCTGGACCGGGCATTACTGAGCTCCTGGACAGTCTGAGGTGTAACATGGTGTTGTCAGATGGACTTGTGCAAGATGTATTCTACTGGATTTAGGTCAGGCGAATGTGGCGACCACTCAGTGGTATCGGTTCCTTGATCCTCTGGAAACTGACTGCATGTTCTCACCACATGTGGCCGGGCATTGCCGTGCACCAGTACGAGACCATGACCATGACTCATTCAGACCCTTTTGCATCTGTCACATGTGCTCAGGGTGAACCTGCTCTCATCAGTGAAAAGCACAGGGAAACACAGCAAACCGTCTGGCAATGGCAAATATTGATGATTGACATGTGTGCAACCTCTGTAGGGTGTTCCCTCATGGCACCAGTAGTAACCCTGACCGTAGCCAAATGCAAAACTAGTGAAAAAATGGTCAGAAAAGAAGAAGAGGCAAAATGTCAGTGTCCTTCACCTGTAAAACCTTCCTGTTGTCTCATTGTTGATTTCATTAACACAAAACAGCTGAAACCGATTAATGCCCCCCTCTGATTCTGAGGATCAATACCCCTCAAATTTTGATGATTATAAAGTGTTCTTTTTATTTTTTAAGCAGGGTTGAAAAACTGTCTGTAACCAAGAATTCAGATAGTGTGAAGCCTGAGCTTTTGGCTTCTGTACAGAAGCTGACCTCACTACTGAAACATTGTCCGTGTTTAACAGGAGCATCCAGCACAGTAACAGAATACATTTAACAGAAAATAAGAAAGACGCAGAATAGACCACAACAGACCCAAATATGGAAATCAGCATGTGAGGATCATATAGAGTCGCTCTTAACCTCAAGTGGGTTTTAAACTAACCTGCTAACATGCTAAGGTTGCTGTTCGGGGTAGATGAACACAAACAACAAACTCTTTAGACGCCTTTATAACAGACAACATTCTGAAATTTAAACCTATTGTGTTACTCTGGTCAACACAAGTGACTCAGTATTGGCCTGTGAAAGCCATCTCATTGGTGCCTCCATGTGTACCATTAGAGCTCCTATAGCGCCTGCAACCATAAGCAGCTAATGTACGGTGGTATAGTTTCACATCCACCAAATCCTCTCCCTAGACAATGCTGCTTCGCTTGGCTTGTTCTGGCTGCAAAGCAGCTTCCTATATTAAGAAACTGAGAGAGAGGGAGCACAAATGTCTGCTCATTCTCCCACTTTTCACGGACATAATAGCATTCTTAGAGTGAGAGAGCAATCTGGGAGAAAGTCGCACCCTCTTCACACTTCAGTGGTCCTCACCCCTTTCCCCTCCCTTGTCCTCTTCTTCTTCCTCCCCCCTACCTTTTTTCCTTCCCCTCCAGTACACACACTTTTCTTCTTAGAGGATTCTTTTGAAATCAGACAAGGGAGACGGTGAGATCAAAGGAAGCTAACTACCACACACAGCATTCCCAATCCCGGCTGTCTGCGTGCACGACACACACACACACACACACACACACACACACACACACACACACACACACAGTGTTGCTTTCATTTCCTACATACCAAGTTTATATTGTGACAGCCAGATATTTAAAAAACACTTTTATGTCGTTTCCCTCAAATGTCCATCTGTAGTAAAAAGTTGTCAGATGGAATTTCTGGAGTATTGTCCCCGTGTCCCAGCAGGACTGAGACAGATATTTAAGCACAGGACTGAGTTGTAAGACAAACCTTTAATAGTTAAGCCACAGTTAGTTAATAGTATGATAAGTCATCTACTTTCATTTTGTCACACACAGTAACAGGTCGAATTATAAGACATTATGTCTTCTTTTGATTGTAGCTGCTTTGTGCAGGTCCAGAGATTACCCTGTTACCACGTTGATAGCTCTATGATCCAAACATTTGGCTCAGCTCTACAGTGTTTTCACCTCCCGTCAGCCTGTTTAAACAGCTTATTGTTTTCATAGAGGTCTATCTCAGCTGATACTGGGCACCAGTTGAGGTAGAGCCTGGACAGAGTAAGAGATAACCGTGTAAACCTGGGAGGTAAACTGGGCTAGATCGATCCAGAAGACGATTTAAAGCAGAGGTTCCCAAAGTGTGGGGCACAGAGCGCAAATCACGGACAAACAGTATCGCACATTCTTGATTTTTAGTTCACAATCACTTCTTATAATGACTAACTACTCCTGAAATTTTGGAGATGTTAGCTCTTTATGCAGTAAAGTTACAGCGGGATACAAATAATATCAGGCTGATCCTGCCGTAATTTGTTCCCTCTGTTCAAATCATGGACAAACAGTATCCCACAGCTGTTTGTTTTTGAACACATTTTGCACAGAGAGACATTTTTTGAAAAATGATAGCAAAGTTGAATATTATTACACAGGAGAAAAACAACTACATGTAAAATAATGACATCATGACGCCGCTGCCTTTCTAAATGGAGGGACAGTAACTGCGTGTGTGTATGTAAGCGTGTAAAAACTGCAGATAGTCAGATTAACAGTATTTTGTCTCTATCCGCCAGAAATTCATCTCATGTAAACAATAACGTGGCGCACAGCGTGACGTGAAAAAAGGCACATACCTTTGACGTTGCCTGCATTCCTCGTCCACATGTAAACGCAAATCTCCAACCTGGCAGGAGTTTTAAAAAATCTCCGTTTTCGGTGATTCATGCCGTTTACGTGTGGATGAAAGGCCAAACGCATAGAAACAGCTGCGAAAAGCTGCGTTTTCAAAAATACCCGTGTAGGTGTGGACGTAGCGTAAAAGAGTTAGCAGTTTAATTCATTGCTGCCCGTAATTTATTGCAGTTTTCTCCTATTTGTTTAATTGTTTACAAAAGGTTTGAGGTTTGAAATAAACTTCAATGGAGTTTGAAAACAAAATATGGGCGTGTGTGTTTGGAGGACGTGTTTGTGCGGGGGGTTCAGGTGGTGGGGGGCATGAAGATTTTCTTGTAAAACAAAGGGGGGCCTAGTGAAAAAAGTTTGGGAACCACTGGTTTAAAGTAACTGTAATTGATGCATAATTTACAGTGCTGACGGTTTAAAGTAACTCCCCAAACAAACTGAAATATATTCATTTTGTGTTATTCAGATGGTATGAAAATACCAGGTGATTTAGTGCAGGCTAAATAGGTAAGTTGGCAGTATTGTGATACCTGTCACTGCGCTGGTGGAGAGCAGGCTGTGGGAGCTCTTAGGTTATTGGTTACAGTGTCTAAGAACATAAATTAGTTGTTCCATCCGTGTGTTCCTTGTGTTCTACCCTCACCCTGGTAAGTGGAAGGAAGTGGAAGGATAATTCTCATCAAGCACTCAAAGAACTTTTTACATTTTTATCCACGTTTCAATATCAGACTCCAGTGGGCGTGTCAGGGCATCAGCATCCTGGAAGCTTGGAAGGAAAAGCGACTGGACTTGTTCCACCGTTCGTCTGAGACACCTCTTCAATTCTTCTTCAGACCCAGGGAAACATGATGCTCCACCCATATTCAGTATTGTTATTAAATAACTGAACAATAGTATATAAATAAACTCCAGTAATTTAAAACTTTTAAGGTCCACTGTTGTCAGAGATGCAGGAGTGATGAACCGTATGTTTGTTGCCTTTGTCAGCAGTCATGTTAAATTTGTCGGCTGTCTTTGATGTTCAAATAAAAGGTTTTTATCAAAACAGTGATCATAAAAGAGCGTATGTGCCATGTTTAGTTATTTGCTTCTCTAATAACAGACTGTTGTCCAGTATTTAACTAACACATGACAACATATGATGCTAAAATACTTTATATTCACTTCAAACAGTTTCTCAGATTATTCCTTTGTCTTTGTCCACCAAAGAAAAATACAGATTTTTCTGTAGGTACATGCTGATCAGTCGCTCACTCTGTCAGTCGCACTTTTTTTAGTATTGTTTGCTCATCCTTTGAATTTCACGATGCAATCAGTTCAGCTGGTTCAAAGTTAGTCTTTGGTTTGTCCCAAACCTTAGATATCTGGGTCACTGCTGAAAAGCACAAAGACGGTTCATCACCTCTTTAGTCAGTCGTGTCATCTTCTGTCAAGTTTACAAACTCTACATTTATAAATTTACTCTGTTGAATGTCCACTCATTCTTTTAACCCACCTAAAAGTAGTGAGAGACACTCAGTGTTGGTTGAGCCTAGAGGGAAAGGGAGATTTGGGCAGAGTCCTCTCTTCTACATCCATTTCAGCAGCTAGCTGAGAAGAAGTTTGAGTTTTCTTTAATAACCTCAGAGACTATTTACCGTCTCTTTGAAGCGCTGTCATTGCAGAGAAATGTCAGCTGCTGATAGGCCGTGGCTAAACCTATATTCCTTCCTGTGTTCCTGTTCTATGATGAATACTTTGTGTTAAACAATGCACACAGAGCTCTTTCCACACTTCTGCCCTCCACCATCAAATGTGGAGAGAATCTAAATCTGACTTCACACCTGCTGAGACACCTTCTGATACCTGACTGCATTCCTCGGTCACTGTGTGCCACCTCTGCTTGTTAGAGTCCTCCCACTAGTTTCAGGGAAATGAGATGTGGCTCACAGACAGCTCGTGCTCCATGCTGGAGTTAGAGACCAATGTGATGTCTGAGTATGATAACAACTGAATCAAGTCCAGGCTGGAAACTCCTGATTGTATTTTAAGTGTATAATAATAATAATAATGATAATAATAATAATAATAATAAGTGCTTTAATATTACAAAGGGCTTTGATAGTCTTAGTGAGAATGAGAATACAGCTAACGTTAGCTCTCAGGACAACAGCGGCCAACTCTGAATCCCCCACAGCTGCCTTAAAAACAATCAAAATCCACGCCACTGTCATTTTTCTTTTTGATCCTCAGGCCGGAAATAATCATATGATGCCAACACAAAGTTACCAACCAAACAGCCAAAGCTTTGTTTCCAAAAGGTAAACAAAGTGGAGGTGAACAGTGAGCAGCTGTTCTCTGGGTGAAAACGTGTTGTTGATCTCAGGAGTCAGAAGCCAAACTGCTGCAATAAAATAACCACTCACTGCAACCAGGGTTTGGAGAAGATCATCTCTGAATGCACAAAACTCTAACTCTCCGTGAGCAGCACCAATCACATTTTGTCATCATTCTCATTTAGTATTCAGAGTATAGCACTGACAGAGCGTGCCCTCTGCACTGCAGACTGTAGGAGAACAGAGGGATGTATGAGTAACCAGGTCAAACAGTTATAATGAAGGTAACATTGCATTTGCTCAGGTGTGTCCTCACCTCGGGTCACGTGGGAGTCAGTGACTCAGTAGGTTTAACAAAAGAAGGTTTTTAAAAAGGACGAGCGCTCTACAGCCCCAAATTAAGATGTCACTCATGTCACGAGACAACACATCCAAATCTAAATTTGCTCTACAGTGAAGGCAAAGTACAAACTACACCTGAGTGTAGTTTGTACTTTGTAGCAATTCTCCAAATGTTACAAATGCTTATAAAGTTGTTGCTTTGCTGTGGAGAAGCAATGGCGGCAACATTAAAGGTGTGGTAATAGACACTTTTCCCCACAGCGGTCCATTTGACTTGTCACAGCAGGAAAAGAACACAAAAAGTAACTCTAAGTACCAAGTAAAGAATGAGCAGTTAGCTCTTTATGCGCCTCACTGACTGGATCAGAGTTCATCAGAACTGACATTAGGGCAGCATAACAGCTGTGCAGGTCATTTTGGAGTAACCATTATATAGTTACTAGTATCTACTTCCTAATATGTACTCATAATATTTACTAATATTCTATTATTATAACGTTATAAAGGAAGTGCTTGCGTGCAACACATCAGCTAGAAGATTGTCCCACATCTTCAGTGAGTGACTTTTGTGTGTCGTATTGTGAAGGCTTCTCTCCGATATATTTAATATATGTGATGATGATGATGATGATAGCAGCTCAAAGATCAGACAATCTGTGACAGTCACCGCGTGAAGATTGTTTCCATTTTTAAAGATGTTTCAGCAAAACAGTTAAGAGCAGCTGAGTTTTCCATCCTGTCTCTTGGAGCTGTTATATGTGTTCATGTTCATAAAGCAGAGCAGTGACGAAGGGTTCACAAGCTGCTTCATCTCATTACTGTAAGTCACCACACTCTTAGCTTAAAGGCCACACAAGGTCTGAGTGCATTTAATGCCAGATGTATTTTATGTATGCTTTTATTCTGAATCCTGAATACATTCTTCAACCTTTGTCTTCCATTACAAAAATAAATACTACATGATCACGCTTCTACTGTAGCCTGTTCTGATTCGTGTTTGCTATATTAAGCTCAGCCTAAGGGACTGCTGGAAAATGACTAGAGAGAGAAAGCAGTGAAACTTTAATAGGAACAGGCAGGAAGTAGAGATGGGGGTGCTTTTTAAATTCTATGCCATTTATTTCTGTCAAAAAATAAATAATAAATAATCAAACTAACATTTTCTTGATGACAGCAAATGGACACTGAGTGATGACAGTGTAAAGTAAATGGTCTGGTACTTATACAGCACCAACTCAATCCGAGCACTCAAACTACAATCTCACACAGATTTATGCAGTGCTTTTATATATGTGTGTGTGTGTGTTTTATCTCACAATCAAACTCCCATGGATGTGCTGTGAGCAGCTCGGGGTTCAGGATCTTGCCAAATGATGCTTTGACACTTGAATCAGAGGAACCAGGAATCAGTCCACTGACCTTCTGATTGGTAGACGACCTGCTCTAACACCTGAGCCACAGCTGCCCTAAAAGTACATATTAGCACTGTCAACACACTAACGCTAGGTTAAAATGAGAGAGGATGAAATCGCAACAAACCCTCTACTTCAGCGGTTTGTGTGTGACACGGGCAGAGAAAGGCAGGATTCTATTCTGAGCGCCGTTAACAGCTCTTAGCAGACATGTGAAACATATGTGCAAAGACTGTCAGACGCATTAAACTGCAAAGTCACACTTCATGTTAAAGAAAAATTCATGCTAGCCGCAGCATGGATTCGGAATAGAGTCCAGGACTCCAGAGAGGCTGCAGGCTGTTACTGCTGCAGAGATTTTCCAGCAGAGATAAATGCCTCTTCTTTAGTCATAAAGGACAGATTGTACATATCAGCGTTTCCCAGTCATTTATGGACCTCTCTGCTATATGGCTTTCAAATGGATGATTTAACACAATAGGAAGACATGCGTTACCTTTTTCGCCATTTTAAATGATAAATTGGTGTCTGACTTACTTAAAACATACGTAATCATTTACATTAATCCTTTACATGATCTACCTCAGTGTCAGGTGAACATTATTCACTCCAGTCCACATTAAATAAATTTATTAATAAATAGTAATGTCAGATTCATTTCAATTTTATTTATATGGCACCATATCACAACAGCAGTTGCCTCAAGATACCTGAAATTGCAAAAACGCTACAATAATACAAAGAAAACAGAAAAAACCCCAACAGTCGAGGACTCCCTGTGATCAAGCACTTTGGTGAGAGTGGAGAGGAAAAACTCTCTTTTTACAGGAAGAAACCTCGAGGAGTTCCAGGCTCAGTGTGGAGCAGCCACAGCCGATACAATTAAATTCTGATTCTATTATTGATATCAATCGTAAATTAAATTCATTATTGATGATTGGCTCTGCTTTGAGAGTGACCACTATTGCTAAGCAGGAAAGACGTTCATGCAAATTAATCGCACGTTTAAATGTTTGTTCAAGTCTTTGTTGTGATCACTATTGGGGTCATTACTCAAAAAAGTAATGACACATATTACACGAAACACTTTTCTTACAATGCAGTACAGAACTTCATTACTGCCAGGAGAAAGTAATTCATTACACTACTTGTTGCATTACTTTCAGGTTATACTGTAAAACAGGTTAAACACGTTGTCCCATGATCACCAAATAACAATATAAGCCTACAGGCTACAGCGCCACACACCAACACAAATCCCTATCCTGATGAAGACGCACATGTATCGTCTTTCTCTTAGCACAACACAAAAAAGCGATCACTGCAGTGATTCGACTTTAGAAACATGAACAGGTCGAAACAGGCTGCAGTCTGACAGCTCAGCAGTGTGTTACCTGTTGAAGTTCAGGGTCTGGCTGCTGGGGGTTCACTCAGATTTATCATCGCTCTGGGCTTTTGGGTAGCTTAGTGTTAGCATGCTGCCTGGCTAGCTTAGAATTAGCATTCTACCTGTGCAGATTTGTCCTTTTATGCAATAAAAATTGAAGAAATATTAATTTCCACACTTTAGACTGCACCACTATTTCCGTCTACCACCATGAGAACTGACATTAAACGATCGTTGCTCAAGTACAGCTGGATTGATGGACGAGCAGACTAACAGTTCCAAAGAACTGGACTACAGGGAACTGGTTCCCTACAAGAACTGGTTCTCACCCCTAATCACAGTAAAACAGGAAATAACCACAAGCACAGACTCCACACTAAACATAACAGAACAGTCGGGAACAGAGAAGATAGAGTGACATCAGAACATTAGAAACACCTGAAAGAATATTAAGAGAATCAAAACAAGAACAAAATAAAATAAACATTAAACTAAATCTCAGGACCATTATGTTTGTTTCAATTATATCAGTTGCCTCTTCAGCACATTTTGAGCACCATTTGTCATCAGGTCTATGCAGATGACATTCAGTTATATATTTCTTTTAAGCCCCAAGATGTTTCTTAGCTGCATATCAACTTAATGGAGAAAAAACAGAAGCTGTTTGTGCCTCTGACAGATTTGTGGCTGAGGCAATGAAAGCTCCTGGGCCCCGTCGTCTATCTAAACCTCTGTAAATCATCTCTCTTTGGGATAACTTTTAACTCTGCTCTCACTTTGGATGCTCGTGTCAAATCTCTGGTCCACTCTTGTTTTTATCACTTAAGAAATATTGCCAAGTCCTTTTATGTCATGCTCTGAAATGGAGATTGTTATTCATGCCTTTATTTAATGACATTTTGATAACTGTAAATCATTGTTCCTTTGTCTGAGGGGAAACTCCCTGAACATCTGCAGGTTGTTCAGATGCTGCAGCGAGGCTTCTGACTAAATCTCTCATATCACAGTGTCACGGATTCAAATTCATTTTAAGATTCTGGTTCTGACTTAGACTTCTTCATAGACAAGGACCTGCTTGCAGCAGTGAACTGTGACATCAGTACAGGTCCCTGACGTCATGTGATCAGGGAGACAGCGCTTCTGCCACCGTGTCCCCAGAATCAAATCTCTCGCTCTGAGCTTGAGATCTGTGGCTTCAGTCGTTTTTTTCAAGAAACAACTACAAACTGTTCTGAAGCACTTTGTGATCTTTGTCTCAAAAGGTGCAACAGAAATAAAATTAGACTCACTCACCTAGTTGCATTCTTAATCAATATAATCAATATATTTATATATATATATTTATTTCTTATAACTATAATTATTTGTGCCCTATATATAGAAAAAGTTTGGGAGTTTTTTATATATTTTGTATTGTCCTGTCACTTCATTGATAGATTTGCTGTCCTTTGTGTAATTTGCCAGGTTGTTTTGCGGTGTGTTGTGTACAGTCCAGTAAAGATTTCTTAGATTAAATCACATTTGAAGTCAAACCAGACAGATGCACTTTCCAAAAGCAGATGAACTCAGGCCAACTCTGTCAATAAGTTTTGCACTAATGTGTCATGAAAAGTGGCCGTTAAAGGTCTCCTGCATAGATGAATCGAGGTTGTCTATTAGCAGTGGTGACATTCCTGCTCCATAATAATAGTTATCGATCAACATCTGCTCTTTCAGGTAATCAGGAAGTGAAAACAGTGCAGTCCTTAATAAACTGAGAGTTTGTGTCACACTGCTGTTAAGCTGTGCTTGAATTTAAAATATTATATATGTGTGTGTGTGTGTGTGTGTGTGTGTGTGTGTGTGTTTGAACTTCTCACTTGCACCACCAGAAATCGGCACCAATTATGCAATAAGCTGAAAAGACACACGAGACATGTTACAAAACAACAGCACACATCAAACACGCGACGCTTTCATCACTCACAGCAGATCAAAAATCGTCTGTGTTAGCCGGGGGAAATGGTGTTAAAGCACAGGAAGAGCCATCTCAGCTGTCTAGACACACTGACAAACAGAAAACCCCGAGCTACAGAGGGGTAGATGGAGGAAGTCATTTGGAAGAATCATGGCTCCCCAGTATAAATAGCCTGTACGGGGCATGTGTACTGACAGATTAAACCATCTTTGAAGTCTGCCATACATCAGTTGAAACCTCCCTTCCCCTGCTCTTTAAGCTAATAAGCTTAAATCTTCCAGCAGCAGCCAAAGCTGCTCCTCCATAGAAAAAAAAAATATTAAAAAAGGACGAGAAGAGAGAAAAAAAACTTTTAATCCTGGCTTTGATGATACATTATGTGCTGCTGGAAAGAACACTCAAAGTTCCCCCTGAAACTTAAAAGTGACACGGACCCCGTCAGGCTATTCTGGATTGAGGAAGCAGCAGAAAGAGCGTCCACATGACAAAAGCTCCCGCAGCTGGAGGCAGTGTGTGTGTGTGTGTGTGTGAGTCTGTGTGTGTGTGCTGGTGGTGGCTGTGGGGAGGGATATTTCCATTCTACACTGTCATATTATCATTTATATTTCAACTCGTCCCACTCCTCAATACGATGGCGTATGTACAAACACAAGCATAAACTCGACATGACCCTGCTTTCTGCATGTGTAGCACTTGGCAGCTCAGCGAGCGGAGATTAAGCTTTGAGGAGAAGTAGTGTTGGGGTGGAGAGGTAGGGGGTGAGGGGAGGAAGAGGGGAGGGATGAAGAGAGCATTTTAAAAAAATTAATGGGGATGGAGAAGGAGTGAAAACAGAATCGTGGAGCGAGATGAGCTGCGAAAGGGTGAGAAACGAGAGAGAGAGAGAGCTGTGTAACAAAGATCTGCTTTCTGGTTTCTATGGAAACAGCAGGCTATTATCCTCAAACGTCATTTGTTATGAAGGGATCTGACTTCAACAAGGGTGGAAAAGACCGAATGAGAGGCAGAGGTCAGGACTCGTGTTTACCTTTGGGAGCTGAAAGTGATCGGTGAGGTCAGACGGGCCGAGGCGAAGCACAGCAAATACATCAAGTCACATTAAAGCATTTAAACCTGCAGCAGCAGATCAGGCTAATGGCATTCTGCATCTCAAACAAACAGCATACATGTGCCATGTAAATGTCAATTCTGCTTCCATAAATGTAAAATTACAAGTGCTGACTGTGTCTTATCTCCTGTTCCTAAAGACCAGGATGTGGGAATGACTCCTTAAAGTGCTGCATTTGTGTGTAAAAGAGATAACACAAAGGGACGCTTTCCACATGCACATCAGCCTTATTAGACTTAACCCAGAAAGATGCACTAAAAAGGTTGCAGTCAGATCCCACATTACACAGCTTCAAACTGCCGGCTCTCTTCTAAACATCGATGCTGGACCGATATTCTGCTGCACCAGCTGATTGTGTCCTCCCCTTTATGATGCTCTGCTGCCTGAACCACACGGCAGCGCTGGACTATTTCCTGCTACTTGTGGCCAAAACTCTGTTAAAAGCTGTTTTAGTTATTAAAGGATGTATGAGGAATAAATCGGGAATAACCTGATAGTTATGACTTCCCTAATAACCCCTGCTTCAGGACAGCATGGTAAGTAATGATAATTCACTAACTAACCATCTGATTGATATTAAATTACTGAATGATTTGTAAACTTTTTGTAATAATTATCTGAAAGTTGGTGCCATAATCTTTGATTCAGGCACGATTAGCTGCTGTTTCTGTGCCAAAAGCATTCTCACTCCGATACCTGAGGTAAAAACATTCGAGTAGTGCAGCTTAGCTGGCCTTAGCTTCACGAGAGCATGAAGTTTCACAGTACAGCGTGTATAGCACACAGTACAGTGATGCCGTCAGTATACAGTAGCGGCGACTGTTGCCGGGACCAAGGTGGAAATGATTATGGAACAGGAAGCAGCTATTCCAAAGTGAAATGGAGAGTTCTGCTCTTACTTAACTGCTAACACATAAAGAAGGAATGTTCACTTTACATGTAGACATGCACATCTAAACGGGTTTTGCTATTTCAGAATAGTGAAAAGAAGAGCTGGGTGCAGATAGAGGGAGGGGGTAGTGGACGAGAAATAAGATATGAGGAGGTGGGAGGTATTTGGGTTGGGATGGAAATATCTCCCTCTTGTTTTCCTCTCTCTCTCCCTTCACTCCTCCCTTCTGACCGGCTCCTGAGAGCGCTCCAGGTGGCCCTCTCTGGAGCCCCGCTCACAACGGCCAGGACAGGGCTTTCATGCCAGTCGCTACCTCGAGGTCAATGGGTTTGTTCTGGCAGGGCCTGTTGCAGTGAATGGGCATCATTACAGTTTCATTATAGCGGGAACTGGCTGGAATGAAAGCTGTATTTAACATCCAGAAGAGCCCCTGCAACTACTTGAAAGCTAGAGGGGAGAAAAGGAGAGACAGAGAGGGTGAAGCGAATGTTGATGGTAAATGAGAAAGAAGCTTTTCAGGTATCACATCTGGAGAGATCAGTTCAGCTGTGAATGAAGATATAGGCAGTAACCCATCACCAGCTCACGTGTATCACATAAATAATAATAATAATTTATTTATACAGGACCTTCAAAACACAGAGTTACAAAGTGCTTCACAGTTCAAATAAAAGCCGTACATTGAGAAACGTGCACATGTTAAAACACGAGGACACACTGACGACGTTCATCCCAGCATACACAAATACATGCACGCCTGGTTTCCAACCATGGTGACCAGTGTTGGTCGACTTACTTGAAAATAGTCATTAGTTACTAATTACTGATTACTTCTCCAAGAAACTAATCCTGTTACTTTATTGATTACTTATTTTCAAAAGTAATTAGTTACTTTATTACTTAGTTACATGAATATGTAATAAAGCAAAATACCTTTCAGCCCAATTCTATTTTTTCTGCATAATGCATCATATAAAACTGAATCAAGTGAAAAAGTCTCTTTTAAAAAAATTTTTTTATGAGTTTTAATCTTTTAACTTTAAAAATTAAACTATTTGCAACAGTCTCTGACTTGAAGAAATGTGTTTAACAGTTAAACCTATTGTGTGCATATTCCAGCATATAAAATGAAATCATGTTTTGTGTTTACACTCTTTCACATAGATGCAAGTAAAACAGCAGAAAATAAATAAAATCAAAGCCTCAGCAGCTCTGAGTCCTGTCGCTCTTAAATCTATTGTCAGCTGTTTAGCAGGAGTGGGGCGGGTGGAGGTTTGCCCACAGTGGTCATGTCAGTGGGGGGATCCGGGGGTTTCTCTGTGAATGTCACATTCCCGTGGCGGCGTGCTCGCTGCTCGCTCAGATTTGAAGTTTTCTTCCCACACAGAGTGAACAGCGGACGCTAATGTTTGTGTCACTTTTTACAGAATCAAACTCAAAGTAATGCGAGTACTTCCATGCTTTAAACGCTGCATGGTCGTACTGTCTCCATCACTCCATATTATCCATTGTTGTTCTGCACACGTCTGTCGCTGCCACGGACGTCGCTGTCATGAAACACTCACAAAGAAAATCACGGTTTAGTAACGCAGCGTGCTTACGGCAAAGTAACAGGAATCTAATTGCAATAGTAATCCCTTACTTTACTCGTTACTTGAAAAAAGTAATTGGATTAAGTAATGCGTTACTTGTAACAACCTGACTGACTGAGGAAGGCTGTTCCACAGTTTGGTAAATGGTAAATGGCCTGCATTTGTATAGCGCTTTACTCAGTCCCTAAGGACCCCAAAGCGCTTTACACTACATTCAGTCATCCACCCATTCACGCACACATTCACACACTGGTGATGGCAAGCTACATTGTAGCCACAGCTGCCCTGGGGCGCACTGACAGAGGCGAGGCTGCCGGACACTGGCGCCACCGGGCCCTCTGACCACCACCAGTAGGCAACGGGTGAAGTGTCTTGGACCTATAACCTCAAAGTGAGGTTAGTGAGGGACAGTTCTAAGGCCCCGGCTAGTTGATCGGAGAGCTGCATTGATAAGGTGTTAGAAGCTCAGCTAAATAAGCAGGAGTGTCCATGTAGCATCTTATATGTCAATAATAATAATAATAATGATAATAATAATAATAATGAATTCTGAATTTCACTGGGAGTAAATGAAGGGATGCAAGAAAAGCTGTAACATGTTAGCAGCCTTGCTGCTGCGGTCTGAACCAATTGGAGACGAGCTGTGGAGGAACGAGAGATGCACGTGAGAAGTTAATGCAATAATCAAGATGGGAGAAAATTAAAGTGAGTATTCAATGTTCAAGATGATTGACTCAGACTGGGTTCAAAGTGGTACCAAGGTTTTTCGCAGAGGGTTTGATGTTATTGGCCGATGTACTGATTAATTGCCAGGCCGAGTGCTAGAACCTGAGTTCTACCAGAATCCAGATGGAGGAAATCAGAGAACATCCAATCAGTAATGGCAGAGAAACATTCACTGAGGCAGGAGAGGCTGCTGAGGCTGTTGGGCTTGACAGAAAATATAACAGCGTGTCATCTGCATAGCAGTGGGAGGAGCTTCTTTACAAGCATAAATCAGTGGAAACATAAATAAACAGAATTCACCCAAGGACTGAGCCCGGGGGCACTGCACATATGAGCGGTGCATATGAGGACATACATCGATTGATGCGAGTTATATCTGTTTGATAAGTATGAAGAAAACTGAACACACTGGATTCAGTAAACACTAAATGAAGCAGGGCCGGAAACATGTTGCACTAAATTAAATGCCTTTGCAAATTCTGTGTCAGTGCAGTTAGAGGGATCATCAATATGTAAATGATCAAAATTACCAATAACAGATTCATTCAATAAATGATTGCAGGATTTGGGAGGTCGATAGATTACAATACAGTAAACTGGATATTCCTATTGAATTTTAAAGATAGTAAATCACAGGAGTTAAAAGAACCAGGATTAAATGGGACACAGTTGAGATAATCCTCATGAATCACTGCTATTCCCCCACCGTCAGCTTTAGGAGGCAAAGCTCTCGGTTCAGCTTTGAGTCTCAGTGACAAAGAAAATGTCTGATTTCTGAGAGGCGACAAAATTGTTAAGTATGAGAGATATTTTAGATCTGGATCTACTGTTAAAAAGGCCAATAAGTGAAGTAGAGACAGGCTGAAGAGGAAGAGGCTTACAGCACACAGTAATTAGATTACTGAGTCTGGGTGCACAAATATGGACAATATGAGGGTTTTTCTGTTTATGCCGTATATTCAGGTACATAAAGTCTAACACTACTATACATGGCTCACATACAGAGTAAAATGGTTTGTGAGGAGTTGAAAAGAATAGAAAATATTTACTTGTAAACCTTCCAAATAAATTATTAGTTAAAAATGTTCCTTCATGTGTGGTGGGCCCTGTTTGTGGAAACTCGATTTGTTGAGCTCAAAGTATTTTTAAAAACAAAAGACATAAGTAAAGAAATTATTAAAGCTCAAGAAAAAGGAACGTGTACATCTTTACGACATGTTTCTAGAAACTTGTTGATGGGAGCACTGGCAATGCTGGTTAGTAAACTAGTAACCAGCAGGCAGGCTGTCAGCCGACACATGATGTTCTTGAGACTGATTTCCTTCTAGTATTTATTTCATGTATAATTTAATCTGTAATTAATGAATCGCCTCGAGCTGACTGTTGTTATGTTTTGTCTGTATAAATGTACACACACACACACACACACACACACATATATTTATTACAGGAGGTGATTGTTATTGGGAGGAAACTGAAATAGGAGATTTTTTCTCTACATGAAAGTCTATATGTGGAATTTCTTTTCATCGTTGGCTTTATTAAATATATAAGTATAAAGTTTGAGCATTTCAGATGGTTCAACGCACTCGAGGTCATTAAATTCAATTCCAGCATCATACATGCTCAGCATTTCTTACCACAGTTCTTGCAGTTCACACATTTGTTGTGACTTTCTATCATTTTATGTTCTAATATACTTACATGTCAGCACGTGCTGAGAATTATGAAGGTTTTCTGTCACAGTTTCTGTTGCTCCTCAACATCCCTGCAGTGGCCTTTACAGCCTGAACTCAGAAGCTTATGTGTTCTCCAATATTTGATCATTTCCAAAAGTAAGAAATAAAGTCAGTGGATGGTTTAAGGAAAGAAAAAAGATCCGATTTAATGACTGATTTAATATCTTTGGAAACTATTTCACTAATATAATTTTTCAAATAAATTCCCATATAAATAAATTATATATAACATTTCTGTGTATGAAGGAATATGAAATGTTAAATATGGAAAGGTAATTAAGTGAAACAGAAATTAGTTCTCAGAAGAAAACATTATGATCACTAGATCATAACAAAAATCTGAGAATTATGAATAACTTAATAATGTAACACTTGGCACAGTTTAATCAATTAAAACATAAATTTATACAACAAAGTTTGATGCTGCACAATTCAGCAGTTTTTCTTTCTTTCTTTTTAAGAATATTGAATTTGTTGAAAATCATTTAATATTTATAAAAATGTTTATCTTAAGATTTAAAAATTAAGACTATTTTAATAAAGGCTTAAAGCTTTTTGACCTGATAATTAGACACAATTAATGTTTTTTTCTCCTGTAAATTTTGTTGTAATAAATCAGAGTTAATGTAGGAAAACAGTGAAATGATCAAACCTGAGCATTTTAAGCTGCTCTGTTCGTTTGAGCTGTTTGAGCCTGTGGGAGACAAACAGACGGCACTCAGCTGTCTGATCTTTGCTAAAGTTAACAGTTGATCCCACCGGACGGATGTTTCCAGATTCTTTGTTCCCTGAAATTAAAATACATAAAGAATGAAGCTTTGATGCTGTAATAAATGTTACTGAGCTTGAACAATAAGAAAAAGCACAAATATGTATGTAGATGATTTTTGACTTTTGTCCAGCAGCAGAAAATCTGACGACAAATAAAAAGAGTTTTAATTTTATAATAACAGAAGTTAACATAAAAAGGACACACACATACTCACTACTGCTTTACTTTACAATTAAAACAAACAACAAAAACAAATATAATGAATAGAATAATATAGTAATAATATATAATGAAATAATAATAATCTAATCGAATGCATTTTATTACTTTTATTATTGTATTGTCTGTGTGTTACAGTATAAAGCCCCTCGAGGCAGCTGTTGTGATTTGCACTATATAAATAAAAAACTGAATGCTGTCATATCCTAGTTTATATAGTTTGAATGTTTTAGATATTGTGTTTTATTCAGTTATTTTTATTCAGATATATTGTGGGGAATTTTCTTGCCACACAATGAATTGTTATATCAAACTGTTAGAATTAAAGAAAAAAACTATTGATCTAAGTGAAATAATAACCGTCTGTAGAGTATTTATAACAAAAAGATTTTTTAATATATTACATAATCTGATCAGAAGCAGCTAAAAATGAACGGGACTGAAAGGTGCACGAACGACAGACTCATATCCTCCCTCATGTAATGATCCCTCCCTCGCCCCGTCTCTCCCTCACCCTGTCCTCAGATGCCTTTTGGCCTACTTTCGGCTGCAGAGAGCTGCAGTGTGTGTGAGCCAAATCTCAGCGTGGATTTACAGGCAGAGCGTGCGAGAGATGGAGGCAGAGCGAGAGACAGCGAACCGGGTGACCAGAAAATATCATGTCAAATAAGGTATTCGGCTCTGGGCTGTCGGGACGCTCGCTGTGCCTCCTCATATTTGTTCCAGTGGTCACGGCTGACAAACAGATTTAATCAGCTTCTTTGGTGCAACAGTCCTAATCATCTTTGAATCATTAAGACATTAGAATCAATACCACGAGAAATACATTTGATAAGATGGTAATCTGTTTTTGATTTTTCCTCATTTTATATTAAAAAAATGCAGAAACTGAGCCTCAAGTGACAGTTTTGGAAAATAAGCACGACTCTAAAACCAAACGTCAAAATATCCTGTTAAAAATCATGTTTTACAACGAATTTCCACTTTGCTGTTTGTTTTCTATAATTCAAGTGTTTCATGGCAAATCACAGGACGAGTGTTAGAAGGACTCACGTGGAGGTGAGAGGGTCGGGACATCCAAGTGTGGAAACAGTGAAATACGTCCAGGTTTGAACATCTCAGGTAAGTTCATCAGGATTGACATTAGTGGCTTTCTTTACATGCAGAGTCATTTAAAGAACGAGTATCTGACAGCTCACACACACTAACTGTGAGCAGAAACCGACATGATTCATTATTATTGGCTGACTCTGGCATTCAGCTCACTGAGAAAAATGTGTATTTACAAATGTGATGTTTCTTTAAGAAGTGAAAATGAAAAGAAGATGCATTAGTGCGTCACTTTATTCAAAAGATTATTTCAATGAACACACAAAAAAAATGTTTCCTTTATTCTAAATCGAAATTGTTTGATTTTCCCAAAAAATACATTATTATTTACAGCATCATCTTCCCTGTGTGTGTGTGTGTGTGAAGCTATAGCTATGATCGGATTTCACCAACCATAGGATGAACTCTGGAGAAGGTACAGGCCCAGTGTACTCTCATACCATCTTTGCACTCACTAATCCTTTTGCAAAAGAAGCTTTATGTGTCCATAATCCGTCTCGTTATCACCGTCCAATATTAAACCAACAGCTATGTGGAAGTAACAAGTCCAGACTGAACTCTCGGGGTGTTCAAAGTACTTCTTGGAAATGTGGTGAATCAGTAAGGATGGGGAGGCAGGATGAGGTAGAAGGAACTATGCTGCATGGACCGGTGGAAGTACTAGTACACTGCATATATTTTAGCAGTACCACTTAAAGATACTGTGTTGCATTGTGCTTAAACCGGACTAGACATTTTTTCAAAGTGTATAAAAATTTACCACGTGTGGTGTTGGACTGTTAACCATGTTAGTCTGACATGCGACCAAAGATGCTGGGGTACGTTAGCACTGATATCTTAAACACTGCACAGCTCACAAAATACTGCATGCTAGTGTTTGCATGCCAACAATTATACTGAAGTTTGAAGCAGAAAACTAGAAATCGCCCAACACAGTGAATAAGTTTCATATGTGAATAAGAAAAACCGTTAGCTAACACTAGCATATCTGTGTTAGCATGCTTCATTTGCCATAAATGTTAAAACGTTGGTACATTTCATCAAAGAACAGAAAACAAGGACATTTCATTAATACTTTATTTACATGTTTATATTACAGAGACATGTGAAGCATTAAAAAGCAGCTGCTACTGTCACAGATCACACACATGTCCTGGTCAAACTATAAGATATAAAACAAAGATGTCTACACGGTGTGTGGGCAGCTGGTTGTTATATGCGTCTCATGTTCATCAACTGTTCCCCGACATGTCCTGACCTGGTCTAAAAGGCTGCAAGAGAGAGAGAGACAAAGTCATTTAGAAGCTGTTACACAACGAAGGCCGAGCACCGCATGTAAAATACAACCGCTACACTGAAACCAAGAATGTGCTGATTTTCCTCTAAAAGCAAGAAAAAAAACACTTATTGATATCTGCACACTTTTAATAAACCATCCAAACATTAATGTAGGTCCAGTCAGAAACAGACTCATGTTTCACAACAATATAAAAATGTCTCATTTAAAGACATATGGACAGAGCTGAAAGAAGACTGACATCGTCCTCGTCAGCTGTCTTATCTAATTTATTGTTTTTAAGAAGATCCTGTAACACGTCTCCATAACTCACAGAAACAAAAACAACAGTCGGAGCTTTAATAGATCTATGAAAAAAAGAGTATAAAAATACTCCCAAAGATGAAATAAAAACACGTTAGATGGTCAAATCTCACGCTTCACACAGAGCTTCTATTAATAAGTGTAAGAGTTGAAAGAATTGACAATCACGTGAAATGACAGCAGTGAGGTTTTATTTAGACACATAAGAAGGAAAAAACTTCTATATTTATTCAGAAGAAACTGAAATATCTATATGAACAAACGTGGCGTCGGTTTGAAATAAACAAATAATTCCACAAACTGAGATAACACAGGAGTTTACATCAGAATATAATATCTAAAAATAGCACAACTGGATCATCTGGAAATATCCAAAAACACACGTGTGTGTGGATTAATGGAGCACATTAACCAGTCGGAAAACTGGGTTTGGAGAAAAAATGGTGAATTGAGTCACACGAGACTGCTGGGCAGGTCGTAACAGGCTCTGTACAGTATGTCGAGCTGCAGTGCTGTTCAGTAGCTTGGCTTAAATCTGAGAAGCAGCATGTTTCAGTATCGTGTCGGTTATAAAAAAACGCCGGCTTTGTTAAATGATCTAACAGGAAATTCACACATGATACAAATTCTGCTCTTCGCTTCGTTTCCACTGGAAGCACATTGTGAAGGCTACAACAAAAGCATCACAGCCACCACAGATGAGCAGAGCAGCATGCAGCTACAATACCAAGAAAGTTCACTGAGACAGGAATTAGATGGAAGTTTATTGCACCTCAGACAGCTCCAGTACGCACTGGGACAGAGTTTTAAGCTTTAAATCGCGCCCTCTATTTCACATTGAAGGTAACAGACGCCAAAGAAGGATCGCAGCTCTGAATGTTCTTCATGAACACACGTCAGAGGACACCTGTTCAGTTTGAACAGAAAGTCGAAGGTGCCTCGTCCAGGTCGGCGCGTACATCCTGCAGATCCACATCCACTGCAGATCCTGCAGGATTTTCTGCTTTAAAAGAAAGAATGAAACGATTCAGTGTTTACAGCATGACTGTTCAGTTTATCTTAATCAATAAAATGCTTCTGTATGTGTGTCCGCTCTGATATGTGTTAGTGTTGTTGTTTAAAGCTCTACAAAATAAAAGCTTCTGCTTTAATAACATTCTGAAAAGATTTTCACATTATCGCTCAAACAGACGGAGTTTTTATGACTTTTATCGGCTCCAGCTTCAGAGCACAGACTGAAATACAGGACAAGTCATTTTTACCGTTATAAACAAAGCTCACAATCACTGTTATGTTGTAATAGGAGGCTGCACTGATTCATAGAAGCAAAAGCCTCAAATTGTGTGTCACAGACTTGATCTCATCCAGACCCAGCTGATGCATCGCTCTCCCACCAACAAATATGTTTCTGATATCGTCTCCCCGACCAATTGAAATAAATATGTTAACAAAAAGAAATGATGAGCACAGCTTTCTGGTTCGTGTGCTTCAGCATGTTTTCCTTCAAATGTACAAAAACCACCAAAAACACACAAAGATGATGATGATGCACAGGAGGGTTACACGTTGACTCATCGGGGGATTTCCAGCCTTTCTTTAAATCCAAAGTGACCTGCAGCAGGACGACACAGATGGGCTCTGCTGCTGCTCCTCACTACCTGGCTCTCTATTGGAGGAGCTTTTTAATGCACAGACGTGCGCCTGCGTGTGTGTGTGCCTGTGTGTGTGTGACTGTTGACATACTGTGGGCGACTCTCAGATTAATGAGGTTCGTTAGTCTGTAGTCTGGTTAATCTGCTGCTGTAATGCGGCTGTGCGTAAAGCTCCTTTAAACTTGCCTCGTTCACACAGGCTTGCGCACCAACACACCCAGACAAACGACAAGTGATGCTGAAAATGCACCGGTCCATCCCACCAGCGCATTTCAAAGCCGCCCAGATGGCAGACAAAACAGCGTACAGTTTGGCAGTCGGTGCCCAGACCGGGCGAACAGAAATGAGAGAAACAATGAAAGCTCTGGACGTGCCCCAAATTCTAAATCTTTGGCCAAGCTGCAGAGCCGAGGAGAGCCTCAGCAATTCCAGCTACGCGGTGAGAAAATCGGCCCCAGGTGTGCAACAGTTAGAAAAAAGCAAAAAAAATGCCCTCTGCTGCTTTCAGACGCCGTGGGTAGCGAGCATTGGCCGGCACGGGGGGACCCACGTGGAGCTGCGACGCCATCTTGTTTCACCGACAGACTTGGAAGGAAGGGGCAGCGATCCCCTCTGCAGTGTGGGGAACACACACACACACACACATCACATTACAGACGTGTTGACTGATAGTGTAGGAAGCACACTGGTTATTGATGAATGAGTTTCTCCCGCCTGCAGCAGAGAGCGGCTGTGTGTCGAAGGGAGTGGCAGAAAAAAAGCTGCAGATTGGCGAGCGAGGCTGATGCAGAGGGAAACCATCCCCGCTGCCACAAAGAGGCTCATCGCCAGCCGTCTGTCGCCTACGTCGATGCATTTTCACAGCGTGCCGATCGAGCCTTCTCACTTTTACTCTGAAATAAGCTGACTCGATTTTCACGAGACGGTTCAGGCATAGCCAACAGACCGTCCTCACAAACCCACACCAGGGTCGGCCTTCAGCAGTCCGTCTTAACGGAAAGCTCGTCCACATTAAACAGGATTACAATCAACTGTTGCCATTCCAGGCTGAATTTTGCGAGTCTGAAGACTGAAACTAGACTAGAGTAAATCCCTGGGATTGTGTGGTGCAGCAGCTTTGTAAGGCACACGTTATTCCAGACCACCACTCCAGACTCTGCTGTGGAAAAGCAAGCACAGAAACACATTTTGTATAAAGATCCTAACGTAATCTGGGTGATGGAGCAGCTTATCGTAGCTGGTACATGCCCAGCAGTCACACTGTAAGTGTCTGTCCTCCACGTCTGGCTCAGCTTTGGGGACACAGTGTACAGACAGTGTGCAGAGGAGCCGAACAATGGACGGCACAAGCCTGCGGCTCCTTTGGAGCTTAGCGGCTAGGCGCTAACTTGCTCCAGGTTAGTGTGCGCTCAGTGAGCTGAGCGAATCAAAAGCGATTTGGAGGCAGAGAGAATGTAGAAGAAGAGACGGATGGGGCTCACAGAGGCGTTACATAAGACAGCAGGGTTCAAGCTACAGTCCATGTTGGTTCATCAACAACACGATGGAAGCTTCTTCTGATCGGAGGCGATGCACTGAGAGGGTGAAGCTCAACACATCAGCACATTGTACCACATAACTGTCAATGCAAGAAACACAGGTGAAGTGGAAACTGTTACACTGAAGCATTTACAAATGAAAATAAGTTTAGCATTAGGGTCACCACCGTACATCGACCCTGCTAATTACCTTGCTAAAATATGAAATGCACAAATCTAGCACTGAACCTTCTGCATGTGAAGGGAAGTATCCATGGAGATAACTTATCATCGATACCCTGCTACGCCCCATTAAAGCCACGACACGGTGGAGTAGGAGTTCAGGCAGATATCGAAGAATCAGGTGGTCAAAGAGCTGCTGCTGTGCTGCAAACGGGTATCGCGAGAGCGACCTGCAGGGTGGCATGGATGTGCAGATCTCACCCATTAACCAGTAGGTGGGTGAGAAATGAAGCTCGTGCAAAAAGAGCCACCACGTGCCTCTACGACCAAGTCAGCGGGTAGGATCCTCGTTACTATCGATGACAAAGTGTCGCAGCTAGACACCAGAGTCCAATCAGAATCGACTCAGCAGCTGCACCGTTCATTCATGGATCGCGGTCGGTGGCGGTATCATCGTAGTTTAGAAATGCCCCGGAGATGGCTGCTAGCCGCCTGCCAGTGTTTTCACGTTGTCACCTTTGCTTTGCATTGGCACGCGCGAATAAGCGTTAATGTTGGCGAGGGTTTGCTGAGGTCAAGCACATCATGTACAGAGCTGTCATAGTCACGCTCTCGACATCCCTCTGTGCTGCTCTCAAGTCACGGAAGCCGAGCAAGTATCCAGGCCTGCTGCAAAAACCAGGAAAAAAGGGCTGCAAGACTTATCGCTGTGCACATGACGAGACTGACACCATCGCCACGGCATTAGCACCATCCATCACAAGCTACTCAGCAACACCTATTGGCTTTAGCAGGAACATGTATTGGTTTTAGCGAGCATTGTTAGCTTCAGTGCTCCACCTGAAGCTGTTTTTAAAAAATTTGTAACTAACAGTTAGTATTAGTGATTATTAGCCATTACAGCTCTGAGTGGCTCTTTTTCAGACCACGTGACACGAAAACTCAAACACAGAATCCTGCAGAGATTCATCGACATGCTACTTTAGCGTAAAGCTTTTCTATGCGGTCCAACATGGTGCTTGTGGTCCATACTGCAAGAATCGAGCCTCAGCTGTGACAAGATGATCGCTTCCTGTCACCCCTCTGCACACCTTTAGCTCAGGCGGCCTCAGCTCTGTCACATGACTTTAATAAAGCGTGCACGATGCTACACTCCCATCAACTAAAGCCCAGATATTTGACCAGCTCTACTTGATTTCATGTGCTGTGAAGCAGCGAGGTGGCAAAGCGGGCAGACGGGAAGAGCGAAAACTCCAGGTAACAACATTATGCCGGGGTGTGAGCCAAGCTGAGAAGTGTGACATGGTTAACGCCTTAGCTCACTGCGCCACGGCCTCCCCCCCCCCTTCGGTCGCCATTGTTGGAGGCAGGAAGGTGCGGGAGATAGCGCTGTCTGTGCATCTCTCTCAGCTCCCGAGAGCCTAACCCGTGGACATGAAAGCACAACGTCACAAGTTAGGGTCTCAGGGATGGAGAAAGATACGTATCCTAATCGAACTCCTCTCCCTCGTTGCAGAGCTGCTTTAAACCCTCTTGGAAATCGTTCGTATTCCTGCACAGGAATAACCTCCGTGTGCTGGACTTGCTTCTAAGTCAAATGAGGACTCAGAGCGTCTCCTGCATACAGAGCGAGTTCTGCCTCGCACAGCCTCCGAGGCAATGCATTAACTGCAAGCTCCACAGCCCCCTATGCATTTGTGAGCATACAACAAGTGCAAGCCTCAGCCAGACACAACACTGGCCAGCCCCCCTCCCTCAACTATCTCTCTCCCCTCCCCCACCTCGGCTGAACAATACAGCACTTTAAAAAATGCCTCCTGCCATCAGGTACAGAGCCTGCTGCCATACTGTACGTCCAACGATCTGCGAAGGTCTACGTCTGTCCTTTATTGACCATTACTTGCAGGAGATGCACAAGACAAAAGCCCCGCGTGGATGCATCGACTTCAGCATTGAAATCTGCAGCCAGACCAGCGCAGCATCTTACAGTCCATCTGACACGATGACTTGCACGCTCGTCTGACCGACATGCCTTTTGCCCGGTGCAACAAAAATCGTTCAGCGAACGCTCAGTGCTTACAAGTGCACATCCCTGTTCAGCACAAGCTTCCCAATCCTCCCGAGAGGCTGCGCAGGGAAAAAGACAAGCCTGATGACAAAGCTCTACAGTTCCTTCGTGCTACCATGGTGGTCTAAAGCGTAGGAAACAGATGGGGAGCGGAGAGGAAGAGAATTTGTTGGTATGGACTCACCCTCCCCTTTGGATCCAGGATGCCCCAATCGCTCGCTGCTCTCCGAGCTCACTGCCTGCTCAGGGAGGGGAAGAAAGAGGAGACAGAGAGAAAGAAAGCTCAGATTTAAACTTACAGCAAGCCAGCGAGGCTCCGGTAATGGTCAGAAAAAGAGATTTCCTTTTATTTTATTTGAAGAAAAAATGATGAGAGTGGTACAAAGCCGAGGCCGGTCAGTCCTGCTGGAGCTCAGGCGGAATAAACAGCGAGCGGCACGGAGACGAGAAAGATGAGGATGGGTGGTAGGACTGAGCCGGAATGAACCATGTGCACATTCCCTCTCCCTCTATCACTTTGCTCTCGCTCCTCTCTCTCTCTCTCTCACACACACACACACACACACGCACGCACACACGCAGTCCGGTCAGGACAGTCGCTGAGACCGTTTCCAGGAAAACAAAGCGCTGCAAGGATGCAATAGTTAAGGTTAGATAGGACAGGTAGGCGAGGAGGGAAAGAGAGGCAGCGAGAGAAGGAGGTAAAAGAAGAGAGCTGAGCCTCAGAATCAGCGCTCGCAGTCAGTGAAGCATGCCAGCTTCTGCCTCACCGACGTGAGGAGGGGCGAGAAAGGGGCGGGGGTGGGGGGGGATGTGCGCGCACACACACACACACACACACACACAGCCTCTACTTACTTTGTATCCAAACCTGCAGGTCCCAGGCGCAGGTTGGCGACAAAGGGGGAGGACGTGCACGCACACCCAAGTTAAGGGACAAAAACCAATGTGCCTGCTGATCTCTTGTCTCGCTCCGCTTTATCTTTCCAATCACATGCAGAGGTGGAAAGGAGGGAAGACAGGAGAAAAAGAAAAAGCATACCTCCCTCTCCCTTCTCTTCCTTCCCAGAGCGTCTCCCTCAGTCTTTTTCTTTCTCCTGCCCGTGCTGATCGAAGGAGAACGAGGAGAGAGGGAGAGATCATCCATTAATTTGCCTCACAGCTGTAATCGCTTACAGCCAGAGGCCCACTTTTCCTCTGTATCAGACGGGGTAAGGGGGTGGGGGGCGGGGGTGAGGTAGGGGCAAGAGAAAGTCGTCCTTTTCCCCTTTTTTTCTCCCACCTCGCTGCTGTCCATTTTCCAAACAGAAAACAAATCCCCTCTTTTGCTGGCATGCAAAGAAAAACCAACAAAAATCCACTTTTCCCGTCTTTCTGTCTGCTGTCTTATTCTGCGCCTCACACCAGCCGACCTCTTTCACACTATCCTCTCAGAGAGAGCGAGAGGGGCCATAGAAACATTGCTACATGATGTGCTTTGGCTTATACAGGCTACATTTAATCTCCACTGGCTCCCCCAGGCTTTGGTATGGAGAGAGAGTGAGAGGGAGAGAGAGGGAGGGAGGAGGGAGGGAGAAAAAGAGGAGAGGTGATGGGGGGAGGGACAGATGGAGCGAAGCGAAGGAGAGCAGCGACCTACAGCTGGCTGCAGGCTCAAATCAGCGACGGGGCCCGGAGAGGCTGGGAAGGAGAGAGGAAAAAAAGGAAGAAAAGAAAAATCCCCGAGACCACACTGCCCTCTTGCTTTTCTTCTGCGAGCGATCGACCGACTGCATCTGCAGCCCGGCTAATCTCCCGTCTGGCGGAAGGCACGTCATGCTGCTTCGCAATGCAGCTGCAGTAGAAAACCGAGCATCTGGATCTGCAGCACGATCCACCTCCGTAAGCCGGCCGTTGTGAAAAATAATCATGCTACATATTTTACAGTCTCCCCGTTGACACGTTCGCGTACGTGCGCACACGCAACACACACACACAATGCAGCAATCCTCATTTATCACCTGCTTTGTGTCCAGATAGAGCCAGTCTTCTGTGAGGTGCTAATATTAGCCTGCTTTGATGGTGAGAGCCTGCAGCAGGCAGACAAAGGCGCACACGCGTGCACGCTGAGGCATGTAGGCTCAAATACAAGTATGGTTAAACTTCACACGCGTGTGGATAAATGTGCAAAAGGCAAAATAATAAACTCCATCCACCTGGCTAATGAAACTTTGCATCCAGCTCAGGTGCCACCCATCCCATTCCGCTCTCTCCAAGTATTTGTTATCTGCTGGTAACGGCCAGGAATCTGCACCCGGCCAGCCAAGCGGTACGTCAAGAGAGACCCAGATCTGTCACGCTGTAGCCCACGTGCACGACAACAAAGCAGCAGGACTGCAAACAAACCTGCAGCAGCAGGTCTGCAGAGCCTGAAACAAACACGGCCGCTGGGTGGGGCAACGACGGGCACGACACGCTCCCGGCCGGAGAGCTTGATTGACACCTGTCACATCAGACTGTCGCAGCTGAGGTCGGGAGGTCGTTGCTATGGCAACGGGGATGGCGAAAAGAAAGGTTCAGGAAGAGGACGTCTGACCTGTGCTGACTGGATTTCTGCGAAAATCATAAATGTTCAACTGGAAACGGTGCACAAACATTTTGTAGTAATTAGCACCGTCAGAAGGTTTTTCTGTGTGATGTCAGTAACCTGATGGCGTACTGACCCAGAGCAAAGCTGGCCGACAGTCGTTCTGCAGCAAAGGCAGATGCAGAAGCATTAAGCGTTGTGTGAAATGTTCCTAAACTACTCACCAACACAGTTAAGATGTGAGATAACATTAAGCACAGGAAAATGCTGAAAACCAATAACGAACATGCTCAGGAGCAGCACTCAGCAGTGAACACAGCTCACTCAGAAACCATCGACAAATGCAAGTTTGAAACCTCTCATGCATAGAAAACACATAAATAAATATGATTCAGAAATGGAAGCACTTTATTTACTGAAAAACTCCCTGTGGTCTGACTAATTACAACATCTCTGGAAATTACAGATGCTGCATTCTGTGGCCTGAGAGCCAGTGAGCGCTCATCACTGCAGGCTCACGTGTGAAGGCACCGCGCATGCTCAATGATGTACACAGTCTGTGGAGCGATACATCTGCAGCGTTTCTTTGTCACTGAAAGTCTTGCTCATTTCAGCAAGACAGTGCCGAAGCACACTCTGCACTCAGATTTAGCCTTGAAATGATTAAAGTACCCACAATCAATCTTGTTTTCATTTCACAGAGCATACAAGCTTTTGTAGAAACTGAGTTTTCGTGATTTTAATCCTGATTTTATTTTTTATTTTTATCAAACCTGATAACAAATAAAAGCTTGACTAGAACAGGTCAACTAAAAAGGTGCACATATACTCTTGACTTCTTTAATGTATTTTTAAAAGTGTCAAATTCTGCAAAAAAAGATGGAAAACGTAAATAAAACTTTCTCCTGGGACTGCCCACTGATGTATGCACACATGGTCAATGTAAAAGCACACATGCATTTGTACAAATGAAATTATTGCAGTCTCCTAACATGAGGTGGAAACTTCACATGGTTAACCAACAGGGGGCAGCCTTATGCTCCTCTGCTGTAAACATATGCACTTGTAGACGAGTGCCAGGCCTCAGAGTACTGTCAGTATATAACATATGAAGGCCAGTGCGCTCATGTTACTGCTGCTGAAGTGGGAGTGTTGGACGCTGTAAATCCAGCAGGTTCACTGCTGCCAGCAGAAAAGAAGAAGAGGCAAAACGTCAGCTAGCGTTAGAAGAAAGCCGCAGAGGGAGGAGACGGAAGAGCTGCTCGGTTTGCATTCATGATTAGAGTTCAAATATTCCCGTTTTGATTTCTTTGCAGATCCACTCCAAGGCTGGAGAAGCCAGCCCAGAACCATGAAAATATCTGTTTTGCTGTGCAGTAATCATTTCAATCAGTTTATTTCCTGTTCCTCCCTGACTGTCACAATATTTCACATGTCACACAGAATGACAGCAGCAGTCTGCATCTGCCGATTGGAAATATTGTGACAATAATTGTTGAGGCTGACAGCAGACGTTACTGATGGCGAGCGGACTGGGACGCTACCGTGACGGGCTCCCGTTTGAATCCCGTGCTTTTCTCCCCTTCGTATCCATCATCGCACAAACAGCAAGAGCGAAGCAGCCGGCCTCCTTCCACGCAGTCATCAGCACTAATGAGGTTATCGCCATTGCCTCGGAACGGAAACCCGCTGACGCTTCGGTGCACGTCAGTCCTATCGGCCACGCAACAATGCAGCATTTCTGATCTCACAGGCCAACGCTGCTGCCTTCACATCAAACACAGAGTACAGATCCCCGCTGCCAGCTGGCACACAAACAGACCGGAGTCGGAAGTACACAAAAAAATACAGGAAGAGATATTCACACGTTGGCTGTGGACATCCGTTACACTGCAGCACAAGCAAAACATGTCAGAAAATTACTGGCAACAAATTTTGGGAAGAAATGAAAAAAATGTTTCTCAGCTTTTACTACTGAACACTTTCTGTGACTTTTGGATAGTTGGCGAGACAAAATAAGAAGTTTATTGAACCCAAAAGAAACATCAATGAAACCAGAAAGAGGCATTTCAAAATATTTTCCACAAAGGTCCCAATTTAATGCTTCACAATATTAAAATGCAAACGGGCATCTGACTCTGAACAGCCCACAGACCAACTCGTGATGTGCAAACACACACACACACACGCACACACACGCACACACACACGCGCGCGCTAACAGGCCAAAAAGTGTCGGGAAATGTTATTGACTACAGTGAGTGTGCGGTACCTCGATTTAGCACGCGTTAAATAATAACAGTGGACTATATTGATCCAGCTGTGCAGAGTGCCGTGCATACCTCAGGGAAAGCTAGGAGGTTGTACAGTTATCTCCCGGGGTGTAATTCTCAACTATACAACCTACTACCTCAACCTGGGAGCAAGCAGACCTGGCCAACAGGGCTCAATGGCGACAAACACGTGAGGCAGGAAAAGGAAGCTGCTCGTGGGCTCAAACAGTCGTATTTCAGTCTTATTTGTTGGTGACATCACTCCATCCCATCTGTCTTGGCAGTGCAACTTTGTATCTTAGATACGGTCTCTATATACAAAGCAGATAAACATGGCTTACTCCACAGCTTCTCCAAACCCCTGTCTTCTCATTGACCCTCAAACACACACACACACACACACACGCACACACACACACGTGCACGCACGCACACACGCGCACACACACACACACCTCTGCCCAAATGCTGACCAGATTGTTAAAGTCGCCTTCGAGTCAGAAATGTTGCATCTCTCGCTGCGTTTGGCCATTCGAGCTTTCCTACGCAGAGAGGAAAATGACACTACAGTGTATACATGACAGTGACATCACAGCTGCTTTAGCAGACTGAGTCCAACACGAGACCTGAATCCATCAGTGCACACACACACACACACAAACACACACACACACACACACACACACACACACACACAAAACGGGCAAAGAAAAGTACTGACCAACAAACCCATAATCTGACTGGTCTCATCTGCAGATGTCTAAATGACCTCGATTACATCAACAGTGACAAAAGAAATCTCGAAAAGGCCTCGTCCATGATTTTACACACAGCTGAAAAAAAATTACTGTATGAAGGAACTACAGAAAAATATTTACACATTTCTTCTAATTTATATTTCTGTAAATTCAGATGCAGAGAAACAGTCTGTTATTTAAAGGTTTTCTTGTGAGCTAATTTGGAATTTTTATGGGTAAAAACATCAAATATAAATCAGTTCTTGAAGCAGTATTTTACATTTTTCTGGGGGGGGGGGGTAAGAAATTAAAAATGCTTCCTGCTGCTCTTTTTTAACTGTCAGCATATGAGAAGTAATGGCCATTTGTGAGAAAACAAGCATTACCAACTGTCATCTGTATGCATTCTCTAATTGGGCCAGCGTCTTCTTCATTAACACCAGGAAGGCCACACCGCAGCTAATTGACTGCTGACTGAAAAAAGCTGCTGAGTTTTCTGCAAGCTAACATTTGAAATGCACACAAGCTGTAATTACATTTTTGCTTTTAATTGACTCCTTGTTGGCTTACTCTTAACCTCTCAAAGTCCCATTTCTTCTTCTACGAAGAAACCATCTCAGCTCGGAGGACGTGTGAGGAGATTTGTTGCACAGTTAAACGGTGATTCGATGTATTTAGAGTAAGAAGTTAGAGTTCAGCTACAATTCAACCCCGGGACCGTGTCTGTGACACAAACGGTTAAAGCTTTTGGGAGCCCGTGCACAGCCCCCGCCGTTTTCCGCTGATCCTGCTTGGGGTGGTTGGAGCTGCACAGACGCAGACCTGTAGATACAAGCTTGTGGTGTCACTTAACACAAGTTCGGATCTACGGGTTTGGGGCTGCGAGCAGATGACTTCAGGAATCCATCAGCGTGGCGACACGGAACAAATGAGCAGCTTTAATTATGGAAATCTTTTAGACTTATGGCAAACGTGTTTGTCTGCGTGTGTGCAACAAGTCTGATTGTTTCCCCGAGCAGCAGGAATCAGCTCGAAAGGCCGCAAAGAAGAGAAAAGCTCGATTCCACCAATTAACACGACTCATAGCTCCAAGTGTGATATGGAGCCCAATATTCAGCTTCAGCCTGGAAAAGTGATTCACGAGTGAGCAAAGTTTAGCCTTTAACAGAATACATTTAATCACTGTGTTTAATGCAAAAAAATCTACATAGAAAAAAAAGAACTGAAATAATAATTATAATTAATTTGACCACAAAAACAATCATAAAACCTTTATTTACGCCTCAGCACACACTGCAGTCACTCACTTTAGGCCCACAATGCACTGCATCACAGCCAGATACTTGAACCTCATATTGTCCTGTATTATGTGCTTACAGTAGTTACGCCAGCTCCTCTGTCCCACTCTCAGAAAGTCGTTTCACTGAGCGATGGCTGGAAAAACTCAAGCATGTGGCTGCTAACAGAAAATGTTCTAGCAGGAAAAGTGCTCTCTTCAAAAATCAGTTTTGCTTCAGAAATAAAAGCCAACCTGAATTTCTGGATTATGCTGAGTTCAAATGAATACAATTATAGACAAAACTTTTTAAGAAATGCTATTAAAGGTGTTCAATAATTGAACACAGAATTACGCAACAGATATTTATTATTTAACATTTGCTGGAATTACAAAAACAATAATTACAAAATATTTACAATTTCGATTTCTGGGAAAGAAAAAAAAAGGTACAGCTTTTAATTTTGCAAATGTTTTCCAGCAAATTCACACAATAAAAATGTGATTGCAGGTAAAACCCAGCGATGCACATTAAGATGACATGGAGCCCACATTTGAACACATTCCTGTCTAATGTTGTGCTGCACAAACACCAACGTCAGATTAGAAGAAAACAGAATGAGTTTTAACTTTCAGACATTTAAACTTCTTTCTCCTTTTCCCTCGGCCTGAATTTAAATGTGATGTCTGACTTTGAAGCTGTTGCCAAGTTGCTTAAAGTATGTCAGTGGGTCTTTGCCAGCGAGCTGAAAGACACCTTGAGATTGGCCGAACAAAGAGGTCGGCGGGGGCCGCAGCACCCTGCCAGCCAACGCTGCCGCACCAGCGTGCGTGCGTGCGTGTGCGTGCGTGCCAGAGACAAAACTAAAACGAGCAAAAGGCCACCACCTGCATTGTTCGGCAATGAACAACAGCAGTGGCAGCCAAACCCTGCGGTGCTATACGCCCAGTCTACCCAGCAACAGAGGTGGTGTGTGTGTGTGTGTGTGTGTGTGTGTGTGTGTGTGTGTGTGTGTAAGAAAGGAAAGGGGGCAGGGGGGTCAACAGAGGTGAAGGAGTGAGAGGTGAGGAAGTGGCATGTCGTTAGCACTTTGTAATATCATGCAGCGTAAACAGATATTCCTCGCGAGCCAACAGGTAGCATTAGGCCTGTTTCACCACAGCAAACAGCAAACGGTAAACACGACAGGAAAAATCTGCAACCACACTGCTCAACATTACCAGCCTGAAAGCAAAGAAAGGGAAAAAAAGGTCCGAGGACACTGGTAGCACGATGACTTACCGATTTGTCTTTACGTTTAGTTTCCAAATGTTTCTTTTCTCTACTCTGCAGGGCCTACGGTGCTTTGGCAGAAGGTACGGGCAATCATTTCCACTGTGGCCCATCGAAAAGAAGAACAAAAAAAGCCTCAAACATGCAACTACAGTAGCACGAGCACCCTGAAAGGCAGCTCGAGAAGAGGGTAAAGAAAGAGTGAGACAAAAGAAAAAAGGCAAAGGGAAGAGAAAGTAGTGAAGGGGGAGAGAAGGAGGGAGAAGGAGAAAAGTGAGCGATAAGAGAGAAAACCCAGTTTTTCTTTTTGGTGTTTTTACAATTTTGCTTTAGCGCGCGGCAGCAATAAGAACTATACGTAAGCGAGAAGCCTGTAAATTCTACAAACTGCCTCCCTGCACTACGAGCAAATGACAAGCAGCATCTGTTTGTAACACGGCCAAGATCCCAGCCCTACGAAAAAGAAATTAAAGTGAAAAAAAGCCTTGATTTTCCTCTTTTTCAGTCTTTATCTGCAAAACTCTCCTCCTCTCTTTGACTCCCTCCCTCGCTCAGCTGAATAAGGCAAAACAGAAAAGAGAAAGGGGAGTGTGGAAAAGCAGCGAAAGGAAAATGCAGCCATGAAGCCGTCCTCCTGTCACCCCTGAACCTCTCCCCCTCTCCCTTTTTTCCCCTCCTCTTCCTTGCACACTCCTTCCTCCTCTTCTCCTTCCTCTGCATTTAAAAGCAGGGAGGACAGGAGAGTCCAGGTACAGCTACTACTCACTCAGTCCTTCTCTTCCCAAAATGCCCTACTACTCCGACACAAACACTTGGAGACGCACACACACACGCACACACACTCACACACACACACACACACACACACACACGTATCCTCGTCTCCCAGAGCGTCACACACAGCCAGAAGCAGACTAACTTGCATGCACGTACACACTCGTGCATGCACTAACAAGAGTGCACATACAGAAACACACACATGCACGCACACATTTCTTGGAAAGCTTCCCCGCACCAAAAACAAATACCAATCTTTAGTTAGCCTCAGCTGCGAATAGAAAAGAAGGAGTCATTTCGGGACTTGGCTCTGGTTTACCGAGGCACAGATACAGACCATTTCTCCATATGCCTGCCTTTCACAGCTCGGGAACAGCTCCAGATTTCACTGTATCATAATACTGCAAAAAATGTCCTCTGTCACTGATATCTTTTGATAACATGCAGCTCCAGTAATAAGAGCGTGAGAGTGGCCGGCACTGGGCGAACACTGGGAACAGGGGCTTGTTTGGCACGTTTTTAGTCTCAGAATGATCAGGTGCAGAGGTGCAGCTCTCTAAATGTTGGTGACAGCACATACACTCTGGTCCATTATAGGACATGAGCGGTTAGCAGCTGAATCGATACGGCACTCACAGGCGGAGAGATAGTTTTGAAATATGCACTCCCAACTGACAGAGGGCTGCAAGTTTGGGCTTTTTGCCACAAATTAAATTCAGGTAGAAGATGCAGATATCTTCAAGAATTCAAATGTAACAGTATCAGCTCCTTGAGACCCACTGAAAGCTTACTTTGTCACTGGTACTCTTTGGTGTTACAGACTGGCTGTTTTGGTAAACAGCCGTGTGCTGCATGCTGACATCACATCACAGGAATTCTGGGTATTCAAGTGTAAGAAATAGATTGTCCGAAAATAACGCGTCTGTGGATCTGATTACACAGTTTGTGGGCAGATGCTCAAGCACTCGACTACGCCAAACTTTTACCAATCCGCAGCCATATTTGATTTTATCATAGATATCACCCTGAAATAAGTTTGGTCTATTTTAGCGTTATTCTGTGTTGTGCCTTCATTTGATGGGTTTTTTTCACTTCTGCAAACAGCGCTAGTTTGTGCCACAAGAGGTCAACATTTAGTCGTCTCGCACTAGTTTCTCTGAAATTAGGAATTACTTCCTGTCTTTAGAAAAAACAAACAAACACATTATTCATAAGAGTCAGTCGTTTCAAGGTGCTTTATATTGTAAAAGCCTACAGTAACAGAGAGAAAACCCCAACAATCAAACTACCCCTTTTGAGCAAGCAGCTGGTGACAGTGGGAAGGAAAAACTCTCTTTTAAAGGGAAGAAGTCACCTGGTATTCCCTCTCAGGAAGTCTCCCATCCACATACTAACCTACCCTACATGGCTAAGCTTCCAACATTAGACAAGACTGAAAAACACTGAAAATAAGAAAAAAGGTGGCCACACTGTAGCAAAGTGTTGTCCCACTTCTTCAAACCAATTACTGCTTAAAATGTGACCATATAAAGTCCACGTGAGGACCACGAAGACTGAAGGTAAAGTTGTAGCTGTTTTTTTTATCAAGTCTGTGTACCAACCAGCTTCCTGTGAAGGTATCCGGCACTCAGATGTTAGCAGCAAATCCAGCAAGTCACGGACGTTTAAAGTCAAAGCCATTGCAAATCAGCACATTCCCCAGTAACTTCTCCATAGTTTATCCCCGGTCAGACCACTGTTACATGCCAAGAGCACCCCATAAGCCTCTCCGGTAGTCTGGTTACAACCACTCGGCTGTAATCAAAGTCACTAAAGACTTTACAAATTCTCCCACGGCCTGTTCGGTTACTCTTTACAAGATATTCAGTGTTATCTGCTTCACATGTGAGTGGCCATGTTCTGGCTCACAGGTGTGTACTCTATAATTCTGCTCTGTCTTTATGGACCTGTGCATTTGCAACAAAATCTCCCTGCCTTGCCTCCTCGCCCCTCCCTGAGCCTGGTTCTGCCGGAGGTTTCTTCCTGTTAAAAGGGAGTTTTTCCTTCCCACTGTCGCCAAAGTGCTTGCTCATAGGGGGTCATATGATTGTTGGGTTTTTCGCTGTATCTATTGTACAATATAAAGCGCCTTGAGGCGACTGCTGTTGTGATTTGGTGCTATATAAATAAAATTGAATTGAATTGAATTGAATTGAAAATCTTCCATGAGCTTATACATGTAGTCAAACTTACACTCACATTTGTAGTTGAATGTCTGGGAAATCATTAAACTGGTGAAGCTTGTAGCCATTGACACTTTAAAAAAGAAGAACATTCATACTACAGTTTATACATTAATACTTGCTGGCAGTCCGCAACTGATTATACCATTTAAAGTTATGCTGGAGGAAAAAAAAATCTAATTTCCACAGAGAGAGACTGCCTCAGTGAACACAATGTGCCTGTATTAGCATGGCTAATTTGCAAGCACAACTTTACATCATTTTATCAATTAACTTTCAGTTCTGACCAGACAATGAACGGTGGAAGATCAAATGTTCCTAGCTTATGTTTTACGTGATACCTCAGTAAGTTCGTTACACAGAAGGATACACTGTGAAGCTTGAACCTGTGGATATTCAATAACACGTGCTCCCATGGTCAAAAATAAATCCCCACGGTTTTGAATCAGGAGCACACAGCCACAGAAAAGCTGCCCCTCTGTACAGCATTTCTGTACTGTAGAAGAATTAAGGACATTAAGAAAGGACCCACAAGTCTTCCACTATGCAGCTATTACTGGATCTGAGAATCGACATCAGCTGCAGTCGTTTCTTTGGGGAAGCTGTGACCCAGCAGCTACTTTTTTGTTTTTTAAAACATAGTTAAATCTTCATACGGGGCTGCTAAATTTCCTAAATAAGTTTCCCAACGTACCCATTTCAGACCAGCGTTAAAGCCAAGCCCAGACAGGATAACAAACAAGCCAAGAACACAAGGAGTGAACCAGCTTGTTGTGCCCTCTGAGTGAGCCTCGACCAATTTGTCAGTTTCTGCTCTAATGATCTGCCGTCCATCCTTCGGTGGCCTCGACTTACCAACTTCAGTCCAATCTCTAGCATACAGATAACTAGCATGAAGTTTCCTTCAGGGAATAAAAACAAATATACACTTTCAACTCAAAGTAGATCTGCAATAATCTTGCTATAATGAAATTTGACTGTGTTGAGTTCATAAGATGTGTTTGCTGCAGTCCTGGTAATCCTTTCAAATTGCTTTTCATGCAGAAATGAAAGTTGTACGGTGCCATTTCAGAGATCGTGGATTATGGGTTCTGCCTGAAACGCACCTGATGAACCCAGGCCTGAGTCTCAGTGTCCTGGACTTCGAGCGCAGCTGACTGTAGCAGCTCTGCGCACACTTCAAGGTGAAGCGTTTTCACTTAAACAGCTGCTAATAGCTTCCATTCCATGCAAATTAGGATTCGGTAAGTATGCCGTTTTACATCTTTGTTCAACTTTACTGGCACTTTCTTTCATGCAACATGAGCCGAGAATATCGCCTTTTCCAAAATTCTGCGTCTGTACCCCTTCTGTCTTCTCTCCTCTCTTCTCCCTCCGTCTGATATTCTGCTCACGCACAACTGCGGCAGCCCTCCTCCAATCGCTGGCATTAATCCACACCTCAGACCCCCCAGACACACTGTCTGCTCTCCCACAATGCACCTCAGCTCCAAAACTTTCCCAGACACATTTGGCCTTCTCTCTATCACTTACCTCTCCCTCCCTCTTCAACCCCTTTTCTTTCACTCGGTCTCCCCGTGGCTCTTCATCGTCCAGTTTCATTCGCTCTGGCTCTTTCTTTCTCGAACTCTCTAAATTTCCCCTTTCTTTCCATCTATTCAGCCGCAGCCTGTCTGACAAAAGTATCTCCTAATCTTCCCCAGAGTCCGTTTGACATGAAATGGCGGCACTGCAACAGTCCGACACTGGCCGTCCTCACACTCGAGTAGAACTCGTCCACCTTGCTTGTTTTTTTCAAGTTTTAGATTTCACATTTGAAAAACATTTCAATGTGACGGACGTTGAGCAGACCGACAGAAAAAAGTCAGGTGCCATTTAAATGAGTTAGACCAAGATAAAATGATAACTAAGAAATTGCTTTTACATTTCTATTAGACTCAGTTTAGACAACAGCAATGAGTTTGTCAGAATCTATGAAAGGTTTATGGTTATGACCACTTTTATGATTGATTCTTCTCTTTATGATCCCCATAAAGAGAAAAAATTTGGCACAAGTTCTACCAAAAACAGATCCATCATAAAGGACACATCAACAACCAGAACATGATGGAGCCAAAACATCTCTCCAAACTAAACACAGAGGAATCCCTTTCTGAAATAAACGGAGGTCATGCAACTCTCTCAAAACAACATTTTTCATAGTTTTGATTTTCTGGCATTTGTTCAGTTATTTATTTAGTTTCCTCTTTCTGCTCTTCAAACCGACCAATCCCACCTGCCGGATCACCTGGTCTTCGCGTCTGCTCACCTGTTTGCACTCTGCGACTCAACCCTGTGGTATAAACCAGGACGTCTTCATGCCTTTGCTCCTTTTTTGTAAACCTTTGCTTGTACTTTGAATTCGGTCCTTTTTGCATTTTATAAATTAAGCTCGTCTGTTGCTTTTTACAGCCTGCCTTTTGTGTTGCTCTCTTGGGACCGATGAATGGAATTCCTATAAACTGACAATAGACGACAATGTTATTCACCAATGTGCTGAATGCCCCATTTTACATTTGTTTAGCGGCGGACTTGTGGTGGTGAAGAGAGGACGAATGTACAGGGATTTATTGGAAAGCCAGAAATAAGACATCAGCAGCTGTATCATAAAGATACAGAAACATTTATTTAAGAGATGTGAGTCAAAGTGTCTCCTGAGGACCATCAGGAATGAACTAATCAACTGTTTTCCAAATCCTTATTGGGATGCCAAGCGCCTTAACGCTCTTGCACTGCACGGTCACTAATTTACTAATTACTCACTCATTTTTTCTTTGGCACTCAGTAAAGAAAGACCCCTCTGCATTACTCAGCATCTGTTGGCTTGGCCTGGTAATCTCCCCACTGATGGTGTTTACTTCATACGGTTTTAACGTTTGTGTGATCTCGTTTGGCTCCGGTCTTGGGAATCTCGTTTCTTGCACTGGGAAGACAAAGCTAAGAGGATTGAAACCGAAGCTGCAGGCAGACATGATGGGAAGTGTAGATAGAAACTGGAATGAGTCAGTCCTCCTGAGAGACAGAGATTCATCCAAGACACAACTAATAATGAATGAAGTGAATTTTATTGTGATGAGATTACGACGGGCCATTCTGACCTCACCTTCACCCAACTTGGCCATAAAATATTTAAAAAACAAATGATGGATAATGCAAAATGTTACATTTCTGGCATCTGGTTTCATAAAGTTGTATAACTGAATTTGCACTCAAAGATTAAGACTCTCATCTTTTATAAAAAAGGACTTCTTTGTTTTCCTGGAAGAAGAAGAGAAAAAAAAGCTGGCTATCTGCCCACTCTGTCTTTGGCCCAGAAATTCCCAACCAGAGCATCCCTATCAACTATACAGCTGCATCAGTGTTAAATGATATAGTCTGCTCTGGGGTGACGAGGAAAAATGAGTTTTTAAGAGGAAAAAAAATCTCTCGTGCACACAGAAAGGTATTCACAAAAGCACGATTCGGTACCGCACTTTGTACTAAGATATAATGTAATGCAAACGAGCCGGATCATATCTGTCATGTTCGAGGTGGATGATGACTTGAGGACATCTGTGTCTATACAGCCTTTGTATATCAGCAAACAAATTCATGGGCCTAACCCTCCCGCACAGGCTTTGTTTGCCTTTCTTGCCGTCCTTTTGTTTCCTTCATCGTACCAAACGCTCCCTCGTTCTCTCCTCCTCCTCCTCCACCCGCCCCCTTCCTCACAATGATTTTCCCCTCTCTCCATCGCTCTGCCTGCCCTGCAAACATACTCCACCCCCTCCCTTCTGTTTGTGTCCTCATCTGACCCTTCTTGGCCTGGATCCCTGCCAGTGCCCATTCGGATCGGGCACAGCTGGTGCTGCCGCTGAAAGCCGAGCGCCGTTACCGCCACTGTGTATTGTCTGACAGACATCTTCATAATGCTTATAGCCCTGCTTCGCTCATTTTCACGGTCTCAGTGCATTCGTTGTACATATTTCTGTGTTACATTCCACATAATGATCCCATCCTTTCGAGGGTGAGCTATCTAATTGGATCTGCTATTCCTGAGGAAATGTGACGAATTAAAAAAGAGAAAGAAAATACAGTGAGAGTGAAATAAACACAAATGTGTCTGCCATTGCAAAAAAGGACAATACAAAGACAAGATGAGGAGAAGGGGCATTTGCACTCCTCTCGCTTCAATCGGTTGTCATGGGTCGATAAAGACCAGGAAGTTGAGGGCGTGTGCTTACGGCTGATTGGACAGCTCGCTTGGTGCCGATAAGCTCAGTGAAAGCAAAGGACTAAAATCAAAGTGTGCTGTGCGGACGAAAGCACAAACAAGCTGAGATAACACATGTCTGAAGCACAGTAACATCAAGTAAATGCTCATGTTAGGATCAAATGCAACAGAATGGTGCATGTGCACAGGTGATGATGATACGGTGATAATATGAGAATGTTTAGGCTGTATTGATTCTCAAAGGAAGTGCTATTTATTATGCTCCGGGGTCCATCCATGCCCATCAGCTAGCATCTGCAGCTCGAGCCTGTCAGAGAAACATACTAGACGTATGTTTGAAATGATAATTTAGTTTGTGATGCCAACCAAAGGAGCTGTGTGGTTCAGCTGGTTTGAGTTTTCCTCGAGTCCCTGAGCTCACTGAGATCAAGGCTTTCATAAACCGGATCCATTCTCAACCCGACCTCCTTCACATCCACAGAGAAAATAAAACACAATTAAGGTTTTCAATTTGAAATTTAAAAAAAATTGAAAAAGGTGACGCTTGAGGCCAGATAACAGGAACAGTTCTAAGACTTGATGACACTTCTTTCATCACAAATCACTGAGAATTCACAACCCTGATTGGCTCATGGATGAAAATTAGCTCGTGGTTTAGACAAAAAGTGGAAACTAACCACTAGGTCTGGGCCATATCATACCGTTCACGGTAATACCGGTATAATGTTAGGCAATGATAAGAAAATGAAATATGGCGATAGAATATGGGTAAAACGCGCATGCGCAGTGCCTTTGTTTACATACGCACATGGTGGAAAAAGCATGGCGGCGACGGAGAATGAGAAGGGCGAAAGTGGATCGTTGAATGAAACAGATGAACCAGAACTGGTTTGTAAAAATGCTGCAACTTCACTGGTGTGGAACTGGTTTGGCTTTCGTCCGTCAGATACACAACAAAGCACATTTTTTTTGTAGAACATGCAAGCGGGCCGTCGTTATTACAGTATTTTCCACACTATAAGGCGCTCTTAAAATCCTTTAATTTTCTCAAAAATCGACAGTGCCCCTTATGTATGAATTCTGGTTGTGCTTACTGACCTCAAACTGATTTTATGTGGCACACGGCGCTCAAAAATCTGTCAAAGTTGTTTTAGTGCGACTTTGCTAAGCTACGAAGCTGCACCGCTTGATGGATTGTCGGAGCATTACAGCTACCGTAGGCAGGAGCCTCGCGGAGTAATATTACCGTATTGTGTGTGTATAAGGAGCCCAAAATGGGTCCTGTTAAGAGACATGCTTGCGGTCACGCAGTAGAACATGGGAATAGAGCAGCTGTGAGAGAATTCAGCATTAATGAATCAATGGTACAGAAGTGAAGGAAGCAAGAAGACTGAGTTGAGTAAAGTTCGACTTCTCTGACTGTTTGGTTTTGCTTAATGCGCCTTATGGTCCGAAAAATACGTATTTGACTTATTTATTTGGCACACTGCAGTTTCATGTTGCAAAGCAGCTCTTTTGAACTTGTGTGGATATTATACATGGTTATGCTGAGGACATGTCGGCCCGTTTCCACTGGAAATGCCTTTTGGTTAAACTGTCAGTGAGGAATTTGCACTGTTACATTTTTATATAACTTTAATGGACATAAAAATCAGCTGCTTGTTTAAATAAAAATGAAATGATGGGTTTTTTGCACTAATAAAGTTGTGGAGTTCTAAAGTATTTTGTTTTTGTCTCGCGTCAAATATATCGTCAGCTATATCGCAAATTTTCAAATATATACCGTGATAAATATTTTTGGCCATACTGCCCCGCCCTACTAACCAGAGCTTTAAGCTAAGGTTACAACTATTTTAAATCTGGGCGTCAAAATAAATTAGCAGTGTAATGGGTGAAAACATAAACACATTGATAAGTCTGCCTCATGCTGAGAGAGCTGAGCAACGTTGGGCTTGATTTTGTAAGAAGAAGAGAGTGCAGAAACGGGAAGACGGCACAATACTGCAGGGCTAAATGTGGTCCTTTCACACCGAACGATCAAACTCACAAACATGTCTGAACAGATTGGACAGATCCCTTCAATGCAATCTACGAGGATGGTTAAATGTTTTCAGCCGCTCCAGGCAGTGTGAAACACAGTTTGTTAAAGGTTTAAGAAAACTCCTGTATACATTATTAAAATCATTTCATTCAGAAAATGAGTCCAACAGGTTTCAGGAATCAGTGTTTGGTATTTCCTAACAGAGGACGGAAATGTTGTAAATGATTCATATTTAATAAAAAGGGGAGAAACATGCAGGTTAAGCAGATTTTAGAGAAATGACAGCGTAACGACTTAAATCTCCATGGGTTTGTTTTTAATGATTGGCCAACAAAGTTCACATATGTGGACAAATCTGCCTGAGAGCAGAGCCGCTCAGACACAGCTGTATATGACCAATCAAATCCCGTGGTGGGTTTCACCACTGTCCAATGAATCAAAGTGACTACGTTTACTGTGGAGCCTGTTTCTGATCAGAAGTGTAACCGTGTGCAGAGTGAGATCCCTGCAGGTCGCAGTCTGGCGTGACAACACATCCAGCTCCTCTCCTGTTGAGCGCCTCCTCTGCACCCCTCAGCTGTAGCCAGCGGGTGCATTTTTTTTGTTTAACACAATGGGAAATCTCTCAAATTTCACCCAATCACAGCAGCTTTTAATTTAATGCATTTGGGGTTTTGGGGGTGGGGTGGGGGGTGGGGGTGCAGATCCTGAAAAACCCTGATATGTGAATTCCCATTAGTATGACTTACTAGTACTTTTGAATCATCAAATAAAACAAACATGAATAATGCCCTTAATGATAGACAACGATGCAGAGTTCACTGCTGTACCAACACTCAGCAGTCATATCTCTGTATCACTGCAGCAAGATGGCAGCTTCAAACATGGTGGGACCAACGCTGGAACAATTCACTCTGTTTCAAATTCCTACAACAACACATTGCTTTTAATTTAGCTTTACTGGCTAATTGGCTATAAAATGTAATCTAAAAAGTGCACATTTAAAAAAACCCTCACATTTTTGGATTATTACTACAAAGCTGTACTGTAACAGGAGTACTGTCTGCTTCACAGTTCATTCTAACTATACAGTATGCAGGTTTATTTCTATGTTTTACATACAGACCAATCACAATGCAGTAAACAACACACACACACAGTCATTGTTTTCTAGCTGCTTGACTAATAAAAACAAAACAAAACAAAGGACAAAAGACTATTTTAAATCTTATTGTAATTTTCCACACACAAAAGCAAACTGAACATCAGACTCTGTACCAGCTGCATGCGAGTCTCAGCACTTCTACTTAAAGTGGAATTTGAGCAACTGTAGCAAGTGGATGAAATATGTTTGCAACATTTTAAAAACTTCTTCCTGATCACACATTGTTGAATGTGTCCCCTCTGCAATGCTTTTCATGCAGTATGTTGAATTAAATGCAATGTAATGCAGTCACTCCACAGAAGAAACACTCATCTCTTCCACAGCGATTAGTTAAACTGATGCTAGTTGTTTCAGGTCTTGCATGTATAATAATGTTACCAGAGCCCAATGCACGGGTAGTAACTGTCAGTGGTGACAAAGATAATCAGTGTGCTGTTCCTATCGTAGCGTGTTTGGTTTGTGTGTGCTACAGTAGGTGAAACATTCCTGTGTAATGGTGTTTATTATATATACATATTTTTTCCTGGATTGAACATTTGTGGTTCAGTACATCACAGAAATGTTACAGAAATACAACACGTGTAATGAGAATGGTCCTAGAACATTTGTACTGCATTACATCGAAAGAAATATAGATTATGCATTTGTTTTATTGATTTTTTTTTTACCTACTTAAGATTAAATCAGTTCAACCCCCTGAGAAAGAGAATCATGGTACTACTGCATTAATATTTTGCAATGCTTTTCAGGGCTCGCAAAATCGCTAGCCCGACGTCCCGGGGCTAGCGATTTTTCCAGTCGGGCTACCAAAGTCTATCTCAGCCCTGCCCGTCGGGCTATCATAGGAAGGACAAATATGTGTCAATGCTTTTGCATTCTTTCGCAAATGTAGCTGAGTAATTATGTCATTGGCATCGATGAGCCACTGTCAATATGTGAAATAGAGTTTGAATTTGCGCTTCCTTTTTTTGGTTTTCACTTTCACTTTGCGATCGCGCAAACTGTGTATAGAGAGCGGCAGTATTGATGGTCACAGATTAATTGCGCACCAATTCCTCTGACATCGTCTTATCACTCATTAGCTACTATTCAAACGTGACAAGTGAAATCTCCCACAGCAAGCTTAAACATGTGAGAGGTTGATTGTGCAGAGAATCGCTGACCGTTATGTGAGTGCGTGTGTAAAAGCAGCAGGATATATATTTTAGTTCTGCTGAGCCAAATAAGACAAGTCAGGGTGAAGAAGGGGCAGCCAAAGAAAAACCGACCACAAAACGGAAAAGTTATGACAAATCAGACTATGAGGCAAAAAGAAAGCTCAGCTTTATGGTTTCATGGACAAAAGAATTTCTGTGGCTGGAATATGACGAGCTAAATAACATCATGTTCTGCCGGGTGTGTCGTGAGTTTCCCTCGATATCTGAGTCGACAAGCGCCTTTGTAACTGGGACCAGTAATTTGAAGAAAGACCCCATCAGAACCCATGAGAAATGCAAGAAATGCATTATTGCTCAGTCTGCAGTATCTGTCCCAGAACAAACAGCAATTGCAAAAAATATACTAAAAATAAACTAAGCACAAGAAGAAGTCCTGAAAAATCTGTTTAGAACAGCGTGCTATGTTGCAAAGAGTGAACCACCATTGGCAAAATTTGGCAGTCTTTGCAAACTTCAAAAAGCAGACGTCCCCGATCTTGGTTCCACTTGCCCAGGACTTAAGCGGAAATTTCAGATTGAGGATCTGACACAGACTGATTCATGTTCTACACAGTTCTTGCAAGGTCATAGAAATTTCTGTTCAATTAGAACCAAGTATTTGAGTTGATGATTGTAATTTTTATACAGTTGTCGTGATTGATGTTTTGTTTTCTTTACAATATTATACCTTAATGTATATTACTGTAAAGGAAACAAAACATCCATCAAAAAATTGTTCTCATGTTTTTTGTGGGCTACTTAAATTTATTTTGGGCTACCAAAAACTGAAGAGTGCCTGCCCGAAGGGCTACCAGGGATTTTGAAATTTTGCGAGCCCTGCCTTTAAATGTAAGACAAATATCAGTCATTAAAAATATTAATTTATTAAGGGACAATTTGGATAAAAAAAAACTACTATGCGTATAAAAACTATCTATATAACCTGCACTAATGTCTTTAATTGGTTATAAAGTTTAAAGCCCTGATTTACTAAAAACGTCAGCGCTGCACAGACCAATCATCTTCTGCTTATTCTGGCTGCTCTCTTCTCTAACGTCCTCCTCTGTCACACCAACTCTCTGCATTTCCTCCTTCTGTACATCCACAATCTTCCCTGTGGTCGTCCTCTTTTCCTCCTGCCTGGCCCTATACTCAACATCCTTTGTCCGACACATCGACTGAACACATCCAAACCAGCCTCGCCTCTCTAACTTTGTCTTCCAACCACTTGACCTGAGCTGCTCCACTGATGTACTCCATCCTTATTACTCCCAACCCAACGAGAACCTCAGGATCTTCAGCTCTGACCTGCTGCCTTTTTGTCAGTGCCACAGTCTTCAAACCATCCATCACAGTTTGTCTGACCAACATCTTCTTTTAACAATACATAAAAACAATAATATGTAGGCATTATTTGGAAGTAGAGATTTTCAGCCAGAAATGCTGAATTCAAACCTAATTTCAAACTCTTGAATGCTCTGAGACTACAGATGCTTTATGTTTGACTTCAGTCTTTGAAGGAAAAGCTGATCAGTGCTTGGAGGCAACAGAAAACAAGGGTTTTTTTCAGTGTGACCCAGTTGCTGTGTGAATCTTCCTTTTTTGTAGGATTCAGGATAACATGAAGTAACCGTGCCCTCCTCATGCCCTCCTCTGTTTCTTCCTCTTCTCCTCTGTCTTGTCCATTTACCAGTTCCCCCCTGTGAAGGACGGCTGCTGTGAGCTGACAGCCTGGCTGCCTGCCATTTGTTACTGTGTCTGTCGATTTTCCAGCCGTCCACCTCCCTCTCGTATCTACGCTCTGACAAATGCATGATGGGTATTAGCAGGGCGGTCACAAGCACAGTCTGCTTTGCTGCACAGCAAAAAAATGAATGCACGAGAGTGTATCTTTGCTTTTGTGCAACAATATGCTTGAAGATGAGGTTTGTCTGTGGCTTTATGGCCCTATTCTAAAGAGCGCGAGTTATCGCTGATTTGCACCGACATCTCAAATCTGTACCATCTTGAATCCATCTCAAAGTATAAAATAGAAAGATTCCACCAACAATCAGCAGCAGCACTGGCATTCATCAGAAAATACAAGGTGACATTTGGCCTACAAGTATGCTGTCAAAAATTCCAGAGAGCCAACAGTGAGGCAGTCTGGCACTGACCCAAGGAGAAGCACAAAGAAAAGTCTGATCATCAGCAAGGAGAGATCAGCGTTCTTTCAAGGCCATGGTACACTGTAGTGAGCCAGAGAAAAGGGTTTCAGAAAAGGAGGCAATCCGTTGATGCTATAACCCAACTAAGTGACCAAAGTGAAGCTTTAGGAGCTCTTTTTGTGTAACTATTTTGTTGGATGTGTTCTGAGATGGTTCTGGTGACTTCCAGTCGTTTTCACAGCCTCAGCGTAGTCCTACTGGAGGCTACGCAAAAGCTGGAGGAACCAAGATGAAGTTGTCTATCTGCACATCCTCTGATGATGTTAGTAACTTCCTCATTTTCCTAATGTCTGTTTAAACTCACCACGTTCACTTGAATGCCACCAAAATACCTCTGAACTGAAACGTACTGCAATCTAACAAAACCTTTCGGGTTAAAAGCAGATTCTTTTTTTCCAAACTGTCACTTTATTGCTAGTTTGTATTTGTCTGTCTTCAGAGCATTATTGATAGAAACAAAACAGTAGCAGTGAGTTTTTCCAACCTAATCAAACAGCCAAACAAGCTGGTCCTGGTCAAAGGAGCATCGATCCCAGACCTCGACAGGACTACTGTTACAATACAATTCAGCATCATTTGAGTCATGTGTGAATGATCCTGATGCTGTTGTTAGTACATTTGTAAATAAATAAATTAAAAAATAGATGATTCTAAAAACAAAAGTCAACTTTGGGCAAAGGAATAGAAACTCATCAGCCAAAATCTTGGAAAGATCAGGATAAAGTGAATGACACCCATGAATTCCATGTAAAGGTAAATGCAGCTGCCATGACATCAACATTGGACATTGGTTAGTTAGTTAAGTCTCATTAAGCCTAAAGAGAAGGATTTTCACCCGTGCATGGAAGGAGTCAAGTATGGCTCTTACTGTGGGGATACTGCTCTCTCTTTGGATGGTGACATCTCAGAGACTAAAACACACTTTGTATTTATATCGTTTTATGTCCAGTTTTCCTCAGTTAGCCAGTGAGGAGACTATCTTACATAAGATGCTATAATCAATAAGAGTTGAACCTAACAAATGAAACCATAAACTCATCAGGACAGTGTTTATTGATGTCATACTGCAAGGAACGTTTCTGCATTCAGATTTCCAAGTAATACCAGAGGAGCTGGCCCCTACTAGCCATGAGAATTATGATACTCCTGCATTCATGTTTCAGGTCTACAGTAGATACACCCTCTAATTAAACCTCAGATTTTATACTGACGATGTGGCACTTCCTGACTCGGCACTGAAAGTAGGCATTTGTAAAGACGTCACCTCAAAGTTGTTAAATGACAGTTTCACCATTCATGATGGATCATTATTCATCAAACGCTTCATAATGGGCAAAGTCTGTGAAGTGCCTCCTTTGGTGTATGCAAATCAGATCTGCTTTAATCACACTGTGATAAAGTAATGACTTAGTGGAAGGCTCTCACTAAAGCCTTGCCAGTAGCTCAGTGCTTCGGGCCACAGGATGTGCTGGGAGGTTGTCAGTGCACCAAACAGGTGGCCTCTAAAAAGAAGAGGAAACGAGGGGGGAAAAACACAGACGGCCAATTATTTGATGCTGACCCAAAACATCCAATCATGGTATGCTGCATGTCTTTGTAAAGAATTTTGTGGTTGTTTTAAACCTTTTTTCAAAGGTTCATGGCTAATAAGGACCATTCTGAAATTACTGATGATGCTTTAATTTGTCTAGTAAAACCTTCTAAACCTTGACCTGCAATTTTCTGACCTCATGTGAGGCATGATAATACAGTTCTGTGACTCCCCCAATATAATAAAACAATGCCAGCTTCAGGTGATCATCTTGTGCACATTAGACCATTTCCTGTGGCTGCTATTAGTCTGTTGTTCTGACCACTTGCCCATCTTGTGCGATTTTAGGATCCAAGTTTGAGGGTAACAATTAGGGCTGCCACAAACGATTATTTTGATAGTCGACTAGTCACTGATTATTTTTGCGATTATTCGACTAATCAGATCATCATCCATTGGACGTAAAACGTACAGCTTATTTCACCAGCAGCATCTGCTCTTATATAACTATCATTAGCTTACAGCTTTAAGTGTTTAAGGTATGTGCTAACCAAAAATAAAGACAAGATGATAGTTTATTAAATTTTAATGACATTTGTAGTTTGTTTGGTGGAGTTTACTCAGCCGTCTGCTCCTTGCTATCTAAAATATAACAGGACACCGGAGTATTTTCTCGAGCATCTCACACTTCTGATTCAGCTGTGTAAAAACTATAACTTTCATCTCAGCCAAACCAATTTACTCAGGAACAAATAAAATACTGAAAAAAGCCAAACAATAACATTTTTAAGTTATCTAAGTGACTTATATATCATGTTTAACCTGAGTAGCGAAAGACGGCGGTGGGTTTGAAAACGATTTGCCGAGTCTGGTGTTCTCACCAGCTCTAGTGAGCCCTCAACCCCGGCTCGCTATCGAGCTGGTGGGTAACAGACGTCTCCGAAAACGTTTTGAAAATATGTGATGTCTTGATAGACTGAGCAGATATTTGAGGTTTACACAGCTACATTCTTGCCTGAAAATATGTTAAACGTTTATTTTGTGACCCAGAAAGAATAATAAGAGTAATATTAAAACTAACTAGCCGCCGCCATTGTTGAAAACTGAGCAGGGCCGCGCTATGAATTATGGGACATAGCTTCTTCTTCTTCGGGGTTTAACGGCAGCTGGCATCCTTGTACATGCAGTGCTGCCATCTTCTGTTTCAGTCTGTCATTACACTCTTAAATCCTACTACTTACTCATGCGTCTTTTGGGATCTTATAAAGCTTCAAACGACGCGTCGACTATTAAATTAGTCGTCGACGTAATCGTGACTAGTCGACTAATCATGGCAGCCCTAGCAACAATAATCAACTTCTCTGAGAACTGAACCGACTTTGATGTGGGGTTAATCACCTGTGACGAGAGCTGGATTTCCAGCTATAACCCAGATGCCCAAAAGACTTTTCAGTACACGGTTTCCAAGCATAAAGACAGCACATTGTGGCACATCCCATTGTGCGCTGACAACAACAGCACATAAAGTCCATACCAACACCATCTTCACTCAAAAACCATACTGGCCCAGTATGGCCTAGGATGGTGACTGCATCTTCTGCGTATAGGGTAGAGGTAGAGGACTTGTCCCGGGTGCAATCTGGTGGAATCTGTCTCCACCTTCAGGCTTCTGGGCACCCACATCTCCGCCGATTTCACCTGGACCCACAACATCAACAGCCTGGTAAAGAAGACCCAGCAGCGGCTGCACCTCCTCCGTGTCCTGAGGAAGAATAACCTGGACCAGAAGCTCCTGCCGACCTTCTACTGCTCCTCAGGAGAGAGCGTGCTCTCCTCCTGCCTGTGGCCACTACTGAGAACAGGGCAGAGGGTAATTAACACCACCCAAAAAACAATGGCTGCTGTCTCCTGCCTCAGAAAAACCAAGGCCATCACAGGTTACGCCTCGCACCCCGCCCACCACCTGTTTGACCCGCTGCCCTCAGTCAGGTCCCACACCTCCAGACTCACTAACAGCCTCTTCCCCGGGTCATTCGGACTGTGGACAAACACTATCGCCCCACACCCCACCCACCCCACCAAGCTGAGCCACGGTCTAAGTAATCCTCATCACTCAGCCCACTCACACACGGACTCTGTTCAGACCAAGTCTTTTCTTTGCAGCCTGTTCTCGAATGTGTGTCGTTCTCTTGTTTTGTACATTTCTCCTGTTTACTTTTCATTCCTGATGACTGTTATTTATATTTTACTCACACAGTTGGTGTGGAGCACTGACAATAAAGGGCTTTTCTACTCTGTTCTATTCTAAGCTCTCACAACAATCATGCACTTGATGAATCTGATTTTAAATTCTGTTTATGTTCTACAATAATACTGACCAACAGTAGTTTGAAGCCTAATATCTGGGCATTAGCATATGTACATAGGTCACTATGTTATTATGCTGCGGGACTGAAAGTACTGACTTTACCTTACTGTGTGTGAATGTGTGTGTGAATGGGTGAATGACTGGTTGTGTAAAGTGCTTTGGGGTCCTTAGGGACTAGAAAAGCGCCATATAAATACAGGCCATTTACCATTTACTGTACAACCAGGTGAAGCTGAACTTCCCTCGGACAGCTTTAACCAAACTTACAGCCAAATGTTGATATTACAGAATCTGTAGGCCTCACCACTGGCACTGATGCTGAGGTTGTATCTGCTTGTAATGATGCAGCTGAAAAAGCAATGATGCAGTGAATGATGCTGATGGTACGGGCAATGACTGACTAACTCCACAACAAGGTTTCAAAATGTATCAGTAAGACAGGCAAACTTCAAGATGTCTCTGTAAGCCCACAAGAACCAGCGATTACTTCCTGTGAATCTGCTGCAGCAAAAACTGTATCACTCAGATCAGAATCAGAATGCTTTATTAGTTGTTATCAGCTTTTTCAAATTATTCCTATATTTTCTGCCACCAATCCGTTTACAATACTTTTAGGCACAGAAAAAAATTAAAAATCTGATTATTTAATTATTTAACTGCTACTATGAGTCCACACAGGTGTGATAGACGTCTGAGATGCTAGCTTTACCGGCACGGTCGACATTAGATTCATTTTCGTTAATTATGTAAAGAACTTCCATACAAAAGCTTTTATTAGCTGTTTATATGGTAACATCTAATCCCGGTCTGACACCTGGTAGTTTGTGGTGCACTCATCTATTTTTGTTTGTTAAAGGTGGTCAGCAAACAGGTTTCAGGTGCATGACTGCCACCTGCCAGCAGTAGTGATGTACTGCATTCTATTAGGTACTGACAAAAAATGAAGGAAAATATATATTTTACACAAATAGTAACATTTATATAATAAAAAGAATATCCCACCTATCTAGATTTGAACTAGTCTGTATGAACTGATATCAGAATCGGAATCAGCAAAGGACAAGAGTCTGTCATCCGCGTTCATTTGACCAATCATCGAGCGGGCTTTGAACTTTATTTTTTGTTGTTGTTTTTCTAAGCTGCTCAAAAGAAATCAGCTATTTTTCTGAAATTTCACTGTTTCACTTCTACCAGCCAACGTTTAAAACAGCAAACACCATCTATGTTTGAAGTTAAAGAACGTTAAACATGAGTCTGTAATAATCAACAGCAGGTCTAGTAAGGTTATAGTAGCAAAACAACAGTGAGTTATGTTTTCTTTAAAATAAAGCTCTTAAGTTCTAAAAATAATATTTTTATTTAAAATTGTTCATAACATTATTAATTACTAATAATATTAAAATCTACAAATCAAACTATGAGACGTTAATGTAAAGTTTTCAGGTCGTATCCCTCCATCGCTGCATTCGACCACACAACTGAAACACTCGGGTCATACTCATGTTTACCTTTCTGTCTTATTTTTACTTTGTGCTGTAAAGCTTCAGTGATTATAAGTTAACCAATTCAAAGATTTGAGTTGGTTTGTAAGCTACAGCCCAAATAATGGCACAGAGTCTGTTTTGTATTGTTTGTTATGGTGACATGGGGATATGCTATATTAATTATTTTCTGTTCTTTCTGAGTTAGCTGGCTGCCGCTACAGTCCTTCCTGGTTCGGGTGAAAGCGGAGGGTGAGGGTGGGGCTGGTTTAAATGCAGAGGCCAATAAAATGGACTGAACCATCTGTTGTGACCACGCAGGGGGGAACGGGGTTCTTCTTGAATTATGGTTAGCTATCATCTCTGTGGTTTTCACCTTTGGTGCACACAATGGTTCTTTCGCTTGCTGTATAACTGGAGCTGTCTCGCGTTTGGGCAGGTCACTTTGCTGAGTTGTGTTTTCTCCCGTTGACCTCATTTATGCGCTCACTTGGTTCTTAAAACAGCTTGTTTGAATTTTTGTAATAATTTTGTCTTTTTTGGGGTGTAATAAACCCTTTTTTGTTTTTGAAGATTACACCTGTGCCTGTATGTGAACACTTGAACACATGAACACTTCTTTGCGTTCTTTCAATGAATCTCATTTGTTGAGGTAAAACATTGTGCAGTATAGCACCTTTGGACTACACACACCAGGTCACATGGAATTGGTACACTTTGTTTGTATCACGGACTTTTTCTACTTCTTGAGGGCAGATTAAATAAAAAGCTTTGAATATTTCACACCAATTGCAAATTAAGATTTTACTCATCATTTACAATTTCCTAAGTCTACAAAACTCTTAATTCTCTGCAATCCTGCAAAGAACAGGACAAAATGCAAAATGCTTCTGAAGGTTGTGACTCTGACAACGTTAAGAAAATAACTAAAGGTAAGTGTTTGCATTGCAGACCTAGACTGGTTGATTTCTCAGTGGCACAACATTCCTTTGTGAAAACAAGATGAACAAATACAAAAGAGCTCGGACCTTCTCGTGGTGTAATTTACAAATCTGTAATATTAGTAATATTAGCTGAGTGAACTCCAGTTTCATGTTGCTTTGCTGTAAAATGTGGACTCCATTTAAAAGGATAATTTATAAGGTAAATTTGGTAATGAGTAAAGCAATAACAGGTAAAACCTTCCCAGCGACTACTGCTTTTGCTTTTCATTGCACCCTGTTATTCTGTGTGACTCAGTGGAAAGCACAAACTCTGCTCTTTTCCCCAATTTTTGTCAAGTGTTAGCAGGTGTTGGTTGAGACGTATTCTGGGTAGGACAACCGAATGTCTATGCTTAAAATTATCCCTTTATTGTGCATGTTTTTCATGAAGAATGAGTCAAAGAGCAAAGAAAAGACAGATTTAACTCTGTATACACCGTCCTCTAACTGCAAAGAGCTGAAAAGAAATGTGGGCAGTTTAGCCGAAGTGAGAAAACCATTGATTTTCACATGTTTGTATGAACCTGTATTCAAAATCTATGAATACTGCACTTCCAGGACTGAATGCCTACATGTCTCTGGATCACGTGCGAGCTGTCGGGAACGGCTCCTCCGCAAGTGTCACGTCAAAAGAGAAAGGAGACTGAGATAAAAAGCCAAACAGATTTGCAGCCATTCAGTACAGTGAATGTGACTGGCTGACCTTTTGTGTGTCCTCTCACGGGCCTTCAGGAGCGAGTTCTTCCACGAACACTCCTGTGAACAGAAACAATGGCAGAAGCTGAGCACAAAAGGAGACACCACACAAAACTGTCATTTTCTCCCACTGCCATCTTTCACATCCCAATTCATTCTAATGTTAGAAACTAACTGTACCAACTCATATCCATAATAAAGGAAAAATGAGATTTTCTTAATGACAAAGACAAACGTAGAACGACATTTTGGATGCGTGTGAAGGCCAAAGGAGATCCTTTGATTAAAATTCCTTTCTGATGTTTTGGAAGCACTTGACCTTCAATTGGCGTACAGAGCTCCAGCACAACATTCACTTAGCTCACCGATGCCTCGATCAATTCTCGACAGGTTCAAAAGACTCCGAGTCAGCCTTTCATCAGAGTTCATTCAGCCGCCACCCATAATGACACCAGAGAAATTCCTCAATAAAGCAGCAAACAGACTCTGCTCTTCTTTCTACAGCTGCTGCAGGCCACACAGTCAAGTGTATTATGAAGACTGCATTTCAGATTTATTATGGAGAAAACGAGAGAGGTCGATAATGTACGGCAGGAAAACGAGCTTTTATTCACAAATTAGAGAAGCTGGGTAAGTGTGTACGGCATCTATTAACCATATGCACAATTAAAATGAGCTTTCCAGTGTTCTACAAATAAGCTGAGTTCCCCGTCGTCTACTGAAAGAATTAACATCTCGGTCACACAGACATAGAGATTGGTTGCCATCAGATACTTGGGAAAAACGAGTATTCCCTAACCTGTTGCTAAGCCCCTGTAACACAGACTGGTAACCACTGATTACTAGGGAAGTAGATATCTGCCCAGAGGGTATAGAGTGAGACAAAAACTCCATGCACTTCCTTTGGTTGCTGGCAGATTGCAGCAATTGGCCACAGACTTGAAAGACAGTGAGCGGTCTGCAAACACTTGAAAGCTGCTTGCTAAGAAACTGTGATACTGTAGAGTGCAGAAACTGACTGTTCACCTTCAAAGTAAAAGTTGTGCCTTGTGCTAAAACCAGCTTGTTTCTAAAGGTGCAACTTTTACAAAGCAGAAAATTTGGCAATTTCCACGCAAACTATAGGAAACCCCTATAATCTGCTAATCACTAAGCAATCACAAGGAGGTCTTTGCAACCTACCTCGCCCAGCAGCCTTCACCAGCCAGTTGGGGAAAAACCATTTCTGTTGGTTGCCAGGGGTTAAATAACTGGTCTGTGGGATAAGGTCACTGAGACCTACGACTCAACTAACAAGAAAAACATCAACGGGCAATGTCAAAGGCAATGCCTGCTGCCTGGGTCTGTATACCGTTTCAGCTTGTTCAGGCAAATTTATTTAATAGTGTAAAATGTCATCAGCACTATGGCCTGGCTTAGGGCGGCTTTGGCAAGGTGCCCATGAAAATCCACACAGAAAGCATTTATTCTTCTGGGGTTTTCTCCGCATATATTAGTTGCGCATCCATCCATTAGTGTTTCCCTTGATGGTTGCAGCAACACTTTCCTTGTTGACCAACAGAGGCTACTTCAAACTAAGATGGGATAAAAATAAATCTTTCCATCGGGTCTGTTTAACGTTCATGAACGTAAAACTTTCATGATCAAACGATTACAGCAGGGAAGTGAAAACCAGTATTGCTGACAGCTGCGCATCCATCAGTGGTTTTGGACTTTACAGACATGCTTTATCGGGTCTTTTTGGGTCACATTAGAGTTTGTTTTTTCAGTTGCATTGGGTAAATTAGCATTGGCGAGTGACCGCTCTACATCCAGAACTTGTTTGCAGCAAGCCTTGCTCTGAGGCTACTCTCAAGGGTTTCCAGGATGTTTGCTTGTCTTGGATTCTTGGCACAACTACAGAAAAGTGTCTAAGAGAAATCTTTGGGTCATATTCTGCACACTTGCTGTGACAATGATGTCCACATACCGTGTTTTTCCATTTGATTCTCTGTGAAAATTGGCTGGCCTTTTCTTGACATGAATGATAAAAACTACTCGGTGTCACGAGGCAACAGAGAATTTTGCTGCGAACACCAGCTCTCCTTTTTTCCCCATTAGACAACGTTTAGTTTGAATGTCACGCCACTCTTCGATTTGGGTTAAAGGCCAGAAATTAAGTTTTTTCTCACCTAACAGTGCTAAACTTGCTTCGGAGCTGCCCCTTGAAGTGACAGCATTAATAATAAGAGTGCCACAAAGCAGTGGCCATTATACATATTAAAGCAGATAGAATGAGGACAAGACGCAGTACAAATCCTGTATATTCAGGATCAAACAGAAACAGTGATTTTTTTTCCCATCACAGCTAAAAATACTGCTCGGTCCATTATTGAACCAAGTATAACAGGAAACAAACAGTCCTTTTAAGCCCCTGTAGAACCACTCGTCTATTTTATATTTCAAGAGAGCTAAATGAACTTTGCTGACTTTGTATCCTTTAAGAAAGCATCAAGTGGAGGTCAGCAGTGGCATGCTTTCTCTGTTCCCCTTTCCCTTTAAAGACAATGACCTGACCAGCAGGGCAGCTTGGCTGGAGATGAGAAAATAGTTATTTCCAGCAGCCTCCTCATTTATTTGTGTACGTGTTTTAAGAGACCCAAAGCAGCAGGCTGAATGCCTGGGTACCATGCTGATAAAGCAAGAAGGGTACTTTGCACTTTACGCAGGGCCCCTCGGTGACTACAGAGGAAGTATGGGGCTGGGGGGCACTCGGACAGGGGGATAAGGGCTCTAAGCCAGACGGATACACTCGGGTGGATAACATGTCTTTAATGCTACTGATGGACTGCCCAACTGGCGCCCTGGCTAGCTGGCAATACGCCCAGCGTTCTTCCACTGGCTGAGCTGCTGTATAGCTTGGATGACTGTTGGGAGACAGAAAGGGAAAGTCAGGGGTGACAGACAGGCAGACCGCAGACAGAGGCCAAAGGCAAAGACAGACTGCAGACGAGGGGAATCGATGACAAACGGGGTGGAGGCCACCGATTTGCACAAAGGTTATTGCTCGTATGTGAGTATTCAGCTCACACAAAAGTATATCTCGTGTCAGGTATGTTTTATATCGATGCAACGCAGCAATCGGTGTGCCAATATACCTTTAGATATATCTCATATACGTGTACAGGTGGGAGTTCTATCCAACCAAACCTCTGCTGATGTGCGACAGAGCAGGCTGGCTGATAAAATATACAAAAGAGTCAAAATAAAAGTCAAAATCTTCAGAATACTGTATCTACATGTAAAGGTGAAGTGTTTGATCAGTGAGCGCCGCTAAAAGTGTCCTCTTCACAAGCTCAAGAGCACAAAATCACAGTTGGTTCAAGCAGGACTTGGCCTCTGTAGATTAGCCATTCCACATGGCTTCATACCCTTCTAGCCATTGAATTGGCCAGTGTAAAACTCTGCTGACTGTCCTCAGTTGCTACACATCTGTAAGCCACTTTTCAATGCACCTTAGCATCAGAGAAGCTTGAACGCGTTCCTGGAAAGAAGGAAATCTGGAATACCCTATTTACTGCTGCTACAATGGACGGTAATGGTACTTTTACATGGAAGCATCTTCCACCGCCCAGTCCACCCTTTTCCCCACCCAACTTTATCACAGCAGCAAACAAACTCCATGCTCCTGATTTCCATTAAAGATCCTGCACAAAACCAGCCTGTTAGAAGAGGCTAAAGGAAGCTACACGATCACTCTCCTGCCAGGGCTCGCGCTTAATGTGCTCAGTCGGCCTTGAGCTGCAGTCTGAAATAACAAATCGGAGAAAAATTGGAGGGAAAATACAGGTTTCAGGGCTTTGAATGCCATGTATCAATTGCCTCGGCTCGAGTGAAACAAGAACCAGTAAGGCTTACTGCGACAATGTCAAACATTTCAGCTTTCAGCAAAAATATGAGTTTGTTATGGTCCAATACTTCATCTGGTCTCTGCTTCTACTTAACACAGAGGTCAGCCAGCATCGCAGTACTACTCACAGTACTGACGTACTACTGGACAGAGTAAATGGCCTGTATTTGTATAGCTCCATGCTATGTATAGCATGCTCCATGGATAGCGCTTTACTAGTCCCTAAGGACCCCAAAGCACTTTACACATCCAGTCATCCACCCATTCACACACTGAATGTACATTGTACATGTCACCAGTGGCTACATTGTAGCCACTGGTGACATTGTACATTGTACATGTCACCAGTGGCTACATTGTAGCCACAGCTGCCCTGGCGAGGCTGCCGGACACTGGCGCCACCGGGCCCTTCACACAACTTCACAAGACACTTGCCCAAGGACACAACGACCGAGACTGTCCAAGCCGGGGCTCGAACCGGCAACCTTCCGATTACAAGGCGAACTCCCAATTCTTGAGCCACAATTGCCACGAGTGAAGAGCTAAAATAACTCAGTATATCATGACGCAGACTCCATTTTTATATAGCATGGGGAATTTTTAATGATTAACTGATTAACTTCTACTGCTTTTGCAGTAGAAGCCATTTTTGTGTATTTACATGTTGCCAACAGGGGCGATTCTAGGATTAGAGCTTTGGGGGTGCTGAGCACCCAGAGAGCTGCCCAGCCAGGCAAGATAAACTTTACACGTCACGATGAGACTTCTTCCCTGTCTCTGTCAGTCCCTGCATCCTTAAATGTCTCCAGTTGTCCCGAGTTCTCTCTGACTGTCCCGTGTTTCTCCCTGTCGTCATCATCTGTTGTCTTCATCTCCGTTATCAGTCATCATAATTTTACCATCTCTGTGCAAGTCTGCAAATTTCTTTCTTAAATCATATGATTCTTAAATTCATCAAGTCTCTCTGTGCCTGGGTCCTCGTCTCAAAGCATGACATCACTGTTTTGTACATTTTAACACAATTTAATCCCCACAATTGTGAAAGAAAAGCAAAACACTTTTTTGTCTGTAACAAAACCATCATATCTGATAAAGGTTATTTAAATGCTGCAAAAGAAGAATGGACTGAAATAAAAAAAAACATATCCTAACCTTAATTACTGGGGGAGAATAATGAATGATGCTCATAGTGAGTAAGAAGTAAACTGAGTGCATTTTTTGGACAGAGATTCACTTTTAATGTGTTTGTATAATATAATACAGATACATAAAAAACACTCCCAAAACAGAATAAATTATTACAAATAAAAATCTTTACTGCAGATACTAATTTGACTAATTTAATAATACTAATTTTGTGCTGTAAGATTTATGAGTTTCATGCTTTCATAGTGGTACTTGGGAGAGCTTGACATTTTCCCAATGGTACACACTGTAAAAAGTTTGAGAAACACTGATAAGTGTATGTGTGCTTTTGGAAAACATTTAAAGCTGCAGTACAGAATCTTTGAAACAAGCTTAAAACATTTTTAGAATATAAACAGAGCATCTGCTTCTCTTTACAGCTCCTCACTCCACCAGGGCTGTTTGGCACTTTCTGATACTGTACTGCAGCAGTCATACAGACAACTGGACGGTCCAAAAGTTGGCCTACCTATTACTGGCTGAGGTTTTAGTAGAGTTGTGGCTGAACCACATAAAAATATATCATTAATTTTAATCTCCCCCAATCAATGATAATGTTGGAATGTTGTTGAAGAGGGTCAAAAATGTTTCAACAAGTTTGTTTAGCAGATTCTGTATAGCAGCTTTAATATAGGGAGACACAACTTCCTGATTGTGTGAGTAAAATCAGGTTTTTTCTCTTTGTCAGTTTAACAGTTTCTGTTGTGCCTGTCACTGTTCCCTGTCTGTTTACTTACCTGCTTCTTCCTGACCTTCTACTTTCTCCTCACGTTCCCTCTTTCCTCTCTCCCTCTTTGGACTGACAATCATACACAAATAGATTGGATTCAATTAGATGAAAAATTACATTAATATGAAAAAAATACTATTAAGATCACTAACAAAAAGTCCTCTCTCAGTGTACTTTCAACCAAAAGGCAAATAACCAAACCACATGAACATCTAATAAAAGATATAAATATTATATAATATTAAGATATAATATAAACACTGAGCCAACATTATTCTTGATTGACGGATGATTTGATTTTACACTTTTACCTGAATGTGGCTCCTTTTTTTCAAAAAACTTCCTTATATCCCTTATGAACTTGGCTGTCTCTCTGTACACAAACACACACACACAAACACACACACACACACACACACACACACACACACACAAACACACACACCAGGAGTTATAAGGTTAAAGGGCATCCAGTCAGTTAACTAGTTAGTATCCATTTCAAACAGGACAGTGGTAACAACAGAAGCTACGGACAATTTTAAGTTTCAGATTTTAAACAGGCTGTATACATTTCAATGGGAGCAACAGGACGGTCAAATGTCGCTGATTTTACTACAGAGCAGGACGGATTGTAGGGTAGCAAACATCGTCGGAAAACATGTTTTGAACACTGCAGGTTACCTGGTGTAATGTTTTTCAGCTAAAAAGAAACATGACCTGACTCCTACCTAACTATATAAAGAGTAACTGAAGGTTAAGCCAGGCACTTACACCTCCGCTCCGCTGCGTCTCAGCCACCATCGCTCTGGCAGCAACAGCGCTAGAGCCAGAGTAGGGGAGAGGCGAGCTGGAACAAACCATTTGTGGGGGGGGGGTATCTGTACCTTTGTTGTTAAAATGTTATGTCTCAACCATTTACTGTATGGTTTTTATATTTCTAGCAGTGTGTCACACAAGCAGCAAATATTGTCCAAAAAAAGTAAGAAATCTTTGGGGGTGCTTTGATTCATTTTGGGGTGAAGCACCCCCCAAAATGGGCTAAAATCGCCCCCGGTTGCCAATATTAAGCACATATTTTTTCTGCTGCTGTGAAAACCCAAGGCGTCCAAAGGACGTAAGATTAAGAAAAAAGAAGGAAACTAAATTAAACGTTTATTACTTTCACCCCACTGCATCCAGTAGAGTCTCCACACATGAGAATATTTCATTTTACCCATAAAGAATATTTTTTGTGACAATAAAAAAACATTCCCATTTTCAGTCAGTAATAGTTCAGCAAGGGCAAAAAATAAGAAAAATGTTCATGTTCATTTGGTAAAGTAAATCCGTTGGGCATCTTTCTTCGCCTTTAGACAATAATTCTGATGGCAAAAGAACCAAACGGGACAGGTTAAAAAAAAGGAAAAAAAAAAAGAAAAAAAAAGAAAAATGTTCATGAGTGAGAAAATCAAATCTTAAATCAACTAAAATTCTAAAGCAGAAATTAAAAAACATAATTATACATTAGGGCTGCCACAAACGATTATTTTGGTAGTCGACTAATCAGATCATGCATCCATTGGACGTAAAACGTACAGCTGATTGCACCAGCATGCATCTGCTCTAACTATCATTGGCTTACAGCTGGAAGTGTTTCAGGTATGTGCTAACTAAAGATAAAGACAAGATGATAGTTTATTCAACTTTTAATGAAATTTGCAGATCTAAAATATAGATGCTATCTAAAATATAACAGGACACTGGAGTAAACTCGACCATCTCACACTTCTGTTTAATCAGTTTTCTGTTTGATGTTAAAAACTTAACATTTATAAGTTATCTAAGAGACTTATATATCATGTTTAACCTGAGTAGCCAAAGACAGCGGTGATCTGAAAATTTGCGGCTCTAGTGACCCTTGACCTCCCGGTCAGTTATCGAGCTGGTGGGTAACAGGCGTCTCCGAAAACGTCGGAGCGCTTTTGTAAATATGTGATGTCTTGATAAAGTGAGCAGATATTTGAAGTTTACACATTCTCACCTAAAAATATCTCAAAAGTTTATTTTCTGACCCAGAAAGAGTAATAAGAGTAATATTAAAACTAAGTAACTGCCGCCATTGTTGGAAACTGAGCAGGGCCGCGCTATGAATTCTGGGATAGGTTGGGCCATGAAGGATACACCCGACCCATCCTTCAAATCTGGGGAAATGAAGGATGCATTTGGAGGAGTCTTCGAATTTGGACAGCCTTCATCGCATTGCTGTGACGGAATCGGCCTACAAATGCAGCCTCAGCAGGATGCGGCCCCCTTTGGACACAGCTATGATACCGGAGACAGCTTCTTCTTCTTCGGAGTTTAACGGCAGCTGGCATCCTTGTAGATGCAGTGCTGCCACCTTCTGTTTCAGTACGTTATTACACTCTGAAATCCCACTACTTACTCCTGCGTCTTTCAGGATCTTACAAAGCTTCAAACGAAGCGTCGACTATTAAATTAGTCGTCGACGAAATCGTGGCAGCCCTTTTATACATATATAGCTTTTTTATGTCTACTTCAGTACTTGTGCATGGTGAAAGCTAGTAACTACTACTAAAGCCACTGGATGTAACTTGTACAAATGATTAGTAAGACTAAAAACCTGATGCCAAAGAATACTACAACCTTTAAACAAGTTGCTTTTAATTTTTTAAAATGAGGTCTAAGTGTTCTGCTAATCACAATAACTATGCACAGTGACTTGAGGGTGTAGATACTGTCTGCTGAACAGTTTTTTGCTTCCCGAACCAATCTGATGTTATTTTCCTCTTATATAAAAACAGCTGCACGCCGTGTCTTTTAAATATTCTGGTTTCAGCTTCCACAACGATGAACCACAGGCCAGAAGGTTCAAAGACCCTTAGACCGCCTATTTCACATTAGTTTAGTGCAGCGTGAGTGCTGTTGGTGGTATTTTATAGTGGGTTTTTTTTTTACTCGGGCACTGATTAGTTATTATGGTAAAATATATTTCATGTGAGATTGAAGTAATGACAGGAAGAGATTCTTAGTTTGTGGTTTTGGCGGTTTCCTTCATGGGCGGGACCACACTCCAATAACTCCCCTCTCTCTAGAATGTAAACAGGGCATGTTTAGGAATGAAACAGATGATACCTGCTGCTCCACATGCCAACACGCAGCTTCTGTTGAAATTATTTGCTTATGACTGTCCAATCGGCAGGAAACTTTATTTAAATTGGGAAGAGTAAATATACTACATACAGTCAGCTCTAACAGGATGGACTGTTTATAGTTGGAGGGCTCTTAAGGAAGTCAAGCTGTGTTTAGATTAGAAGACGTTTCGACTGCACAGTTATTTAATAAATAAACAACAGCGGTTCAGGGTCTTAAATTCTGTTTTGTGTTTCCTTCAGCATCCTTTAAGTGGTCTGGTTAAGCATTTACCATATATTATAATAAACTCCCATCCCAGTATAGATCAGGCACGTGTTTCTATTTGTGTCAAACTGCAGTTTCATCTTAGGTAAAGCAGTGCAGTTCTTTTTTATTTCTTACTAACAAACCACAAACAAGAGTCATGTTAAAATGATGATATCTTTATAATTTTATAAGATATTTCAATGTTTCATTTGTGTGCATCTGGAGAAAAACAGAATGTGATGAAACAGTGGTCAGATGGCTAATGGTGAGGGAATCTTGCAATGTCAAGACAACAAGCAGCACATATTGAAAGGGTGTCTTTAGTTTGCCAGTGTAGGAAAACAGATGCATCAAATTGCTAATTAGCTTTATCATCACAGAGTTTAAAAAGCAGATGACATGCTAACTGTTAACTTAAAGTTTGCAATTACTTTATGGAAAAAATATGCAAATAAGCTCCAGTGACAGGTGGTCTGATCTGATAAAGTACTCGTGAACACCACCCAATGCTAGACTGGACTGTCTGGTTGGGAAAGGACAAAGGTTGTGTGCTACTGAATTTCTAAAACCATCTAAAACCCAACTGCAAGTCACTGCCCTTTGCTAATTCTCTCTCTGATACTGTAAGCAACTTAGCTGGTTTCCTGGACAGTTCTTTTAAGCTTGATAAACAAATGTCCTCCGTAAAACATTCTAGTTTTTACCAACTACGTCAAATCTCTAAGGCTAATGGTGCGTTCACACCGAACACGATAGAGGCGGCCAGAGCGTCAGGTTTACATGTAAAGTCAATGGAAAGAGCGCGATGACACGTGATTGCACGTCCGGCGAAAATTCGGAAGCAGATTTGCGTCGCGAAAACGCCAAAACGTGTGAAACGCACGTCAGTGTACCGCGTCTGGCGCGTTTGACTCGCGAAAAAAACCACGCGCGTGAGTTTTTGTGTTGCATTTTGTGCATACGCGTTTCGCCTCTACCGCTCGAGTTGGAAAATCTGAACTCCGGCGTCAATTCGCGCCGCGACAACCAATCAGGAGGCTGGTGACGTGGCTCTGACCTAGGTACTGACGCGTACTGTCCCGCTATTTTCCCACTGATGTACAAATACCTTTCCGCCAACAAGATAATGTGTTTATTCAGAGGACATCTGCAGGAGAAAGTGGAAGAGCCTCAGGGACACATATAATAAGGAGAAGAGGACAGAGAAGGAGAAGAGGAGTGGGTCTGCAGCAGGATTGGGGAAGAGATGGAAGTTCTTCGCGGTCATGGGGTTTCTGGACCCCTTCCTCACCCCGCGGGAGACTAGCGGCAATATGGTGCGGACCGTGGAGAACTTCCCCCCCGAGGACCAGGGACAGCCCGGAGAGGCAGCAGGGGAGTGTCAGTCAGAAGGACAAGGTTTACAGTGAATTAATGTAGGCAGTTAATTTATGCGTGTTGTCATATAGGAATATATTTTGTTTAGTAATAAAACAGTATACAGTAGTCCCGCTGTTCACCCGTCACATTTCGCTGATTTTTGTTATTGCACCGTACAGCTTTCAACAATGCGCATTGCATTCTGCAGCCTGATTGACAAATCTCCTCCGTGTCGTGTCTCCTGCGCTTGCCAAACTTATCATGTTTGGTTTTGATAACCATCACGTCCAATAGAAAAAACAGCACAAAAACACTCATAACTATGGCCCTCATTCGGAGATACACACCTGCACTGCGAGGGAAAAAGGCGCACGAAAGTGGCGCGCAGACGGAGAAAAAGCACAGTATAATAAAACTTCCTCCCACATTCCTCCCACATTTCCGGTTCACGCGCGTCAAAATATGCAATTTTGACGCGCGATGGATTTTTCTTGGACACGCGTTGAGGTGCGAATGAGCACGCGTCAAATTAGGGGCGTTTGGGGCGTTTTCGCTCGCGTCTATCGCGTTCGGTGTGAACACACCGTAAGCCTTACACACCGCACAAGGATCTTGAAAAACTTATCTATGCCTTTGTTACTTCTAGATCAGACTACTGCAACTCCCTTTACTTCGGCCTCCAATCTGTCAATCTTCATAGATTGCAGCTTGTTCAAAAGGCTGCGGCACGCCTCTTAACTGGAACTGGAAGGTTTGATTCTATCACTCCAGTTCTTGCCGACCTACACTGGCTTCCTATCAAACACCGTATTGATTTTAACATTTTATTGCTTACTTTTAAAATCATAAACAATATTGCGCCTAGCTACCTTATTGAACTCCTCAGCGTGTATGCCCCTAGGAGAACGCTAAGATCATCGGGCCAAATGCTCTTGGTGCAACCTAGGTCCCAGCTGAAGACCAGAGGTGAGCGTGCCTTTGCTTTAGCCGCACCCAACCTCTGGAACAACCTTCTAGCTGCTATTCGTGCGTCTGAATCTATCCAATCTTTTAAATCGCGATTGAGAACTTATTTATTTAACTTAGCATTTCCGGGTAGTTAGTGTTTGCACTTTGCAACTGCACCTCTATGTAATCTTAATTTATATTATTGTATCACTGGAATAACCTTCCAGTTGATGTTTACGTGTATGAATTGATTTCATTCTTAAATTATGTTCTGATACTTATTTAACTTGCATTACTGGTTAATTAGTGCCTTCCACCTGTCAGTGTACTTTGCACTTTGCTATCGCCCCTATATGTAATTTAATTTTAATTTATTGTATTATTCAGAAGCACTTCGGTTTTTAAATGTGCTATATAAATAAAGGTTGTATTGAATCATATTTGTTTCTGTAAAACTTTGCTTTTATTTATCAGTGGTGAAAAATAAAAGCTACATTAAGAAACTGCAAATTTTAGCTCAGGAGGTGGTGCCATGTTGGAGATGTCTGCCGAACACTCCGCCCTCCTTCACCTGCCCTCCACCCTCTGCAAACATGTGAGAACTGAGCCTTTATATGTAGAAGCATTATAAAAAAAAAAAGTTTAAATTTGAAAAGACGTCCACGACGACCACATTTGGACTACAAACAGCCGAACAGTACCAGGATGTCCTACCGATGACAACGCTAGACGTCAAAAAAAGATGTCGCCTGGCGCCTTTAGTGGTTTGGTGCAAAAATAAGAGACGTCACTCCGGAGACACTTCGTGTAGCAGGAGTTGCAAACTGGATTGGTTTTGGTGTTTGGATGCATCGTTTCATTGCCTAAAGAAAGACTTGGAAATATTTTTGCATGATTTATTTTCATTGGAAAACTACAACAACACGACCACTGACAAATATGCAACAGTTGGAATTCTGTTCCTTCTAACAGTCGGGCTTGTTTCTCCCGAACCGAGCCTTGCAGGCTGCAGCCGCTAACAATCACCATTAACTATGGTGGTAATGTTAGGGTTATGCTTGAATTTGAAAGCTGCCTTACTCCTGGAAGGAGGCCTTGGAGGAAGACGACAAATGGGTCCCCGGAGTTTGATAAACACACTGTATACTGGAAGGATCCCAGCTGGCTCTGCACTGCCATGTTTTCTTCAGTATGGCATATGCTAACTGCACGCAGCAGAGTGACAGCCCACTAGCAGATTGCAATGCTTACTATTTATTGGAAGACTCACATGGGCTTAATGGAATAAATGGGGCCGGGACCTATTGTTGCCATTGTTACTGCCGGGGTTACGGCATGTAGCTGGGACCAGTGTCTGCTGGTTGGTCAGTGCAGCTGAGAGGCAGTCCCAGAGCCATGGGAGTGGCCGAGCCCAGATGGTCGTCCTATACAGCCCGGAGACTCAATACCTTTCCTTCCCCCTCCCTCACAGACCAGATGGAGACCATTACAGTGGCCTGAAAGACCTCAGAGAGAAGGACTGAGTGAAAGTGCGAGGAAGAGGTGGGGTTGGTGGCGATGGGGTGTCTCGGCTTTCCAAAAATCTCTAATTACCGCAATTGTTGAAATCTTTTCAGCCTGCTTTTTTCTTGCTTTTCTGATACAAAATGCTCCTTCCCAACATGCACTGCAAGCCCTCCTGAGAATTCCTATAAAAGGCCAGACTGACTCACATAAGACAGAAAGACAGAGAGAAATAGGAGAAACTAGAAAAGGAAAGCAGAGGAGAAAAAAGCACATTAAAGATATGCAAATCTGACTGTCTGGGGTGAGGAGTATTAACCAGCGTTAGTAGGATAGCTGCCTCTATTTTTAGTCTTTGCCTGTGTGTGTGTGTGTCTCTCTGCTGAGGTGTGTGATGACTTCCTTAAGCCCGGGCTTTCATGTTCGAGTAAGACAGTCTGGGCGTCGAGATATGTCGGCAGAAATATTCTGCCTAATTGAGACGCTTCACAAATGAAGCTGTCAAACGGAGGCTTCAAACAGAATACACAGCAGCAGTTAAAAGAGAATTTCTAGGACAGCAGCGTGAAAGAGTGTCTTTTTCTCTCTACAGAAGTACAGTGCATTAAATGATTACAGGTTGGCTTTGGGACAATCAGAGTTGCCAAAGATTTAAAAAAAAAACAACCTTTGATGGGAGTCAAAAATAGCAGCAATGCCAATCATATCTTCAGAAAGTCAAAATAAATAAGTCAACGGGAGGGACACGTCCGTCTCATTTAGTTTGTACCGCCGTCTGAAATTACCCAAGACCGACGCAAAGCCACCCGAGGCAGACATGTACATGTACTCACGTACAGCAGTATCTGCACATACGGACACTATGGTTCCAAAACTGCTCCCCTCTCCGCCCACTCTCCTCCCCATAGTTCATTCAATGGCGGACAGCAAGCTGCCTTTGGGCACAACAATCACCAGCAGTTTGAGAGCTTACTACAGGAAGAGTCTTAGAACTGCTACAAATTCACAGAAAAGAATTCAACCGCTGAAAATATTCCAATCCATCCCAGGTGTCATTGGGCAAGAGGCTGCCTACCCTGAACAGGATACCGGTCCATCACAGGGCTCGTACAGTTACTAGCTTTACTGGATTACTTCAACATTCTCAGTATACTGTCGCTCAATATAAAGCCTGACTGGTTTAAAACTGATGTCAATACTGATATTTTGTGATATACAAGTCCAATATTCAGATATTAAATTTGATTTAATATCTGATACACAACACATAAACACATTTCCCAAACATTTGCTACAGGTACGTGCAGTTATTAATTTACTTGATTATAATCTGTACAACCCTGTTTGGATCAGCTGGTCATTGGGTTTATCACAGATGCAGAGTGTCCTCTGGTCGACACACTAAACAACATTAATAATAATAATAATAATAATAATAATGATAATAATAATAACAACATTGATGAAGGTGTTTCTCCAGTCTCTTCTTAACAGATTAATTTTCATTTATCAGCTGTTATAAACGCCAACACTGACATTTAAATCAGTTAGTCTGTAAGTCCTCATAGAAATCAGTGACATCACTTATTTTAGATTTCTACACAGACCCACAAACATCCATATAAAGAATTTTAAAACTGAAGAATAATTAATTAATTATGCAAAAAAATATAAACATTATTTTACAATTGTATTAATTTATTATATTTAATGATATCTACTTATTAAGACATTAATATTATTTTTACATACACTATTAGTCTATAAACAAATAGTTCAACTTGAAAAACTTCATAAAAACTTTATTTACAAGAAAAAATTCAACTTCAAAATTAAAAATCACATCTTCTAAATATTCTATAAAATTGCAATTTAAAAAGAGAAATAAGTAAATGGATCCAAAAATCGAATCAGGAATACAGATTTGTTTTTCTGGAATTTAAACTGCAGATTCCGTACTTCCTTTCTGTGACTCTTGGACTCCTCGGAGAAAAACGAGAATTTGCCATGGATTGCTTTTTCACTGGTTGGAGCCCCAGGCTGGCCCGGGAATTATCTACGCTGCTGTTTGCTCCATTAACTTTGCCCTGCTACGGAGTTAAAAAGTGTTTGTGGCGAACTGAACATTTCGCCTTGGAATCCAGTTTCTGAAATGTCCAATATTAAGAAAGTGAAAGGACTCTGCAGTGAAGTGGAGCCCTCATCCTTCAAGTGGAGTCATCCTAACCACCTACAGAGGGTAAAGTGCTAACTTTGCTAAGCTACCATCACTGCATGGTGGCTGCTGAAAACACTCGTGTAGGTAAAGTTACTTTATGATCCTTCATAGTTCAAAGAATTGATGCAGAGTGATCGCCGAGACTAGAGACGACACGACTGAGACGACACTACGCTTTTATTTTAACTACGCAGGTAAACACGCTCCCTCTCAAGTGAGAACAGGTGACCATCAAGGGCAACGATTTTTGCGAGTTTTCCTTATTAATGCAAATCGTAAATGAACATACAACAGTTGGAATTGTATGAACAGTTTACTGAATCTAATCTTGATGCATGCTCAATCATCCAGGTACGGAAAACCTAAAAAAGTTGTTGGGACTAGCAATTAAAGGTTTGGTAAACTTAACGTGAGTAAGTTGTCTCTTTTCTACAGTCTTATATGTGAACGGTGAAACTGGCCTGCAAATTTTTTTTGCCAAGTTGTTAATTTTTCAGAATTCATTAGCAGCTGTAGAGGTTATATTCAGAATCAGAATCAGAGAGACTTTATTTGTCCCCAAGGGCCAATTATGACCAAGGTGCAATTAAGAACATTAAGAATTAAGAATATATTAAATTAAGAATATTGATTGTTTCCTTGGACTTAATCCCTTTTCCCTTGTCTGAGAGATGGCCTAGTCCTGGACACAAGGACACAAACCTCCGTGCAACAACTTCACCACAACGACTCGTCAAGATCAGCCAGAAATCTGTCTGATGAGCAGAGACCTGTGGCAGACGGAGCCGTCCCATGTCCTGTTTGAACTGATAAATCCAGATGTACAATTTACAATAAGAACGTTTTCTTAGGAAAATGTCTGTCAGAAAGAAGACAATGAAATAACCATTTTTAACTTCATGTCTTTGCTACATTTAGGCTTTTCTGCACCTTTTACTTTAATCTACTCAATAAAATGTCTGACATTTTATTAAACAACAATCTTGACTTCAGTTCACTCTAGCTGACTGTGATGTGCTGTAAAATAAAACTATTCAACCTCTTCAAAGGTGACACTTAGGTTTGATTCCCACCAGGTCAAAGTAATCTCAGATAGCTAGGAGAAATTAAAAATAGGGCTGTGCAATATGACCAAAATCTCATATCCCGATATAAGACATCTATCGTCCTGATAACGATATAAATCACAAAAATGTTACATTTTCTGTAAATTCTGTGAATCTCGGGCAGCTCGACTTGCATGAAGTGTTTTCAGCTGGGCGTCGTGTACCTGGAGTCGAGTGTTTTGACCGATACATGAAACTATACATTTTTAAACAGTTTATTTTATTTATTTTGTGACACCACGAAACAAACGATAGCGTAACATGAAACGATAGACGTTTTCATATCGTCATCCGATATATAACGATCTTGCAGGAAATCTGCGTGTTTGACTTGGTAAGGACTTTGTCGGTGTCTCTGGGCTGTGGACCAGCATTAGGAGTACACTGGCATTATACAATGGTTTGCAGCGGGACAGTCGTATTAAACACCTGGCACAGCAATGCTGGAAGTGATATCGCAGTAAAGTCAGAATTGCATTCTTTCCAGTAATGAACGAGTAAATATAACAGTTACTATGTGACATTATGGTAAAGGATTCATCATATAGCATGTGGAGCACAGATGATAACACAGCATTATGTTCTGCTCTGCACCTCACACAGTTTTGAAACATGTTTCTTATGTGGGAAACATGTAAATGTTGACATGATTTGATGCATCTGGGTTCCTGTAATACCGACGGCAATAACATCAGGTTACTATGACAGTCTGTATCATGGTAACAAGCTCTGTGACCTCACTACTGAAGCATACACCATTTGACTCTACTTAAGAGAGTCCAATGCACTCAGTGCATACATGTTTATACACTGTGGTTTGGAACAACTTCATACTGGGAATATGACATATATGTTACAGAAATATACCTCCTGCACAGGTGATTCCATCAATTACTTAAACTGGCACCAGTAGGTTCATATACCATGCAGGCAGAATGAATGACTTGGGCTTCATTTTCGATATCTGCAGGTCGTTTAGGCAATGATTAAGTATACTGAAATATTTCTCTGGTTCATGTCATCCTGCCAAACGTCCAATTAATGTCGTTATCAAAGCTGATATGTGCCATTTCTCCACAACTTTTCAGGTAAAGTGAAGAATGCCAAGCTAGGATGACTGAGGTTACTCCATCAAGGAAGCGGCACACAACTGGGTTGAACTTTGACTCCTGCGTGGTGGTCATACTTTTGCGCGATTTATTTCAAGGCCGAGGTGCAGGCAAGAACCTGTGTGCATGCACGCACATGCCCACAGTGTTTTATGCAAAAACGGCAACCACAGCGAGGAAGATTAACTTGAATAGGAATCTGATAATGACACTTAAATACATTCATGGGAAAACGAGCTATAATTAAGTTTTGTCAGTAAGCACAATGACAGCAAGCTTTCCAACATGTGACATCCCAAACTGTAACCTTTTCCTGACTCCCACTGCTGATATTTTGGTTTGCAGACCTTATTCCAACAGCACTGATCAAATTCAGAACTTTTGTTGTTTTAAAGTGGAAACAGACTTTGTGCGATATGTTTGCATCAGCTTTTTTCAGATGGTGCATTAGGAGCGTTTAGTGGGACATCTTAGACGTGGACGGGTCTAATGAAGATGAATTTGTTTAGAGGAAGATGCAGTGGAACAACAATTTTAGTTTTCCTGCAAACTTTGAAAGAGTTTTATTGCACTTAAGCACTGTCTCATTTCATTGCCCTGCTTGCCACTTTTTGCAGAACTGCAGACCGATTTCAAAAGAAGCCTTGTGTTTGGCGCTACTGTGATGGAGGTGCACAGCGCATGGAAAGTGGATCAGTAAAACAATATGCAAGTGTCTGCTCTGAAACTTTCATCATGAACTCTAATGCTTGTGTTTGTCAGTGGAGTCATTGTTTGGACAAGAGGAGCCGAGCCCTGAGAACAGCAGGCTACTGAGGGCCTGCCGCAGAGTGTGATACCAATGGCTGCGGATAGCATATGGCATTGGAACTAGATACAACCCAAACAAACACAGCACAGAGGGATGGGCATGCACAGACGATGGAATTACATAGGCTGCGTATTCCAGGCGTGTGCATGGTTTTGAGTGTATGGATGTGCAGCTGAGCATATGTGCTATACACTCCAGCTCCAGGTGTCGGTATTTTAGAAACGCTGAAAAGATGTCGCTGTCGGGTTCGGCAAGCAGGGAATCGTTCCAGCAGCTGTTCTAGCGAGGACAAATTCCAATACAGTGTCACCTCCACGGAGCATAAACAGTGTATGTGGAAGGGGACAGGTAAAATATTAATGAGAGCTCTTTTAGTAGACGCATGGGCCCGTGGCTGGTGACACTCGAATGCAGTTCTTGGCATCACATTCCTAATGTGCACTCAGTAAAGGTGTGGAGATGTAATAATGGACGAGCAGTGCAGCCATTTTTATTCATCTGTTTTGCTGCAACGGCGTGACAATGAGACATCTGTGAGTCACGGCAGATGGCACCGCAGTGCAGTTTAACCAAGCAGCTAGCATAGCTTAATACACCCAACCACAGGGTGACATCACATGAAACCAGTATTTTACAGCGTCCCTGATTAAACCGCTGTGATTGGTCAGTTACAATGATGATGTCGCAGGAATCCAAACATGCCAATATCACATACTGGGAGTCTTGTTGGCGATACCACCAATTCACACCAATGGTGGAGTTTGCATAGTTTTTCAAAAAGCAAGCACGTAGATGCTCCAAGTGTCGGTCTGCTCAAATCACTCGTGCAGAAAATGGAAGTTTTTTCTTATTTCTGGAAGTACGCAGCTTCTCATGCCAATGGCATAAAAAACTGAAAAAATGACAACAGCACTGCTGCTTGAACTGGATCGTATCCAACTAAACTGATGCCAGGAGCTAAATCAAGTCCAAGCAAAATATCGAATCTACTATTACTGGTGGCTTCTTTCTGTTGTTCAAGAGACGGTCTGTATTTTTATCTTCCTGCGACCCTTTCTTCATGCATCTTTGAATATCGGCGTATAAACGGAAAGAAAAAAACGAGTGCAGCTGTGCTAAGGAGCTGTCAGGAGAAGGATTAGCATTAGCTGGAGCAGAAGTCTACTAGATGGTAGCCAGAGGAAAGGAAGGCGAGCGGGATCTGACGAAAGGCAGGAGGCCCAAAGTCAGCCAGGCCTGGGGCGAAAGCTGCGCTCCACAGGGATGTAAAAACACTGGAGTGAAGCTCAGACTTCGCTTAATAAACATTGAGCAAGAAAAGGCACACATGTGTTCAGCACACATGAAAATACATGCAGCGCACAGTGTTTGGAGGAGACGCTGCAGCCACGGGCCCGATGTACAAAAGAATCCTTTGTTCTATTACAGCAACACACACACACACACACACACAGCACACGCACGAAACACACGAGCGCTTCACGCACACCAGACAGTGCAGGACGCTGCAGGTCGAAGACCGTTGGGGACTGGAAGTCAGAAAGTTGCATCCATCTCAGACTGTGTGCTGCCTCGCTGGAGCTCCACTGCACATACATCTTCTTTTTTGTGTTCGTGTGTGCACGGTGAGATAAAAACTGCCTCCTGTGTACGCGCTGGTTTACAACACGCTCTTTCAGGAGGTGCATACAGACTCGAACCCGTCAGTTCAGGTCAAGGTAACACTGTATTTAAAAGATGTCAGTGTGACATCACCCACTGGTTTTGGACGCAGCATTTTAACAACTAACTTACCCAAGTTATCCAGAAACTGCACAGGTTTAATGCACGGGCACATCTTTGCTTCAGTTTTGGTGAGTGAACCCTGCTATTCTGTTACTCTCTTATTCAGTACTTAGTAGTAAGGTGGAACGTGCTCTGGGAAGCGTGTTCGGGTTAGAGCTCGCATGCGGTGGGCTTTCACCATCGGCGACCCTCGCTGTTTAGGACCTTACTCTGGCCTCAAACAGCGTTGCCTTCTTCCTGTTTACCCGACGTCATCGGAGCATGCTCACCGGACGCTGCTTTATTGGCCGCTACGCCGACGGGATGCGAGGGAAGGTGGAGTGAATATAAATAATCTACAACTGCTGCCTGCCACCACAGATGGACAGAGAATTAATTTAGCTCTCTTAAACACAAGATCGGTATCAAATAAAACTCATGTTCTTCGAGACTTTTTCGATACGTATAAATTGGATATCATGCTCCTAACCGAGACATGGCTGCGCGATGGGGAAGTGGCACCCTTGTTGGATCTGTGCCCCACTGATGCCAGCTTTTTCAGCTCCCCCAGGCTGTCTGGGAGGGGAGGCGGGGTAGCCTCTATCATCAAAAGCTGTTTTAAATGCAAACAGATACAAAGTCCTGGTGTTTTTACCTCATTTGAGTCCCAACTCCTGATCTTAAACTGTCCTATGGTTCTAATTATAGTCATCTATCGTCCACCTAAATATAATGATTTGTTTATCTCGGAATTCTCAGACTTCTTGACATGTTTTATTGTTCACTATGAAAGGATTCTTATAGTGGGGGACTTTAATATCCATTTGTGCTGTGAGGATAAACCCCTGGCCAAAGATTTCTTAAATATAATTGACTCCTTGAACTTTACACAACTGATGTCTGGGCCAACACGTATGGGCCACACCCTAGATCTTGTCTTAGGTTATGGACTGAATATATCGATGACTGAAAACTGTCTTCTACCTATTTTAGACCACTCAGCAATTTTATTTGATATTCTAATCCCTAAATCTCCAGCTTTTGAGAGGGGAAAACTGCCCCTCAGATCATCTCGTTTTATTAGCCCTGAGGCATTGCTTGGAGTTAAACTACATCTACCTGAGGTGTCGGACCCCATTTTTACCCAGGGGTTATGTGTGGACTCTTTGACTGTGAACTTAAATAATACACTTCTTGAGCTACTGGATTCTGTTGCTCCCGTGAAGAAGCTAAAATGTCAAAAAAAGAACCCTATGCCTTGGCTAAACGAGGAGCTCTTGAATCTAAGGAGAAATTGTAGAAAGGCAGAGCGTCACTGGAGATCTTCCAGATTAGAAGTATTTCTTCGGGCTTGGAAGGACTCCCTGACTTCTTTCCAATCAGCGATGTCGACAGCGAAAGCAAATTACTTCTCAAATCTTATCATGAGTCATAAACATAATTCAAAACTATTATTTAACACAGTATCACAACTTACAGAGAGCAAGTCAACTCTCTGCTGTTCTAACTTGATGGCTCATGATTTTCTTGTGTTTTTCAGTGATAGGGCGGACACACTTAGGAATCAGATTATTCCTTCCTCAGGTAGTTTGTCAGACTACTCAGATGTCTTGCCTGTTGCTGCTGATAAACTGTTCTCTGATTTTAAGGTCATTTCTCTGTCTGAATTAACCAAGGTTGTAAAAGCAGCTCGTAGTACAACCTGTTCATTGGATCCTTTACCAGCCTGGGCTATAAAAGAACTGTGGTCAACATTAGGACCCTACATTCTGTTTCTTCTAAATATTTCATTGATGACCGGAGTCTTCCCTGAATGTTATAAATCAGGTGTGGTAGTACCAATCTTGAAAAAGCCTGGACTAGATGTTGACATGGTTGCAAACTATAGACCCATCTCACATCTGTCTTTCTTGTCTAAAGTCTTTGAAAAAGTGGTTTTTAAGCAGCTCACTGAGCATTTGTCAACAAACAATTTGTATGAACCATTTCAGTCTGCTTTTAGACCAAATCACTCCACAGAGACAGCTTTACTAAAAGTGGTGAATGACCTGCTGGTACATGCAGACAATGATCGTACTTCAGTCTTATTACTACTGGACCTAAGTGCCGCATTTGACACTGTTGATCACGGCATTTTATTGGATAGGCTTGAACATTTTATTGGAATTACAGGGAATGTTTTATCATGGCTGAGATCTTACCTGTCAGGGAGGTCTCAGACTGTTAATTTTAATAATGTTCTTTCTGAGACCTGTGTGGTGAGGCATGGGGTCCCTCAGGGCTCTGTGCTTGGACCACTGCTGTTCTCTATGTATCTGTCGCCTCTTGGTGCTCTTTTACGTTCTTTTAAAGTAACCTTTCATTGTTATGCTGATGACCTGCAGCTCTATGTTCCTCTAATAATTGGAAACTGTACTGAAATCTCTAATTTGGAATCTTGTCTATCAGCAATTAAGGGCTGGTTATCGGATAATTTCCTGTGCTTAAATACTGATAAAACAGAGTTGATGGTCATTGGACCACCTAAATTTCAGCACTCGTCCCAAAATTTTACCCTGAGAATTGATGATAGGGTCATAACTTGTAGAGACAAAGTAAAAAATTTGGGCGTGTGGTTTGACACGGTGCTCTCTTTTGAGTCTCATATAAAAGAAATAACAAAAACCGCCTTTTATCACTTGAGGAACATAGCTAGAATTAGACAAGTTTTGTCAAACGATACTGCAGAGATTCTTGTTCATGCATTTGTGTCCTCACGCATTGATTACTGTAATGCTCTTTTCTCAGGGCTACCAAAGAAAAGTTTTAAAGGTCTACAGATGGTGCAAAACGCAGCTGCTCGTATTTTAACAAGAACTGGAAAATTCGAACATATTAGCCCTGTTTTATATTCTCTTCATTGGCTACCTTGTCCGGTTCGAGCTGATTTTAAAGTCCTGTTGCTCACTTACAAGGCTTTAAATGGATTAGCACCTTCGTATCTCTCTGACCTTTTACACCGGTATATTCCATCCCGTGCTCTCCGATCTCAGGACTCTGGTCTTTTAAAAGTTCCTAAAGCCAGGAAAAAGAAAATTGGAGAGCGTGCTTTTTCTTTTCGTGCCCCGGTTTTATGGAATAACCTCCCTCAAGATATTAGGCAGGCATGCTCTGTCGAGGTTTTTAAAGCTAAGCTGAAGACACACTTGTTTACCTTATCCTACATGTCTTAACTCTATGGCTTTTAGGTTTTAAATGTTTTCTTCTTTTTATTTTGTTCTTAATTTCTCTTTTTTCTCTGTTCTTAACTTGTACTGTGTTTCCTATCTGTAGTGCTATGTATTACTTTTAAACCTTTTTAATTTCAAACAGTTGTACAGCACTTTGCTTGAAGGTGCTTTATAAATAAAGTTATTATTATTATTATTATGTACTGGCTGTACCACACAGCAGGCCCTATTAGTTTTAATGTAACTCAATGAATAATCATCTGCAGCACACCAAAAGCAAACACGTGGGGAGGGTCGCTCCACTGAGTGCAAATAGTGGAGCTGAAGTCTAAGCAGCTACATGTGTCAACATTATGGAGATACAACTTCCCCGACTCCAGCTTCTGTTTGGATAAATGATTACAAAATAGAAAAAAACATCATCAGTCATACGGGTGGTGTCAAGAGGAAAACTGTCCATGGAGACTGGGGGTTTTAGCATTTCCAGGTTTGCCTCAGTTTTCAGCTCCTGCTTCTTGGTCAAATCAAATTCAGCACCTACAAAGGATGAGGTGAAAACAGTGATGAAGATGTGGTAGGTGAGAAGGTTTGTTGCCTTTACAGCTACTGCAACTGCTGCTCCATCACTTAAAATGACTTCAGAACCAACTAAACTAAATTCTTTGGAAGTTTCTAAACATCACAGAACCACCCACAGGTCAGGTGTTTGCTACCATACTTAATTAAGCAAGATCCCAATCAAGTCAGCTTCCATGGGTCACTGAATGCTAATATGTTGGTCAGTTTACTTCCCAACACAGGAAGCTTGTAGTAAGCTCTTAAACAACCACACAAACAAAGCTGCTAATTGTCTCCATCAGGACTATCGTGGTTGTGCTAAAGCTACAGCTAATCATGAGCAACAAATATGTTTCGCCCCAAACAATCAGTAGGAGTAGCACACTCCCTCCACCTGACACCAAAGCCAGGTGACACAGAGGCTGTAACACCTGTGTGAGCAACAAAAGGACTCAAACGGTTGACCCACATACGCTCCACAGTGGAACCACACCGTTCGATTGGTGAGGGATCTTTGTTGTAGGTCAAAGTTCAAAATGATGCTGGGCAATATGGCAAAAAATCTTATCACAGTAATGTTATTCACACCAGGAAATACCGATATTTATCCCAATATAAAATAAATCAGTATTTCTGTCAAGCTTAAAGCTTCCTATCTGGGGCCCCTCAATTACTGTTAATACTGGGATTATACTGGGATTATCCTGGGATCACTGATTCAAGACAAAGTTTTATTTTATTTTCCAAAGTTTTTATATTTAAGAAAACTTCCAACTTTTAGCTACATGTGAAATGACACACGTGAAATTTGACTTTTCAAAAGCTTAATTCTGAGTTCGTACGTTCAGTACGTAGTCACAAACGTCTGAAGGGGAGATTCCTATGGTGCATTCCCGAATAAGTCAAAAGTCAGAAATTCCAAGTTCGCAGTTGGAATGAGATTTCCCAGAAGGTTGATGCAAACAGCGCAGAATGTAGGCGGCGCAGCAGCACATGTGTTAATGTTTGGGTTTCTACATATTGGTATGAGAAATGTGAGCAGGATAAAAATCAAAACAAAAATTGTTAACAGTGTGACTGAACATGAACATGTCAGGTTTGTTTATTTTTGTACCGAGGATCTATTCAATATCTTTTTGTTCGTGTGATTGTTTCCCAACAACTTTAAACAGTTTTTTCAATATAAAAAGAAACGAAAGAAAGAAAGAAAGAAAGAAAGAAAGAAAGAAAGAAAGAGTGTACGGGTAGCTTCTGATATCTTATTTTGTATTAACAGAGTTCGTATTTCTTTGGAATTGATCAAAGAATTTAGGTTTCCAGTTCGATTCTGTTCTTCTCTAACACTTGACACTTCTCCCTAGTCAGAATTAAGATTTGACTTTTGTCATATATACCCACGTTATTTACCTAAGACAAGTGTTTGTTGCTGCAGTACATTCGGTGTCCAGTACAGAGATAACATTTCTGCTGTTCACAACCTTCACAATGAAACTTCTAATGAACCTTTTAGCCTTTGGAGGCCGTTTACTGCTTTATTCATTCCATCAAAGCATTGCATTGAGCATAAAGAGAGCACACTATAAATTTGTCAAGCATGCCGAGATAGAAACGCTGCACTTTTCTTCATTCATACTGGAGGCAATCGGTGGACCCAACACATATTTGAAGTAAAGCGTAAACACGTTCTATGTGAACAGATGGAGAAGTGAAACTGAAGAAGAGGCAGCACTGGGTGAAAGCCCAGACTTAATTTAATAGATGAGATGAAACGATAACAGCTCAATGAGCGCTTTTGCTTTTCTGCATCAAGAGAAAAACATTCCAGTAAATATTTTTATAATAGGTTCATACACTCATTGGAGTCTAAAAACATGTTTGTTGCATATGAAATAGAAAAACTTTAACCATGTTAACCCTTTACAGCAACAAAACTGGATTCTGGACTATGGACCAAAGACATGTTGGTGACAGGTGGGCGTCATTTTCTTTTGTTCAACACTGTACCAAAAAAAGTTAGCTAGTAATTTGTGTGGCAAAGATATTTTGGTTAAAACAGGTTTTTATAGGCAAAATTATAAACACTATTTAAACTAATCATAACTCCCAGGTTATACTCTGATCCAAATATGATACACAGCAAGGAACTAAAGACCAGCGGGTGTTCTCCTGGTCAGCATGCCCATCTTTTATATAAAGTGTGAAATAAGAAATCATTAGCTAATTAATTAATTAAATTACAAGTCATGTTAATCGCTGTGTAGAAGGAAGCCATCACAACAAGATTACATAGCGATTGAGTCAGGAATCAGCATCCTTCATTCTAGCCAAAGTTCTGTGGGACAGCTCTAAACCACACCTCAGAAGGGGAAACGAGGCTAAACGCTTCGGGTGGGTTCAGATATATTAGCATTTTAAAACAGATTGTGAAAAAGAATCTCATTTACTGAGTAAATGGTAAATAACACGACTGTGTTTGGAGGGACATGAGAATGATATATTATTATCTAATAGTATAGCGTTGGTCCAAAGCCACAGTAAAACACAGTTTGACAGTGTTTGCTACCATTACTTTGGATACCTGCACCAAAATGGTTCCACCTTGACCAAAGAGAAGGAGCACAACTCTGCTCAACTTCTGAAGAACTACTTAAAGACCAACAAAGACCAAGGAGTCATGAAAAAAGATCCTTAAATCTAAGGAATGGACGGGTACTTACATAGCTCTTTTTACCCAAAGCATTATTTTTTACTACAATTCCCATACACACATACACACACCTTCATACACCAAGTTACTTTTTGCACAAAGCTCAGTCTTTTGCACATTTCCAGTGCACTGTTGTGTCTGCTCTGTCTTCGTTTTGGTTTTTTGGAATTTTTGCACTTTATGTCGTCCCGTGTTGACTGTCTGTCATACGTAGCACCGTGGTGTTGGAGGAACGTTGTCTCGTTTCCCCGTGCACTGAACCATGGCACATGGCTGGAATGACAATAAAGCCACTTCACTTGACTTGATTTATATAGCGCTTTATTGTCTGCCTTTGAGAGCATCCTCGGTGTCTTGGCCACACTCTCATTCCGATGGAAGCGTCAGGGAAAATTTGGGGTTCGTACCCTGCCTAAGGACACTTTAACCAATCAGGCTGGCAGAACACGGGATCCAACCATTGACCATCTCATTAGAAGATGGACCACTTTACATCATGAACCAAAGACACAAAACATACATATGCATGTATATATATACATAAACATATATATGTTTATGTATATATGTGTGTATATAAAATATACATATATTTGAGCAATTTCATCTAGCAACATAAGCAAACTACTGCAACCACAGTGGGTGTGACAGGACTTTAGTAATTGATGTCACAGTGACTGTCAGCAACCTTCAGCAATAATTTGCAACTGAGTTTTGCCTAGCAACCAAGAGAGCCAAGGGGGAGGAGCCAAGGATTCCAGAATATTTCCCAGACTTGAAACTTTACTGTTAAAAAAAAGAAGTCAGATACATTCTTCTATGCTATTGTCTGCAGTCATCCATTATTATGGTAGCATCCCAAGTGCAGATATCAGGGAAGCCTCTGATTATGCAGAAGTATATCTTATGTATGTTCGAGTTAATGAGGTAATGAGTTGTAATGTGTCCACATGTGCACTACCAAAGAAAATATCGTGGTTAACAATGTTTCTCCTCTGGAAAGTTTGGCCAAAAGAAGTCTAACTCCGCTGTCTTGGACTGGACTACAAAAATATTTCATCTCAGGATGGAAAAATCAGTTTTTCCAGTTTTTGTTGTTTAGTGGTATGAAAAACCTCCAATTCACACAGTTACTTTACATTAAGTATTACTTACTTAGATGACTTCAGACGACGGACTGAGACAGGATCGTCTCAGGAACTGTCCACATATAATCCCCAAACCCAAATGTAGAATTTCCCTTCAGTGTTTCACTGCTACAACAAAAAAGCATTTCATTTTTGCAATTTAACCTTTTTTCATTTAAGCGCTACGTGTAAATGACTCGAGCAGACTGAGTGACTTCAAACCGTGTCTGATGGTTCAGACAGGAAATCAATCCATGTTGAGCAGGAGCTGTTTCATTCGATCAATGATTCAGCTGACAAATACTGCACGTCTCCTCCGCTCGCACTCATCAGCACAGAATCCTCTTTTCTCCACAGTTCTGCATGAAAAGTTTGCTTCTTAACTTCTCGTGTTATTAGATTTGACTAGCTCATTTTTCATCTTGACAGCTTCATTAAAGCACCCTGAAAAGACTGAAAATATTTGTGTGTGTGTGTGTGTGTGTGTGTGTGATCACAAAGTTTCCCTCATATCTGTGCGTCCCCAGCTCTATTTCAAAAGCAGTTTTTACCTTCTTCCCATCTCCCCCTCTTTTAACATCTCCCTCCTTCACGCCTATTGTCCCTCATTTCTCCATCATCCATCTGGTCCTTCGTCATTACCCTTCAGTTTTAGTCCTTTTTCAATATTTTATTCCCCCTTTTCTCCAACCTTACTGCTTATTTTTTCCTCCTCCTCCATCACTCTTTGTTTTTTCATCCAAAAGATGAAAAAAAGGAAAACTGTTTGTCTGCTGGATGTCAGTTTGTCTCCAGCCTCTCCAAATCTCTCCCTGCTCTCCTATTGGCTGGCTGGACTATCTGCTGTATTGGTATTGGCTGGTTCCAGCAGGTGAGGCATAGTTGTGCCACTTAATCAATGCCCTGCAGTGGGGGAAGCATGTGCCAGACACAGTGCAACAGCAGCAGCAGCAGCCATCAGCGTTGGCAGCTCTCCACAATGCTGAGCGTGGGGATGGTGTGACCTTCAGACGGCCGGGACCAGTGGGAGAGACACACGTGCACGTGAGCACAAACTGCACTTTTTCCTTGCCAATCATGTTCTGCCCCAAAATGTCTGCAGGCCATGCGTAGCACTCCACCTTTTCTCTGCAGGAGCGAACGTTCAGACTCTCACAAAGGAGCTGTGAGTGTGGCGAGCAGGCATTACTTTGTGAAGGTCAAGAAGAAGCTCGGATAACACACGCACACACAAAATGAGGCCGCAAAGCCTGCAGATGCATGAAAGAGCTCTGAAAAACATGCATTTTAGCAACAAGAAAGACACTTGAGAACAAAACCAAGGACACCTGACCGCCGCCATGAAGTGTTTTTACATTTACAACCCAGCTCATCTGATCGAGACCAGGAGGGAAAAAACGTCCGGTTCGCTTCTAATTCACGCTGGCACGTTAAATCACTGATGCACAAAGAGACGATGTTGTCAGTACTCGTAGGCCATAACTACAGGCTGCAAATTTCTCACACATTGCTATGAATTATGGCAAGCAGGTAGAGATGGAATGAAAATATGGAGCCTCATACAAAAATGTTCTGGGGCATATCAATGTCACAGAGACGATACAAACAACAGGCCACAGTCAAATGGATCAAAATAAACTCTCTGCCGTCGCAGCGAATCACAGACTGCGGCTGCTCCATTATGTCTGAAATCCTGCAATAGGGATTTTTCATCAACCTCATCGTGCATTTGTGGGTGTTACGTGTCCTTACCGGAGATTTCCTGTACTTTTTTTTTTTTTGCCAGAAATCAGTCTCAGGAACAACCGCTGGACTCTGGAGGACCCACAGCCTGAAAGTGGGAAGTCCAGGCCTCGGGACACCATCATGACAGCTACAGGAAGACTAATGAATAGAAAGATGCAGTCTTTGTCTTTCCCAAAGATCCTTCAGTAGGCTCACTTCCACATGGATGTTGTTGACAGCCACTCCATGATCCTGGCTCTAGCTGGACTAAACTAACTGAGCTTGGGTCACTAATGTAAAGATAGAAGCCTTGCTCAATTTAAAACAGGGCAAAACAAGAGTTTGGTGTGAAAATGAAAGTAAGTCAGTTTTGTTCCAGGTATCTTAATTTCTTTTTCAAACATTAGAAATCAGAATTAGCACATAGATAGCTGGAAGTTACAGGTTAGCTGCTGCACTCTCCTTCACGTGCGTGAAATGCGTTTGGAAATTAAAAATGGTCACTGACGGTAGGAAGATTATATTTTGAGGACAAGTCAGCCAGACTTGTGGAAGTTGAACTTTCATCACAGAAACTCTGAAATCAGTTTATCATGTCTGATATTACACTATAGCGAGCTAAACTAAAAAGAGTTTCTTAAAGCTCTCATATGACAGAAGGATCCAGTTACTGCTGCTAACAACACCTGAGAAAACTGTAGATGTCAAAGCCTTCAGCGCATGATGGCTGGACGCCAGCATTTCTACCTGTATCGGGGCATGTTATATCACATTTTCCTCATTGTTACTCACTCGTCAAATTCCCCTTAAATAGCAGCAAACAGGCCTCCTGCCTGTCCGGATAAATCGAGGTATAGCTCTGGTTTCATGTAAAAATATTTCATTCTTTTTCCAACTTTACAAATATTCTACATCCTCAGTGTGAAGTTTATTACTCAGTCAGCTGAGCTTTTTTTTTTTTTTGCTGGATGGTCTATCGTAACGAAAGCCTCGACGCTTTTATTCACACGTGGTTAATACACAGTGTTTAGTAAATGAGTTCTTTAATAAACTCCCAATATGTATCCTCACAAATGTAGTTTTACACAACCACTCGGGACTATTTATAGCAGAGGATGAACACAGACCTGACACCCCTGCTCTGGGATTGTCTCAGTATAAACTGTAGTCCCCACTACGTGGATTGCAGATTTAAATAGAAATGACCAATAATCCACTCAGTTCGAAGCAATCCAGCCCCACTCTGACCTTGATCTCTGGAGCTGTGATGTGTGATGTAGTATATGTGATTATAGAGTGGATTAAAGTGAACCAGCTACATGTGGAGCAATATTACTGCAAAGGACTAAAGTGCAGGTTTTTGTGATAGAGAGTGTGACTCGGTAACTGCTAGAGCTCTATACAGCTGCCACTTGCTCTTCTCCTTATGCAACTCTTGGTAGGACTTAATCTTTTTATGATCCATAGAGCTGCTTTATTTTTAATCCTTTCATATTTACAGTTTAAGTTGCACTGCTGAATGTTAGAAAGAGCACGTCATCTAGACTGTGGGCTTTGGAATACTGGTGACAACCCAGGCAGTATGTTTCCACGGTAAGGATGTGCAGGAATAGTTAAGCTTGAGAGAAAACAATTCCTCTCATCCACTGATGAGACATCATGTTACCAACAAACCAAAGGTTGTAAACCTCACGTGCTTAATGAGATATGATGTGTCTGTGGACAGTATTAGAGCCATGATTCAATTCTGTTTAGTTTTACTTACACAGCACCAAATCACAACAACAATCACCTGAAGGTGCTGTGTGCTGTAAGCTAGACCCTACAGTAACTGACAACTAGTTTTAGTTCTACAGCAGTTTGCACTGGAAACAGATTTTATACAGAATACAGCAAATACAATGAAGAGCAGCTTGACCCGTGCAATGTGAAACCACAGTCAGTAGAGCCTGTGCTGCTACTGCTAGCACTGCTAGTGTTAGCAACACCCTGCTAAGACGTCTGGCGATGTGATGACCAGCAAATCAGGTTAAATATCATCTGTAAAATATACTGTAGCTTTTGTGTTTGAGAGGAATTTGAATTTCATCAGTAATTAAAATATAATTAATATGACATTGAAATATGTTCATTGTGTTCATTTTCTAGGTCTAAATATTTCTCAGTATTGTAGAAGCACGCTGCTTTAACTGGCTGCAATCAAGCTCAGTTTCCACCTTATACAAACATTACAAATATGCACTTTCCTCAACAACACCTCAGAAGACTTAAGTGGCACTATAACATTAATAAAGCAGTAGCTGAGTGTGTTTGGAGTTTTTGTGCTGTTGGCAAACTCAAGTTGAAAAAAGTGGCGTGGTATAAAAATGAACAGGTTAATCAGGATTAGCCCATTTTTGTGGGTCATCTCTGATGCTTAGGTCCGGCTCTACTATATAAATGTCATTTTAGTGTATTATTAGGTGGTTGCCAGCATTAAGGCATCATAATATACAGCGGGATGCAAAAGTTTGGGCAACTTCATTATTTTCCTGTATAAATCGTTGGTTGTTACAATAAAAAATGTCAGTTAAATACATCATACAGGAGACACACACAGTGATATTTGAGAAGTGAAATGAAGTTTATTGGATTTACAGAAAGTGTGCAATAATTGTTCAAACAAAATCAGGCAGGTGCATAAATTTGGGCACCACAAAAAAAGAGATGAAATCAATATTTAGCTGATCCGCCTTCTCTCTAGTTCATTCAGGTTTGATGGCTTCCGAGCATGGACAGCTCTCTCTAACTCACACCACGGATTTTCAATAATATTCAGGTCTGGGACTGAGATGGCCGTTCCAGAACGTTGTACTTGTTCCTCTGCATGAATGCCTTCGTGGATTTTGAGCAGTGTTTCGGGTCGTTGTCTTGTTGAAAGATCCAGCCCCGGCGCAGCTTCAGCTTTGTCACTGATTCCTGGACGTTGGTCTCCAGAATCTGCTGATACTGAGTGGAATCCATGTGTCCCTCAACTTTGACAAGATTCCCAGTCCCTGCACTGGCCACACAGCCCCACAGCATGATGGAACCACCACCATATTTACTGTAGGTAGCAGGTGTTTTTCTTGGGATGCTGTGTTCTTTTCCTCCATGCATAACGCCCCTTGTTATGCCCAAATAACTCAATTTTATTTCATCAGTCCACAGCACCTTATTCCAGAATGAAGCTGGCTTGTCCAAATGTGCTTTAGCAAACCTCAAGCGGCTCTGTTTGTGCTGTGGGCGGAAAAAAGGCTTCCTCTGCATCACTCTGACATACAGCATCTCCTTGTGTAAAGTGCGCCGAATGGTTGAACGATGAACAGTGACTCCATCTGCTGCAAGATGATGTTGTAGGTCTTTGGTGCTGGTCTGTGGGTTGACTCTGACTGTTCTCATCATTCGTCGCTTCTGTCTATCTGAGATCTTTCTTGGTCTGCCACTTCGAGCCTTAACTTGAACTGAGCCTGTGGTCTTCCATTTTCTCAATATGTTCCTAACTGTGGAAACAGACAGCTTAAATCTCTGAGACAGCTTTCTGTATCCTTCCCCTAAACCATGATGGTGAACAATCTTTGTCTTCAGCTCATTTGAGAGTTGTTTTGAGACCCCATGTTGCTACTCTTCAGAGAAAATTAAAAGAGGGGGGAAACCTACAATTGACCCCCTTAAATACTCTTTCTCATTATTGGATTCACCTGTGTATGTAGGTCAGGGGTCACTGAGCTTACCAAGACAATTTGAGTTCCAATAATTAGTTCTAAAGGTTTTGGAATCAATAAAATGACAACAGTGCCCAAATTTATGCACCTGCCTGATTTTGTTTAAACAATTATTGCACACTTTCTGTAAATCCAATAAACTTCATTTCACTTCTCAAATATCACTGTGTGTGTCTCCTGTATGATATATTTAACAGACATTTTTTATTGTAACAACCAACGATTTATACAGGAAAATAATGACTATTAACAAGGTTGCCCAAACTTTTGCATCCTTTTGCAAAAGTTTTTGCACTTGAATATTTGTATAATAACATATTCAAGTTTTGTGACTATAAATTGCATGCAACTGTCATGAAATTATTGTATTCAAAAATGACATTTTAACCCATTCCTAGTCAATATGATGATACTGTATGTTAGATAAGAACCACCAGGGTCGTACGATGGATGTTGCTGTGTAGTAGGAATTTGCAGACAGACAGAAATGTGTTGTGTTACAGTATTTAACCTGTTAGCAAAAGCAGCAATGCTTCATCGTCTACTCCACTGACCGCACACATCCATCGCACGTTCACTACAAATCCTCCACCTCTATCCATGTAAGCATCGTGTTGACATGCTCACCTTTCCCCATCTTTACCATGCATCCTACACAACATGATGTTACAGAAAGTCTGTTTGGGAGACGTGTCAACACAGAAATGAACAGGGTTATTTGGGTGCGTACATTTTTTAAAAGCTGCTCAGACAGCAGCTCTTAGATGCAGATACCAGTGTTGCTGTCATGGTTACAGTGACATCAAAGCACAAACCAGGAAAAAAAATCCATTACTGTGAAAAACGGCGTTAATGGGGAGAAAAAAATATGACACAGAGTTTAATTGACATTAGTCCTCCCCCTCTCCCTCCCCGTCCTGGTCCTCCTGTCTTGAACACTCCTCCCACACCTTGCCCTCGTTCCTGACCCCTGACCTCCCTTCTCATGGGGCCTCTGCAGAGCTGTCTGGCCCCCCATGTCGCGGGCCTATTAACAGGCCTCGGCTCACTGTAATGATTCCTCTCCTTATGTCTGTGCAGCTGCTGCAGCGCTGAATAGAGAGGATAAATCTGGGACCTCAACATCCGCATCATTGTTTCACTGCCACTCTCTGCTGTCGTGTGTGGCAGACAGAGCAGGGAAGAGCTGCGGTTCGCTGTCCCTCCCTCCTGTTGACAATTTATTTTCTCTGATTCAACAGATATGCTGCTTTTGCCAGCACGTGTCGCAAATGTCATTAAGCAAAAATCGTGAAATTTCCAACTCAAGGACCTGATTTTTCAAGAGTCAAAAAAGTTCTTTGCTAAGCTGGAAACTGACATGATGGATTTCATCCCATCGTGCTGAAATTTAAGATTATTGTGACCAAAACATCAGGTGAAACGTGTTACAGTAACTCAGAAGTCCTCCAAACGCTCCAAACAACAAACGCCGCATGTGCTTGTGAACATTTGTATCTGTGTGTACAGTACGTGTCATGGGGCAGCAGACAGCTGCTGCAGGCTCCATCAGTCAGCTGCTGTATTTATAGGGTGATGACCACAGAACACCAACAGCTGCATCACACGGGGACAAACACAGAAAGTGAGAGAGAGGACGCAGGAATCTTTTCAATTTCACTGCTGCTCTAAATGGCTGGAGTAGCCAGTTAATGCCCAGCCCAGCGCTGAGGCATAAAGTGCTGTTCTGGTTCAACTGCTAAACTAGATACGACTGATCCACAATGGCACATTAAGCTAAAACTACATGTTAAATCAAACAAAGGTTGAGCTGCAAAACTGCAAAAAAAGTCTAATTTAGACGCTTGTGAACATGTTAATTAAACTTTTCTACATGTCAGCAGCCAGCCGTGCCAACGCTTTGTTTAAGTGAGTTTCAGATCAAATGAGTCAGACCGAGTGTTTTACTGTAGTACTATTCTATGACTGCAGATGAGACAGGATGCTCTAAAAATGCAATTAATAGTTTATCTGATATGCAGCAATGAACGGTATGGCATCCCGACCCCAGACCACCATCACGATGTTGAGGACAGGGCTCTGTGGGGGCCATACCATCTGTTGCAGGGCTCCTCCATGACTCCCCGATGATAATGCACGATAGACGATAATCCAAACTGATGACAGCTTTTGCACAGTCGTAGAGATCGATCTGCTTCGAGGGCAGTAGGTGTAAGAGTTCAGATAAATCCCTGTATAGAATTATCACGCTTGAGATTCCAACCAAAAGTAGAAACAGCGTGGAAGTGCCGAGAAATGCAGTTGGTCTAGGTCCTGAGTCCATCTCCACAGAGTCCCATGAACATCATGAAGCATGTTTACAGTCTGGTAACAAGACGTGCAAATTATCCCCGACAGCAGCAAGCCATGATGTAATAGTCAGGTTTAAAGTTGTTCATGATACAGAAACAGTCACTTCAAGCCCACAGCAGCGTGTCTGAATGAAAAGCATTTATGCCTCCTGGTCTCCGTACAGTCAAAGAGCCATGTCAATGTTATTTTTCATGTTGCTCAAGTTGGCAGGGTAATGCTGCATGTTGTTATATGGGTGTGATTTGTTGGGATTTTTTGGGTTTTATTGGCAAAAAGCAGAGTTACGTTTAGGCACCAGCTGTCACAGTGAGTCAGGCCCTGCAGAGACCAGACGTGTGGCCAGCGTTTATACTCACTTGTACCTTAAAGAACGCTCCTACAGATTGTTCCAGTTCACAGTGGAAGATCCTAGAAAAGCTCATAGTGATATTAAATATCTGTTGGTTTTCAGCTCTGCTAAAAAAAATAAAACAAAGACAGCTGGAACCAATCAGTGTCTACTAAACTTCACCTCTGCTCATCTGAACTGGACTCTTTGACTGTATATGTACTGCTGGAAGGGATGTGGTCTTTGTAACAACCGTCTAGGGTAGGTGACCAGCCTCGTTTCCAAATACGATCACTTCTGGCTCCAGAAAAGAAATGTGATGATGTCCAACATATCAGTGTTTAGTGAAGCAGTTTCAGGGTCTTGGTGTTTGTGCATCAGGCTCATGGCACGTAGTGTAAGTGAACCACTTTAACAGAACCACCCATGCTTTTCCTGCTGCGACCGGTTAAAATCTTTGCAGTGAAAACACTGCTGATCCTAAAGGGGCTGCACACCCACATAGGTGTTTTCACTCATTAGACTAATTAGGAGTCTGCTGTAGCTGGAGGTGGGCAGTCCCATGCTGCATTTATGTGTCGCTAGCAAGACAAATAAAATAAGCCGCAGCGACGTATTACCAGTCAGTGAGTATTTGCAGTTCTCCATTCACTTCTATTCAACCCTGTTCAACAGGTATATTAAAACCTCATTAGAGTTACAGATTATGGTGTTGCTTTCCAATGCTCAGTTAGTGCACACACTGTTATTGTACACCACAGCTCATTTCACAGGTGAGTGCAGGTTAATTCAGTTGGGCAAAAAGAAAAACAGGTGTAACCAAACCAAGAGAACAAGCACGCTAACAGAGCGCAGGCAAAGTTAAAGCACCTGGTTTACTGTAAGTGTGAGCACTTCACTGCTTTACCATCACATGCAAAGAGGAATTTAGGAAAGTTCAGCAAGGAAACAACATAGAAGTAAATCTCTGATCTCAGGTGGACCTTCAAGCATTATGATTTGCTTTTGCTTTCCAGACATGACGGACAGCAAAGGATTACAGGCCATAAAATGATTTTGTTACCATTTAAAGTTTGAAGAAACTAACTTTGTAACTTTTTTATTACAGAGCAGAATGTGAGCAGAACGAGAGCTTCTCAGAAAGCAGAGACACATCTGTGTTACCTGGTAGCATTAGCTAACAACGGCAGTGTTCACAGTGACAAATCTCTACTAGTACTGCTGATGACTGTCAAATCATCACTTACCCATTACTGCCAGGAGTCACCTGTGGATCCAGGGCTCTGCTTCTGTCCTAAGGATGGAAAGACGAGACAAGTTAATATTGATAGGCTTCTCTGCCATCACAGCTGCAGAGTCTGAGACACGGTGAAATCCAACTAGGAATGGTTGATCTGAGCTGCCTGGACGAGTAAACTTAGTTACAACTAGTCTCAAAGCACCAACAAAACAAACGTTTAAAACAGCTGAAAGTATATAATCAGTGCATGAAGCTTCTTTAATAGTTACGGTTAAAGTCAGAAAACTCTTTTTTTGTTTTTGAAGTCTATCAAAGCTTCTGACAAAAAAAATGCATTTATTTGTACACACAAGTTTTATTTAGTATCATATTTGGTACAGCTGGCATGTTTCTGCAGTTTTTTAGCTGTGTAATTATTTAGGCTGGGAGAGCTGGTCAGACAGTAAGGATTTTAGGACCACAAAGATACTTAAGGGAGAACAAAACCAGGAAAAACGTAAAACTGAATTTATTGAGAGCTGCTAAAATGTTTATGGTTGTAACAACGATGTCCATGTGGGAAAAAATCTCCAGGTACAAACTGTGTGACCTCTGGAGACTGGATTCATCGTGGTAGAGCCCATAAACTTCTGATGGGCTCAGGGTGGTTGTGAACACGACGAGTGATGGTTTTCACTCAGGTTAAACAGAAGGAGACAGAAACTGTGCCAGCAGATGAGGCTGCAGCGTCCTTTGAATACAGACTTGATTTGACTTGATTTGTTGTAACCATGACTTTTATTTATTAATGGAATTGTTTACAAAGGCACCCTTTCATGGAGAGTCCAAATCTGACCAGTCTATGCTGTTTTATCACGCATGTGAATGATGCAATCCAATATTGCTGTTAGCAGTTATAGTCATCAAGTCATGGTAATGGCTTTTAGCCCCCTTACGTAGCCCTACATCTAAGGCTACGTTCACACTGCAGGCGAAAGCGCATCAAATCCGATTTTTTTGCCCCTATGCGACCCATCTCCGATCATGGTATGACAGTGTGAACGGCACAAATCCGATATTTTAAAATCCGATCTGGGTCACTTTCGTATGTGGTACTGAATCCGATACATATCCGATGTTTTAGAAAGCGACTGCTGTGTGAACGGTCATGTCGCATTAAATCCGTCTTTTACGTCACTGACACAAGACAGACGCCAATTATCAGCGCCCGAGAAGACATCGTGAACGCTTCCTGGCCATCCCGTGTAGATGTCAGTGAAACTGTTGGGAAGACAACGTGAACATTTTATTTGTACTGTATAATCTGACACTATCCTTTGAAGCACCGCTCCTCTAAAACAGCAATAAGGATCATTATTAGGCCATATGTAAATAACAAAATAACTTTATAACTTAAAGCAAAATTGGGAAACGTAAAGTCAGAAACAAGTCTTTATATTAAGGGCAATCAGCCAAACAATATTGTTTGCTCTGGGTCTAAACAGAGCACGTGTGTGACGTCTTCTTTTGCGCATGCGGGCCGCTTTGAGGGTTCACACTAGAGCGCGTTTGCTGTCACATTTGATTTGTAGTGTGAACAAGCAGACAAAAAAATCGGATTTGATCAAAAAAAATCAGAAGTGAGCATTAAGACCTGCAGTGTGAACGTAGCAAAAATGATCACATGCAGTTTGATGTACAGATATTAAATCTAGGACAAAGAAACCCTGGTGTTTGATTTGGACCGGGCAGATTCCCCGATTTCCCCGGGATTACATCGTGAATGTGAAGCAGCAGTTTTATATTATGCTGCAAAGCAACTGTAAAGCGTCACTGCAAAGATAAAGGTCTGTGGAGAGTCACGGGCCTGCTGACGCTGAAAGGACGTATCTGTAAGAGGAAGGTAGATTGTGTGTCTTTGATCATTGCCCAGATAGCAAGACGACATTGAATCTATGTTGATTTTTCATCCGAACCGTCGTATATGGTCGGGGTTGAAATGCCAATGTTGTAACAACATTGAAATACTGTGGTAAACCGACGGTCTTACTATAGAGACGTTGTAACGATGTTGATTCACCGTTGTTTTTTTGTCATTGATATTTGATCTATTTATAGTCGACCAGGTGACAACAACAACGTCGAGAAAACATCTATTTATAGTTGACGATCATTCGGCTCCGGTCACCATCAAAAACCATCGATTTGTAGTTGAGCATTAAATTGCATTGCAACTGATCGGGTATAAAGTACCAGAGAAAGTAGATTTATTGTTCATTTGTTATCAATGACTTGGTCTAGTTCACCAGCTTTAAAAAATCGTGTCTACGTGCAATTTATGTATAGTTGACCGGGAAATTAAAGCAGCGATCACTTGGACTATTCCGCAGCACCCCTCTCACATTGGTACATCCCCCCAGGTATTCATTGTCTTCTACAGTAGAGCGGGACATTTGATTTGCTCTCAGCGGAATTGACCGGAGAAGGCATCAGTTCATGCACTGCACTGGCCTGCACCACGATTAGTATAAGGTAAGAATGAATGATTTTTTTTTCCTACTCGTTATTTCCATGTTTGCATTTGAATAACAGTAAAAAACTCGTTAATGTTGTACGAGTTTTTTTTTTACTGTTATTTACGTTACTCCCAAAAAATGTGGGAGCCCGAAATTGTGTCTACTTCTTACAATCCGGCAACAAATAAATTGCACTGCGAACAAAGTATATCAACAAAGAAAACATTTTCGTTTCATAATTTCTTCGTTATATTCCCTTACAAAGCTAGCTTTAACGCTTCGAGTTTTCCTTTGTTCTTGCCGTCGCCTCGGGGCTTGACCCAGACTTTCGCTCTGTAGTTGCTTAACATTCTAAATCTGTGATATATGATTGATAAACGTAAAGTTAACTGTATAAACGTGTTCAATGACTTTGTTACTTTTGATGATTGGAGAGCACTCGCTTCAATTCGCACACGAAAACTTTAGACTCAGTTTGAATGCCCACGTGACTGTACGTTGCACGCGTACATGACTTTCCGTTTGTGCCTTGAATAATGAATAAGGCTACATCCACACGTACCAGCGTATTTTTGAAACCGCTGATTTTTCTATGCGTTTGCACCTTTTGTCCACACGTAATGTATGTCTGGCCGTACATTGTGTTTGTATTTCCAGGCACATTTCACGAAGCAGAACGCAGTCTCAGAGATATCCACGTGAACGCTGTGATACGTCTGACCTTCAGTCCGAAGAAGAAACACAGACCAGTCTTAAAAGAAAGCACAAGTAAAACCTTTTTATTCCCAAACATATCTTTGATTGTTAAGAATTTATGATCTTGTCTTTTATACATATCTGTGATGCTTGCATACTGCAATATCACCACATAATATAGTCCAAAAAGTGGAAGTTTGTAAACTTTTTAAAAATGCAAAGCCGTGTACACTTGTGCACTTCAAAAATTCATTGTATACTGTACCTTCTTGCACGTCTCTGTTTCCTCTGTGTGTTGTTAGAAATCAAACTAACTTTAGGAAACAATATGCCAAAAGCATATTTACAATTACTTAAGACCGTTTTTAATTTCTTTTCTTTAGACCAAATCCCCTGTACACATATATGGACTCAGAGGATGAGCAGCCTACAAAAAAACGGTTTCCCCAGGCCCCTCGAGTGAAAATACCAGGTAATAAAATACTGTCTAGTGTCTGTGTACATATCTGTGTCTGACACGAGGAAACTTTTTTGACAAGTTGTCTGTATTCTTAAATACTTAAAAAATTATCTTTTTCTAAACAGCCCTCATCACTCCGCAGTCTGCCCCCCAGCCCACTGATAGCAACCATCATAATGCCCCACCCAGCTTCCGGCACCTTTCGCCACTCCGGCACAAACCGACACAGCTTTGCGATCTCGCCAGCATGCAGAGTCTGATGTCTTCCCTATAGATGGTATGCTTTCAAAAAAGCTTTAAAGCTGCATCACAATGTCATTGTACTCTTATCTAAAAAAAACCCCAATTTATACTCCTGAATGTCATCTTGTTGTGATTTTTTTTTTTTTCTGTAGATTCCAGAGACTCTGTGAGGCCACTATTACAAGGCAAGTTTGAAAATCTTGGAATTTCACAGTTTACATGGTATAACAAATATATGTGACAGGCAAAAACTAGTAAACACTTTTAGCAGTTACAAGAACTAACAAATGAATATCCAACAAAAGGGAATAGAAATACATTGTACTGCCAATACTTTGGTTTATTCTTTGTATGACTTGAAAATCAGGCTTTAGGGAAAACTAAATGACATGTTTCTATCATCAATTACATGAAGTAAACACACAAGCACTTGCATACACATTTAAGACATGAGACATGCTAATTCCATCTCTTAAAATGTGTCTATAGGTGAGACGCTTTGCGTTGATTGGTGCTGCTGGACCACACTGGAGGTGCGAGTCCGCCGTGTAATGGTTTATGCCATTACAAAGGAGCTGGCCTCTGTACTCAACTGGGCAGGGAAAAAAACCAAGGACCAGACAAAGCAAAAAAGGGCATTTAAAGAGACAGCGCTGTGCAGATGCGTATTTGGTAAGTTTTAACATTTATTGTAGTTTTATGAGCCTAAAGTGAACAATAAAGGGATCAATTGATGTGCTGGGTGCGTTTCACATTTCCTATGTCTGGTTTTTGCTATATTACTTTGTCTTTCTTAATAAGACTTTCATGTCCGGTTAATCTGGAGATTGAGTCTTTGGTCTTCGGCTTGTTTTGTCCTCGGGTTGTACACTTTGTACAGCCCGAGGACCCCATGTTTTCTTTTTCTTTTTCTTTTTTTTAAAGGATACACGGCACACCATGCTAAGACATATCACATTTTCAGCTTATAGCTCTTTGGGAATCAAATGCGGCAGTTTGCTGATTTCCGCCTGGTGACTTTCATGTTTATCAGCCTAGGAGTTTACATACTTTCTCCCTGCTGAAGACAATTAACAAGAGCTTATTCATGTACTCTAATTCCCTTTTTTTGTCTTTGTTTTTTTGTGTGTGTGTCTATTTTTGTCCTAGATGGCCTGGTGCAGCAGGTAGGGGCGAACTCTATGTCTGAGTTGGTCTTTGCTCAAGCAGTCCAGAAATGGCTCAGATATGCTCCAGATCGTACGGGTGGCGCGCAGGACGCACATCATCCATCCCCATCCCGGAGTAAATAATAAAAAGTGACGTGAAACATAGAAATGTAAATAGGAAACTTTGTCTTTTAATAAAGTATTTTGCAAATGATACATGTCTATTGACCTTTTTTGTTTTTTTTTCAATAAAAAGCAACTGCGCGAAAGAGGTGGAAAATCAATACCATAGCTCAACAGTGTTTCAATATCAGAATCTGACATTGTTTCAATGTCAACAGTGTTAGAAAATATAACGTTGAATCAATGTCAGGTTTCAACATTGATTCAACATCAAAACCTGACGTTGTTTCAACGTTAAAAATGGGTGCAAGAGTGATGTTGGGTCAACGTCACACTTCAACGTTGCTTCAATGACGTCGCCTGATATTGACTCAACATTGTTTCAATGTTTCCTTGCTATCTGGGTGGGCTGCGACACTGATTTCTAATGACAGGCCGCTCCTCTGTGGAGGACAAAGCCTTTTAAAATGAGTTTGGCGCCTTGTTTACAGCGTGTAAGGGAGCTTTAACGAGGCCCATTAAAGACACCTCGCGGTGCTGAGCGGCCTGACGAGAAAATGACGCCGGCTTCGGTTTTCCGGTCGCATCCCTTCCCGGTGAACCCCATTAAAAGCGCGCCGCATCTCGTCGCACGCGCTCAGTCTGCGCTGCTTCATTTCCGTACGGCTTTGAAGCGTTTAAAGGTTGGCGGGGACAAAGAGGCGAGCGAGCAGGAGGGAGAGGTTCATCCCGAGTTTGAGCTCAGCTGTGATGTAACTGTGGACGATGGCTGTGCCGCAGTCAATTTCAGAGGAGATATCCTCAAACGACCTCGCCTCCCTCCCTTCTAGCCGTCTCATCCTCTCCTCTCTCTCTCCAGCCTGGTGTCATTTATCTCCTCCACGCCCTGTCTTTCTTACATTTTTTTTTTTTTTTTTTGCTACAAAAAGCTCCAACAACCCTTTTATACCCTCATGTGGGCTCTAATATTATCTCCTCTCTTGCTGTCAGCTCGTCCATGCATCACTGCCTCTGCTCTCAGGCTCCAGCACTCACACACAGGGAGGATAATGTCTCCCGCTAAATTCATTTTAGCAGGATTCGAGCAGCACGTAGCAAAACGTCCAACCCCACGGTAAAGCTGCTCGCTGGATAACCTTACCGCTTTTAATAACAGTATATCCCCCAGACGTATTTAGTGCTACTATATGTTTATGGGCCCTCTGCACATCTCCAGCGCTCCCCGCGCCGCTCTCATCATCGCTCGCCTTTTACGCTTCCCTCCCTGCCTCGCCTCTCCCTCTCCCTCTCCTCATGTAGCTGAGATGCTACTGCCATTACTAATTCACATTTAAGCTGATTATTTGTGAATATCAGATCATTTTAAACCCCTTTTGTGAATGCTGTGTCTCCACACACCTATATATGTGTGCATGAGTGTGTCTCCTCTCCTCTCCCTGAATGATGGAGGGTGGGGTAATCTGCAGCCCCGTTGCCATGACACCAGACAGCCCTTGCTTGGCGAAGGCACGTAGCTTCCTCTCTGCTCTATTTCCCCAGAGCCCTCTGCTCAGGAGCATGTGTGCATCAGTGTGTGCATGCGTGTGTGTGTGTGTGTGTGTGTGTTCTCTGAATCTGGGAGAGTCATATATGATGCACATGATGGAAAAAAACCCTCATATTTACTGTCTCAACATGTGCAGCGGAGGAAAGGATGGAGGGGAGGGGGAAAGCAAACAGGACCCATCTAAAAGGCAAATAAAGGATTTTTTAATGCAAATATTTGAGCTAAAACCACTAAACTCAGGGTTAGGATTGGAAATTATTAGTCTACTCGACATTCCTGTGAATTATAGTCAGCTTCATCCGCTCCTCTGCAGGCTTCCTGCTGCAGACGCTCACAACATATGCCCACTGCAAATCTTCTTTTACGAAGCGGGTCGGTTGCCCCTGCAGCCATGTTTCATTTCTATTCGCCCTGGCTGCGGCTGAAGCAACTCACTCTGAAACCCAAACTGAGGGCGCCTTTTTCAGTCCACACGCAGTGACCCCAATCACCTCACACACAGTCACGAGTGTCAGAATATGGGATTAGGAAACTTGCGACTGTTTTTGCGCGTTACCCTCTGCATGAACTGAAAATGAATCGCTGCCGCTGAAATATCTGAGCATGCCCAGAATTCCTTGTCGAGAGACAATGATGGCTCCAAGAAGTAAAGCGAAAGATGTTTTCTGGTCTAAAGAAACTCATTTTTATGCTTTGCAGGTTCTCTGTGTATATCTGTCCTTATTTTGCTTTTTTAATTTAAGACTTTAGGTTGAATTGCTGGGCCGTGACAGCTGTTCCCAGACCTGACGCAATTACTTTTCATATAGTCTCAAAAGGCAATCACAGCATTTTGAAGCACTCTCTCCTCACAGCTCTCGGAATCCTAATAAAAGTGTCCATGCCAGCTCCGATCCATCTCTCTATCTCCAGACTCCAGCCTAGATGAATAATTTAACAGGCTATATTTCCAGCCATCTGCTTCTCTCTCTCTCTGTCTCACTCCCTCGCTCGCTCACGCTCCCGCCATCAGTCTTCTCCTTCCCAGTAAAGTCCCTCGGATCGAATTCTGCTCCCTTTCTTATGCCGGCGTAACGGTTGGTGATGCGGTTCCACATGTTTAACTCAAATTAGAAAATGTATTTTTCATTATTAGGGGTTTCTGCTCTCACCACCATTGTTTTGCCCTTTATACCTTCCAATTAAAATGAAGATATTTAGGGTCAAAATAACTGCATTTACATCACAGATGCAGATTTCGCTGCATGCACTGGATAACCAATAAGGAGGAGGGTGGATATCAAACATTTTTTTTCTCAAAGAACCGCTGACTTCTAATTCACAGCTGTTGCTGCTCCTTTGCTCGCTAATCTTGGGGAAATGTTGCAGACCTTCTGGTTTTCACTCAGCTGTCAGTAAAACAGGACAAGCACATGATGACTTACACCGTCTGTGTGACACGTTTTGAGTGAACAGAAATCAATTCAGGGGTTGATAAATGAAGCTAACTGAATGTGTGCCACTGGCACAAACAGGTGAAACATGCACGTCTGAGCCTGTTATCAGTCAGTGCGTAACTCAGTCTCACCTCTTGAACCCAGCAAACTGTGTAAACTGTGTCCACGTGTGAGTCAGCAAGAGTAACATTAAATGAGAAAAGGTGAACATGATGATTTAAAGGTAATGCAGAACACCTGATCGCATTATAGCCCAGTGTTTTCTGGGCTACAACACGTGTCCACCATAAACTGATGCATAAAAATTCCCTTGAATGCAAGAATGCACAAATGAAACCTACACCCATCCCTTATACACTGGACTACATGTAAGAATACTGCCATCAAGTACATCTGTAGATGCTCTTTGCTGGGTAACAGGACGCAACTCTAAATCATCTCCAAAGCCTCTCTGTGGGTAACTGAAGCCGGAAGAAGCTTTGAGAATACATATACATCCTGCATCAAGTCATTAACGCTGATCAACATCTGCAACAGTGCCTGTCAGAGCCCAGCAGAGGTCAGCCAAGTTCCTCTTCCCCGTCTGCATAATGAGCAAAACGGCCACATGTTCCTCCACCAGCATCGTTTTCATTATCTGCGTGCAACAATTACACCGCCCGGGTAATTGATGATCACTGCCGTGCTCACAGCCACGGTGCGAACAGCCAGGCAACACTCACAATCTGAGTGAAAATGATCACATAATTACATATGGAGCGAAACTGGCTGATTGCACAGCGGCTGGGATTTATGGAAGCAAATAAAAGCAAATCACTGAGGAGAAGGCAGGAAGGAAGAGACGGGCAGGGAAGAGCGCCAGTGAAGGTTAATGTTAATGGAAGGGAGGACCACGAGAGACGACTGAGTCATGCTGATGATGCGGCTGATGATGATGATGAGAAGAAGACGATTTTGTTTCCTTGTTAGAAGCAGACAAAAAGGAGCGGACAACCTCAACACGAGTGTGCTTCCTAGTGTTGGAGCGTAAAATCTGTGTTAATGAGTTTTGGCCAAAGTGAGTTCATTTTATTTTCTGCACAAGAGCATTTGTGGCTTTTGTCAACAGTACTTGAACTCATATAAGCCACAGATGACAACATGTCTCTGCATACTCGTCAGTCAGGCTGTTTATCACATGATGGCTGTGAGCTCTCATCGAGCTCTGCCTTTTTCTTTCTTTTCTTTTCGGTGACATGTGTTTGCAATGCTGTAAATGTCGCATGTGTCCCGCACAGCTAGCGCTGTATTTATGACAGACCACAACTGACAGTAACACATCAATCACTGACCTGAATTTCCACTTCCTGTTCTTGGAGAGCAACTGTAATACACTCGACTCCTGGTTGAATCTCCAAACATGCTCTGCTCTGAATCTGATCATATTTGAGAGACTGGATGGTTCAGACAGGAATCATCTCCAGTCCTGCATCTTTGCCACAATTAGCTCCAGATACCTTCAGTTAGGTTTTCCCATTTCACGATGCTGTGATACCGCATTCTGTCACATTACTGCTTGATTTAAAGACACGCAGAAGACCTTTGACTTCTGACACTAACAAAATCTGTAATTTTATTAAATGCTGACAGGATCTAGCACATCAGAAATGATAATCATGCTCTGGTATACAGACGAACGACTAATTAAAAACAAGGGGAATCATCACTCCTCCAAAAGATATTCTCTTATTAAATGTTTAAATGATGGTAGTGGGGAGTACGACCAATTCCATACAAACTGATTCACATCACTGTCATCCTCAGTGAGTCCTTTTGCCCTCTGGATGGGAGCATTGCCATCCTAGAAGCAGTGGTGGTACCAACAGGCTGGCAAAGAAAACGGTGTCTTGCTTTTTATTTATTCTTTTCCTGCAATGATGCTGAAATACAACAAGAAGTATTTTGAAAACACCCCCCTGGCTGCACTCCTGCCTGGAAGAGATCTCTCCCATCAGGATAGAGAAGTCTCACCGTAGCATGAAGGTGATCACTCAGAACTTTGTATTGATTTGATTACTCTCTATGGCAGGGATGTCCAACTCCAGGCCTCGAGGGTCGGTGTCCTGCAGGTTTTAGATCCAGGTGTCCTTGATCCAACACAGCTGATTTAAATGGCTTCAAGTTCTCCAAAGGCCTGGTAATGAACCAATCATTTGACTCAGATGTGTTGACCCTAAAACCTGCAGTTTCCCACCCCTGCTCTATGGGAACAACTGGACCCAAACCACCACAGGATCTCCTCACCGTACGGTTCATGAATTAAGTTACATTTTTATTTATGATAGAGTATGATAGATTTGATTAACAGTGACAGATACAGTTGCACACCTAGTGAAGAGTAGTTTGCGCTCTTTAAGAACATGTTATGATACCTCTGAAGTTCAGCCTGCTCAGGAAAGGACATCACTGCTTCTTCTAGCACTGCGTGCACTGACACTCACACTGCAGTGCACCTTACTGCATGATCTATCAAATGATTCCATTCAAAAGTACAGCATCTGTAGTTTGCACCCAGGGGGGGTTTTAAAGGGGGAATTCGGTTTGCATGCTAAACAGTGCCTCCCATGACCTGAAAGAGCACCCTGAAACACATACACGTTCCCTCCTCTGATCTATCTATATTCAGGATTTTCTGTTGCCTGGCTGCTGACCCTGTTGATCAGGTTAGCTGGCAGCCGGCGGGGACACGGCTGTTCCTGTGTACCCCTGCAGCACAAGCAGCATCTATTACAAATACACAAACAGTCTCTGATTCCCCCAGACGTTTGCATTCAGCCCGACCTCCAGTGACCGCCTGGATGTATTTATGATCTGCTCTATGCTCCAGCAATTAAACCCTGTGAACCTCTGCACGGTTAAAAAGCCACAGTCGGGTCAAAACTGCAAACACCACATGTCTGCTCTGGCCACCTTGTCACCTCAGTAATCAAATCAGCTAGTGGCCAGATGCACTTGTACCCCCCCCCCCCTTTAGTTTCTAGTTGAATCAGTGAAGTGAAGCACACAAAGACAAACCATCCGTCGCTACACAGCAAAAAGACTGCAAGGTAAAGGGAGGAAGTAAGGAGAAAGGAGAGAACGAGGGGAAAAGAGAAGAGGAGGAGGAAGATGAAGAGCAGGGGAGGCACAGGAGAAGGAGCGAGGCATGGTGGGGGGAAAGAAAAAGAAAAACGGAGGGAAGGGGCTCTGGAGGGGAAGCAGGAAGGTGTGGGGAGGTAGGGTAGGGGGCTGCTGCTGCCGCTGCTGCTGCCGGAGCACAGCGCGGCCAGGCTGAACCGAGTGAACTGCAGTGGAGGTCAGGGAGTCCAACATTCCTCTGGAACACTGTGTTTACACTGCGTAGCAGAGGAGGGAGGGGGAGGTGGCAGGGGGCTGGGGAGGGGCGCGAGGGGGACGACACACAGGGAAGGAAATCATCTCCCGGAGACCCTCATTTAACAGCGCGCGCGTGTGTGTGTGTGTGTGTGTGTGTTCCTGTCTAGCTATCTTTGTGAGGACCGAAATCTGCATTCTACTATACTTGTGAGAACCAGCAGTCACTTGTGAGGACACAAATGTGGTTTTAGTGTCAGGGTTACAATTAGGTTATGGTTAGGTTTAGGTAAGGGTTAGGGTTAACCATTCATTTTTAATGGTTAGGGTTAGGGTAAGGGGCTAGGGAAACCATTATGTCAATGAAGGTCCTCACTAAGATAGCTGTGTGTGTGTGTGTGTGTGTGTGTGTGTGTGTGTGTGTGTGATGAGTCGTAATGAACCCTTTAAACTGGACTATTTTACTGTTTTATCATTTATATTTAGATAAGCTGTGTATCCCCATTTAAATTCAAGGAAATATGTTTAAATACACAGACAGCTACTTCTTTCCTTAACAAAAACATAACCATAGCATTTAACTACATTATTTGATACTCGTTTCACTGGTGGCAAGAAAAGCCAATTATATGTTCATTTTCTGCTTTTCTTTAGTGAAAGAATTAGTAAAGAACCTCCTTAAAAAAGAAAACCATCAACAATATCAACAACAGTGTTGCCTGTCAATCAAAGCGACGGCCTTGGTATCGGACCACAGCACAGAGACTGAGCCCTGCAATCATCCCTCACCATGTGGCTGCTTTTCACTCTCATTTATCCCATAAACACGTTTCCTTTCCCCATCTGCTGGCACAACAGAGAAACTGCAGTGGAGCCGGTGACAGCACAGAGCGCTCGCTCTGCTCTCAGACACACCTAACTAATTCATTTCAAGTTAGCACTTAACGCCTATCCAAGGCATCTACTACAAAAGCAAACATCCTTTCAGACTCATGCATGCAAGTCTCACTTTTTGTGTGTGTGTGGCAATATGTGCCAGACAGTTATTGTCCAGACCATGTAAGTGTTAGCGTTCACATTTAGGCGCTGACTGTTTTGACTCGGTAAATATTTAGTGTTTACTGTGGGAAGTATCACCCACAGCATCAGTCAGAATGGCATTTCAGCAAATCAAAGCAGAGCCAGAGACAACTGGCTGCCCCGGCTTTCAGACTGAATAATCAATGTGTCCCCAGACTGCTGCGTAGCAACACTTGGTCGCAGAGCGGCAAAATACCCAGAAGGACTAGGCTAAAGTTTAGGAATGGCAAAACATTTAAGGAGATTAAAATCTTGCCCGACACATCGATCGCTTTATTCGTCAGTACTATCGATGTATGGCAGGAGCATCGGCTTCACTTCCCCACTTATCATTCCCACAGAGGCCAGATCAGCTTCAGTTTGACATCAGGTGTCAGCTCCACTTTGTGCTCTTCAGTCAAGTCACAGCGTTGAACTTTTTACCTTTGAGAGCCGACTGTCATTTGGCAACAGACTGACTAAGACTTGACCAGGACTTCCTAAAACCTTTCAAATCGAAAGACCGTTGCGCAAACAGACTGACAACGGGAAGTCGTGTTACTGTAACCTTGTCAAAGCACGGGGATCTCCAAGCTGCATTCAAAAAGGAAAAGACCAGGACTTTCATCTACTGTAGATTTATATCCTCTTCACTTGTTGCCAACTGTCAACACTTTACATGCATACTACCTCTCATTATTAAAAATATGAAGATTTTTGTTCTATGGGCGACAGAACGTATACTAGCTAATGAAAGGTCTCTTACTCACAGAACCAACATTATTCTGTTTGCCCTCTAAAAATGACAAAAATCACCCCATCAATAACCACAGCAAAGACATTTCTCAAGCATGTGGAGTTAAGTGAGAGAACAGTACTAATCAGCTCCTTCCAAAGAGTTAGAGTTAAGGTTATACTGTCTTTAAAGTCACCATCGATGATTAAATCTAACCTTAATCTATCTAATCTAACCTGATCCTAACTTTATGTTTTGGAGAATAACAGAAGTCACACCTCACTGAATGCCAAGGCTTGGGAGAACAACCATCACAGCACAGGTGATGTGATACCTCAGGGTTCGGGTTAAGACTTCACATCGTAAAATTCAGTTTACATGCTGCTCATTTTCAGGAAGTTACAGGCCAAACTGCATCTTTAAAAAAAGCATTTTCTTTTGAACTGTACTGTATAGTAAAGTACAAGTATCTTAATACTCATGTACATGCCTTACTTAGTTACTTTAATTACTTTTTTTGGTGACATCACTCAAGAGCACAGAAGCAAACTTTATCCTCCACTGGACGCTCATCTTTCCACAGCAGCTCACTCCACAAAGAAAATGAATCACCTACACTTAACCACTCCAAAACCTGAACCCTGCCGGAGGCACCCGAGCCCGCTGTGTGGCAAGAACCACGAGCATGCCGCTGAGCCTCGAGCCACTGCGGTAAATGGTCAAACAGCTTCATGCCTGACATCTGTCGCATTTCCCCATTTTTCCCTACAGTCTCCATCCCTCGCTCTTACAGCTTTAATAAAACAGAAAAACCACATGGACATTAAAGGAAATCGGAGACAGAGGAGACGGGCGAGGTAGGGAGCAAGCCCAGAAAACAACAATACATAGCCCCAGCTTTGACAATGCCTTTCCAACCCTGACACCCGGCCACCCCTCCACCACCTCCCGAGAGCCAAGACCTTTGCTCTTTCTCCATGACAGGCGGCATTCTTTTGTCTGAGTTCGCCAGACTCTGGCCAGAGCCAGACAAAGGCAAGAGCAGAGAGGGGACAGAGAGAATGACAGAGCAGACAGAGGGGTCGGCAGAGGGGTGGAGGGTGAGAAAGGGAGGGATAAATGAATGGAAAGGGAAAGATCGTGCTCACCTTTTGTCTGGCACACTCTCCCTCTATGTGCTTTGCATTTTCCCTTTTTGTTGTTGTTGCGCAGTAATCCTCAAATTATTTTTTTTAATGAAATGTGAAATTATCATGAATTTTTCATACCCCCTGCGCACACACGCACACACACACACTCCTGCTCTCGTCTGTGTTGTCCAGTGAGGTCCACTTCAGTCCTTGCTGGTAATGGCATTAGAATGACGGAGGGGAATCAGGTGATGTTGTTTAGTCGCTGTCTCTGTACTCCTCTGTCTGCTTTACCACCCTGTTACATCATCAAAAGTTGCCTCACTCCTATGTAACCTCCCTATTCTGCAGACTTCCACTTAAAGTGCCATCCATCCATCCATCCATCCATTAATCCATCCATCCATCCATCCATCCATCCATCCATCGATTTTCTTCTGCTTATCCAGGGCCGGGTCACAGGAGCAGAAGCCTAAGCAGAGAAGCCCAGACCTCCCTCTCCCAGGCCACCTCCTCTAGCTTGTCCGGGGGAACACCAAGGCATTCCCAGCCAGCCAGAGATGCTATTTTTCCAACGTGTCCTGGGTCTGCCCTGGGGCCGCCTCCCCGTAGAACATGCCCAGAACACCTCAACCAGGAGGTGCCCAGGAGGCATCCTTGTCAGATACCCAACCACCTCAAATAGCTCCTTTCGATGTGGAGGAGCAGCAGCTCTACTCTGAGCCCCTGCCGGATGGCCGAACTCCTCACCCTATCTCTAAGGGAGAGGCCAGACACCCTTCGGAGGAAGCTCATTTCTGCCGCTTATATCTGCGATCTCCTTCTTTTGGTCACTACCCACAGCTCATGACCATAGGTGAGAGTGGGGATGTAGATCAACTGGCAAATCGAGAGCTTCGCTTTTACGCTCAGTGTTCTCTTCACCTCGACGGACCGGCACTTCAGGCAGTAACTCGTCCCCTCCAGAGATGTCCACTCCACCCTTTTTCGGGTGAGGACCATGGACTCAGACTTGGAGGTGCTGATTCTCATTCCCGCCACTTCACACTCACACTGGATAGAACCACTTCAGTGTGAGCTGGAGCCCACCACCTGATGAAGCCAACAGAACCACATCATCTGCGAATAGCAGAGACAAGACCATCCAGGCCTTCCACCATTTGGCTAAGCCTAGAAATTCTGCCCATTAAAATTATGAACAGAATCGGTGACAAAGGGCAGCCGTGGCAGCCCCCTGTGGGAATGAGCCTGACTTATTGCTGCCTATGTGGACCAAGCTATTGCAATGGCTGTGTAAGGACTGAATGGCTCGTAGCAACAAAACAAACCCTTCGTACTCCCAAAGCACCTCCCACAGAATAGTTTGAGGGACACGGCTGAATGCCTTCTCCAGTCCATAAACACATGTAGACTGGTTGGGCAAACTCCCATGAACCCTAAAGTATCCTCGAGAGGGTAAACAGCTTGCTGAGTGTTCCACAACCAGGATGAAAACCACATTGTTCCTCCTGTATCAGAGGTTTGACTAACGCATGGACTCTCCTTTCCAGCACCATGGCATAGACTTTCCCGGGAAGGCTGAGGAGTGTGATCCCCCTGTAGTTGGAACACACCCTCCAGTCCCCCTTCTTAAAGATGGGAACCACCACCACTGCCAGTCCAAAGGTACCTCCCCTGATCGCCATGCAACATTTGTAGAGCTGTGTCAACCAAGACAGCCCTACTACCTACAGAACCTTCTGGAACTCGGTGCGAATCTAATCCACCCCAGGGGCCCTGGCACCAAGGAGTTGCCTCAGTGACCTCACCCCTGGTTATGGACGAGTCTTCCCCCTCGTCCCCAGACTGAGGTTTCTCTACGGAGGATGTGTCAGTGGGATTAAGGAGGTCCTCGAAGTATTCCTCCCACTGCCCAACAGTATCCTCAGTCAAAGTCAGGGCACTCCACGTGCACTATACACAGTGCAGGTAAAGCACAGCTTTCCTTCCTGAGTCACCTGACGGTTTACTAGAATCTCTTCGAGGCAGTCACACACCCAAGTTTTTGCTTCAGCCACCGCCCGAGGTGCGTTTTGCTTGGCCTGTCAGTACCTATCAGCTTCCTCTGAAGTCCCACAGACTAACCAAGCCCTATAGGACTCCTTCAGCCTGACGGTTCCTTTTCCCTCTGGTGTCCACCATGTGGTTCAGGGATTACCACCACAACAGGCACCAACCACCTTGCGGACTTAATAAGCAAGTGAATGGGATCGGGGAAACCAAACAACCTCTAGCGAAGCGGATGGCACAACACAGAAGAGCTACCTCGTCAGGCCAGGACTCTGCAGTCTATTTACACCTACAGGCCAGTGGACACTCTTTCAACGATGAGGATGTACACATCCTGGACAGGGAGGAACGCTGGTTTGAGCGCGGAGTCAAGGAGGCCATTTACGTGAAAAGGGAAAGACCATCTCTGAATCGAGGAGGGGGCCTAAGGGTACATCTGTCACCATCTTACAACGCTGTGATTGCAGCCATTCCCCAACTCTCTGTGAATGGGACTCATGGCCATTGATCAGTGTTCTTTGATCAGTGGGTTTTGGTCAGTGATTGTTGATCAATGGTCATGGGAATTTGCATAATTATGATTAAGGAACTGACCTCACAGCCCATTGTTCCTTCAGTGGGCTGGTTTCAGTCATTATGCAAATGTACTGTTTATAAGGTTTGGGGAAACCTGCAGTCAGCTGAGACTGAAGAAGTCACTTGGATGAGTGATGAAACGTTTCTCCCACAAAACGCTACGTCCAGATGAACAGATTCAACTTTTGGAGAAGCAAGTGAATGAATATTTCTGAGGCCAAAAGTGGATCTTTTGTAATTTGTGCCAGTTTGACCTGGAAAAAAGCACAGCTAGTCCATTATATGCTATTAAGCAGATATCCAATAACTCTTGACAGATACTGGAGGATGGTGTCAACTGAAATCAACTCAAATAAACATTAAATGTCCCTTCCCCATTTGAGTGAAAAGATACAAAAAGACCATCAATACTATTATTAAAACAGAAAATCCAGAAAATATTTCAATTGCAAAGTTTAACTATAAGAGTTGTTCTTTCTAGGATTCTCACAGTGAGCATATATTTAATGAAATATCCATATTGTGTCAATAATGCATATAATGAAAGAGAAATTACACAGTTATTTACCATACTTTGGTGCAATTTTGGTCACAAACTCTCTGGCCTCCTCTAGGCATTTATATTTAAAGTGAAATATATTTGCTACAAAGACAACACAATAAAGTAATGTCACAGTTTTATTTGAGTGATATCAGATTGATTGATTTGATATCACTGCACTTTTCTTCGAAATTTTCTACAGATAATTATCATCACAAGATTTATACTATAATGTAGTGAAAATCATTGTCAAAATCACTCAAAAGTCTATTTTCATGACTGTTAAACAAAAACAAAAAATGTAGAGATTATACTTTGAGGTGATCAACATTTAATCACTCTGTGTTAAGCTCCAAGTACCTTCAGTTCCAGATTTCTTGTGGCTCTAAACACAGCATGAAGGTTACTGACCAGAGTTCTTGATGCAGAGTGGGACATGCTGTGCTGAGTCTTACTGATGATTGCAGTCATTCTTTCACAAGTTGCACTGCACTTCAAATTTATTTTTGTTCTCCAAGCACTAATTGGGATGTTCTCAAACTAGATCTCACTAATCTCATATTTACACCTAACAGATGAAAGCGGTGTCAACAGATTACTTATTAGATTACTTACTTTTACTTACTTAGTTTTGGTTAGTGCACTGATTAGTCCACTGATACGACCTGTTATTACTCAAACACATTCTGACCAGATTGAGTTCATGGCTAAAATATAGATATTATAGTTTGGGTTAGTTTCATTTACAGCATTTAGTCACCATGTGATCAAAACTAATTGTACTCAAAACAAAAAGTTAAGAGCTAGTAAGACGTCAAGCCATTGCAACAGGTTAAAATTCAGATTATTTTACTTTAGTACAACTAAGGTTTACTGAAAGCTACTAAATATATTATCCAACTGTGCCGCTCTACAGAAAGCCTGGCTTAGCCCCGTACATGTCTACTCGGTACATGGCACATAAAAACGTTAGCTAATGGAAGAAAGCTCAGAGACAATTAACCAAATATCTCAATCAGCTGAGACCAAACATTTACCCAACGTGGAGTCTAAACGCAGTTAAAACACATGTGATAATAGTCTTATTAATACTGTTGTTAAAACCACTTTGGAAACCATTTAAAACTCTTCAATATGCAAAATAATGACATGAAATGTGAAATTTGTATTTTTATACAAAAGACATGCACCTTTAGATGTTCTTACATTAAATATTTGATATACACACAACACTGAAAAAACACTGATACAGGCAGTACGACTGCTAAAACATGTTTCTCTGCATTATTGTGAGCTGAAATAGGAATACATGTTTTTATTTCATTTCAACTTATTTATATAGCTCCAAACATAACACCAGTCGCCTCGAGGTGCTTTATATGTTCATTAACAGTCTAAAGTCAATCAGCGTTACCATATAGAACTTGGGGGGCCGGAGGACAGACGCATGGGCCCCACAGGGCAATGCTACACACTGTACTCACACACAGCTCGCGTACACACCCACTGCCACTACTTTTAGTACATCGCTGACAGCTCTTCCTCTCCCCCTCGTCTGAGCATGCTCCAGCTCCGAGCTCTCTCACAGGGCTATAACTCATGAGGTTGCTGTAGTCGCCAGTGTATACTGCACCTTGTGCTGGGGCACCTATAGAGCAGAGCAGAGCTTGTTAACGGCTCGGCAGAGAGAGGAAGTCGAGAGGAAGTACGTGCGCCGCGTGCGTGAGAAAGAGAGAGAGCGAAACAGGCAGATGGACACGAGAGGACGTTTGCCACTGAAGGCTGTAAAATAAATAGAGATGGCAGTCGAGGAGAAAATGGAGTAACACGACACGATGAACCCAGTGAACTTCAAGCAGAAAATGGCCGTTTCCAATATATCATCCAGCACAGAGAACCACGAGGAGGAAATATTTCCAGAACTTCAATTAATCTAAAACCCCTCATTTGTGACCAAATGTATTGTATTTTAGCAAAGCACATCACATAATCTCCAAACATACTGTAAACATAAGACGCAGGAGACGAAAGGAGGAAGAAACTGAGGAGCAGAGATACTGTAGTGCTGAGAGATTAAGATGTCTGAAAGAAGGAAAATGAGAGAGAAGGAAAACGAGCTGTCTGATGCCCAGAGGAACTGAACGAGCTCCATACTTCTAAAGTCTTCACTTGTACACTATGTATTATTTATGTCCTCCTCTGCTGCTCCCTACCATGCTGGCTGGGGGCCTCCTTGGCTGGCTGAATCATGACTGCCTGAGCAGATGAAACACTGACTGGCTGGACGACCTGACTGACCGGCTGATGTGTGATGTATGATTGACGTCTGGTGTCTGCCTCACATTCACTCATGCTAATAAAGACGCGGGCTTCCGAGGTTCTGCATCAGCCACATACTACATTTACACCGACAGCTCTTTAAGGGCTTTGCCCTGTGAGAACATTACACTTCCACTACCTTTTGGTGTCTTTTGCTGACCCAAGCTATTAACCAGATATAGTTGAAGCCACATTGTCTATCATTTATGAGACTTTGTAAACGAATTTGTTTGTAAGATGTGTGTGAGCCGGCCTCATAAAAACAAGGCTGAGAGTGGATCAGACAAAGGCGGGGGCAGAAATAATATATTTTGCATGATGATATTGTATCAATACAGAAACACCAAATATTGATATTTAATACTAAGAGGGATCATCTCATTCATCACCATTCTGCATACGGCAGCGGTGTCTCTCGACCTGCATGTGTGGAGTTTACCAATCACGTTCACAACTGGCTACATTTCTCCATAGTAACGGGTGGTTGCCACATAGTTTCTCTGCACCTGTTTAAATGGGTCCTAAAACTATCAAAGTTGCAGCAGTTGTAAGTCTGAGTGTTGTGTGCTCAAACTTTCACCCCTTAAAACGAGCCATGAACAGTATGTTAGAGAACACAGCACGAAGTAGACGTTAAAAACACTAAAGTTCTGATCTGTAGATGAACATCTCATCTTCATAACTGCAAACATTACTCACTAGAATTATGCTGCTTGTATATCAATGGCATGTCCATTAGTTCTGAAGGTTAGTAAAATACATATAATCTGTTTTTTGCACCCTCATTAAAAGTATTCCATAACACCTGAAGCTTGATGCTGGCTCTTAATTTGCAAATAAGGAGGAATCATTTGGGCAGAGGAAGCAGCAAACTTGTAGCAAAGTCATTTTCAGTTTTTCACTTACTGAGTGGAACACACATGATCACTATCGTCAAAACCTGATTAAGATTCAGGCCCTTAAAGACTGTCTGTCTATTTAGACAAGTATTACTTTTTGCTGTACTCTGACTTTTACTTTTACATGTCACATGTAACCGTCTTGACACGTTTGTATTCATAATTTCAACATTGGCTTGACTTTTTGCATATTTTCTTTTCTGGTTTGACTTGTAGGACACCTCTGCTTGACTGTGTATTTGCATTTATATATAACACAAAAGAAAGAACAGATGTCACTGCACCTAAATCATTTATGCCTGCCGAGCCCAAGGCTATTGTTTGACATTTCCCCCTGGGAAAAAAAATCCCCAAACTTAGTAACGGCTGCAAAACTATGAAGCCAAAATGAACAATCTTGGGCTGTAGATAAGGAAAACTTGAGGAAAGCTCCTAATAATGCATAAAATGTACAAAGGTTGGTGCAACAGACATGAAAGACAGCAAGTGATGCATCCAGTTTAGTCACAGGAGCACCAGGTGACCTACTCATCATGTAAAGAGTTGCACTGACTGCATTATTATGACAGAAAAGAGCTCCAGGATGAAATGCCAAAAATGCCACAAACTTTATTTTAGCACAAACAGGAACTATAAAAAAGTAACGTTTACAAAGTATGCCTGTCTCATTGTTTGGGTTTATATAATGGATTCACTTATTTAAAGCTTTGAGTGAAACACGATTCCTGCATGTGTTCCACTGACATTCAGCCTGTCCAGCTGAAAACAGGAAAACCCTTTTCTGTCTGTTATTGATGGGTGATTAAAGCACTAATTATTCTAATGTAATAACGACCATGAAGTGCTGATTCCATGCAGCGTTGGTTTCTATCTGTGCTGAACGATCAATACAACAACATAAAACCATGATGGCTGCAGATGCTGAGGTATGTCTGCACCCTGCTCGGTGCCTCTGTGGAAATCTAATATATCCCATGTTGGGAAGAAATGAAATATATGTGTTGAGAGGTATACTCAGGGTATACTCTCCACTGAGAGTATACCTCGGTTGGCTCAGTGGAGCACAGCTGGTTTATTCTCCTGCCTTTGCTTGGCAGTTTCCAAGGCCTCAGGTATGAGCAGCGTGCTGTACTTCTTAGGCACCCCTGTCTTCATCCCACCTTTCTGCAGCTCCGATACTTAGCTAACCTCCCTCTGCTGCCTTGGTGTTGGCCTCTAGTCTCCTTCTCCATGGATGACTGCTGCTGTGGTGTAGATCAGTGATGGCTGCAGTATGGACTGTCCGTAATGCTGCATTAACATCTTCTTGTACAGCGATCCCCAACCCCCAGGCCACAGAGTTGGGGAGCCATTTGGCCGTGAGAGTTGAGTCTCGCGTGTGAAATTTATGGTTTTCAGCATTTTTATTGGTTTCTATGATTATTTTTTTTATCGTTTTTATCGTTAACTCGGTTTCCCTGCATCTTTTCCCGTGTGTTATGAATGAATCTTCTTTTTTTTGGTACCGGTACTGGTTTTATTTTGTTGTATTTATCTGTGACACCTTAAAGGCCGGTCCGTGGACAAAAACCAGTCCCTGGTGCAAAAAAGGTTGGGGACCGCTGTTCTAGTAGACCTTCAGAGGGTACTTTAAATAGGTCTTGGTAACCAGCTACCAGTGCCCAGGCTTCCGGCTTCGCCATGATCCCGTCTTTCAGGTCAGCTGCTCTTCTGTCGTACTTGGGGGGTGATACCCAATCTCTACCCGGACCTGACGTCCTGGCTCCCCCTTGCCGTAGCATCTATGTTGTACCTTATCGATACTCCACCTCTCATAGCAGATTTTAACCAAACACAGGATAAACATTAATCTAAAAGCAGACCAGCATGATCTTTATGAAATTTACATTTGCAGTACAAAACTGCTGAGCTAGTGCTTATTTCACACATTTTTCAGCCTGTGACCCCCCCATCCCGGGTAGGCCCCCTTAGCTGTATCCAACCTCTCCTAAGACGTCCTGCTGCCTGCCATGCCCTCCTAAGCCCTCCATTCTGCCATTATGCACAAAGTTAGGGCAGAGCCTCTGAAGCTCCTGGCGAGCACCTCACATCACAGCATGGATGCCCTACATTTCTCTCACTTATCTGGGCTGGTTGTGCACAGATGGCCCCCTGAGAGGGAGGGAGGCTTTGGGGACATTCGCTGGCCGCCAAAATAATTACCTGCCACACAAGGCAATAGTTTGTGGTGAGAAGCAGTCATTTTTACACCATGAAATAAAGCAGTCTGGGGGATAGTGTACTTATCCCCCCTCTACAGCTCTGCCTTAATTTACTGCAGTCTCATTCACCTATCTTCCCTCACTGCACTTCCTCTTGCTGTGCTGGTCTCTCACATTTCTCCACAATTCATTACCACCTGTCAATCATCTGTCCAGTCAGGCAGGCTTAACCATCAAACACTCAAACTGCAAGAAGTGAGATATACAGGGAACTAAACAGGATTCAGCACGGTCAGATTAATGATTCCTGCCTGTTGTGTAATTCAAAACCAACCTCAAACTTTCACTTCAGTCTTAAAAACGGACATAATGTCCTTTTCACCTCATACTCCCTAAAGGTGCAAAACGTCATCTCCACACTACTGTTGGTAGAGTTTCTGAGGGCAGTATATATTATATTACAGTGCACTGTCATAAGTATTGCATTTCATCCATTGTAACACTCACAAGGTGTCAGTGATAGCATCTTTAAAGACAAAAGACAAGACTAGCATTTAATAACTATGCACTTAAAGCAAAAACCAGGAAAGAAATGTGCTCCAGTTTTATCCATACATGAATCAGTGATAACACGCGGCTGATTAAAAATCTCCACAGAAAAAAATCATCTCTAGTTCATCACTTTGCAGCTTTGCTTGATTAGCAGATCTCTAATAATTTACAGGGGTTTTTTGCATTTGAGGTTAGCTAACTTAGCTGTTATCAGTTAACTGACCAATTCAGATTCGGAAAACCAGGTACACTATGGCCTTCAGTACAGAAATACATAAAACTGCAACCTTAACAAAGAAAGTGTAAGACAAAGGTAACATAGACAAATCTAACATAGACAAATCTAACATAGATAAAGCTAACACAGACAAATCTAACATAGACAAATCTAACATAGATAAAGCTAACATAGACAAATCTAACATAGACAAATCTAACATAGACAAATCTAACATAGATAAAGCTAACATAGACAAATCTAACATAGATAAAGCTAACATAGACAAATCTAACATAGACAGAGCTAACACAGATAAAGCTAACATAGACAAATCTAACATAGACAGAGCTAACACAGATAAAGCTAACACAGACAAAACTAACATAGACAAATCTAACATAGATAAAGCTAACATAGACAAAGCTAACACAGATAAGGCTAACATAGATAAAGCTAACATAGACAAAGCTAACATAGATAAAGCTAACATAGACAAAGCTAACACAGATAAAGCTAACATAGACAAAGCTAACATAGACAAAGCTAACACAGATAAAGATAACATAGACAAATCTAACATAGATAAAGCTAACATAGACAAAGTTAACACAGATAAAGCTAACATAGATAAAGCTAACATAGACAAAGCTAACATAGACAGATCTAACATAGATAAAACTAACATAGATAAATCTAACATAGACAAATCTAACATAGATAAAGCTAACATAGACAAAGCTAACACAGATAAAGCTAACATAGACAGAGCTAACATAGACAGATCTAACATAAATAAAACTAAGATAGACAAAGCTAACATAGACAAATCTAACATAGATAAAGCTAACATAGACAAAGCTAACACAGATAAAGCTAACACAGATAAAGCTAACATAGACAAATCTAACATAGACAGAGCTAACACAGATAAAGCTAACACAGATAAAGCTAACATAGACAAATCTAACATAGATAAAGCTAACATAGACAAAGCTAACACAGATAAGGCTAACATAGATAAAGCTAACATAGACAAAGCTAACATAGATAAAGCTAACATAGACAAAGCTAACACAGATAAAGCTAACATAGACAAAGCTAACACAGATAAAGATAACATAGACAAATCTAACATAGACAAAGCTAACACAGATAAAGGTAACATAGATAAAGCTAACATAGACAAAGCTAACATAGACAGATCTAACATAGATAAAGCTAACATAGATAAAGCTAACATAGACAAATCTAACATAGACAAAGCTAACACAGATAAAGATAACATAGATAAAGCTAACATAGACAAAGCTAATATAGACAGATCTAACATAGATAAATCTAACATAGACAAATCTAACATAGATAAAGCTAACATAGACAAAGCTAACATAGATAAAGCTAACACAGATAAAGCTAACATAGACAAATCTAACATAGATAAAGCTAACATAGACAAAGCTAACACAGATAAGGCTAACATAGATAAAGCTAACATAGACAAAGCTAACATAGATAAAGCTAACATAGACAAAGCTAACACAGATAAAGCTAACATAGACAAAGCTAACATAGACAAAGCTAACACAGATAAAGATAACATAGACAAATCTAACATAGATAAAGCTAACATAGACAAAGCTAACACAGATAAAGATAACATAGACAAATCTAACATAGATAAAGCTAACATAGACAAAGCTAACACAGATAAAGCTAACATAGATAAAGCTAACATAGACAAAGCTAACATAGACAGATCTAACATAGATAAAACTAACATAGATAAATCTAACATAGACAAATCTAACATAGATAAAGCTAACATAGACAAAGCTAACACAGATAAAGCTAACATAGACAAAGCTAACATAGACAGATCTAACATAAATAAAACTAAGATAGACAAAGCTAACATAGACAAATCTAACATAGATAAAGCTAATATAGACAAATCTAACATAGATAAAGCTAACATAGATAAAGCTAACATAGACAAATCTAACATAGACAAAGCTAACACAGATAAAGCTAACATAGATAAAGCTAACATAGACAAAGCTAACATAGACAGATCTAACATAGATAAAACTAACATAGACAAATCTAACATAGACAAATCTAACATAGATAAAGCTAACATAGACAAAGCTAACATAGATAAAGCTAAAATAGACAAAGCTAACACAGATAAAGCTAACATAGACAAAGCTAACATAGACAAATCTAACATAGATAAAACTAACATAGACAAAGCTAACATAGACAAATCTAACATAGATAAAGCTAACATAGACAAATCTAACATAGATAAAGCTAAAATAGACAAAGCTAACATAGATAAAGCTAAAATAGACAAAGCTAACACAGATAAAGCTAACATAGACAAAGCTAACATAGACAAATCTAACATAGATAAAACTAACATAGACAAAGCTAACATAGACAAATCTAACATAGATAAAGCTAACATAGACAAATCTAACATAGATAAAGCTAACATAGACAAATCTAACATAGACAAATCTAACATAGACAAAGCTAACACAGATAAAGCTAACATAGATAAAGCTAACATAGACAAAGCTAACATAGACAGATCTAACATAGATAAAACTAACATAGACAAATCTAACATAGACAAATCTAACATAGATAAAGCTAACATAGACAAAGCTAACACAGATAAAGCTAACATAGACAAAGCTAACATAGACAGATCTAACATAGATAAAACTAACATAGACAAAGCTAACATAGACAAATCTAACATAGATAAAGCTAACATAGACAAAGCTAACATAGACAGATCTAACATAGATAAAACTAACATAGACAAATCTAACACAGACAAATCTAACATAGATAAAGCTAACATAGACAAAGCTAACACAGATAAAGCTAACATAGACAAAGCTAACATAGACAGATCTAACATAGATAAAACTAACATAGACAAAGCTAACATAGACAAATCTAACATAGATAAAGCTAACATTAGCATAAACAGCCATATATTTAATGCTGATAGTTTGTGCATAGGAAACAATGTTCATCTTATTTAGTTATGACTTTGCATTGTAATGCCAACAGAGGAGTTGTACCCTCTGATGGATAAACTGTGTGATGTCATCATAGGGGTGCTTCTCGTGTCTCCTTCACTTTTTACATTTTCGTTTAAATGCAGAGTTGCTGATGGTTAATATACAATTTCCTTTATCTGATATCATCAGTCAGGCTCTGGTGCCAAACAAACATATGTAGCAAACAACCAAATCCTACAAATCCTACAAAGCAGCAATCACATTTGGAAAAAAAATATCCAAAATCTAAATCCTGAAATGTCTGTTCTGAGTCCTGATGACTGAAATTCTACAGGACAGACAGTGGGAGCAGTGCCAGAGGACAGCGAACATTTACTCTACTTCACATGCAACTCTCACACACCTCCAGACAAAACAAACACTGCTGAGCTGCTGCCCCACACCAACATCCAAGGATAGGCAAACCCATCTCTCCATGATCGCCATCCTGCACTGCGTCACAGCAGGACAGTTGTACTCAAAGGCAACATTTTGGCCAATCACCTTTCAAGTCATTTATTAAATTGCAGCTGATCACTACTTAGGGTTTGCCAAAATACCATTGCAATACATTTATACTCTGCATTTTGTGGAAGGTTTCATTTTGCCCAGACGTCTGTAAAACACCTAACATGTGCCATTATTGCTTCTTTACAGTTAAAACTATGACTGATTCACAAAAATGAGTGAAGACATGTAAGTCAAGTGTGATGAGTGTAGGGATTAAAAGGGTTTTAAACAGGGCTGGGCACGATGGCCACCACTGCAACAATCTCAAATCAATATAATAAATATTTAAAAATGCAGGCTTACCTCTATAATAATTTATTTTTAACTCAGAGATGATTCATAAAGATGCAGTGCAGGAACATAGATGTTAATATTGTAAATAATTTCATTTGTGTGTTTTGTACAATTCTGGTTACAGACTCTCACGTTATTCACATCATACACCACGTGAGACTGCAGAAACATCAGGGATGGACCAAGTTTAGATTCACTGCAACTTTGTGGGCTCTGCCAATCAGCTTCCAGCGCTACCTGGACTGAAAGATGGAGAAAAACCTAAAATGCCAAAGGTGCTCCTAAATATATTAAACTGCACAATAACCACTCGGCCTCACGTCAAAAGAAAACACAGAGACAGGCGGCAACAGAGTGAAGCATTCAACAGCTAAAGAGACAAACTAACAAAGCTAACGTGTACGAGAACACTTATACTCCTCAGACAGCGTCCACATGTCTGAATGTATCAGCCTGGTTTTTATTTAACGTCACTGACAGAGCAGGAGGAGGAGGAATCTTTGCATAGATGCTGTAACACAAGTGGTCAAATAATCATCAGTTGTAACAATCATCTCCATGGCAGATTATTTTCATTAACTAGCCAGCACCAAGAGTCATCTTCAAAGTGGAAAAATAGGAGCTGAAACTCTGCAGCACCGATGGCATCTGAGAGCTCAGCCCTCAAACCACGTCCAGTATCGATGGCAGTGTATTCACAGTTTCCCACAACCTAAGGCTAAATTTGTTTCCATAGTGTCTCTGCACAAGCAAAAATAGACAACAGTCATTTTAGAAATCTGTCAAAAACTAAAAATTACGCTCAATTCAGATTTTTAGCTAGCACATTAAACCCATATATCTGTTCAGAAGTGCAAGGAAATAACTGCAAGTTTGGATCTTAATCAAAGAATAATAATGTGCTTTATGAATCTTTTTTATAAGACAGTGAATTTGAACATTAATCACCTTTCAGTATTAAAAATATTGTTTGATATTTAAAGATTTGTACGCGCTTGCACACACTGGTGGATTAACCATCAGAGAAACATGAAAAATGATTTTGGTAATTACCAATATTGTCAACATAAACCCTACATTGTTTGCACTGCACATTAGAATGGCAGTAAAAAGGATTTTTATATGAACTGCACGCACCTCCCCGACTCCGTGACACCTAATACATCAAATAAATACGTGTTTATATCTAAAATGCTAGAAGCTCGATGGACTGTGCTCCGATCATAACTCCCTTTACCAGTGACTAAAAAGTATGGCTGAATTATCAGCCTTCTATAAATCTGCCAACACTGTTTGTTTTGTTTTTGTTTTTTTGTTAATCAGCTGAGTGCACGTAGCTGCTGTCTCAGACCTTCAACTGCATTAGCTGGAAATAGCCATCTGCTCTCTCCAGCATCACCGCTGTGGGTGGATGTTGACAGCAGTTTGAAAAATAGCACCTCTCATGCCTTTGTCTTTCCTGATACGGGACACCGAACAAGAAAAAGTGTCACAGTGTAACAGGATCAGTAGATTGTGAAGCGTGCACACCTCTGTCAGGGCTAGAAGCTTGGCTGCAATTAACACACAGGAGAGATTTTGTTAACATTGGACGCTTGATTTCCCGTGCAGCTGCATTTCCATTCCAATTAAAACCCAGATTCCTCGCCTGCTCCACATGTCAGAAACTCAAATTCTCCTAAAAATGTGACAAATGCAGCTCGACCTCCAGCTCGCACAAGTTTCCAAGGACACAAATATTTGTTTTTGAGAGAGGACGACAGACCTCTCTGTCTCTGAAAGGGAACGGGCGCTGAGTTTTACTCAAGGTTACACACACATTCACCCAAAGTCTATTCAGAAGAATCTGTTGATAGCTTAACAAAACTGCTTCAAAGCTCTCAGTCCGCAACCTTCAGAATCACATTTTACTGCACAGTTACTCAGAGTGAGATTTCATGTCTAATTTGTCCTTTTTTCAGCGCAAGTGAAAAGAAAAACAAATTGTTTATGAATCGAGACGCATAATTGTGACATAATTCAGGAAAATTGCCTTTGATTGCAGGGCACGGCAAAATGTTTAATCATGTTTATCAGGCTGAGTTGGACGGAGCCACAGGGCAACATTAGAGACGAGCCTGTTTTGAGCTTTACAAGCACATAAACCAATAAGGTGTTTCTCTGTCCAAACATACCCTGCAACTGCATCAAAACAGTAAAAGATCATTATGGAGGAGTACAGAAGATCTGCAGAGGAGAAAGTGCCCGATGGAGGAGACTCGCATCTTTCCATTCATTCTAAATTAGAACGTTTATCCCCAAATCCTTCTGCTGAGACGTGCAGTATCACAGTAGTTTGTATACTATTTAAAAAAGATGGGCTTAGGATATAGCTTAGGAATCATCCAGACTCTCCAGAAATAATGACACAACTTTACAAAAGGCATTAAAAAGCAACACTGTTTAGGGCTGGGCTATATCATACCGTTCACGGTAATACTGGTGTAATTTTGGGCAACGATAGGAAAATGAAATATCGCGATAGAATGTGGGTAAAACGCGCATGCGCAGTGCCTATGTTTACATATGCACATGGCGGCGACGCAGAATGAGAAGAGCGAAAGCGGATCGTTGAATGAAACAGATGAACCAGAACTGGTTTGTAAAAATGCTGCAACTTCAGTGGTGTGGAACTGGTTTGGCTTTCGTCCGTCAGATACACACCAAAGCACTATTTTTGGTAGCGCATGCTAGCGGGCGTCGTTATTACCGTGTTGTTTGGAAAATACGGCGCACTTAAAATCAATCCTTTGATTTTTCTGAAAATCGACAGCGCCCCTTATAATCCCGTGTGCCTTATGTATGAACTCTGGTTGTGTTTACTGACCTCAAAACGATTTTATGTACACGGCGCTCGAAAATCTGTCAAATGTTTTAGTACGACTTTGCTAAGCTACGAAGCCGCACCGCTTGATGGATTGTTGGAGCATTACGGCTACCGTAGGCGGGCGCCTTGCGGAGTGATATATGGGCAGAAATCTGTGCCATCAGAAACTGAATTTGAATAAGTTAAATTTGAATTTGAATTGCTCAGATTGAATCTGAATTGTAACTTGAATAAATGCTTTTGAAAACTGAATTTGAATTAGTCTAATTTGAAATTGAATTTATGGTTTGAAAATGATCATCACTAAATTGAAATTGAATTTTATATATTGAAAATGAATTCATTTGCTTTGAAACTGCATTTTATCCTTTAAAAATTCAGCTCTCGAATAATTTCAGTTTCACTCTCACCATTCAGTTTCAGTTCTACAATTCAGTTTTTTGGAACTTACATCCGGTTCCGGTTCAAGAGTAAACGAGCGCAGATTAATAGAACTACGTTTTACTAGCGGACCGAAAGTGTTACTGACGGGAATCTACAGCGTCTTGAGCTGAATTAAGACTTCAGAAGTCATTCGTCATGTCGAATGACCAGCGGATAAACTCTCAGGTTGGTAATAAATGTATTACATGTATAAGAACAAGCGTCATGTTAACAAATGATATCCGTACAGTAACCTTTATGCTTATTGTAGCTGTTAGCTAAAAACGCTAATTTAGCCTAGTTTGCCCTGGATTCAGCTTTGACAAACAAATATGATCGACTGTTTCTAGTAGAATTCCAAAGTTGTCATCTTGTACCCTGTCAGAGCCCTGTATGCTTGCAGAGACCCCTACAGTAGAGAAACATGCAAAACGCTGTCCAAACCTTTGTATTTGAGCTTTATTTATGTCTTACACAGCATCCCAACTCTTTAGCTAACTTAATAACTTTAGCTAAAGTGAATAGTTAGTCGAATTCATTAGTGCAGCATTACTGGATCACCTCCGTTTGAAGTGATATATGTGACTATCACTGTGTTTAACTATCATAATAATTCTTAGGGTACTGAGTGCATGCTTAATTAGGTTTTTTTAAACATACTGCTCCATTGCTATGTTTGACAGGCTGAAGTTGTCGGGTCACCTCCTAAATCGACCATCTTTTACAGGTGTTTTGTGCCAGAAATGGAGTGTCCACTGAAGACTGAAGATACTGAATCTCTACGCCTTGCCATTGATCCCTCTTGTGCCTTCATCTAGACAAGAGACATTAACTTAACCACTCTCACATGCTCTGTACCTACATCACCTTCCCTGACAGTCGTAGCTTGGCTCATCTGAGGGTGAATTATAAGAATGTGTTATTTTGCAAAGTGCTCTCTAGGGTTCCTAAATAAAATATGGCATTGAGGTCATTTCTTTTGAATTAATCCCTTCTTCTGAAATATAAGAACCTCTCCTGGTTTAAATGGCACTTTGGATTTCCTTACTTTCTGTTCCACTCCCAACCCCAAATAGATGCTGACACAGTAACATGGAAGAGGGAAAGAAGTTGGAAAGGACTACTGTAAATAAACCTAATGCCTAACAATGAAAAATGTAAAGTAAGAACAATAATAATAATAATAAAGATAAAAGATGAAGTAACAAGTTTTTAGTTTTTAGTTTATTCCAAATGATCATCCAGATGTCTGTGACATGTGATGACAAACACCATAATGGAAGGCCTTTGTCATCACATGCTTAAACTCATATATTTTTGCATATGCTGAACAGGCAGTCAGACATGCTGTAACTGTGGGGTAGAAAACTGCATGAACACCATACGGCAGGGGTCTCAAACTCCAGTCCTCGAGGGCCGCTGTCCTGCAACTTTTCCATGTGTCCCTGTTGCAACACACCTAGTAGGTCATTAGCAAGACTATAGAACTTGAATGCATGCTGAGTTGACAATTCAGCCATTTGATTCACGTTACAGCAGCTCATGAGTGAATGAACATGGTGCAATAAAAGTATTTTAGAAGTATATGTTTCCAAATACATATATTTACTTAAATTTACTTGAGTAGGTAGGGTTAGGGGTTGCCACCTCAGCATGCAGTCAAGTTCTATACTCTTGCTAATGACCTACTAATTGTATTCAGGTGTGTTGCACCAGGGACACATGGAAAAGTTTGCATGACGCCAGCACTCGAGGACTGGAGTTTGAGACCCCTGTCATACGGAATATGACAGGTGTGGTTGAACTGCATGAAGACTCTGAAGTTTCTCTTCTCTTCTGGCAGGACAGGAATGTAGCCTTGTCCTGTGAGCCACCGTAAGGATGTACTTGGAGTAGAACTGGACTGCCACCGGCCTCAGGCTCTTCACCTTTTCAAAGACAAAGCAGTCATTTAGATGAAATATTAGATATTGTTTACCTGTAAATGCACAAAGAGAATTTAGAAATGTAATTATTGTCAAGAGTGAAAAAGCACTGATAGTGTAATCTACAGCTGTGGCCAAACGTTTGGAGAATGAGAAGTGTTGTTTATTTACAAAGTTTGCTGTTTCAGTGATAGTTGTATATCATATTATATCACTTCAAACAGAGGTGATCCAGTAATGCTGCACTAATGAATTAGACTAACTATTCACTTTAGCTAGTTATTAAGTTAGCTAAAGAGTTGGGATGCTGTGTAAGACATAAATAAAGCTCAAATACAAAGGTTTGGACACTGTTTTGCATGTTTCCCTACTGTAGGGGTCTCTGCAAGCATACAGGGCTCTGACAGGGTAGAAGATGACAACTTTGGAATTCTACTAGAAACAGTCGATCATATTTGTTTGTCAAAGCTGAATCCAGGGCAAACTAGGCTAAATTAGCGTTTTTAGCTAACAGCTACAATAAGCATAAAAGTTACTGTATGGCTATCAATTGTTAACATGATGCTTGTTCTTATACATGTAATACATTTATTACCAACCTGAGAGTTTATCCGCTGGTCATTCGACATGACGAATGACTTCTGAAGTCTTAATTCAGCTCCAGACGCTGTAGATTCCCGTCAGTAACACTTTCGGTCCGCTAGTAAAACGTAGTTCTATTAATCTGCGCTCGTTTACTCTTGAACCGGAACCGGATGTAAGTCCCAAAAAACTGAATTGTAGAACTGAAACTGAAATTATTCGAGAGCTGAATTTTTAAAGGATAAAATGCAGTTTCAAAGCAAATGAATTCATTTTCAATATATGAAATTCAATTTCAATTTAGTGATGATCATTTTCAAACCATAAATTAAATTTCAAATTAGACTAATTCAAATTCAGTTTTCAAAAGCATTTATTCAAGTTACAATTCAGATTCAATCTGAGCAATTCAAATTCAAATTTAACTTATTCAAATTCAGTTTCTGATGGCACAGATTTCTGCCCATAGTGATACGTACATAATATTCAACATAATATTACCGTATTGTGTGTGTATAACCTCTTTGTAAGTTTTGTGGATATTATACATGGTTATGCTGAGGATATGTTGGCCAGTTTCCACTGGAAATGCCTTTTGGTTAAACTGTCAGTGAGGAATTTGCACTGTTACATTTTTATATAACTTTAATGCACATAAAAAACAGCTGCTTGTTTAAGTGGAAATACATTGATTTTTTTTGCACTAATAAAGTTGTGGAGTTGTAAAGTATTTTGTCTAGTGTCAATTATATCGTCAGTTATATCAGTATTGCAAATTTTCAAATGTATATCGTGATAAATATTTTTGGTCATATCGCCCTGCTCTAACACTGTTCTTACAACCAGATCTGCAGGTCACCATCTACAACCATGTTCAAACTTTTCTAATGACTCTTTTCGAGGTTGTTTCTCTGTACAGACAATATTAAATAATTAACAAACCCAACTAAAAAAGGTCCAGAGAAGACGACACGCAGACTTTCTTTAAAGGTCTGTCCCTGTTCTTTCAAAGTTTGGGGTCTGCTGTGATCTCACAGTACAGATGAGGTTATTTTCCCAAGTCTATAAAACCTACAATAAAGCTTGTCTGACCTGCCGTTGGGCACTGCTAGCACACCTTGGAGAGTTCCACTTGTGTGCTTTATAGTTGGCAAAGCATTTTAAGAGATTATAATTGTACAAAATAAATGTAAAGTCAGTTCAAATGCATAAGGCAGAAACTACGCATTAGGGGATGGGTGTTGTAGTCTTTAGAGTGTATCCTGGTGCACATCTTCATTTAATGATGACTCGTTGGACAGCAGGGTGGCAATGCTGGCTGTCGAGTCCCCCAGTCCAGAGTAAATATCTCAACAACTATTGGATGGATTGAATCTTACATTTGCATTAGTGGTTCCCAGAGGTTGGTTCAGTGACTTCAGTGATTTTAATGTTGTCTTTACCACGATCAGGCCGGGTTTAATATTATCCGGTGAAACTGGCACCCACACGCCTAATGGACTTTTTCCCTAGTGTAACAAACTAGCAGTCTTTGTATTTTTAGATAAAATAAGGCAACATCGATTTTAGTAGAATCGCTTTTTTACTAATTTGTTAAATGAAATTGACAAATTAGTAAGTTGTTATTAATGTTCTCCGTTTCATCTACAACTATTAGGTCAAAATATGGATCAGCCCAATACTTGATTTTCAGCAAAGGTTAGCATGTCAGTAAACTAAACTCAGATTACTGGTTAGATTACTGGTTTTGGTCAAAGCAGCAGACAGACTCCTGTCATGTTGGAAGCATTGTGGTTATGCTTAAACGACACAGCACTTACTCTAACCCAGTGGTTCTCCTTCTTCCGGCCTGCATGAGACCGAGTCACAGCTTACAATTTTATCAATCATTTACAATAAAAGCAAAAAAGCCTGATGGCCTCAGCAAACTGTTTTCTTTATTTTCCCCTGAAAAAAAATCATTTCATTGAATTTAGATTTTTTTCCTGGCCACACACTCGGAGAACCATCGCCCGAAACATTTGTTTTATTTATTCAAATATTTGACATATCCCAGCATCAGCTGACTTAAAAATAGTTGCGGTCTCCAAAACACAGCGACACAGAATTTTGAAAAATATAAATTTTAAAATCATCTAAGAGTAGAAATCAGATTGCTCAAATTTCCATTTGATGGAAAAAAAAGGCTTTTTAAAAAAAAAAATTCTGGCATAAACTTCAAAAAGCCACCATCAACGACAAAAACCAGACGCATCTAAAACTACCTACTTTTAATCCAAAAAGGCTTTTTGAGTCTTGAAAATACTGGCTTTGAGGTTAGAATTAGGGTAGCTGCTTAGACCTCAGAAGGAAACAGCACAGTATTCATATTAAAAACAACATAATTAAATACAAGTGAGCTGCTGGTGCTTCAAACAGCCAAGTCGTCTCCACAACAAATCTATGACTGATGGCACAGTGTGCCGTAACCCTCGCTGAGCCTCGGGTTTACCAAGTCCACCGAGGTCCAGTAACACCTACGGATTCTGGCCGTACACAGAGCCGTGCAGCCCGAGGCGAGGCCGGGCCAGTCTAGCTCAGTCCAGCCCAAGGCTAGACTCACTGGGGAATTTCAGCTAAATTCAATTTCACCTCTGGCCTCTGTCACAGCAGCTCGAGCCGGCGCTACACAAAGGGCCAAGTTTCACATTGAACGTGAGAACCCCCTCATCTCCTGACCCCTATTACCATACGAATGAACCTGAGAAATGGAACAGAGAGCAGCGACACAGAGAGACACGAGCGAACGAGCAGAGTGGCACAAATGGCACCGTTTACAGCACTTTGTTAACGGAGCAGGAATGTGTCTCTGTATGTGCTGTTAGCAAAAACATGCACGCACATGAAAGGTCATTCAGAAAGAATATTATAGTATCCTGATGCTTCAGCTTCAAACCTGTGACCTCAGAGGGACGAGCGACTTACCTCTTTGCCAAGCATTCCCAGCTAAATGGCTGGGATACTAACACTTCTACGTCTGATCGACTGCATGTTCATCAAATGCATTTAAAAAGAAATAAGTAAAAAACTTGAGCAGCTCAGTCCGAGGATCAGCACCAGCGTGCCGGGTTAAATGAACTCTGACACCTCACATCCCCGTGGAGCTTCTTTCTCTTTCACTACAGTTGTTGTTCTTTCAGTATTTGTCAGCACTCGCTGGTCCCGCTTCTCTCTTCAATCATCACGAGTTCCCACCGACAGATAAGGAAAGAAGACGTGGCCACGGCAGCGTCTGGGATTTTTCCCCAGTTTCAGCCTGAGAAATATGTTTTCATGCTCTGCTAACAGGCCTAAAGCAGCCTAATTATGTCCTGATAAAGAAGTGTTTGGGTTGGAAATGGTCTTTGTATTTTATCCAATGCCAGGAATACTATCCGGAGTACTGAGCATCATTTAAAGTGTTAAAGTTTTAGTGATTATTCGAAATCTGAACCAAAGGTTTACAGCCTTTAAAAACCCAGTATATATATTTAATTTTTAAATTAAAAAGTCAAAGAGGGATAAAAATGGTGAATATAGCCCCTCCTTTTCACTCCACAGAGCAGCACAGCAGGTCGCTCAGCATGTTTGATTGGGCAGATTTTTATGCTGGATACCCGAAAAGGATTTGTGTTTGCTCCTGGGATTAAAGCAGGGATAGTTTGCTTGTTAGGCAAATGTATAAACCACTATGAAGTCCATAAATAAATAGAGTCAATACGAGCAGAAAAAAATATTTGGCCTTTCCAACAATTCCATTTTCCAAACGGTAGGTTTGTGTTTTTTAATCTAAATGCAGCCGTTTTAGTCTAACCCTGCAGCACAGATCGCGGGGGGCAGGAGAAAAGAGGTGAATGTCAATGCTGGGTGTGTGGAGAGCAGGTGTGAGGATGAATAAAGGTGGTGGAGAGGAGGAGGAGGAGGAGGCCGTTGCTGGGGGGAAGAGAAGAGACCAGGAGGAGCTGCGAAAAGAGACAGTCAGCACGGCGTGGAGCTGCAGCCACACACAGGGAGAACTGAGCATGCTCCCTAACCACACTTACAGTGAATGGAAGGTTTTTAACAGACAAAGTACTAAATGAGATTTTGCAGTCTGATATGGTTGGGACTGTTAGGCACGACTGTTGCCGCTCTTCTTTGTCCTCCGGCGTAAGGCCACAGCTGAAGTGTGGCAGCCAGGAAGGGACACTTGATCTATAACTGCAATAAAAAGATAAGGGACCGACAGCGAAGGGAAGAGCACCGCCAACACTGCAAGCGCACCATATGTTCCTATTATCTCTGATCTGCAAGACAAGCCGTCGAGTTCACTTCTGCGCCGCGGCTCTGACTCTGCTGCACACACAAATATCACAGCGTAGGACACTACACTCCATATACCTGACGCCAGCTGACATGTTTGAACGACTGGGTTAGGGAGTGCGTGCACTAAAGTTTGGTTAACCACATTTCACACACTCGTGTCTATGCAGAAATCCTTTCAACATAGATTCCATGTAGGCGCAATACAGGGAATATCTGAGTGATGAAGCAACATATTTTCACTTCAGCTCACACGTACACCTCACAAAACCACAAATGTTCGTCCTGTTGCGTAAAAAGAAAAAATCACAATGATCTGAGATGTTTTTTGGGGAAATAATTACAGCCACACCTAGTTAACACTTTCATTTAAAACATGCCTGATTTTATTACTAAAAAAGAAGAAAAAACATTTGCAAACTTGAACAGGCATATGTGAAATATATCTTTTAAAAGCAAGCAGCACACAGCTATAAGGAAACATAAACTACATGGCTCGATGGCTTGTGTCATGCTGACACTGCATCGACTACTGCACCAGTAAAATAAATAAAAGATGCATAATGATAATACACGAATATATTCAGCAAACACTGAAGCAAACTTTCTGCTGTTTCATTTCACGAATGATCAGATGCGGAGCGAGCGGCCAGACAGACCGCTGCCTCTCCCCTCCTTCCTCCTCCTCCATCAGAGCCTGTGGTCATTATTGCCCTCCAGACTGCTTTTATCATCTCTATAAATCTCTACCGGCTCAGACGCCGCGTAATGAGGAGACCTGCAAGGCTGTCAACCTGCGACTCTCACCCCCGCTGAGGCACGACGGAGAGGGGTATGAAAAAAAGAGGTGGAGGGAGGCAGACAGAGATGAAGAGAGTTAAAACAGAGAGCGAGGGCAGGAGTGTCGGTTAGAAGCACGCCCACACACACACACACACACACACACTGAGCACAGCTTTAACATTACATTCTGCTTAGAGGCTCGAGTCTCAGTGGAACAGCAATCATCCTTCACATAAAAGCTTCTCTGACACCTTCATACGACTGTCTGTTTTCCTGTAACTGCATACATTCTGCTTTGTTTACAATATACAGCAACAAGTGAGGACTCAGAGAATCAAAGGAGAACGGATCAGCTCTCAAACTGACAGGCTGTTTCTGAGAAGGGTGGTATGTCACACAGGTGTCAGCAGGGACCTCATCTGGAGTCAGCTTCAATCAGCTGTTTACTTATTTGGAGTCACAATTACTAGAATTTGTTAGCTCCAATTACATTTATGCTTCATTCTTTCCCTTAATTAACCTGCACCACGAAGGCCATGCAATCAAAATCAAACCAAATTTTAGTGACACAGAATTTTCAAAATGATCGGGATCTGGGTCATGCTGTAAAATCAAACCTACAATAATACAAAGGAACCCCAACAATGAGACGACCACCTATACTCAAGCACTTTACAACAGTGGGAAGGAAAAACTCCCTTTTTAACAGGAAGAAGAAACATCCAGTTGGGGCGGAAGACAGGACAAAAGAGATTATCATAACTAATGCAGAGTGGTGTATTCATACACAGGGATGTGGCATTACATCTTCACAAATAAATATAAATACAAATTATAGAAGGAGACATACTTGCTGTGTAGTACTGATCGAGAGCTTCCCTGAACAGGGCACAAAAACAAATGTGGTGCAGAGAAGCTACACGCATCCAAAACCATCATGCACTGTCGATCTGTTATCACGAGGTGGGATAAAGTAAGAACAACCAGACGTGGAGCCAATGTGATATAAATACATATTTGTTCTCTCTTTTTTACACTCTGGGAGTACAGTAAGAATAATAATACTCCTCAGAAGTCTCCAAAAAAAGAATTACTGAAGTGTTCATGTCAGTGATGTTCAGCAGCTCACTTATTAAATATTTTCAAGGGTTAACTTTAAGCAGCAAGATTAATATTAAATGAATAATACTTAATGTACAGCTGCAGTTTCCATCATGCTTATGTAGGCTGTAAATAAGATGTGTGCACAGATCAAATTTAATTTAAAATGTTGCAGAAACATCTGTCAGTAATACAGGACACACTGATGCACTCAGTGTTCAGGGTCAGCTTCATGTGTCCTCCTGATGCATTCACTATAATACAGTTTTATGTTGATCTGGGATGTTCTTCACATTCAGGCCCAATCCTTCTCTCTCTCCTGCTTCTATTTTAGGGAAATAAATTCACTGTAAAAGCTTTTTATTATTTTATGATTACTAGGATATCCGCTCATAAAAGCCCGAGCGCTCCAGGAAAACTTCACTGCAGCACCTGCACAATAAAAGCACAGACTAATTATTGTCCTTTGCAAACAGACACTAACAGATCCGACAAATCAGCCAAACATTTTCTACTGTAATTTTACAGGAATCGAATCACTTCTTATAAATACATTTAGCAATGTTATATCTTCACATCAAACAAAGTTACACTTCAGAATGAAGTAGGACGTGGTAGTGGGTTCAAACTTTAATTATTAAATATTTAAATAAATATGTGACATTGTGGGGGTGTGGTGTGGGTGTTCCACCAACGGCACATATAGAAATGTTTACTCTGTAATGTAGGTGCTGCGAGACGAGCACATGGGAAAGGTCAGTAAATGATGTTGCTCTGCACCAAAAACCAGATATGAGTGTTTGTTCTGTTTTCCTTCCTGTCTGCCACCACGATCAAACACCAGGCCGAATTTCACTCAAATTGGCAAAATGACGACGACGTTAGATTTGATTTAAATCTGTTGTTTTGAAACTGAAGAACTGGGCTGTGGCTTTGGCAGATAACAGACTTTTAAGTCCTCTTGTAGTTGGGATGAGTTGGCACTGTTTCTTTCTTTTAAAGCCGACATCTGCGGGTAAAGGCTGCAGGATGAATACCAACCATCGCCCATTAAGAAACACGCTTCAAAAACACCTGCTAGTCCCCCAGCTGGACGCCGCACTCAACTCATTGTATATTTACTACAAATTCAGTAAAATAAAACGATACAGTAAATACAAAGGCTAGTGACTAATAGAGGTTATAATAACCAGCAAAAATAGGTGTGATTATCAGTTTGGCCACAGTTGAACTGTCCGACTTCTTGTGCACTAAAGCTAGCCTCTAACCCAAACAGGTTAGTTCCTGCGTCGTCCTTGTAATTTTAAAGCCTAATTCATTTCTGCAACAAAGACCCATTTTATCTGATCTCAGCAGCTTTACAAAAACAAATCCAGGAGAGTCGTGTACCTCAGAGAGGTGTGAAAATAATCAATGCTCCTACAAACCTGCCCGACCTGTCAAAGATGTACTCGGACACTCTGCGTGTCCCCAGCAGCTGGCTGGTGCAACTGCTCGAGGGAAAAGTAACAAACAGCTCCAAAGAGAGACCGGCGTTGACCTCGGTGACTGTGTGTGTGTGTGTGTGTGTGTGTGTGTGTGTGTGTGTGTGTGTGTGCGAGAGAGAGAAGGAGTGAACCCTTCTACCTCTCCTCTCTGATGTCAGACAGAGGAGCCTTGCGTGTGTGCTGACGCCCGTGCAGCCGGTAAAGCAAACACACTTTCTGACAGCTGATACGTAGTATGGACTTTGACCTAAACTGAACCTCAACAACAGCCTAGCGTCAGCCCGGCGCTTCCTCGGGTCCGGTCCGATGCCCTCCCACACTGTCAGGAGCCGTCTCCAAACCACCCACACTTTCTTATGTAAAGGGATAATCCTGTGCAGTCATTTCAATGATGCACAGCGCAGGAGGTGTAGCGCTGCATAACTATTTGATGCCCGCGGTGAAACCAGTGCATTAACGTTTGATAATCATAATACCTCGCAGCAGATTATACCTCCTCGTGCTGCCCAAAAATTCCCCTTCTCACTCAGTCCTCTGCATCCTGCACTGCATGTAAAGTACAGAGGAATATTTGAAGAGCTGCAGCTCCTCTGACACTTTAATGACCCGCGCCTTTCCAGACTCCCCGGCTCTTTCTCAGACATCTCAATCACCTTCCCCTCTGGTTTAAAAAAAAGAACTCATTTCACATGAACGCTCGCTGTGTGGGTCCTCCAGCAGAAACAAAAAGGCGGCCTCTTCGTGATCCGGCAAACCATAAGCTTGCCTTTATCTTCCCTCCCTCATTAAACTCTGAATAACTCAGCAGAGAGGCAGAAAGACGAGAGAGAAAAGTGATTGAATTCTGTTGGAGGAATAAAAGCCCCTCGAGGCTACCGTTTTGAATGTGTGCCATGTCGAACAGGCTGAATCCAGAGATCCTAGAGACAACAGACCCTGGAAGAATAGTCTATAGACACAGCTCCAGGGCGGCCCAGCCACTGTAGATAATGTACCGCGGATGCCGTGTCGTTCTGCCGAGAGGCAGGAGTCACGATGATGACCCGTCACGACCTCGGAGGGAGGCGGAGGAAGGAGCTGCAAAAGGGAGGTCAGGGGGAAGTCGTGGCACCGAACTCGATATCTCTATTCAAACGCTGCGCTGGCAACCTGGTCGCACTGAATGCGGCCCAATTATTTCAATACACCAGCAGTCCTGGGAAGGGAAGGAGCAGAGAAAGGGGACGCACGAAAAGAAAAATGAGTTTGACATTCAGGCGAGCTGGCTGAGGGAGGTAACAAGTTCACGGCCCTTTCAGAAAACACGGCCGCCTGGTGTGTGATGGATCACGGAGCCTCTGACGGGCCATCAGGGGCGAGACCCGGGCAGTTACGCATGGGAACCCAGTCTCCGAGGAATAAGGGAGTCATGGTGCTGGTTAAATAAATGAAAAGATGGAAGCTGCCTCAACTGCTTCCTGAGCTGCTCCATGTGGAGCCACAACGCTGCTGCTGCTCAGAAATGACAGGAGCAATGCTTATAAGGCCTCAACAATGCACTCGCAGCATTTAGTGCATTTTGTTCTTGAATAAAAGAAGAAAAAATAGAAACTAACAAAACTACGTTTCCCATAGTGCTCCTCAGTAGAATTGTTAATTAAACCACTGCCCTCATACTCCAGCCGTCTCAGCCACGCTAGCCTTTAGAGTAAGAGTCATACAGGCCATGGGGAGCAAAGTGAGCACTGTGTCTATGGAAGGTCCTGTTAGATGATGATACTCAGTCCAAAAACAAATCTTTAGAATGAAAAGAAAAGATAAACGAGCTTCACACCAAGTCCCAGCTCATCATTTAGAGGTCCTCTCACTCTCTCTGGTCTAAACACCAGCTGGTGTGCAACAGAAGACTTTAGGTACTAAAAAAATACAACTGTAACTAATAATAATAATAATTATAATGATTTCCCTATGGACAACAGGTTCTCAAATCTTTTTTGTCATGCAGCCTCCTATTCAGAAGCCTGACTTTTTATCACTCATTGAACTTAAAAAACGGATCAATTATGATTTTTAGTGACTTAAATTATTTTTGGGGGGGGGGGGGACAGGACATATACTGTTTTGTTTGGTGTCCTGGTCATCTATCACCTATGTCTTGTCCACAGTTGGACATGGGGGAGCCCAAAACCAGAACCAAAAGAGACACAACACTGGATAAAACTCCACTGGCTGCTTCAGGTAACAACAACCTGATGTTGCCTGCACCTGTGTTGCTTTGTGACTGCAGAACATGTAAAAAGTTAGAAACACTTTAAATGTGCAGACAGCTGGTTTCCACGTGAATAAAACCAACTGCAGGACAAAGAAGCAACCAAATTAATCTGAAGTCTGCATTTAAAGGGACAGTTCACCCAAATATCACGTGTGCATGTTTTTGCAGGGCTTTTTCTCCTTTCTGATGTTTCTGAGTGAGAGGCTGGCTGTCTCCATCTGTTTGCTTTGTTTGGCAGAGTCATGTGATTGGTGCATGTAATGCATTAGAAAGAAAATAGTTACAACATAAAACTGCTGGGTTTTTTTTTATGTTTTTTTTTTTGGGATGTGACATGAATGTAGTTTTGTTACATTAAAGCATCAACATCTAAACATTGTCGATAAATAAAGCAGAAGAAAACGTGCACATCTGATCTGACCTCTCTCCGATCTCTAGCTTCTATATTTAATAGTAGCTCTGCTCTCCACAGATCATTGCTGAGCCAAGTACACAGATAAATATCAGTTGTGTTTGATTAACATGTTAATTGTGACCAGAAAAAAGGCACTAAATCTAAAAGCACAGGCCAGCAGAGGAACATTCTGCTGCAGCACTTCCTGTAAATCCCTAAATATCTAAATGGGTAATGAATCTAATAATGGACTTCAAGTCACAGAGTTAGCTACAGCATGTCTGGTATGTCAGAGACGGCAACAACAGCCACTACTCCTCTAAACAAAAGTGCAGCTTATGACTAACGATGAAGGATTGCTTCATACTGGAAAACCCTGAAATTTCCACAAAGGAGAAATTAGACATTATTATTCAGGAAACACATATTTTTTAAAAATTCACTGATTGGTGAACATGCTAAGGTATATTCTATGTGATAATAATAATAATTTAATAAATATTTTTCAGCTTTCTGACAAAAGGATTCATTGATTAGTAAATAAAAGAACTGGTGGTTTCAGCTCTACTTTCAGTCTTACGTAACTGTAGCTCTACTTGGTGGGAGATGACGCCGGAGATGCCATCATTGACAAAAGGTACATATGTGATTATGTACGACGAGTGTCTGAACCACCTCGGCTGATCTAACAAACACATCCAAGCATCACAGGAAGGGCTTCTGTCGAAAATCTCTTCACTAAAGGAGAAAATTCATCACATCTTTGTGCTCCAGCTCAGCGTGTGAGTGCCCGGCCAGCAGCACGGCTCTGTGATTTCTCCCTTATTGTAACCACGTGGCTACATTCGCAGAGTCTGTCCTCCCTCAACACGTGTATGCATGTGAACATCTGAGCTATAACAGTTCCCATGTGCAGCGCTAAAGGGAGCAGCTGGAGTTTCTGTACTTTGGCTCGGCTGCGGGCGACACCGGTCGGACGGTGCTGAGAGGAGACGGTGCAGAGGCTGTCAATCAGTTGCTCAATTCCCCACCAACACGCACGCACGCACACAACACGGGTAAACAAGAAAAACACTGGATGCACACTGCTGCAGTTTGCAAGCATACAAACTAAACAAAGCGAAAGAGCGAGCGCTTGTTCAGTCTTTTCTGGGCACTGACCTGGACAGCACAGCAAGCACAGCGCCGGTCAGCCTCTCATCTTCTTCTCTCCTCACGTTTCACACTCCAGCTCCCTCCTGACTGCCTTTTGAAGTTGGTCCCTCTGCTCTTTTTGAGGTAAAACTCGTTGGTGGAGGAGGGAGCGGGGCAGAGCAGGAGAAACGTGGGCTCTGTCTTGCCTTTTTGTCCCACTTCTTATCCTCTTCCTCCTATTTTCTTTACTTCTCTTCTCCCTTGTTGTGTCTTTCTCTAGCTGAAATTCTGCACCTCCTCTTGCTCTTCTATAGCAAAACGCAAATCTCTCCACACACACTCACTAATGGAGGGAGGAGGGGAAAAATAATATGTTGGGAGAGAGAGCGAGGGCGAGCGGGAAGGAGAGAGTCAGGGAGAGAAAGCAACAAAAGTCTGCTCAGTCACCTCGTCTCCCTCCTGTTCAAATTTAGAGGCTGGATTTCAGGCTGTGAGTCGAACTCTACTGGGCATGCCCACAACCGTGGCACACTTTGTAATGAACACTCACTTCCTCTCTCGTTCTTGCCTTCCCCCACCTCTCTCACAGCCCTTTCTCTGCCCCCCTCTCCCTATAGCTCGGTTTAGCAGGGATCAGGGATTGCTCGTGCTAGTCCAAAGTCCACTCAGCTCCACGGGACAAGCCCCACTTTGCATGAAAAATATCACAACTTAAGCACAACTAAAAGTACTGGGACGGCTGCTGCGACAGAAAGATGACACTCTCTTCGATGATTTTGCTGCCAAAAATATCGTAGGCTTGCTGCACATTTCCAATCTATGTAATTCAATCATGTGCATATTAGAATCCTGTCTGGACTTCAGTTATGTCACATTTAATCCAAAACTAATGGACGTGTCACTCAGGATCACACACAAATCAGCCACACTCACTTTTGCTAATGAAATGTTTTCATATAAACAGTTTCCTGCGTTGCTTCTGCTCAAACAGCTCAAATATTATCTGGACCCGTGTGACATCCTATTCAAGGACTGCTCGGGCCCGGCTCCCTTGCGCCTTATGATGGTGATATTTGCAGACCTCAAGCAGAGCATTCTGACAGCTATGTGAGGTATGTGGACTCTGCCGTTCGAAATCTCTAAAGCGCTATTGTTTTCTCTAGACTCTGGACGGCAATGTGTGACGCATTTCTTCAGCAAGCCAGCCTCGTGCCTGTGCTATCTCTATCTCAGACTCCCCACACTGACCCAGATTCTCCCTAGCAAACCATCAGGACGCCATGTATCAAAACCAGGCTGTGGAATGAGGACAGCGAGTTCAGAGAGCGGCAGACGGGCAATGGAAGAGAGACGGGCAGAGAAAGTTCAGAGAAAATACTTTGAGATGAGCTGACCGGTTCAGGGAACATTTTTAACCGTAACCAGGGACCGGTGCTGTGTTGAGACAACAGTGTAATCCTGTGGACGGTTTGAGCAGAAAGTAATCCATCTGGAGCATCTGAGGGGTGGAGATAGGAGCCAGGTGGAGGAGGAGGAGGAGGTCCAGACGGCTGCAGGGTTGACCCCGAGAGGTCAAGAGGTCATGAGAAACAGCCAGTCAATATGAATAGAGGGGTCAATGCCATGGCTGGATAAGTCAGAGCCACATGTGCCGGGGTCGATTGATGGAAGGATAGAGCGTGGGGGTGGGAGCGGAACAAGATCCAAATTAAAAGCCGCAGAGGACGATAGACGAGCTTGACGAAACCACCGTTACTACACAGTTTGGGCAAAGTGTCTTCTGAAACCACATTCACAACTTTCTGCAGGCGACATGATCTTCCTCCAGAACTTGCTGTCTTTGTTGTCTGGAGATATGGACACGCTCTTTCAAACAGTCCCTCCTGGGAGGTATTTGCAGCGTCACACTCGGCCAAGCACATCAAAGCGACTGAAGTGTGAAGCATGTAAAAAGCAAACGTAGGACAGATTACTGCATCAGCGTTAGGCAATCAAGCCAGAACTTTGTTTTAGAACAACTGAATCCTTCATTTTCCCCGCGGATATTCAGGATACCCAACGGAAAATAGAAAAGGCATCTCAGCTGCTTGTTTGAAGTCCGCTCGAGTGTATACTTCAGTCAGGCAGAGTTATTCAACCTGCTCGTGCTACTTAGAGTTAAAACAGATCCAGGAAGAACAGAGTCTCCGAATGACATTCAAGACTTAATCCTGAACCCCAGTCGGGCCTTTGTCTAAACTCTATTCAGTCTATTCCAGTATAGTTGGGTTTGCACATATCAGCGTCTGCCCTAATACTCACAGTGATTCTATATAATCTCTGACCATACTAAACAATAACTCCTAATAAACATCACCATCTTTGTGATTTTTCCCTCCTTGAGGAATCTAAAGCTCAAATAATCAACCTCTGTGAGAACAGGTGCTATGTGCCAGCGCTGTGGTTCTGCAGCATCCTGCCCGGACTGAAACACACAGCATACATACACCGGCCCTCTCTCACACTGGCTCTCTGGTGACCTGTGATCCCAGCTATTGTCGGGCTCGGGTCTATCCCGATGAGAGACCTAGCAGCCAACAAAGCCCTGACATTAACTCCGGCTTGGCTGCCCTCTCAGACTTTGACCTGCAGCCCCCACGGCCCAGCCGGGAAAATGAAATAAAGCGGGTCAGACAAACTTTAACCCCTCTGACGACCACCCGCCCGCCGCTCCCGCCATCAGAAGAGGCCAAGAATGACAAGCCGTTTACAGGCAATAGATGAACAGTGACCATCCACCTGCTCCTGTGCAAACAGACGTGTCACATGTCTCGTTAAAGTGCGGCAAGTGAACACTAAGTGCGGGGGCGGGGGGGTTAAAAGCAATAATGGTGGCGAGTCAGTTGTTTGTTTTTTCGTTCCTCCAGTCAATAAACCAATAACAAGTAGCTAAAGAACACACAGACATGTTGAACTTGCTAAGCAGTGTGGTGCCGAGTATGCCGCTACCGCTTTTTATTGATCATATTTTACTGGTGCGAAACAGGAAATTCATTCAGTATCCTGTGCTGAAAATGATCACTTTTCCAACAGATGTGAAAAAGCAAGTACAATCACTGAGTTTACTGTTAAATCCTCTATCAAGCACTGCATTTTTATACAGCATACCATAGGCTACCAGAGCAATGGTGAAAAAGTTTCAGGGATTTTTCTTTTTTTCATAATTATTGAAGATAATGAACACGGTGGATCTTCAGGCCTCAGGAATCAGTTTTGGGTAAGAAAAGCATCCTATTATCAGACATTCGGTACAATCTATGGATTTAGTGCCTGTGCCTTTAATTAAATCAATGAGCTCGGGACTTTGTCGGATTGAGGTTTTGACATTTATTTCTAAACCTCCTAAAAGAGCTGAACTAAAAGCATGTAGCCAAAGGTCAAACAGCTGGTTAGACGGGCTAGTGTTAAATAACTCCCACTGATAAAACAATCAATTGGTTTTGTGAAAGTATGGATCTGTTCTTTCCAGCTGTTGATAAGCAATCTTTATTGACGAAACATTGACAGTATCAGTAGCAATAATGATATCTGAACACTGTCCTGTATCCTGGACTGCACACTATGATCTCTGTGTGTTTTTTCCATCTGTATGAAGATCTTCTACAGGCTTATCAGCAGAGAACTGACTGACAGTTTTGGGTAGATGTGTTGCAGGACTGAAGACTCGGAGACGGGATGGAGCTCAACATTTCCCTCTTGTGCTTTGCTGTTGAACCGCTTGTATGTATAGAATCAGCCAGTGTGTGGAGCACTAGTGCCTCCTTTTGGCTTTTAGGCATACTGCAGTGTACACAATCATTTTCTCCTCCAGTCATGAGTGTTTGTGGAAACAGATTACACAATTAATTTTTTTCCACTGTAAAAGTGAGAAAGGCATACTCGTACTTATTAAAAAGAAAGGCAGTTATCTGGACTACGCTGTTGCTGTAACAGTAATTGTGGAAGGTGTTGCAACCCCCGTGGCTCAGGGGGGTTGGGAAGCGCACCTGTAACCGGAAGGTCGCCGGTTTGATCCCCGGCCTTTCTGTCCTGGTTGTTGTGTCCTTGGGCAAGACACTTTACCCTACCTCCTACTGGTGTTGGCCAGAGGGGCCGATGGCGCGATATGGCAGCCTCGCTTCTGTCAGTCTGCCCCAGGGCAGCTGTGGTTACAACCGTAGCTTGCCTCCACCAGTGTATGAATGTGAGCGTGAATGAATAATGGCATTGTAAAGCGCTTTGGGTGCCTTGAAAAACGCTATATAAATCCAATCCATTATTATAACAGCCAAAGACAACAAAGAAGAGTCTGGGATATTTTGTGAATATCAATGAGGCTGTGTCATCACTTCATTCTAGAGGAGAGATTCAAGCAAGGCTAATGTAAGAGGAGATGGACTGGTACGTGTGTAGTGAATTTCTAACTGAACACTCGAAGCACTTGTTACTCCGAGCCTCATTCACTCAGTCATATTCATGCACACACTCACACTCTGACAGATGCACTGGAGCCAGTATCGTGCTTCAGTGGGGGACTTCAGTGTGCAAACTGGAGTAGCCAGGGACTGGACCAGTGACGTTCTGACTGATACACTCTACCACAGTCGCCCATAAGGAGGCCGGCCAAAAATGGAGAGAGGAGGTCAACTAACTTGACACAGGACAAACTGAAGGACAGCACTAAGCTCCAGTATGAAAAACGACTGTGAATCCTGCAACGCTACTAAGAGAAACTCACGGAGCTGGGAATGAGTTTGACATTTCAAAGAATATTCACACATTCTTATCCATCAATGTGTTTTACTCGTTTCCCCCCCACAAAACCAGCTAACTGTGGTGGCTGATTTCTCACAATTCAGCTGACCATCTACATACCAGAGTTAGCAGTGGTCGGTTTTCCAGTATAGGCAGATGTAGCCAGTTACATCCACTAACTGGAGTCAGTAAAGTAGACGCCTCCGCTGCTGTTGTGCCTTTTTTTAATGGGACTATCTATGAAATAATATGGCCTGCTGTATGTTCAGCATCTTTGAGATTGAGTACTTTTAAGTATATTTTGATCCTTAAATCGTTTTCATTATTACTTACAGAGGATTGTGCCTTTTGGAAAAGTAAAGATTCTGATAGTTGTTTCACCAAATTTACAGTTAAAATAAAACAACTTCAGACAGAAAGACAAACCTGGAAACATCCGTATTACATGTGATCATTTAGATGAAGGAGCCTGTTTTTAGGCGTTACACTTGAAAAAGTTCACAGAGGATCAATCAGTGATGTCAGCTGACTCAGGGCTATTATGAGATGATGGTAATAATCATAAAAACTGACCTTTCCGAATGTTGCATATCACAAAGCCATGACCGTACCTTCACAGGTCTGCAGTGTAACGGTTTCCTCGAGCCTTCAGAGCGCCACTCCGGTTAAAGCAGGACAGCAGCTTTGAGCTGCACAACCACACCGCCTCCACCTTTATAGCCTGGATCATGCTGCACGGTGCAAATTGAAGGAATAGATTTCCAGGACAAAACCTGCACCTCGATTGATCCGACCTTGAAAGAAATAAATACGTTGTCATCGATGATCCTCTTTGTTAATGCTTTTGTTGGCAGAGCGATTCACATCCAAACATCAATCGATGTGCCATTAAGAGACGCTTCTGTCATTATACACAGAAGGTTATCAGTTCCATGTTTTTGATTCTGCATCACAGTCAATATAGAGAAAAAGTGCAGCAGGACTCACTTGATGCTGGATTTGAGAATTGAAGTTCAACAGCTGATTGGTATGGACATGCGCCTGAAATTATGACACAGTCAAACGACTTGAGATCATTAAAGCTGCTTCCCAGACTACTGCACCATCCACCAGGTGCTATTGGGATTCCACTGTTTTACTGTGGGGAAGCGCCACCCTCTTTATTGGAAAGAAAGGCTACGATGATTATTCTTGCAGAATATCGAGCTGCAACAGCAAGCAGCAGAGTCTTTGAAAGTTATAGCTGCTTCGTACTTGGTGGTAAAAGAAGGGAGGAGGCCCAGCTCCCTCTAGAGACCCTGTCACCGATAATTAGCAATCAATCAGGAATTAGTTTAAAAGCTCAAAAAGAACACCGAGAGCACTATTAGATCACAAAGATTCACTGCTGTCCAATAATTGCGTTGGATGTTTAAAAGGGGCCAAGGTCCCTGGGTTTGTTTTATCACAGTGTCCTATTGCAAACTAGAGCTGAGGAGGATCAGACACAGAATGAGCTTTTATCTGACTGATATTCATAAACATCAGGCCTTTTAATGAGCCACAATGAACTGCAAATCTTGATCTAATCTCTTGGCTGGAGCTACAAATACACAGTATTTTTCCTCTGGGTTGAAGCAGATGGTTCTACACTGTAAAAAATACATTAAGGTTGTAACTGATGGTAAAATACAGTGACATACTGTGAAGTGAGTAAATGTTAACTTTGCTGTTCCACTTCTATTACTGTACAGTATGTTACTATCACCCATCTCATCCAAAGGATGGAGCTACAAATATTCCTTTCTTTGTTACTTTAACTCAGCATTGCTGCTCTTTTTGTGAGACTGAAACATCCATGGACTTGCCTTTGTCTTCCAAACCTTCCACAGAGAGGTTCACTTTGCAGTTTTGAGCAGATAATTAGCCTGTGTTTGGTTATCAGTGCCAACAATCTGTGTTTGATTTTTCTTCTATTTTTGATCATCTTTAATGTGATTCATACATTACTTCTTCATGTTCGAAATCTTCACTATAATAAAATTGCCGTTGAAACAATACAAAAGCACAATCTGCAAAATCTGCAAAACTGCTCAACATTATGAAAAAAGATTCAGTTTAATTTGCTACACAAAGGCAGACACTGCGACATGATGTCAAAATGGGCTCATTTCTATCCAGGCTGTAACCTTTTATATGCATTTTTGAAACACTCATTTATGTACAGCAGCAAATAACTGTTCCAAAAGCAGAGCAAAATGTTTTTGACTCAACCCAACAAGAAGGTAGCAGCATCATCTTTTAAGTTGAACTTATTGAACTACCTTGGATTGGAGTTTTACAGTGACATATAAACACTGTGTACCTCAGCATGTCCGCAGCAGTGTGGTGACATGCATGCATGGCTGCAGGTCTCAGGGATACGACGCAGTTCACTGGGCTGAGGTTGAGTGAGGCCACAGAGGCAGATCATCTTGTTTGGCTGCAAACTGGAAATACAAGAATATTTCATTACATTCTGCATTCTACTGTACAGGACTGTTTTAAGGTTATCCCGAGACGCTAGAATGGAAACATATAATACTCCAAAGGTGAGGTAGAGAGTAGTGGGTAACAGGCTGAAGGGGACTGCAGAAACTTTAACTGTCAGGTTAAGTATTATTTCCCATATGACGTCGCCTTGCACGAAGCTAAGATACCTGTAACAAATGTAGCATATTTGCAGCTCTGGAGGCCAGGATTACTGAATTGGAGACTCGGCTTCGCACCCTTCATTCACCCGTAGCTAGCCAGGCCCCTGTAGCTGGTGCAGCCGAAGATAGCGCAGGCCCCGCTAGCTGTTCCCCGGCAGACCCCAAGCAGCTGGGGAAAGAGGGCGGCTGGGTGACGGTGAGGAGGAAGCATAGTCCTAAACAGAAGCCCCAGGTACAGCACCAACCTGTTCATGTGTCTAACCGTTTTTCCCCACTCGGCGACACACCCGCCGGGGGTCAAACTCTGGTAATTGGTGATTCTGTTCTCAGACATGTGAAGCTAGAGACACCAGCAACCATAGTCAATTGTCTTCCAGGGGCCAGAGCAGGCGACATTGAAGGAAATTTAAAACTGCTGGCTAAGGGTAAACGTAAATACAGTAAGATCATAATTCACGTCGGCAGTAATGACACCCGGTTACGCCAGTCGGAGGTCACTAAAATCAATATTGAATCGGTGTGTAACTTTGCCAAAACAATGTCGGACTCTGTAGTTTTCTCTGGTCCCTTCCCCAATCAGACCAGGAGTGACATGTTTAGCCGCATGTTCTCCTTAAATTGCTGGCTGTCTGAGTGGTGTCCCAGAAACGATGTGGGCTTCATAGATAATTGGCAAACCTTCTGGAGGAAACCTGGTCTTGTTAGGAGAGACGGCATCCACCCCACTTTGGATGGAGCAGCTCTCATTTCTAGAAATATGGACCAATTTATTAAACCCCCCAAAATATGACTATCCAGAGTTGGGACCAGGAAGCAGAGTTGCAGTCTTACACGCCTCTCTGCAGCTTCTCTCCTCCTGCTACCCCCCCAAAAACCCATCTCCATTGAGACTGTGTCAGCTCCCAAACAGACAAAAAACAAACTAAAAACCAGCAATAAACAACTTAAACATAAAAAATCACAAAGAAAGAACAATACAGTATCCACATCTGAACCAAAGAGTAAAACAGTGAAATGTGGATTATTAAATATTAGGTCTCTCTCCTCCAAGTCTCTGTTAGTACATGACTTAATAATTGATCAACAAATCGATTTACTCTGCCTTACAGAAACCTGGTTGCAGCAGGATGATTATGTTAGTTTAAATGAATCAACACCCCCGAGTCATTCTAACTACCAGAAACCTCGAAGCACAGGCCGAGGGGGCGGTGTGGCAGCAATTTTTCACACCAGCCTATTAATCAACGAAAGACCAAGACAGACTTTTAATTCATTTGAAAGCCTGATGCTTAGCCTCGTCCACCCCAGCTGTAAAACTCAGAAACCAGTCTTACTTGTTATCATCTATTGTCCACCTGCGCCTTACACAGAGTTTCTCTCTGATTTCTCAGACTTTTTATCTGATTTAGTGCTCAGCTCAGATAAAATGATTATTGTGGGTGATTTTAACATCCATGTAGATGCTAAAAATGACAGCCTCAACATTGCACATTGGTATTGCACACTGGTATTGGTATTACAGGTACTCGGAAGGTTGCTGGTTCGAGCCCTGGCTTGCACAGTCTCGGCCGTTGTGTCCTTGGGCAAGACACTTCACCCGTTGCCTACTGGTGGTGGTCAGGAGGCCCGATGGCGCCAGTGTCCGGCAGCCTCACCTCTGTCAGTGCGCCCCAGGGTGGCTGTGGCTGCAATGTAGCTTGCCATCACCAGCGTACGAATGTGTGTGTGAATGGGAGGATGACTGGATATGTAAAGCACTTTGGGGTCCTTAGGGAGTAGTAAAGCGCTATATAAATACAGGCCATTTACCATTTTAATAGATTCCAATTTGTACATGTAAATGGAGAGTCCTCTTCACACACTAAGGTCAATTATGGTGTTCCACAGGGTTCAGTGCTAGGACCAATTCTGTTTACATTATACATGCTTCCCTTAGGCAGCATCATTAGAAGACATAGCATAAATTTTCACTGCTATGCAGATGACACGCAGCTCTATCTATCCATGAAGCCAGGTATCACAGACCAATGAGTTAAACTGCAGGAATGTCTTACAGACATAAAGACCTGGATGGCCGCTAACTTTCTGCTTCTTAATTCAGATCAAACTGAGGTTATTGTACTCGGCCCTGAAAATCTTAGAAATATGGTATCTAACCAGATTCTTACTCTGGATGGCATTACCTTGGCCTCCAGTAATGCTGTGAGGAACCTTGGAGTCATTTTTGACCAAGACATGTCCTTCAACGCACATATTAAACAAATATGTAAGACTGCTTTCTTCCACTTGTGCAACATCTCTAAAATTAGAAATATCCTGTCTCAGAGTGACGCTGAAAAACTAGTTCATGCATTTATTACTTCCAGGCTGGACTACTGTAATTCATTATTATCAGGATGTCCTAAAAACTCGCTGAAAAGCCTTCAGCTGATCCAAAATGCTGCAGCAAGAGTCCTGACAGGGACTAGAAAGAGAGAGCAGATTTCTCCTGTTTTGGCTTCCCTTCATTGGCTTCCTGTTAAATCCAGAATTGAATTCAAAATCCTGCTCCTCACATACAAGGTCTTAAATAATCAGGCCCCATCTTATCTTAATGACCTTGTAGTACCATATCACCCTATTAGAGCACTTCGCTCTCGCTCTGCAGGCCTACTTGTTGTTCCTAGAGTATTTGAAAGTAGAATGGGAGGGAGAGCCTTCAGTTTTCAGGCCCCTCTTCTGTGGAACCAGCTTCCAGTTTGGATTCAGGAGACAGACACTATCTCTACTTTCAAGATTAGGCTTCAAACTTTCCTTTTTGCTAAAGCATATAGTTAGGGCTGGACCAGGTGACCCTGAATCCTCCCTTTGTTATGCTGCAATAGACGTAGGCTGCCGGGGATTCCCATGATGCACTGAGTTTTTCCTTTCCAGTCACCTTTCTCACTCACTATGTGTTAATAGACCTCTCTGCATTGAATCATATCTGTTATTAATCTCTGTCTCTCTTCCACAGCATGTCTTTATCCTGTTTTCCTTCTTTCACCCCAACCGGTCGCAGCAGATGGCCCCGCCCCTCCCTGAGCCTGGTTCTGCCGGAGGTTTCTTCCTGTTAAAAGGGAGTTTTTCCTTCCCACTGTCGCCAAAGTGCTTGCTCATAGGGGGTCATATGATTGTTGGGTTTTTCTCTGTATTTATTATTGTGCGATCTACTGTACAATATAAAGCGCCTTGAAGCGACTTTTGTTGTGATTTGGCGCTATATAAATAAAATTGAATTGAATTGAATATTTGTTATCCACTCTGAAAACTGGTGTGCAGCTACCTACCCTTAGGAGGAGGGCAACCTGGGAACACCTGGTGTCTGATGTACTTAAAGCCACACTTTTCTGGCTGAACCGGCGCTAAAACTCTATGGACTCATTCTGGCATTTAGTCATGGAAATGGAGAGTTTGTTTTATGGCTCACTCTTGTGGAGAAATGGCAGACGTGCAGTTGTGAAACATTCCCAGAATGGTTCAATGGGCATCATCATGATCTGCCTTACTCCAGCTCTGCAGAGCAGTTTAGCATTGCTCTGGTTTTGAGACCCACAGCCTGACACAGATGAATTAAAATGATTTTAAGCACTGTGTGACTTGGGTAACCACAAATATCAAACTATTGATGAAAGATGGTGTATTAGCTGTTGAATGTTGTCAGAAGAGAGGAATTCTGGAGTAAGTCGGATGAAGTAGCAGAGAGTGGTGATGGAAGCAGACTTCAATGGACATGGAAGCAAAGTGAACAGAGGTGATAAGGTGGTGTTGGATGGAACAGAGACAGCAGGAGAGGGAGGAACATTGGGTTACATAAGAGTGGAGGAGGGTGGACACAGGTGGACTACATCTTATGCACAAGATGCAATCTGAAAGAGACAGGAGAATCCAAGGTGGTGTCAGGAGAATGCAACAAGGCAGCATCAGATGGTGGTCTGTAGGATGAAAGAAAGGTCAGTCAGGGAGATGACGAAAAAGACAGGAGTACTGAGAAGTGTACAGCATAGAGAGGAAAAGGCTTATAGCGAGTTGCCGGTGACACTGGACACTAAGCAACAAGAAAAGTACTGACTGACCAGAGACATCGAGCTGGAAGGAATATTCAGCAAATTAAGGTAATCAAGGACAAAAATGAAAATGTAGTGACAAATAAAGGGAGTGTGTTGAGAAAGAAGATGGAGTACTCTGAGAAGCTCATGAATGTAGAAAATGAAACAGAGACAAAGAAAGCAGGACTCACAAAATCGCTAGCCCGACGTCCCGGGGCTAGCGATTTTTCCAGTCGGGCTACCAAAATCTATCTCAGCCCTGCCCGTCGGGCTATCATAGGAAGGGAAAATATGTGTCAATGCTTTTGCATTTTCTTTCGCAAATGTAGCTGAGTAAGTATGTTATTGGCATCGATGAGCCACTGTCATTATGTGACATATTGAAATCGCGTTTGAATTTGTGCTTGTTTTTTGCTTTCACTTTCACTTTGCGATCGTGCGAACGGTGTGTAGAGAGCGGCAGCACTGATTGGTGAGTGACGATTAATTGTGCACCAATTCCTCTGACATCGTCTTATCACTCATTAGCTTACTATTCAAACGTGACAAGTGAAATCTCCCACAGCAAGCTTAAACATGTGAGAGGTTGATTGCGCAGAGAATCGCTGACCGTTATGTAAGTACGTGTGTAAAAGCAGCAGGATTTACGCTGGAATTTTAGTTCTGCTGAGCCAAATAAGACAAGTCAGGGTGAAGAAGGGGCAGCCAAATAAAAGCCGACCACAAAACGGAAAAGTTATGACAAATCAGACTATGAGGCAAAAAGAAAGCTCAGCTTTTTTGGTTTCATGGACAAAAGAATTTCTGTGGCTGGAATATGACGAGCTAAATAACATCATGTTCTGCCGGGTGTGTCGTGAGTTTCATTTCATTTGAGTCGACAAGCGCCTTTGTAACTGGGACCAGTAATTTGAAGAAAGACCCCATCAGAACCCATGAGAAATGCAAGAAATGCATTATTGCCCAGTCTGCAATATCTTTCCCAGAACAAACAGCAATTGCAAAAAATAAACCAAGCAGAAGCAGAAGTCCTGAAAAATCTTTCAAAAGCGTACTATGTTGCAAAGAGTGAACCACCATTGGCCAAATGTAGCAGTCTTTGCAAACTTCAAAAAGCAAATGTCCTCGATCTTGGTTCCCCTTACCTCTTACCCTTGACTTCAGTGGAAATTTCAGATTCAGGATCTGACACAGACTGATTCATGTTCTACACAGTTCTTAGAAGTGCATAGAAATTTCTGTTCAATTAGAAACAAGTATTTGAGTTGATGATTGTAATTTTTATACAGTTGTTGTGATTTGTATTTTAACAATTTTCTGATAAATTTGTTTCCGTTACAATATTATACTTTAATGTATAATGTATAATATTATAATATTATATTATTCCTTTACAATATTATACTTTAATCTATAATATTGTAAAGGAAACAGAACATTAAAAAATTGCTCTCTTTTTTATTTGGGCTACTTAAATTTATTTTGGGCTACCAAAAACTGAAGAGTGCCTGCCCGAAGGGCTACCAGAGATTTTGAAATTTTGCGAGCCCTGGAAAGTCAGGAAGTGTAGAGGATTAGTGAGGAGGGAGTGGGGGCAGCTATGAATGGACTTTCAAGATCATCTTAGCTTATGAAAATATTATGTCCCAGCAGTACTAGCTAGCTACCATTTTTAGCTAGTGGGAGAAACATTTCATCAGTCATCTATGTGACTTCAGATTACTTAAGAAGTCACTTACATGAGTAACAAAACATTTTTCCCATGGAAAAATATCCAGAGGAACTTAACTTTTGGGAATATCCTTCCCTGAAAATAATTCATTCAAAAAAATTCAACATTCTTTATATTTTTTCTTTTAGTTACAGTTTCTCTTGCTTTACTTCCAGCCTTGGCGAGCTATCTGTCAATCATCAGGCAGAGATTATTGAGCCACATGTTATCCTTGGAAGTTTAAGACCAAAGCTGAGCTCAAACAGTGCATTCACTTTAGGCTGGAATTAATAAGATGAAAAAAAAGATACCAGTTGAGCTGGATGAGGATGTTCTTTGATGTCTGATGAACGTGTAATTAAACAAGCTTAATATTCATCTTCACCTTAAAATTCAGTATGACCAGTGATTTGTTCATCTCTATATGTACAACACAATGCGAAATGAAAAAAAAAAACATTCATTTAGGTGAATAACTTAACTCTTCTTAAATATAACTCATGAAACAAGTCAAAGTACAGATGTGTACAAGGTACAGACCTTAATAACTGTACATGACATGATTTGAATAGTGGGTTAAAGAAGGAAGAGGTTAGGAGGAGGTAAAGAGGAAACAGACTCAAACAGCACTGAGGCAGTCTCTCGTGCGTGAATTCCAGTATGCAGGTTTTCCCGTGTGGGAGCGTGATACCAAAAAGCTGACTCAAAGTGCTGTCAAAGGTGCAACATCCTCCATTGCACTGATCACTTGCTCCTTTATATTGCACCTTACAGCATATATAATTTGTATACAACTGTATACAAGTTATACCTCTGTATCTTTTATTGTAAAGTCATTTTAATGTAATAATCTACATACTGTTAATGGAGAGATGCCAAACTGTCTTTCATTGCTCTTGTAAGAGTGACAATAAAGATTGACCTATCTATGACCATGGTATGGAACAGATGTTTGTGTGTCCTCGCAGAAGTACAAGTTGTTCTCAACAAACAAACAAACCTACACACACAAAAATCAATTAAAAACGTAAACATCATCCAAAATATCAGCAGGGATTTAATAACCTAACTTTATGAAAACATCCACATTATTTACTGTATACATCACAGCATTCAGGGCCTTTATAGACACAGAATACAGAAAAAATTAATAAACCTAATCAATTTCAGCTTTGGTTTTTGTTACATTTATTTTCTTAATAACTACATTTTCACATCTGTATCTTTACCACACATTTGACTACATATAGGTACTGTAGGTGCAGTAAATGGTTAAATGCACACTCACTGCAGTATATTGGACATTCAGTGCAAAGAGACTGGGATCAGGTGAACATGCTCCATGATGATCATCTATGCCCAGTTGAGAATGAATGTGTGCTTTAGTGTAATTAAAACAAATTAACTTATTTGCTCTGACACTGTGTTAGATTTGTATTGTTTATTGCCATTTATGCTTAGAAATATTTACTCATATATGCTTAGAAGTATATAATTGATTGTGTAGTGATAGGAGGTTTGATCCTTAATAGTCTGTAACAACTCTGTGTAGCATGAAGAGGGGAGTGTGTTCACTCCTCTTCAGAGTGTTCTGGCATAGATCACACACCTCCTAGGAGAGGTCGTATCTTCTCTTTCTGATATATGGTATAGCAAACACACGTATATCTGTTTGAGTCTAAGAGCCTTTTGTTTAGATGGACCACTAGACTCCTGGCACCAGCTTTGGGGAGTCACATTCCACACACACACACACACACACACACACACAAGGTATTCTTTGTTCACATGCATACCTATGTAAGCCGTTATATGTTAATGAACCTATGCATATTCATGTAACCACAATAAAAGGAGTGCTATGGGGAACCTGGCTGAGAGTCCGACGGAGGCCAAGTGGGCGGAACGACATCTGGCTCCGGTCCGGTCTCCCTCATGCATGAGTACGAACTTTGCCAACTTGGTGTTCAATGCTTTTGCCGTGTAATTACATTGTCTTCAACGTTCCAGCGAATAGGGTTAAGCTATAAACCTATCACACTGTGTATAAATGTAACAGGGCTCAGTGCTGGTTCTTACAGTTTGAGCTGCTTCAAGCTTTATTTGTGAAGAACACATTAGTCTACTAAAAATAGCAGCTAGCTAGTACTGCTGGGACATAATATTTTCACAAGGTAAGAGGAGATTAAAGGGAGGGTTGCAGTGATGCTAGCGTTAGCCATGTTAGCACATTACCTTCAACAAGTGGTCAGTCCACAGCTGCGCACTCGGAGCTTTAGCTCTTCATTTAACCGTTGAGTACCTTCAAACACACTTTTTAGCAGTGCAAAGCTATCGGCACAAACAGCATCTCAGAAAAATCCAGGGAGCCAGCTTGTGTCTCTGTAACCAATCAGAGAGCTCCTTGCTGGGTGACTAATTTGCATTGCTTTTTTCAGAGTCAATGGGATAGCTCATCGGATAGTTATACTGTTAGCTAATCCAGGAGCTATTCCCTTAGCTAATCCTAATGCTAACACATTTGGATTTTTTAATGGTTTTCAAAATGAGATTTTTAATGAAAATCAGTTCTTTTTTATGAAATTCATCTTAGAGTGTATGTACTTATTAGGGGGTTCATATTTTATTTTCAAATATTGATATATAGTTAATGTTTTTATTTTAAAATACATCCTACTGACCACCCCCTGCCCACACGAACACGCCCCCTACAAGTTTTACCTAGCCAGGCTGCTCCAGTTTATCTTCTGATGGTTTTACCTGGACTGACGACTGTTACTATCATTAAAAAGATACAGTTTATCATCTTATAGTTCACAATATCTGAAATCACTTTGTTAATTCGTTTCCTAGATTATCCGTTAGCATACACACTATGTTAGAGGCTTCTTTTGCTTGCTAGTTAGCAATGCCACACACCTGTTACTCTAATAGTCTGTATTTTTGAATGATTCAGCACTGCTTGGTTGGGTTTTTTTTATCCTTTTTTAGACAGAGGTGACATCAGCTGCACACTCCACAGAGGTCCAGAGTTACTGTTAATATCAGGAATGTAATGTTGTCCTTTAGGATTTTAAAATAAGACTGAGGATGATATAAAACTGAAGATTTAAACAGTTTTAGATCCATTACACTTACAGAGCACTCTACAGTCTCCTAACATGGAAACTTTAAATTAAAAACACAGCAGAAGGTTTCATAGAAGTGTAATTTATTCTTGTCATTTAATAATAGAGTCCACATTATTATCAACAGCTATGTCCACCCTGGGGGGAAACTAGTGAGGGAGCCCATATGGAAAAGAAACAGTAAAAACTTATAAAAGATGTGCATAAGATGTGGCCTACTTCATATAGTGAATCATATAAGGCTTATATGATTTACTCATGAAAGTGGCCACTTTCTCATTACTTTCATATATTGTTTTAGGAAGTATCCAAAACATACAAGTTTCATTTATATAATTTTTCAAGGGATCTTATATCTGTTTTCACTCTTGTATGTTTTTCATACAAGTTTCACACGAGACAGATTCAAACTTTATAAGATTTATATCTTTTCCATATGGGAGACCATGAGGACTAAGCTGGGTTTCCTGGATCCAGAGATTTGGAGAAACCTCCTCCCTTTCATCACAGCTGTCCTGTGCCAGATGTTTTGTTGACCCACTGAGAGAGGCATCATTTCAGAAACATCAGGAAGACTGAAGCTCATCGCAGGGATCAAGCAGGACTCGTGATCTTCACCAGCAGCTCCCTCAAAGACAACTCTTCAGACTGTAGGTCCGCTCCAGAAGATGGATAAATCCAACATTTCATTAACAGTGTGATGGAGACCTTTGCTTCGTGTAATGTTAGAAGTACTGAGATAATCCTCAGATGCTCGGGACTTTTACATAATGATATTATATTCAGACCTGTAGAAAGTTACTCTGGTATGAATGACTCTGAATTACTTTATGTAAATAACACACGATTGGCAAAAAACTGTGAAAGAATTCCAGATCACAATTTTTTAGTTTAATATACAAGTGATGACCTTTGAGCTTCATCAGTGTCAAAGAAAACATCATGTGCTCCTCATGCAGTTGACCACATTCAGTATTTAAAACAGAAGCTGTGCAGGTCTGAGATCAGCAGCTTTCTGAAACACCAAACTGAGGTAGTGTTAAGGCTGCTGCCAGAGTATTGGACAAAAAAATATTAATGCTTCAAATTATTTCTGTCAAATTATGTAAGCTGTACGAGTACTGCACATGTACCTTTGTGAACAATATGTCATTAAAAATCAAAATCATTTGTTGTTGTTTTTTTTACCTGAATGTTTGAAACAAACTTATTTAAAAAAGCAGTCAGTGCTGAAAAACTGATCAGTGGTTAAATTGAACATAAATTTGAACTTAAGCTGCCAAACAGCCGTAGTTGGTTTCAGTACATAAATATTGGGCTTTGCTATTTTAGTTCATAGACACACTGTGTAACAAACTGCACTTTCCTATCAAGTCTGTGTGTTTGCTTGCACTTGATTATGTTCAACTGAATTCTAATTTCAAGTCTAAACATGTTCATTTTGTCTGTTATCATCTCATTCAAAAAAAAAACAAAGGTAATCTTTCAGGCTAGTGTTTGACAAGTGGCTGCTCTACGAGCATGCGGCGTCTCCAAATTTCTCAAGTATACTGACTCTTCAATTATTACATCCTGCTTCAAAACACTGATGGCAGCTTGAGACGTCACAAGAATTTACAAAGCAACACACAATGCACAAGTGGGAACATGGATAAGTAAATACTAGTATGAAATATGCATCCAGTCTCTTCTGCTTATCCATACCAGGGTCGCCGGAGGACTAGCATGAAATTGTTTTATAAGACATGAAAGAGTCTTTCAGTTTTTGTATGGGTAGAAGGTTTAAGATGGGATTTGTCTGGATTATAGAGGACTGGACTGAGGTTCCAGTAATGATAAATGAGCATTTAATTGATTTCACATAAATATAATTTGTCACATCTGGAAACCACATTGAAATTTAAGAAAATGTTGCTGTTTTTGTTGTGTGTATGAATATGAAATACTTATTGTTAAATGACACTGAAGTGTCACTTTTTGTTAAGTTAAAATGTAACAAAGCTAAAAATTGATATAGGTGGACGTATGGGAGAAGACTGTAATTATATAGCGGTTATTTAGTTTTAAAATAAAATGCAAAAGCCCTGGCATCTTCTCAGTGATGACACTGGGTCATAATTAACAGACATGGACTCAATCATGGACACATCAGTTAAGAAAGCAATTTACCCAAATCAAGCAGAAAGCATCTTTTGTTTGTTTTCTCTGCCAGTATCTGTTCTTGAGAACATATATTGCATTTTTTCAAGTTGCTGCCTTCAACACATCTGTATAACTGTATAACACATCTGTATAACTGTGTTGCATTGTAAGTGACAATGATTAATTCAAAGATCTCAGCTGTTGCCATTTCAGTAATACTGTATGCCTCTTGCAGACTAACAACACCAACACTTGTAATGATGCTTTATTCAAATTTATTGTCACTCAGGAACAAACAGCTACATGTTACTGATCTATAAAATCAATTCCTCACTTCCAGGATTAGCCTTTGAAGTCATTCTGTTGCATTCTGACTGATGAATATTTACCACACTGTAAAGTTCAGGATGATTTGCTGATATGGGCTGGGAATGATACAGCCAATACCTGCAAACAGTTCAGTATTGGAAATATTTAATAGATGTATCAATAAAGTATTAGAATTTGATTACAACAAGAAATGCCATGGAACATTTTATAGTGAGCTTACCAACTTCGGTTCTTTGGAAGCCACCGTTTGTGACATTGGCCAGCAGCTCCCAGTAGGTATGAGCTTCATTATTCCCAGTCACACCGTTCACACTCTCCAGATAAGGGCCATAGTTTACATTGTCACTAAAGGTGAATCTATGAAAAAAACAAAACAAATATCAACAACAGCAGTCAGGCTCAGTATTTGAGCTCACTTCCTCATCAAATTTCCTGTTAAGTGGCTTATTGGAAAGAGGATGTATTGAAACAGGCTTAAGCTATAAATTGTAAATGTGGGCAAATATGACAACAGGATTAGCAAATGTCATAAGAGATACCATTTCATATTTCTTTAAAACAATATACTGTATGTCACCTTCAAAATCCCCAAATTGAAGACTAGTATTTTACTGCTTTTTTAGAAAAAAAAAAGCACTGATATGGTCTTTAGTGACGATGTATTCTGTGGAATCTGTAACTAAACTCAATAATGATGTGACAGTTGATAACAACATACTGACACAAGCGGAGGAATTAAACAGTTGCAAAGGTCATGGTGCCATGGACAGTCCTTTAATGCAAAATGAAAAGCTGCAAATTTCATTCAAAATATGGTGAGCGTCATATTGGGATTAAAGCATGTTCCATGATGTTCTGTGCATATCTTAGTATATTAGATGTATGCACCAGATTTCATAGATGTAATGTATGTTAGCCATAGTTGCCCAATGGAGATTACATGTCCTTTCAAACATCCTAGCAATTATAAGATTATGAAATTACTTTTACCATTTATTACACAAAAATCCTTTGCATGGTACAGTTCACTTTGGGATTTGTGTCAGCATAAATTTCAGCATATAAATTAAAAGACTGAGGTTACAACTGATGCTGTTATCTCACGTGAAGCCTGCATCGGAGTCCCTGAGTCTCGTCATCGCACCCAGCAGGATCCCCCCACTAATCACTTCAGTCTTGTAGGTTTGTAGAGGTTTGTTTTGTAAGGTGTTCTTCACCATTATAGCAATGGGAATCATTGGCGGTGCTAAATGAGACACAGACAAAAGGTTAAAAATAGATATTAAATAATAATAACAGTCATTTAAATAAAAATTACACTTATTGTTATGAAACTCACCTTCAGTCAAAGTCCAAGGAAGCAGTGAGAGCAACAGGGCTGAGGAGAGGAGAGAGGGCATCATTGTCATCATGGCTGTTAGGAGTTCGACTTCACTGATGATGCTGCTCACTCCCCATGTTTTATTTCAGTGATCAGTGTTTACATACGGACTTTATTGATCTTGGTTTGAAAAAGCAAACAAAGTTATCCATTGAACCAACTCTAATGTCACCTTGAGTCCTTGTTATGAAATCATGTTTGAACTGATAACTTGGTAACTGTACAATGAACAATGACGTGCCAACATGCTGCATCATGAGCCAACATCAGTGAACTCTCCCATGACCTTTCTGTATTGGAATTTTTGTTTTTTAACATTGCTTAAACTTTGTGCATGTCAGCATGAAATAACAAAAACCAAAGTGTACAAATGACAGTTTTACAGGGTTTTTATTAAATTATTATTTCTGTATTCTTAATATCTTGGATATTTTGTTTATGTTTCACAATGCTTATCTACATACATGAATGCTGCTTGACACTTCAGAACTGCAGTCAACATCAGGAATCTCATTTGTTCTAAGAGACTCCTCTGTGGCAGACTGTGGCCTGCTGGTCCTTTGAAGACTTCTTGTCATCTTCTTCTGCCTTCATAGATAAATTCAGCTGCACCTTGTGTTCTACGCTTGCAAGGAAAGTTCAATAAGGGTATAGTACCTTTGCCTATTTCTGTTACAGAATGGCCGGTGTGTTGTGGAGTGGACCCAAAAGCAGACTTATGAGAGACAGAACTGAAGTTTAACAAAAAGTGAGCTGTTTATTCAGGCAGGTGGAAAAATACAAAAGCAAATGTCAAAGGTGAACAAAGTTGAAAACTAAACTGTAACCTAAACTGTGTGAACTAGAACTAGACATGAGAAGTTGTGAATGTGAACAAACCGAGACTTGAGAGCCATGAATTCCAGTGACATGAGACAAGAAAAAACAGACAACCTGACAATGAACAAAAGGAAACAGAGGACTTAAATACACAGAAGGGTAATGATGGAAGTGAAAACATAGTGAACAAAGCTGACACTAATGAATGTGACGCCACAGAGGAGGCAAATCTAAACACACTGAACCAAGAAAATGTATTTACGTGGTCAGTCCAGAGGCCGACTGTGTGGAAAGTGGCGCTTTACAGGAGCCCGATGAAGGTAATGGGCCTTTTCCCGTGATTTTGCAAGCGACTGGTGGTAGCGTGGGTGTGACAGAAGGTCCATGGGCACGATCAGACAGCACGACAACCTCTGGCTGGGATTAAGCGTGCTGAGGCTGCACAGGTCTTGCAGCCAGCTCGGGTTTCCCAGGCTGGAGCTGCGCAGGGCTTGCAGCAGGCTCTGATGACAGATGTCTCTCAGATTTTGGCAGCAAGGGACCCCCTGCCTTGGCCTTTGTAGCAGGTGGTGGCAAGGCAGGATGCTGAACATGCTTGGCTGAGCCTCCAGGAAGCGGGGGCGTGGCAAGCTCACGCCACCAGAGCCGATGGTGACGTGTTGGTCTGCTTCTCCTCATCTGACCACATGCCTGCCAGAAAAGTGGTGGGTCACGAGAGAGCAGACCGAAGCAGAGATGCAGGTGTTTCTGGGCCAGGGGAGAGTCTCAGGGTGCTGACTTGTAATTCCTCAGGACAGCAAGGCTGCAGAGGTAGTGCGGCCTTGCTGGCTTGCCGCTGCTGTGATTGTTTTGGCAACAGGGTTCTGATAAAGTCTTTCAGATACTCAGCAAACACGTCCCTATAAGCTGGCTAGACAGAAACAATCCGGTGCTGCTGGACCCAAACCGATTCCTTCCCCTCCTCCTGCCTGCATGCTGAGGAGATAATCCTTTGTTCACGAAGCTGTAATGAATTCCAGAAAGTTCTCAAAGATATCCGCTGGGTCCATCATGGTCAGGACGTGCTGTTATGGCCAAATGGCCGGTGTATTGTGGAGCGGACCCAAAAGCAGACTCACGAGGGACAGAACTAAACTTTAATGAAAAGCGAGCCATTTATACAGGCAGGTGGAAAAATACAAAAGCAAATGTCAAAGGTGAACAAAGGCGAAAACTAAACTGTAACCTAAACTGTGTGAACTAAGACTAGACATGAGAAACTGTAAACATGAACTTGAAAGAACCGAGACTTGAGAGCCATGAATTCCAGTGACATGAGACAAGGGGAAACAGACAACCTGACAATGAACAAAAGGAAACAGAGGACTTAAATACACAGAAGGGCAATGATGGAAGTGGAAACACATGGTGAACAAAGCTGACACTAATGAATGTGACGCCACAGAGGAGGCAAAACTAAACACACTGAACAGAGATAATGTATTTCTCTGTTCTGATAATATATCAGCTGCACATATATATAACAACACACCCACTTCTACATACCTTCACACCAAACAAACCATGTGAAAACACAGTTCATGTCTTGCAGCACAATGAAATGATGACAATATCTGAAAGTGGCATTTATGGTGAACCATATGCCAGAGCATCATAGAACATCAAACTCCGAATAAAACAGTGGTAGGCAACTCCAGGCCTCGACTGCCAGTGTCTTGCAGGTTTTAGATGTGTCCTTGATCCAACGCAGCTGATTCAAATGACTAATTCTGATTCTGATTTGATTCAGGTGTGCTGACCCAGGGTGATATCTAAAACCTGCAGGACACTGGCACTCGAGGCCTGGAGTTGCCCACCCCTGACGTAAAGTAAACTAAATCAAAGATATTTGTGAAAAAAGAACAACTGAATACAATCGGTTTTGGTTTTCGTTTGTTGTTGTTTTTTTAATCCAGCAAGATTTGACTGTATACTAAATTACTGTGAGCAGACATTCAAACAACACTCACTTGAAGAATGAGGATTTCAGCCTTACAGTTTTACTGGAGCCTATTTTATTACTGGCTGTTTATTTGCTGGTGTTTTGAGTATGAACAGCACAATTATGCCATTTTGTATGTAGCCAACTACATGTGCAGTACTTCACACAGGTCTTGAGCCTTACCTCATTTCTTTACACTTTGCCTTGGAAAAATAGGAAATGGTTCAGAAATGTATTGAAACATGTGCAAACACAGTATAAAAGGCAAATACAGAATCTGTGCAGTTGTAATGAGCTTGAAAGCCAATGTTTGGTATCAATACATTTATTCTTCACTACAACCTGAACTCTATTAGGGAACTCTGTTAGGCTTTTTGGTAATTATGCTAGATAGTCTCGAAGGGAGGAAATGTCAGGCCTGTACTGAAGCCACCTTCAGTTGTTGCTTGTTAATAGGTTTCTCTACTTTTAATTTAGTCTTCAGTAACTGAAAACCATGGTCTATAGCACAGGTGTCCAACTCCAGGCCTCGAGGGCCGGTGTCCTGCAGATTTTAGATGTGTCCTTGATCCAACACAGCTGATTCAAATGGCTAAATTACCTTCTCAACATGTCTTGAAGTTCTCCAGAGGCCTGGTAATGAACTAATCATTTGATTCAGGTGTGTTGACCCAGGGTGAGATCTAAAACCTGCAGGACACCGGCCCTCGAGGCCTGGAGTTTGACACCCCTGGTCTATAGGTTTGGCCATTGAAGCCCATTTTCTAACCCTTCACAAACTCTTGGGTTGTTTTTGTAGTTAAGTTTGGGTCATTATCAATTTGTACTGCTTTCTGATCAGTTATGCAGCATTTGAGTCTGAGCATGTAGGCCTGTACACTTCTTAATTCCTACTGCTACTTCTATCAGCAGTCACTTGGAGCTAAGTTCCCCTGGCAGTCAAACATACCCATGCCATTATACTGCCTCCACTATGTTAGACAAATGATATGGTATACTCTGGATCATGAGCTTCCAGTCATTCTGGAAAAGGAAAGTTGATCCTGGTTTCATCCGTCCAACTAGGTTCTTTTGTTTTCAGATTCTGTCCAGATTCTTTTAGATGTTTATTGGCAAACTCTAATCTGGTTTTCTTGATTTTGAGACAAGCCTATATCTTGTTGTATTGTCATTCATGAATACATCTCCTGATCGTAGGCTCTGGCAATGATAGACTAAGGCCTCAAGTTCTTTTTCTTAAAAAAGGAAGAAATTTAGAATTATCCACTTCAGTATTATTTCATGGTCTTTCAGGTCTTTTGGTGTTGCTGAGCTGTCCAATGCATTCTTTCTTTTTAAGAATGTAGATTATTGATTTGGCTACTCCTAAAGTTTTTGCAATCTCTCAGATAGGTTTATTTTGTTTTTGAAATTATTATTAAAGTATTCTATATCTATTATTAAAGTATTGTTTTATGTCCAAAAACACAAAAAAGTTTAATTATTGCTTTCAGTATGATCTCTAGATGTCCTAGTTGGTACCTAGAACAATGATAATAATGTCACAACATGCACACACAGCACACCCAGGCCCCAAGTATTAATGTAATACTCCAATGAAAATACTGCATCCTTCTGGATGATTCTATATACAGCGTAACATTAAATATTAAAAGACAAATTTCATCTTTTATTCTACACAGTGCTTATCTATATACATGAATGCTGCTTGACACTTCAGAACTGCAATCATTAACCATGTGCTTGCAAAGGAAGTTCAATAAGGCTATTGTACCTTTTTTTATTATAATTATTTAACCAGGCAAGTTATTAAGAGCACACGGATACTTACCATGGTGGCCTGCCAAACGGCAAAGCCTCTTGAGAAAATCTGGCAAAGGCTACAAAGAAATATAAAAGGTTCAAAGATCAGCAGCACACATCCTTATGCATCTCAACACATCCCTTTCTACATACAGTCACATCAAACAAACCATGTGAGAACACATAATTTATGTTAATCATTTAACGAGGCAAGTCATTAAGAGCACACGGTTATTTACCATGGTGGCCTGCCAAACGGCAAAGCCTCTTGAGAAAATTTGGCTAAGGCTAAAAAGAAAGATATAAAAGTTCAAAGTTAAGCAGCACACATCCGTATACATCTCAACACACCCTAATTTACATAAGGTCCCACCAAACAAACCATGTGAAAACACACTTCATGAATAACATCCATTCTAACACAAATACTGTATCAGACAGCAGGTAACACATAATCGAGCAACTCAAGAAGGAACAAAACCAACAGACAATGCAAAAAGTGTGTGGTACAATAGTGAACAGCAGACAGACAAATATTAGGGATAGCAGTGGGCTTGCAAAGAACTGCATCGGTCATTCAGGATGTACATTAACAGGTTTTAGCTCAGTTGTCTCATTGATTAATTTGCCCAGTTTTAATCTTGTTTTTGTTTTCAGATTTCACCAATCTTTAGTTGCAGGAGCATGAAATGATGACAATAAAGGGGCATTTATAGCGAACCCTACGGCAGATCATTATAGAACATCAAACTGTGCATAAAGTAAACTAAATCATCAATATTAATGGGAAACAAGTCTGTATCTTGTTGTTTTTCCATCCATGAATGTAATGATAGATCTAACTCTTCAAGATTTTTTGTTTTGTTTTGTTTTGGGGTTTTTTTAAAAGGACAAAATTTAGAATTATCCACTTCAGTTGTCTTCCATTGTCTTTCAGGTCATTATTATCTGCTTGAATGGAAAAATGAAGGGAAAATGTTTCAGCTAACCATTAATTTGTTTGTTAATCAATTGACTGAATACATCTGAGCTTATAAAATTGTGGGTCTTTGTATAAAAATGTCTATAATTCCTGAATAAATGTAATGCTTCAGATTGTTTGTTAAACCATCTGAATTAAAGCTAAAAGTCTTCACTTTAATCACATCTTGTTAGTTTGATTTAAAATCCACCGTAATGATGTACAGAGGCAAAATTCCAAACATTGTGTCATTGTCCGAATACATTTGTACCAGACTGTATGTATTAGTTTATCTACCACAGTCCACATTACAACACATGCTTATCACCTTCCTAAACCTCATTGAAAGAGGTTCAAATTCAATTCAATTCAATTCAATTTTATTTATATAGCGCCAAATCACAACAAAAGTCGCCTCAAGGCGCTTTATATTGTACAGTAGATAGCACAATAATAAATACAGAGAAAAACCCAACAATCATATGACCCCCTATGAGCAAGCACTTTGGCGACAGTGGGAAGGAAAAACTCCCTTTTAACAGGAAGAAACCTCCGGCAGAACCAGGCTCAGGGAGGGGCGGCCATCTGCTGCGACCGGTTGGGGTGAAAGAAGGAAAACAGGATGAAAGACATGCTGTGGAAGAGAGACAGAGATTAATAACAGATATGATTCGATGCAGAGAGGTCTATTAGCACATAGTGAGTGAGAAAGGTGACTGGAAGGGAAAAACTCAATGCATCATGGGAATCCCCGGCAGCCTACGTCTATTGCAGCATAACTAAGGGAGGATTCAGGGTCACCTGGTCCAGCCCTAACTATATGCTTTAGCAAAAAGGAAAGTTTTAAGCCTAATCTTGAAAGTAGAGATAGTGTCTGTCTCCCGAATCCAAACTGGAAGTTGGTTCCACAGAAGAGGGGCCTGAAAACTGAAGGCTCTGCCTCCCATTCTACTTTTAAATACTCTAGGAACAACAAGTAGGCCTGCAGTGCAAGAGCGAAGTGCTCTAATAGGGTGATATGGTACTACAAGGTCATTAAGATAAGATGGGGCCTGATTATTTAAGACCTTGTATGTGAGGAGCAGGATTTTGAAATCAATTCTGGATTTAACAGGAAGCCAATGAAGGGAAGCCAAAACAGGAGAAATATGCTCTCTCTTTCTAGTCCCTGTCAGGACTCTTGCTGCAGCATTTTGGATTAGCTGAAGGCTTCTCAGCGAGTTTTTAGGACTTCCTGATAATAGTGAATTACAGTAGTCCAGCCTGGAAGTAATAAATGCATGAACTAGTTTTTCAGCATCACTCTGAGACAGGATATTTCTAATTTTAGAGATGTTGCGCAAATGGAAGAAAGCAGTCTTACATATTTGTTTAATATGTGCATTGAAGGACATGTCCTGGTCAAAAATGACTCCAAGGTTTCTCACAGTGTTACTGGAGGCCAAGGTAATGCCATCCAGAGTAAGAATCTGCTTAGATACCATATTTCTAAGATTTTCAGGGCCGAGTACAATAACCTCAGTTTTATCTGAATTAAGAAGCAGAAAGTTAGCGGCCATCCAGGTCTTTATGTCTTTAAGACATTCCTGCAGTTTAACTAATTGGTGTGTGTTACCTGGCTTCATGGATAGATAGAGCTGCGTGTCATCTGCATAGCAGTGAAAATTTATGCTATGTCTTCTAATGATGTTGCCTAGGGGAAGCATGTATAATGTAAATAGAATTGGTCCTAGCACTGAACCCTGTGGAACACCATAATTGACCTTAGTGTCTGAAGAGGACTCTCCATTTACATGTACAAACTGGAGTCTATTAGATAGATATGATACAAACCACTGCAGTGCAGTACCTGTAATACCTACAGCATGTTCTAATCGCTCTAATAGGATATTATGGTCAACAGTATCGAACGCAGCACTGAGGTCTAGCAGGACAAGCACAGAGATGAGTCCACTGTCAGAGGCCATAAGAAGATCATTTGTAACCTTCACTAAAGCTGTTTCTGTGCTGTGATGAGCTCTGAAACCTGACTGAAACGCTTCAAATAAGCCATTCCTCTGCAGATGATCAGTTAGCTGTTTGACAACTACTCTTTCAAGGATTTTTGATATGAAAGGAAGGTTGGAGATTGGCCTATAATTAGCTAAGACAGCTGGGTCTAGAGATGGCTTTTTAAGTAAAGGTTTAACTACAGCCAGCTTGAAGGCCTGTGGTACATAGCCGATTATTAGAGATAGGTTGATCATATTTAAGATCGAAGAATTAATTAATGGCAGGACTTCTTTGAGCAGTTTTGTAGGAATGGGGTCTAAAAGACACGTTGATGGTTTGGAGGAAGTAATTATTGAAGTTAACTCAGAAAGATCAATTGGAGAAAAAGAGTCTAACTTAACATCGATGGTACTAAGAGTAGCTGTAGATAATATTACATCTGTGGGATGATTATTGGTAATTTTTTCTCTAATGATAAAAATTTTATTTGTGAAGAAGTTCATGAAGTCATTACTAGTTAACGTTAAAGGGATGGTTGGCTCAGTAGAGCTCTGACTTTTTGTCAGCCTGGCTACAGTGCTGAAGAGAAACCTGGGGTTGTTCTTATTTTCTTCAATCAGTGACGAATAGTAAGATGTTCTGGCTTTGCGGAGGGCTTTCTTATAAAGCAGCAAACTATTTCTCCAGGCTAAATGATGATCCTCTAAATTTGTGACACGCCATTTCCTCTCCAGCTTACGAGTTATCTGCTTTAGGCTACGTGTTTGAGAATTATACCACGGAGTCAGGGACTTTGGATTTGAGGCCTTAGTTTTCACAGGAGCTACAGTATCCAGAGTCGTACGTAGTGAGGAGGTAAAATTATTAACAAGATAATCGACCTCTGTTGGAGTAGCGTTCAGATAGCTGCTCTGCTCTATGTTGGTACAGGGCATTGAAGATGATAACAGTGGGTGGATTATATTCTTAAACTTAGTTACAGCACTTTCAGAAAGACATCTACTTTGATAAAGTCTACTCTCCACTGCTGTGTAATCAATTATTGTAAATGTAAATGTTATCAGGAAATGATCAGACAGCAGAGGGTTTTCAGGAAACACTGTTAAATATTCAGTTTCTATGCCATATGTTAAAACAAGATCTAGAGTGTGATTAAAGTGGTGGGTGGGTTCTTTTACATTTTGAGAGAAGCCAATTGAGTCTAGTAACAGATTAAATGCGATGTTGAGGCTGTCATTTTTAGCATCTACATGGATGTTAAAATCACCCACAATAATTATTTTATCTGAGCTGAGCACTAAATCAGATAAAAAGTCTGAGAAATCAGAGAGAAACTCTGTGTAAGGCCCAGGTGGACGATAGATGATAACAAGTAAGACTGGTTTCTGAGTTTTACAGCTGGGGTGGACGAGGCTAAGCATCAGGCTTTCAAATGAATTAAAAGTCTGTCTTGGTCTTTCGTTAATTAATAGGCTGGTGTGAAAAATTGCTGCCACACCGCCCCCTCGGCCTGTGCTTCGGGATTTCTGGTAGTTAGAATGACTCGGGGGTGTTGATTCATTTAAACTAACATACTCATCCTGCTGCAACCAGGTTTCTGTAAGGCAGAGTAAATCGATTTGTTGATCAATTATTAAGTCATGTACTAACAGAGACTTGGAGGAGAGAGACCTAATATTTAATAATCCACATTTCACTGTTTTACTCTTTGGTTCAGATGTGGATACTGTATTGTTCTTTCTTTGTGATTTTTTATGTTTAAGTTGTTTATTGCTGGTTTTTAGTTTGTTTTTTCTCTGTTTGGGAGCTGACACAGTCTCAATGGAGATGGGTTTTTGGGGGGGTAGCAGGAGGAGAGAAGCTGCAGAGAGGCGTGTAAGACTGCAACTCTGCTTCCTGGTCCCAACTCTGGATAGTCATATTTTGGGGGGTTTAATGAATTTGTCCATATTTCTAGAAATGAGAGCTGCTCCATCCAAAGTGGGATGGATGCCGTCTCTCCTAACAAGACCAGGTTTCCTCCAGAAGGTTTGCCAATTATCTATGAAGCCCACATCGTTTCTGGGACACCACTCAGACAGCCAGCAATTTAAGGAGAACATGCGGCTAAACATGTCACTCCTGGTCTGATTGGGGAGGGGACCAGAGAAAACTACAGAGTCCGACATTGTTTTTGCAAAGTTACACACCGATTCAATATTGATTTTAGTGACCTCCGATTGGCGTAACCGGGTGTCATTACTGCCGACGTGAATTATGATCTTACTGTATTTACGTTTACCCTTAGCCAGCAGTTTTAAATTTCCTTCAATGTCGCCTGCTCTGGCCCCTGGAAGACAATTGACTATGGTTGCCGGTGTCTCTAGCTTCACATGTCTGAGAACAGAATCACCAATTACCAGAGTTTGACCCCCGGCGGGTGTGTCGCCGAGTGGGGAAAAACGGTTAGACACATGAACAGGTTGGTGGTGTACCTGGGGCTTCAGTTTAAGACTATGCTTCCTCCTCACCGTCACCCAGCCGCCCTCTTTCCCCAGCTGCTTGGGGTCTGCCGGGAACAGCTAGCGGGGCCTACGCTATCTTCGGCTGCACCAGCTACAGGGGCCTGGCTAGCTACGGGTGAATGAAGGGTGCGAAGCCGAGTTATTATGCACTCCAATTCAGTAATCCTGGCCTCCAGAGCTGCAAATATGCTACATTTATTACAGGTATCATTACTGCTAAAGGAGGCCGAGGAGTAACTAAACATCTGACACAATGAGCAGGAAAGTGCAGGAGGGACAGGTGAAGTAGCCATGGTGCTAACGAGTCGGCTACGAGCTAAGCTAAGCTAGCGAAACAGTAAAGAGACAGTGAGTGAATACTTTGGCTATAAATTAGGTAGTGAGTACACAGAAAGGGTGATTCAGATGAAGCACGTTAAGATTATACTATGAAAAAGGGATGTATCAAAAGATTTAAATTAAATTGCTAAGCAGAAAAGCTACTCAGAAACACCACTGTGTTTGAGCAGGAACAGGAAGTGAAGTCCCAAGAGTGCTTTCATATTCACCATCTGTACCTAATGATATCTGTGCAATGAGATTTGTGGTGCACAGTCTAGTATTTACAGTGTCATCTGTAATATGTGCGGCTGCAGCAGGTATGTCCTGCAGTGTTGGGGAGTAACGGAATACATGTACCGGCGTTACGTATTTAAAATACAAAATATGAGTAACTGTATTCCGTTACAGTTACCGTTTAAAAAGGTGGTATTTTGAAATAAATGGATTACACGGCGGTCTTTTTCTGTTTCATATGTTAGGCTATGCTCTCTCTATTTTTGGTAATTCCACGCTGGAAAGAAACCCAAACCACACACGTGATGTTCTAATGTCTGTGTCTCTATCTCGTGGCCCATGTCACCTCTACTTGCGGCCGCATAAATACGTGAAGAAATATTTTTAAAAATGATTGTTCAAAAAATGATTTAATATGAAGACAATAGGCAGAGTGTTACAGGCATAGCCCTAAAGACTGTAGCCATGTGCAGTGTAGCCCAGTTGTAAGTAAGCTGTTAAGACTCGACTGTACACTGTGTTCGTGTTTTCCTCCGAAACAATAAGTTCTGTTGGAGCAGCCTTTCAACGCCTCTCTCTGTCTCTCACTAGCAAAGTTGACCCAGACAACAAAGTAAAGTTAGTTTTCGGCTACGAGCCCGACATGAGCCCGACGTATTAGCCAGAGGTCCCTTTACTACGGTTCGGAGCCGCGGACCTGTTTTATATACGCGCAGAATAGTTTTCTATAAGAGATGTATAGATCTATTCTAATGTCCACCCTACTGTTACTCATTTTATATTAAGATTTAAACATCTAGTTGGTATTGGTATGGCGAGTAACCTTCAGTAATAGTAATAAATCACACAGCAATAGTACATTCATGTTGTAAAAAGCCACGCTACGGGACTCGGTTAAATCTCTAACTGATAATGTGACCCAGTTAACCTCCTAAGACCCGAACTCTTCCACGACATGCATTTTTAATTTCTCTTTGATATTTGGGCATATTGGGACCCGATGAATGTAAAAACAAAGAATTACCTTTTTTTTTTTTTTTTTTTTTACCTCATTTTTGTTTTTAAGAAAAATAAGAGCCACATACGAGGATATTTGTTTAAAATTTTGATAGAACAGTAGCAGTATAATGTCCTCATAAGTGGATATCAGGCCCTTGTAGAGCAAAATTGAGTATTTTGGTCTAAATAACCCAAAATGTGATGTCCACATATGTGGACGCCAGGTCCTAGGAGGTTAAACATAGAAATTAAAAAAATAAAAGAGACCGTTATCAATCTACAAGCCCGTAGCATGAGAGATAATCTTGTGTTTTCTGGTATTCCAGACTCTGCCGGAGAGGACCCGGAAACCACCGTGAGAAGCTTCATTAAAACCCACCTGAAGCTGCCGGACGACACGGTGAAAAACATAGGGTTTGAAAGGGTGCATCGCATTGGGGCTCCGAAGACAGGAAGCGGGAGACCACGGCCTATTGTGGCCAAATTCGGCCACTTCAAGCAGAAGGAGCAAGTGAAGAGTCGCGGCAGAGAGCTGAAAGGAACGGATTTCAGCGTGAACGACCAGTTCCCCAGAGAGATCCTGGAACGACGCAAGGTCCTGTTCCCAGTCCGACGTAGCTTTATCCAGAAAGGCTCCCGGGCTGTCATTGCCGTGGACCGGCTCTACGTGGACGGACAGCTCTACCGCGACCCCGGCACCACTCCGTGGCTGTATTGACCGCACACCAGATAAGAATCCGCTACACTATTCTCTTCACTCACACTGTCTTGTATTAACTTTAGTTTAACTTTGTAATATCAGTTTGCTAATTCAGTATAACGTCACCATCACTCTCCGTCAATGCCTTAATTTGAATGTTTCTGTTTTTATTCCCTTTTTCCTCTCCCTCTCTTGTCGCTCACCCTGCTCTTTGGTTTCTTTGTGTCTCTTTTCTATCACTGCGTCGATCACCTGTTTCCGTACCCATCCACAAACAACACCCTCTATTTCTACATGCTCACTCTGCACGGTCACGCACACACATGTGTTCAAAGGCAACACATTTACAACAGCCTCACAGCGCACACAGATATAGGGCACACACACTCAGCACACTTGCTCATATTAGTTATTATGCACTGTCAAAAGATTTTATTATGTTTATGCTTAAAAGTACATTTCATTATCTAGATGTGTTTGCTCTTTTAGTATTCAGCTTAAATAGAGAAGTTACGCTCTGTTCAATAGGAAGCCTGCACGCAGCACAGTTCTATTTTATCTCTTCCTGTACGTCTCTGAGAAGGACATGCTACACAAATATGCTTGAGTATAAATAAAGGGCTGACAACTGTTGTAGGGTGTGAGTCTCCGTTGAGCTCTCACCCGTGTGCACGTTAACTTGCAAACCTGTCTGAGTGTCATTTATTCCGACCTGAGTTGCACTACAGGAAAACTCCTGACATTTCTTGGTCCTTCGAGCCGGATGGGACCTAACACTTTTGTGTGATCCCACGGGAAAACCTCATCGAGTCCTGACGTCGTGAGAAGCCCGCGCTGAAGTCTGTCGACAGCTCCTGTCCAGGTACAGGATAAAGACCAGAGACGTGAATTCGGGTTCTGGCCAGCGTTCTTAAAAGTGGTCCACGACGGTGGGGGTCGATGAGGGGGACCTGACAACCCGGCAATAAATCAGCAAACAGGTGAATATTGACACTCTGAAACACGTTGCGAAAAATCGTATAGGCTCGCCCGAGAGGGGCTGGTAGCATTTTAAAATAAAATAGAGCTTGTCTAAACAGGACTGGTAGCTCCCCTGTAGTGGGTAAAGTTAGTGCACGTATAAAGGTATTTATTGTTTTATTTTTGTTGGTGGAATAAGTTGATTTTACAGCACAATAAGGAGGCTGAACTATTCCACTAATTTGTTTACTGTAGGCCACCCAAGTACTGGTGAAAAGAGAAAAAGGTCGTGTTTCATCACGTAAAGCTGACACCACTTTCAAGAATAGCTTGAAAGTAGAAGGCCGTGTCAACTACCTCTCTCGATTCTCGTGCCAGAGAAGGTGCCGCAGTTGTGTAGTTGTAAAGGATTAAAATGGGTAACAAAGCTACAAAACTCACTGCCGACGAGCAGTGGTTAGAGAAAAATGTCCAGGCGCCGGACAAATTAGTGCATGTAGATGGAGAAATCCTAAGAAAACTATATGTCCCACGTGGGAGGGAAAATGTAGCCCCTCCGCATTGACTAAATTAAAAGAAACCCTCCAAGCAGAAATAAATACTGAAAAGGATGCTAAAAAGAAAACAAAGCCTACACAAGAGTTGTAATATTTTAAAGCATGGAAAGAGGAATGAAGTGGAATAAACAAATAAACAAAAGGTTAAATTAAATTAGAGCTTATCTAATGTATTCAAACTAATAATAGGAAGGATAACAACCTGTAAATTGGTACTAACAAATGAAACAAAATTGGGAAGACAACCAAGCTGAATGAATAGAATAAATGAAAGCAGATAATTCACACAAAACATATTAAATAAATTAGAGAAATACATAAGGTATATTAAGGCTGTGTCATTGTTCAGCCAAGGAAAGAGTGTGAAAAAGCAAATGTCTCCAGCTTGGGAAGGTGTGAAGCTGCAGATTCACACAGGCCCACGATGGATACATAATAAAATATAAAATAATGAACTATTGTATATTAGTAGTAAAGTAGTGTATTGTAATATACTCTTGCTGTTATAAAAAAGGAAAAACAATACAATGATAACATTAATAATGACATACTGTTAATAAGAAGAGGCACCTCAGTCAGTTATGATGTGAGGTGGAAGATTGTTAAAAGTAGTCTAAATCAAGCTTAAGGTTTGCTCAAACTCAGTACAATGATATATGAGATGAAGAAAATAAGGAAAATAACTAAACTAATCAAGTGCATAGAGACACTTGACCTGGTTGTAAACCTGTCATCTTAGATGAGACTTTGTTAAGATGAAGAGCAAACCTATACTAACAACTAATGAGCCAAACCCTGTATACAACAGCTAAAGCTACAAGATGAGAAGCTGAATTAAATATGTGGACACTACCAAGCTAATGAGCAAGTTACACATTTTTTATTTTTATTTGTTTTTTAGAGCAGAAGCTGCATGATATTAAAAGCTCACACATGCAGCTGCCTGTGAGCTCAGTTTTTCCTCGCACTTCTGCTTTGTTTTTGGCAGCAGTTTCTTTCTTTTTTCTATTGGTGTCCTGACTCATGTGTGTGAAGCGTGATCATGCCATCAGCAACTTGTTTTTTGTTTGTTTTTTTGTTTTGTTGGTTTGAAAAACAAATTTGTGATCATACTTGTGGATCACAGTGACACATAATGATTAGGCATATGATTTGTTGATGCCTAGTTTTAGGACTGTGAGCTATGAACTGTAAGCAATGCAAAGTTTTTCCCAACTTAGAAGTTTGACACATGCAAGACAACTTTCCTATGTAGGCATTTTGCTTTCACAGTCACACATCAGAATTGAGAAGTGTGGACAGTTAAACCCCAGCACACTTCTCCCTACTTTGCAAGATGGTGACGCACACTGCTGTATAAAGAAGCTAGATGAGGAAACAAAACCACGCGCTGACCTTCACAGCACCCCACAGGCTGGTTTCGTTAACATCTTTGTAGACAGTTCAGCGTCCAAAAATAGCCTTGGGCGGAACTGTGTAGGTTATGCGGTAACCACAGTAGACACAGTTTTAGAAGCAAAAGCACTAACTTCGTCACACTCTGCACAAAGCGCAGAACTTACAGCTGTTATACGTGCATGTCAACTGCATGAAGGACAAGACATAAACATATACACTGACAGCCAGTATGTTTTTGCAGCTGTACATCATTTGGTGCTGCGGCTGCAGTGATGCGGACGCTGCACCGGTCCGTCGTGGTGAAGAGGGAGCTGAGTGTAAAAGCGAAGCTCTCAATTTACCGGTCGATCTACGTCCCTACCCTCACCTATGGCCACGAGCTGTGGGTAGTGACCGAAAGAACGAGATCGCGGATACAAGCGGCAGAAATGAGCTTCCTCCGAAGGGTGGCTGGCCTCTCCCTTAGAGATAGGGTGAGAAGTTCGGCCATCCGGGAGGGGCTCAGAGTAGAGCCGCTGCTCCTCCACATCGAAAGGAGCCAGTTGAGGTGGTTCGGGCATCTGACAAGGATGCCCCCTGGGCGCCTCCTGGGTGAGGTGTTCCGGGCATGTCCCACCGGGAGGAGGCCCCGGGGCAGACCCAGGACGCGCTGGAGAGATTATATCTCTCGGCTGGCCTGGGAACGCCTTGGTGTTCCCCCGGATGAGCTGGAGGAGGTGGCTGGGGAGAGGGAGGTCTGGGCTTCTCTGCTTAGGCTGCTGCCCCCGCGACCCGATCTCGGATAAAGCGGATGAGGATGGATGGATGGATGGACATCATTTTGCAAAAATTTGGCAGAATAGAGGGATGGTTACTTCTACTGGCAACCCAGTGCAACATGGAAATCTTTTAAAGGCACTGTTGGAAGTGATAATATTGCCAAAACAGTTATCATTATGTAAATGTGCTGCACACCAGAAAGACAACTCAGAGGTCACTAAAGGCAATAACTTCGCAGATCAAGCCGCAAAAGCAGCAGTACAACAAACTATAGACACATTAATGTCTGACTCCTCAATGCAAATACCACTTGATGTGCTTAAAAACGAACAAAGAGCTGCACCAACTGCAGAACAAAAGACATGGTTAAAATGTGGAGCACAGCTGGAAAATGATTTGATGACTTGTAATGGCAAACCAATACTACCAAAATCCCTACACAAAACAGCAGCATTAGTGACACACGGTTCTACTCATGTGTCAACAGGAGGGACGGTAGATATACTCGAATTTCGAAAAATCAGCAAAAGTATTTGTCAGAACATGCATGATTTGCCACAAACATAATGCACAGGGAAACCTCAGACCGAGAAGAGGTAACTTTCCCACACCACCTCATCCTTTTCATACAATCCACATGGATTTTATTGAGCTAAATGAATGCCAAGGCTCAAAATACGCTCTAGTGATCATAGACGTGTTCTCAAAATGGCCAGAAATCTATCCAGTAAAAAAAGCAGACGCCATCTCAGTAGCAAAATGTTTGTGCAACCATTTCATTCCAACATATGGCATCCCCACTCTGATAAGATCAGACAATGGGACACATTTTGTTAATGAAGTAATCAGTAAGGTCTCTGAAGCACTAGGATTTAGCATCAAACACCACTGTGCTTACCACCCACAAAGTGCCGGACTCGTGGGAAGAACTAACGGCACAATAAAACAGAGACTGAGAAAATGCATGGAAGAAACAGGGAGACCATGGCCTGAGTGTATAGGCCTGGTAAAAATGTGGATGAGACTGACACAAAGTTCTCAGAAACTCACAGCTTTTGAAATCATTCACGGTAGACCATTTCCACTACCAATCACAAGTGAGCCCATAGATAAGTCAATAAGAGAAACTACACTAGCCGAATGGATGACTAAATTACTTGAAAATAAAGAGATTGTTCTAAACAACCAACTTCCGAGTGATATCTCTCCAGTGTCTTGCAGGTTAAAACCAGGTGATTGGATCCTGATCAAAGTACTCCAAAGGAAAAATTGGAGTTCACCAAGGTGGGAAGGTCCTTATCAAGTGCTACTCACCACACCTACTGCCTGCAAAATAGCAGAAAGACCGTCCTGGATTCATCAAAGCCACTGCAAAAAAGTGAGTGACAACCTAAACGTTTAGACGCCGACACCCCTAACTCCTGGTGATCTATTGGTGGAGGGAGGGCTGATCGGGTACACCCCGCCCTCTACTTCTTGCCGGTAGTCTACTCACCAGAGGTCACAGGTGTGTCTGGTCATCATGAAGACGCTCGTCCTCCTAGTGGCTAATGTTGCACTCCTGGTGAGTTCATTAACACTCACCCAAAAGAAAGAAGATGAACAACACCACCTGCAGACAAGATGGACACATGACAACTCACATCTTCGTGACATGACACAAGACCACATTCACCCATGGATGAACAACGCATGGTATCGATATATACATGACAGCACACCCAGGAAAAACTGCTATGTTTGCTCCTATATGCCCCCAACGACACGATACGCCACCTTGTACGCGAAGGCAATGGACATAATTCAGGCAAAGTGTGCCGCAACTTACGCCAGCCTTGGGTATCAATTCCAGGGAATTGTGATCAACCATGAGGAACCTCTCCAGATAGGACTACGAAATGGCACATGTGATGAATGGTTCTGGGCTGACCTGAAAGTGAAGCACAGGAGTAAGGCTAGATCATTCCCAGTCTTTCTCGAAAATAATGGGAATTTGAGCCACAGCCTATGCTACCCCCAAGAGAACGGATCCACGCCAATGGGAAACACCACCAACTGCAAAGCAATACAGACACACGCTCCTGGAGGACCAGTGAAGAGCAGCAACATCTCGAATGGCACCTATTGGGTGCAAGGAATGGCCTGGCTCTGTGGCCAACGAGCCTATTTTATCCTTCCTAGGAATTGGACAGGTCAGTGCGCTCCCATTTTCATATCTGACCACACTTTCAAGATAACCATGGACGCCAACGTCAACAACAAGGAAAAGACGAAGCACCCCAGACCTCAAGCAGCATGATTCCATGTGGGGTTCCGATGTCCCAGAGGAATTTAAACTTTGGACTGAAAGACAAAAGGTTGCTCACGCACTCTTCCCATGGGTGGGGGTAGGGAAACACGCTTTAAGAATAGAGACTCTAAACTACCGTTTTGGACTTTTTCTGAATGCTTCATGTAAAATCAACGACGAACAGAATCAAGAAATTGACACTCTGCGCATTGCAGTAATGCAACACAGGGTAGCATTGGACATGACTATGTCATCCAACATGACTGATGCTCTGAAAACACTCAGACAACGTCGGGATGCACAACAACAAGACTATGTCACAAACACAGAAGACTGGCTCACGTGGCTTTTAAGCGGCTCTTGGAAGTCCCTGCTGATTAAAGGACTTGTTTTTGTTGGTGTTCTACTACTGTTATTGTGTCTTTTCACTTCATGTGTCATACCTTGTTTGAAGAACATGGTGTCAAAAATGGTAACTGCTTCAATTCATGCTTACATCACCCTATCACAAAATGAAGAAGATGATAATGAGATAGACACTTGGATACGAAACCCACTATTTTTTGTCTTGGCTAAAAATGTTTACAAGTGGCCATAGAACTGATACAATGTTAGTGAGTTGCTATGTACATATATGGAAGAAAAGATCAAACAACAGGAGGGAATGTCAAAAGATTTTATTATGTTTATGCTTAAAAGTACATTTCATTATCTAGATGTGTTTGCTCTTTTAGTATTCAGCTTAAATAGAGAAGTTACGCTCTGTGCAAGTTCAACAGGAAGCTAGCTGTGCAAGCTCAACAGGAAGCCTGCACGCAGCACAGTTCTATTTTATCTCTTCCTGTACGTCTCTGAGAAGGACATGCTACACAAATATGCTTGAGTATAAATAAAGGGCTGACAACTGTTGTAGGGTGTGAGTCTCCGTTGAGCTCTCACCCGTGTGCACGTTAACTTGCAAATCTGTCTGAGTGTCATTTATTCCGACCTGAGTTGCACTACAGGAAAACTCCTGACATGCACACACATATAGAGACATGGAGCTTCTCGCCACGCATTTTTCTTCTTTTTATTTACAAATGATGTCTTTCCATTTTCCTCACCCGTCTAAGCGAGGCACACAGCATACATCATTAGTTATACACTCACAACTATGGGCACACTAAGGTTTGTCACATAGAATGTGCACGGAGCTGGCTCCAGAGAAAAAAGGTTAAAAATATTTAACCAACTTAAAAACCTACAGGCAGACGTTTTATTACAAGAGACTCACAGGCCTGTCACAGGTTTGAACAAACTTAAAACACCTGAGTTTCCTAATGTGTTTTCAGCCTGTTATAATTCTAGACAAAGAGGAGTAGCAATTTTAATACATAAAAATATTAATTTCACAATATTTGACACAGTTATAGATCCAGAGGGCAGATTCCTAATCGTTAAACTATCTATACTTGATAAAAAGCTATGTATTGTAAGTGTATATGGTCCAAATGTTGATGATCCCTCATTCTTCCACGGATTTTTTAGTGCACTCTCTGAACACCTAGATTGCACACTTGTTCTTGGGGGTGACCTCAACCTGGCACTAAATGAAGAAATGGATAGGCTCAATACAGCAGGAACTCAGTGTAATTAGCAGTCCACAAATATAATCAAACAGTATATGAGCGACTTTGGTCTTTGCGATGCATGGCGCTCCCTTCACCCCAACAGTAAGGAAGATACTTTCTTTTCACATGTCCATCACTCCTACTCTCGTCTGGATTATCTCCTAGTCAGCAGCTCACTGCTGAGGGACATCTCAGACACTGAGATTCACCCTATAACTGTCAGTGATCATGCTCCTGTATCTTTAGCACTAATACACAAGAATAATACTATGGCAAGTAAAAACTGGAGATTTAATACATCACTACTCAAAGATGAAGAGTTTATCAAATACTTTAAAAAAGAATGGACTCTATATTTAGGCTATAATGACATTCCTGGAACATCAGCATCTGTCCTCTGGGAAGCAGGGAAAGCTGTGATGAGAGGTAAAATAATTTCTTTGTCATCACATAAGAAGAAAGAAGAAAACAAAAATATTCAGGAATTAGAAAAAAACATCAAATCCTTAGAAAAAGCCTATGTATCACACCAAGATCAAGAAATATTGAACAAAATATGCAAAACAAAACTAGAATTAAATGAAATTATTAATAAAAAGACTCAATTCTTAGTACAAAGACTTCGCCTTCAAAATTTTGAACACAGTAACAAATCCGGACAATTTCTAGCAAACCAGCTAAAAATGAATAAAGAAAAAACAACTATATGTGCTGTTAAAGATTTATCTGGGAACACAATATATGACCTTAAAAAAATAAACAAAATTTTTAGGGATTTCTATGAAACTTTATATACACCACAAATAAACCCATCTCAAAACAAAATTGATCCATTTCTCGACAACGTAACTCTTCCAAAATTACTAGATACCCAAGCAATGGCACTGGATTCGCCACTGACGCCAGGTGAACTCCAGGAAGCCCTGATAAGTATGCCCAATAATAAGGCTCCAGGTCCAGACGGCTTTCCAGCAGAATTTTACAAAGAATTCTGGACGATTCTAGCACCAGTTTTTCACAGAATGTTGCAGGAAATCAAAGAAAATGGCAGACTTCCATCAAATATGAATTCTGCAAACATTAATCTCCTGCTAAAACCAGGCAAAGACCCTGTATATCCCTCAAGCTATCGTCCAATATCCCTTATTAATGTAGACCTCAAAATAATCTGCAAAGCTCTCTCGAAGAGATTAGAGAAAATAACCCCCCTCTTAATTCATCCTGACCAAACTGGTCAGCAAAAGGTAGGCACTGTTGGGATTTAGAGATTCTTTTATTGCTATCATATAATCTGCCTTATGATAAATGCATTAAGAACATGTTTTACAGCATTATTTTCTCAGTAATATTTCTTACAGGGTTCATATCGCATTGAATATGTTTGTCATCACATTCATTCTATTCACAGGTAGAGTTCATTTTATACACATTGCATATCTATGTTGATTTGGAGTTGATGTTCCATCCAAGAGGGTTTTAAGCTTCACTGGTGAGAGTGTCCAGGTGATACATGTTGAGGGAAGATGAGAACATAGCAGGTTAATTGCATGCATGCTTACAATACACATATTAATCTAGTAGCAGGCCTGAGCGAAGGCCCAAGTGTCTTCTGCTTCTTTTTGAGACCTGCTGCAATTTAGTCTACTTAGTGATTGATGACGAGGGTCAATTATTAGCCCTTAGAGACCCTGAAGCTTGAAGTTTATTACCTTAAAAGGCAGGTGTTATAGAAAAGAGAAGTTACATGTCTGTTTATAGTTATTAGAGATGTACATGATGTACCCTTGTCTGTAAACAATGTATTTTTGACCTGTGTTGACGTGTATGTGTGGGCGTTAATTTTCTATGCTATGAAACCAGCATTCAATGTATTTTTGTCAGAGGAAGCCATATGCTGATGGTTCCTCTCCTGTGTTAATAAACTCATCGTTTGATTGCATTTGTCTGGAGCCTCCGTCGTTTGTTGTCTGGTCTGCAGTTGATCGATCTCGCTTCAGCACTCATCAACAAATACACGTAGATTACTTAATTTAATAGACTACTCATACAGTAAAAACATTGAAACCATAATATTGTCTCTTGATGCAAAAAAGGCATTTGACAGAGTTAACTGGAAATTTCTATTTGCAACTTTTGGAAACTCTTTCGTAAGCTGGTTAAAAATATTATATAATTCCCCAACAGCTTGTGTCAAAACAAATGACCAAACATCCTCCAGCTTCTGTCTCCTGAGGGGCACCAGGCAGGGATGCCCACTCTCCCCTTCACTGTTCGCAATTTTTATTGAGCCACTAGCAGCAGCAATTAGACAGGCTACAACAATTAAGGGCATAAAATGTAAGAAAGTGGAACATAAAATCAGCCTTTATGCGGATGATGTGTTACTTTTTCTCCATAACTCACAAACCAACCTCTCTGGGGTGATTGCATTGATAAACTCTTTTTCAAGAGTCTCAGATTACTCAATTAACTGGTCAAAATCTACAGTTCTTCCGATTAATTGCTCCTTCCATAATTCTTCATCTACCCGACTGCAATCTGGAAACATTAAATATTTAGGTATCAATATCTCTCATAAACTTGCAGAATTAAGTAAATTAAACCACATCCCACTTTTAAAGACAGTAGAAGGCGATCTGGCTAGATGGAAATCTCTACCCATATCACTCATGGGAAGGGTTGCCACTATAAATATGATGGTTTTGCCAGAAATAAACTATTTATTTTCAATGATCCCAAGTAAGCCATCACAAGATTGGTTCAGATCTCTAGACTCGTATATTTCTAAATTCCTTTGGAAAGATAAACCCCCGCGTATCAGCTTAAAAACACTACAAAGGACCAAGGATAAAGGAGGATTAGATCCGCCTAACTGTAATTGCTACTTTTTAGCCAACAGGCTTCAGTTTATCTCTAGATGGTTAAAACACACCTTCTTAGATGAACCCTGGATAGATGTACAACAGGCACTATGTAATAATCTAGAAATTTCAGACCTACCATTTTTCAGCTCAAACATCAAACGATATGAATGCTTTAAAAGCATCAACATCAGCTCTTCTCTGACAGCATGGTGGGAGTTTCTAAAATTGACGGAGTCTTCATTAATCCCATGCAAACGTACACCTATCTGGAACAACCCTGACATATTACAAAACAATAATATGATCAACTTTCCAGATTGGAGTGGTAAAGGAATCAAATACTTAGAACATATATTAGAAGGAAGAGAATTTATTCCATTTGACAGAAGTTACACAATATGGGATCAACAAGAAAAGATTTTTGGAATATCAACAACTTAAATCCTTTGTAAAAAAAAAAGAAAAGAAAACAAATTTAATCCCAGTGAAGCTGAATTACAAACACCACCAAGTGTGGTACAATTTTTTATTCTAAACCCCCCCAAATTATTGTCTAAAATATACAGAATGCTTTCTAAAACAGATGAATCAATATCCCTTCCTATTGCAAAATGGGAAGTGGATTTATCGATCAGCTTAGACCAAAACCTTTGGTCTCAGATATGCTTAAAAACCTTTCAATGGATCAGAAATTCCAGTCTGCAATTAATACAATACAAAATATTACATAGAGTGCACTATACTGGTCATAGGATGTTCAAGATGGGCTATACGTCTTCTAACAACTGCTCACACTGTCAAGCAAATACACCAGACAATTATATCCACGCTCTTTGGTTCTGTCCACCAGTTCAGAAGTTTTGGCGCGAGATATGTGAAGACTTATCAAAGTGTCTGAAATGTAACATTCCAACCTCCCCTTTAGTGTGGGGATAGGGACGGTCTTAGGGCGTCTGGGGATTCCCTAGGGACGTTTTCCCTGGAGGACCTAACGCAGGGGTTGTGGTCATGACCTGGTTAGGGGCTCTGGTGGCTCTTAGATGGTGTTTTTTCCTTGTGGCTGCGTACAACGGAGATGGGGGAGGGTCTGTGCTGGCGGACGTTGGTTACTGGCCTGGTAGCCTGGCTTGGGGGTCTGGGGGTGCTCCGCCCCTGGGCTGGGGCTCTGGCTGGGCCTTGGGGCCTTGGGTCCTGGTTGTTGTTTCGCCGGGGTGGTGGGCGGGTGGGTTAATGGGGGCTCAGCCCCGGTGCAGGGGACCTCTGGTGCATTGGCCCAACAGGTCTCCTCTCTACAGGAGCTCACTCTGCAGGTGGGGGAGAGATATTGGAGAGGTGGAGAATGAACTCAACCTGGGTGTCTATTGTCTTGTGTAGTCTGGGAGAAGATTGGATGATGGGGTGGGTGCAGTTTTCTCTGCGGCGGGGTCGGGTGGGCTGCCCCGGACTCTGTGGGGCGGGGTGGTGCTGCTGCTGCGGGCCCCGGTCCGGATGGGCCTGGGCCCCCTTGCCCTGGTGGGTTCCAGAGTGTGGGGGTGCCTACTGGGGTCAGCGGGGGAGCTGGCCCCAGGGAGGGGCCGCTTGCCCCTCCCTTTCTTCCCTCCCCGTCCTTAGCTGCCTCCCTCTTCCTGCTCCACCACACCCACACACACGCAGAGCTTGGGGTGCAGGTGTGTCACCAGGGTGCAGGGGAGGTGTGTTGGTGGTTCTTGGTGTCTGGGGCTGGGCACTCATGTATATACCGACTCACTCCTGGTGGCCGATTGACGGGGCCTGGCGCCTTTGGCCCGGCTGGTCCCCTTCTGGGGGGTGGGGTGCCCTCAGGCCTCTGGCCTCTGGGCCTGAGGCCCGGTCCTCTCTGGCACAGCTGGCTCCTGGCAGAGCCCGCAGGCACGTCACTGCAACCCCCTCTGGCCTCTGCTCCGTGGCCGCTGGGTGACCACTCGTTTGGGGCTCTCCTCAGCTATTCCCATGAGGGTGGCACGGTTACCCCCCGGTGGTCCTCCTTGGGTCCTCGTATTCTGGGGCCTCTGGATGTCTGGGGCCTGGATCTCCTCTATACCTGCTTCATGCCCTGGGGGACGGGGCTATGGCTCCCCACACCCTTTAGCAGATCGTTACATGGAGAAACCTTTTGAATACAAGTGTGCCGATCCACACAGGTGTGCACACATGTGTTCACAGACACAAACTACACCTTTCTTGGCTGCTACCTCAAAGCACATTGTGCGCTGTCGATCTTGCTTACTGCACAATAACATGTAATATTTATCTACTGTTATCTAATTTATTGTGATGGTGTTGTATTTATTATGTTGCTCTGTTTTGTTTGTTTTCTCATCTGTTTTTTCTTATCCCCATACAGGTGATCCAGGTGTTTTGTTTGTTTTTTTTTTGTTTTTTTTCTCTCTTCTCCCCTTTCTCACCATCTCTTCTCCCATCTATTTTTCTTTCTCTCCCTCTTTTTCTTTCATTTTTTCTCCCTGTCCTATCCCCCAGTCATGTCTGTCCCGTTTGTAACAACCGAAAAATAAAATAAAATAAATACATAATTATAATAAAGGTCAATCAAATGGACCAATATGGCAAGGCCATGATGATCCAATTGGTAAAGTAAATCAACTTGGCATCTTTCTTGGCCTTCAGACAACAATTCTGATGGCTAAAGATCCAAACAGGACTGGCAAAAAAAAAAAGAAAAGAAAAAAGAAAAAAAAGCATGATATTATATTAAGTAATCCAAAGTATTCAGAATATGTTACTCTCATTGAGTAACGTAATGGAATATGTTACAACATACATTTAGGGGCATGTAATCTATAATCTGTAGTGGAATACATTTGAAAAGTAACCTTCCAAACATTGCCTGTTAGGTTGTGCTGATTAACAGTTATGCGTTCTTTATCTCTGTGCTACATTGCTAACCAAACATGGTTGCTCAATGGCTAAGCATTTTCTCTGTTTTTAGTGGTTTTCTGCCATCAGTGCTGTCTAGTCACAGACAACAATGTAAAAACACACAATATATGAGCAACACAATGAACAATATAATACAATGTAATACATATGTAAAGTGGTCACATCTGGTGGCAGCGGTGGGATTTATTTTCTTGATGGCTCTGTGTATTTGGTGAGTTTTACTCCCAAGTTGCAGATACGATCACTTTTTTTCCGCTGGGATTTTTCCCTCTCTGTGAACAGCTGATGAACTGAAAATAATAACAATAATATTTTTTGGGAGATAGTAAGGATTGTTTCAGCTTTTCTCTCTGTTTTTGTGATTTTTTTGAGCTGGAAATTTGTTGGGAACATGTCAGCTCACGAAAGTGAATCTGTGCACGAGCTGCGCTCTTCTCCTGTGCCACATTTGAGGTCAGTGGATGCAATATGGACTGTTGCTGCTCCCGCCCACCATACCGTCTCCGGTGCCCTGACAATAGATCTTCCACCTGTTTTTAAAGGAGATGGAACAGAATCTTTTACAAGTTGGTCTCGTCGCTTTGAAGTGGCAGTGCAAGCTATGACTCCACCTGAGGTAGATTTGGCAACTGTGATGTCCTCAGTTCTGCCTACTCATCTAGTAGATGCTGCATTTTTGTACTGGGACAGTTTGCCTTCATCAAGCCAGAAAGAGTATGAAGGATAAGCTCAAAGAGGTTTTTGGTCCAAAATATTCTCTGCCGTTCTTCCAGACACATGTGAATGCTTGCCCCCGGAAACCAGGTGAAAGTGCAGATATTACCCGTCTTGTGCTTGAAGCTTTCCCTAACTATGACTACAATGCCTTGGAAGGGGAAGAATTTCGCCGTTTTGTTGCTGGGTTGGACCCCACCTTGCAATCTCAGATTCATGAGATGGGTGGAGAGGATCTTGACGGAGCCCTGCGCATTGCCATCCGTTGTGAGAGAGCACGGGCAGCATTGCAACTTACAGCTGCAGGATCCTTTCATATTCTGTCTTCAGAACAGGTTGCTATGATACGTCCTCAGCCTACTGAGGCTAAACTTCTTCAAGCAGTTGAGGAGCTCGCTTACTGTAACCAGCCTGAAACATGAAGTACAGCAGTTACGGGAGAAACAGTGTTACCTTGCCCAACGTTTGGACTCAAGTCGTGATAGATCCTCCTCTTCCAATGTTCAGTACAGCACCTGCAGTGCATCCCCATCACCTTATCATGCCAGACAACATCCAAGAGACTATTACTCACCTGAGAGGCATTATCATCGTGATCCAGATTCTCACCGTGAATGTCCTTCTTCCCCTGTTCCCCAGAGGTTCAATGAGTGGGACAAATGTGACAAACACAAGCAACACACATACCATTCTCAACAGCCCTCCCAGTATTCCAGGTACAATTACCCTGACAATAACAGATACCGACACAGTCCCAGTCCTGCTCCACGTAGAGTTAGAGATGCAGGGTCCTACAGTAGGACCAGTGTTTGTTTCCAGTCCCCTGAAAGGCCTGCACATTTCACCTCCGGCCGACAGGGAAACTTTAATTAGCTGCTGTTGAGGGGCAAACATCAGCTACAGTATCAAAGCCCCAAAACAATATCCCCCAGTTCCCCTCAGAATCTGATGGTTCAGTCTCCTCTAACGTCTTGGCTATTGTCGAGGGCATTGAAGTGTGTGCTCTAATTGACTCTGGTTCCTTTGTCTCCCTTGTGAGTGAAGATTTTCGAAACTCTCATCCAGCTTTGAAAAAACGGCCTATGGTAGCATCCTTTGTGCCAGTTCGTTCGGTCAACGGAGAACGTCTGGAAATCTTAGGCAAGTTAACTATTGGTATTAGGCTTGGTAATCAGGTATGGCAGCAGGACATTGAAGTTCTCAGAGGTGCTTACCAGCCAGTCATACTAGGTTGGGATTTTCTGCAGAGGCACCATGCTCTTCTTGATCTCAAAAACAAAGTACTGCAACTGTGGGACATGAAAATTCCCCTGTTGCCCAAAAGACATGAAGTGGCTGCCTGCTGTAATGTTTCTGTGTTAGCGCCAACCAAAATTCCAGCTATGAGTGAAACTCTGATCACAGCCTGTGTGTCAGCGGCCACACTTGCATCTCCTGTTCCATAAGACTACTATGGTGTCTTGATGCCTAATCCAACATGTGACATTGTCGTGGCTCACACTCTCAGTGAAGTTCAGAATGGTACTACAGTGGTTCGAATGCTTAATCCCTCCAGCGATGAAATTGAACTGCACCCTGGACAGCATCTTGGTGAGTTTCATTCAGGCTCATCTGTTGATATCATCCTACTTGAACAGACATGCTGTGCTACTTCACCTGTGTATGACTCGACTCTGCCAGTAGAAATCGATGAAACCAACTTGTCACACTCCCAGGTTCAGTCCCTGAAATCACTTCTCCAGAAGTATTCAGGAATCTTCAGTAAGCACTCAGAAGACAGAGGTCACACAGGCATAATCAAGCATCATATTCACACAGGTGATGCTACACCAATTAAACAAAGAGCCTATAGAGTGACACCCAAACAGAGAGCTGAAATACAGACTCAAGTTGATAGGTTTGTAGCTTAAACCTATTCGCTGGAACGTTGAAGACAATGTAATTACACAGCAAAGCAAGACACGAGTAGGCAAAGTTCTTTATGTTTCTCGTGCACGGGAGAGAACTGGACAAACGCCGTTCCTTCACTTGACCCCAGTTTCTCTCGTCCGCTCCCCTGTAACACTGCTCTTTTATTGAGGTCACATGAATATGCATAGGTTCATTAACATATGACGTCTACATACACACAAAGAGTACCTTGCCTGTGCGTTGTGCAAGCATGTGTGTGTGTGTGTGTGTGTGTGTGTGTGTGTGAACCTGTGAAGACTCCCCAAAGCTGGTGCCAGGAGTCTAGCGGTCCATCTAAACAAAAGGCTCTTATACTTAACCAGATACAGAGTAGGTGTCCTCCTATACCATAAATCAGTAAGAGCAGATATAACCTCTCTCTTGACCTTAAGTTGTGTGTGCATGCCAGAGTGCTCTGAGAGGCACACAGAATCTCCACAGGCTACTAAGGATCAAACCTCTACCAACATGACATTGATTATAAAACTCGAAGCATATATGAGTAGATCTTTCTAAGCATAAATGACAATCCACTATATAAACCTGACACAAGTTAACAACCTTTTAAAGGCAGGTGTCGTCGAAGAAAGCTACAGCCCATGGGCCGCCCCAGTTGTGTTGGTGTGAAAGAAAAATGGTACGTGGCGTTTTTGTCTCGACTATAGGAAACTCAATGCAGTGACAATCAAAGACTCTCATCCTCTTCCAAGGGTTGATGATGCACTGGATGCTCTGTCAGGTTCTGCCTTGTTCTCCACAATGGACCTTCAACATGGCTATTGGCAGATTGAATTGGAAGAGAAGGATCGCGAGAAAACTGCTTTCACAACCAGCAGTGGACTTTACCACTTCACGGTTATGCCCATGGGACTCACAAACGCTCCAGCCACATCTCAGCGGTTAATGGAGATGGTACTTCGTGGCCTTCCCTGGAAAACCTGCTTAGTGTATTTGGATGATGTCCTCATTTACAGCCGCTCTTTCGCAGAACATCTCCAGCACCTGGAAGAAATTTTCGGCAGATTCCAGGCAAGTGACTTGAAGCTAAACCCCTCAAAATGCTGTTTCACCAAAGATCAGGTACAATTTCTGGGCCACATTGTATCAAAAAATGGCATTCAGCCTGACCCCAGAAATGTGGATAGTGTGCAAGCCTGGCCTGTTCCACAAACAGCGACAGAAGTAAGGTAATTCCTTGGACTTTGTTTATATTATCGCAAGTTCATTAAAAACTTTGCGCACCACAGTGTTCCCCTACATGCTCTCACTGAAAAGAATGCAACTTTTCAATGGACTTCTCAGCGCCAGGATGCATTCATGTATCTGAAACATGCCCTCTCAAACCCTCCAGTGGTTTCATTCCCTGACTTCACATTGCCATTTTCTCTGTATATTGATGCTTCAAGCACAGCTATTGGCAGTGTACTAGCTCAAAAACAGAGACAGCAAGAGAAAGTCATTGCTTATGCTAGCCATGCGCTTACAAAGGCAGAAAGAAAGTGGTCGACTTATGATCGAGAACTCTGGGCCATTGTTTGGGCAGTTAGACATTTGTTATTGTCACGGATCACAAGCCCCTCCTGGGTCTCCAGAAAATACCCATTGACAGTGATAGAACTGGTCGCCGTGCACGCTGGGCTCTTGAACTCGATCCTTTTGAATGGACTGTGATTCATAAAGATGGCCACCGCCACCTCAATGCGGACGCACTGTCACATTGCCCTGTCACTGGTGAAACCGTAGAGCAGGACACAGTCTGCACTGCTTCTGCTACCTTACAACCTGAAGAGAGGTGCTTAGGTCCTGCAGGCCTGCCCAACCATGGTCCCTGCAGTACTGACCAAAAACACATTCCATGCAATGACTTTCCTGATGTACGACTGCAGTGTGCTGCGCCATCTGTCTCATCCACATTTATGCTTGAGCTGCCTGAAGATGATCTCAAAAGTGAACAACAAAAAGATCCTGTACTGTCAGAAGTCATTGGCTGGAAAGTTAAGGGTCAGAAACCACCCTACTGGCGTATGAAAAAATGCCCACCTCAGGAAAAAGTGCTATGGCATGAGTACTCTAGACTTACCTTTCACAATGGCTTACTCTGTTGTAAAGCCTTCAACCCATCCCAAAAGTCAGTGTTGCATCAGTTGGTTGTTCCTCAATCTTTAAAAGACACTGTCCTACAGCTGCTGCACGGCAACCCAGTGTCCGATCACCTATCAGCAGATAAGGTCCTGAAATGTGCTCAGCAGCTATATTACTGGCCATTCAAGTCACGTGACATCAGAATATGGTGCACACAATGCACTCCATGTGATACCAGATGGAATCCCATACCTCATCACAGAGCTCCAATGAAAACAATTGTTGCTGCGGAGCCATTTCAAAAGGTGGCAGCTGACATGGGGGCGATCGTGGCTCAAGAGTTGGCAGTTCGTCTTGTAATCGGAAGGTTGCCAGTTCGAGCCCAGCTCCGACAGTCTCGGTCGTTGTGTCCTTGGGCAAGACACTTCACCCGTTTCCTACTGGGGGTCAGAGGGGTCAGAGGGCATTTACATGCTTGAACTCCCCATTGCGAGTCGTGGCAACAGGTATGTGCTCTTTGTTCAAGACTATTTCTCAAAATTTGTCAATCTCTATGCTATCCCACACCAACGTGCCACAACAGTTGCAAAATGCCTGTTTGACAACTTCATCTGTCAGCACGGCGTCCCTGAAATGCTGCACACAGACCAAGGACGTCAATTTGAATCTGACCTGGTGAAACACCTGTGTCAGCTGCTAGGCATCCAGAAGACACGGACCAGCCCATATCACCCTCAATGTGATGGGATGGTCGAGAGGTTCAACCGAACACTTATTGACCAGTCAGCTAAGTTACTCCTTCAGCAGCCTGGCAAATGGGATGACTGCCTCAATCAAGTTGCTTTGGCTTACAATACCAGTCCTCACTCTACCACGGGGTTTATGCCATTCTTTCTCATACATGGACATGCGGCACGGATGCCTGCTAATATGCTGTTGCCTACCAACATGCCAGCATCTTCTACTTCTGCTTCTCCTGCTGACTACATCACCCAGTTGACTCAGAGACTTAAGTCTGCCTTCAGCACTGCTGCATGGAACAGAGACTGTGCCCACAACCAGCAGAAAGAACTGTACGATAGGGGCATCAAACACACTCCTTATGTTCCGGGTGATGTGGTGTGGTTAAATGACCCCACTACAGCAAAGCAGAAACTTGCTCCACATTGGAAGGGCCCCTTTGAGATATTGGAGTGCCTTGGATCAGATGGAGAGACCCCTGGTGTCACGTACAGGATTCACTTCCTGCTGGACCAATCAGACAAGACTCAAATTGTTCACTACAATCGTCTCAGGCCTTACAATGCACCTGTCCCTAAAGGTGGAACACACTCGCCTGCTGGTGACATACCTGTACAGCCCCAGATTCCACAGTTGACTGCATTATCAGGTGCTTTGCCCTTCACAGCTTCAAAATCTGCAGCTAAGGGGAGCTGGAAAGTTCAAGGCCACAGCCCTGCAACCTCATCAGACCCTTAGGTTTGTCAGCCACCACCTCTAAACCAGTCCCGACCCCATTCCCACTCTCCTCGTTCTGAGACTGTAACGACTTCCCCCTCGGGCCATGTGGTGATACACCAATCAGACATTGTCCCCTCAACTCCTCATTGAGTATCTGGTGTTTCACGGCGATGTGGGAGACGTCAAGTTGTGCCTCCCAGATACCTCAAGGACTATGTTTTGAACTGAACTTGTTTTGGGTTTTGCTGTTGTTTTATTGTTGTTCCCTTGCTCGCAGCATGTTGTTTCTCCTTTTCTGTAGGGAAACGGGGACGTTTCTTATGTGGGGGGGGGGGGGGGGGGGAATGTAAAGTGTAGAAGTAAATTTAAATGTAATTTGATATACAAAGAGGTGTTTACAAGGGTTATAGAGCTAGTTATGTAGCTATTTGGTGATTACGTGTTTTGATATTTACATGTTTACACATTTGAATGTTTACACATTCATGTTCTAAGCAGTAATAAGTATGTGTTATATCTACATGTTTTCCCTGCATTGATTTGAGTATAAGATTTCTTGGCTTCTGAGAGGCCAGTGAAGTATTCATGAGGGCGGTACACAGGAAGCGTTGGTTTGGTTGTTGCTGTGTGCTGAGAGCAAAGAGGCTGCTAAGAAAGTTATCCTTCTCCATCTTGCTGTTCCTAATTATTCAGAGAGAATCCAAACAATCTAGTGAACCCTCACGTTACACATATATGTAATATAATACAATATAATATAATACAATATAATACAATGAACCACAATATAAAAACAATCTAAATCCTTATATACAAAAAATACAGGATTACAAAAATTAATACCACAGAGTGTACATAAGGTGCAGTTGCAGTCTGGCAACTGCACCTAGTTCTTGAGAGGTGCAGGTCCTGGATGGAGGGCAGGGGGGCGCCGATGATCTTTTCTGCTGCCCGTACAGTCCGCTGCAGTCTGCACCTGTCCTGTTTAGTGGCTGCTCCAAACCGGACTGTGATGGAGGAGCACAGGACAGACTCAATTGACTGCAGTGTAGAACTGGATAAGCAGCTCTTGTGGAAGACTGTACTTCCCCAGTTGTCTCAGGAAGTACATCCTCTGCTGGGTCTTTTTGAGGATGGAGGAGATGTTGGTCTCCCACTTCAGGTCCTGGGAGATGGTGGTACCCAGGAACTTGAAGATCTTCACAGTAGACACCGGGCTGTCTGATATAGTTTCTTGTCATTGTCCCACGACTTTTGTGCTTTTGTTTATTACTTTTGTTTATTGCTGCTGCCAAGCAGCAGCTGCCCACTTCAAATGGTATATGGTAAATGGACTGGCTCTTATATAGTGCTTTTCTACTCTATCTGAGCACTCAAAGTGCTTTACACAACTAATTCATTCACCCAATCACACACATTCACACAAGCTGTCTAAGCTGTTAAGTGTTCCCTATCTAACATTCCTACACATTCACATTCCGATGGAAGCATCATGGGGTTAGTAGCTTGCCCAAGGATATTTGACATGCAGACTGGAGCAGAATGGGACCACCAACCTTCCGGTTAGTAGCTGATCTGACCTACCACTTGAGCCACCTTCAAGTAACCGTCGCTGCTTGTGTGGTCGACCGGCCAGTGCTACCTAGCCTGACCTGTCTCCCAATGTGATGTTTGTGTATTGTATGTAACGGAGGGAAGGTGATTTTTTGCACAGTGCTATTAAAGGAGGGAAACCTTCCTCAAAACGGACAGAGCAGTGGAGCAGCCAAGGGAATGCACACAAATTTAAAAACTGTAAGGTTAAAATATAATTTATTATATTTAAACAGTTAAAAATATAAAATGAATTAAAACAGCCCTGGCCAGGGGACAACACAATAAAAATCAATAAAACACAACATTAAAAGTCCAGTGGCGACCGCCACAGTATAAAAGTCATTAAGAATTAAAAAGCCAGTGAAGCGGTGCAGAAGGGAAACCCGACGGCGTCCTCGCCTTCCTCTCCGCCCCGGTGCACTAAAGAAAGAAAGGCAGCGGCAGTCACTACTCTTTTAGGCGGCTATCATTCATTAAAGGGGACAAGTCAAAAGACTTACCCCGGGTGGGCAGAGCTCTCAACTCTGCCCGCCGCTTCTTTGTAACCGCCAATCGGCACCGGCCCGCCTCACCGCCTCTAGTTTCCCGCAGACGCGTAATCTGGCCTCCTGTTGCTGCAGCAGTCGGACCGCTCACTCCGCGTCCCTGCTTGCTGGCGCTGTATCGTCCTGCCCGCTTGACGCCAAGCTTCACCAGTCTTCGCACTGACGCCAACTCTGGCACCGCCGCCGCTTGTGGCCGTCACCTGCCACTCCTAGTCTGCCATTCCTGCTCCTCTCTCTCAAGCCTCCCCAAGCCCCTTCTCAGTAGTCTGGTAGGCCCTCTTATTGGCCTATGGGGCCTCGCAGGTATAGCAGGTTCATAATTGGGGAGGGGCGGAGTCTTTCCGGACAAGTCACCAATAAATACCATAAAAGCATGCAATAAAACTCATAAAAATAAAACACTATACAATATTAAAATATTAAAAGGAAATAAAACACAGCAAAACATGCACAATAAAAACCCTAAGTAACTTATCCATTTCCACCCCGTGACATGTATGTAGGGTTGGCAAGGTATCTATCTTAATTGCCCCTTGGGGATAAATAAAGTCTCTCTGACTCTGACTGACTCTAACTGTCTACCTTAATGACATACTCATCTTTTCCAGAAACCTACAGGAACACCGGATCCACATTCACGCTGTACTTCAACGTCTCATGGAAAACAGACTTTATGCTAAAGCCGAAAAATGTGAGTTTCATGCGTCCACAGTGAAACGGCCAAAAACACTTACGTTCCAGTACTGCGTATGCGTGAAACCCAAGACAATTCGACCTGCCTCATTAATGTCTGCCCTTTATTTACTTTCCGGCTCTGAAACGTGGCGGCAAAATGTCGTGGAAAAGCACCGAGTTTTTTAAATGGACTAACAATGAGGTGGAGTTGTTGCTGCAAGTAACACAAAAGTACAAAGTTGCAAAAGCGAGTGAGAATTAAAGAATTTGAAGAAAATCTATCTGCAGCATCTACAAACTGATATTAATCTTTAATAGGGCTGTCAAAATTGAGCGCAAACAAAACAACTGCAGTATAATGCCCTGTGCTATCTTAGTTTAATTGGTCACATGACTGCATCACATGACTAAAATCTGTCATCGTTTTCAAAAAGGCTCCGGGTTCGCTGTCCACACTGCAACGCAAAAATGGCGTTTTCAAATGTATCCGCTTTGGAGAGCGTTTTCAAAACGCTGCGTTTTCCTTGACCAAAAACGCCGTCTCAGTGTGGACGGAAGGCCAAAACGGAGAGAAAAAGATGCGTTTTCAAACAAAAACATATTAGTGTGGACATGGCCAGAGACAGTGGTGTTGCTCTGGATTCCAGGCTGACTACATTTGATGTTGTAGGGGATGTGAGCATTCACTGCAGTGTCAAATCTGTTGAAAAACACATTCAACTCGTTAGCCCTATCCTCACCGCCCCCAGCTCCCCTGCTGTTGGTTTGCCTGAATCCCGTCATGGTCTTCATCCCACTCCACTCCTCTGTCATGCTGTTCTGCTGTAGTTTCCACTCCAGCTTCCTCCTGTAATTGTCCTTAGTCTCTCTGATCTTGTCCTTTAGTAACACCTGGACCCTTCTCACCTCCTCTTTATTGCCCCCTCTGAAAGCTCTCTTCTTGTCTTGAGGAGAGCTTTGATGTCCTTAGTCAACCACGGCTTGTTATTTGGGTAACAATGGACAGTCTGAGCTGGAACAATGGAGTCGGTGCAGAAAGTTATGTAGTGATACACTCAGTAAGCCCATTGATGTCATTTGCGTGAGGCTCACAGAGTAGCTCCCAGTCGATCACCTCGAAACAGCCCTGTAGTTCCGCTAGGGCCTCCTCTGACCACCTCCTAATGGTCCTCGTGGTCACAGGTTCCCTCCTCACAATTGGCACATAGTGGGGGCTGAGGTGAGTCAGGTTGTGATCTGACCTACCAAGTGGGGGGAGGGAGGAGGAGCTATATGCATCCTTGATGTTACCATTCAGTAGATCTAAGATTCTCTCCCCCCTGGTGGGACAGGCCACATACTGTGTGAATGTTAACAGTGTATTGTCCAAGGTGACATGGTTGAAGTCACCCAAGATCACAATGAAGACACTCGGGTGCTGAGTCTGTAACCGGGCTGTGGCAGAGTGGATAGTGTCACACACAGCTGTGGGTTAGCAGTTCAAAGTCTGGGCAGCAAATCCTTTCTTTGATTGTTATGTGGGCAGGGTTACACCACGGGTTGTTAACAAAAAAAGCAAGCCCACCTCCTTCCTGTTTACCGCTAGCGATGCTGTCCCTGTCCACCCGAACAGTGTGGAAGCGTTCCACGGATGTGCTGTCATCGGGAATATCCTGGTGCATCCATGATTCGGTGAAACACATCAGGCTACACTCCCGGTATTCCCTCTGACTCCGTACCAGCTCTGTCAGCTCATCGATTTTATTTTATAACGACCGAGGAATTGGTGGCGCTGACCAGACTCCAGAAAGGAGTACCGGGAGGTTAGCAAGATGTGCTACACGGAGTCATGGCTAACATACCTCACTCCAGAGTCTGACGTAACTGTTCCGGGATTTCACCTGGTGAGAACGCATCGGGACGCGAAGGAGACTGGCAAGAGGAAAGGTAGGGGGATTGTGATGTATGTGAACGAAAGATGGTGTAAATTGGGGCACATCAGTGTTAAGGAGCAGCACTGTACTCGAGATGTGGAGCTATTAGCCTTTAGCATCCAACCGTATTACCTGCCGCGGGAGCTCTCGCAAATCATCGCGATAACCGTGTACATCCCGCCAGCGGCAGATGCGGCAGCAGCATGTGAGACAGTTCACACAGTAGTGTCCCAGCTGCAGACATCACACCCCCAAGCCTTCCTTTTCATCTCTGGAGATTTCAATCATGTTTCCTTGTCCTCAACTCTCCCTAATTTCACCCAGTATGTGGATTGTTTTACCAGGGAAAACAAAAGACTGGACCTACTGCATGCAAATACTAAGGATGCATATACATCATCACCCCTCCCCCCACTGGGTCACTCAGACCATAACCTGGTCCATCTGGTTCCCTCATACATACGTTTTGTGTGTAAACAACCCCCCACCACAAGGTATGTGAGAGCATGGTCTGAATAGGCGAGCATGGCACTGAAAGACTGCTTCCAAACTACAGACTGGAAGGTGCTATGCAGCCCACATGGGGAGGATATCAACACACTAACTACCTGCATAACAGACTATATCAACTTCTGCGTGGATCACACTGTACCGACCAGGAAAGTACGGTGTTACTCCAACAACAAGCCAAAAAGGAGGGCTCTCAGATGTGGAAACAGAGGAAATGAGGAGAGTCCAGAAGGAGCTAAGGAGAGAGATAAGGAGGGGAAAGGACAGCTAGAGGAGGAAGCTGGAGGAGCAGCTGCAGCAGAGCAACACCAGAGGTGTGTGGAGAGGACTGAACACCATCACTGGACGGAGCACAGTGAGCAGAGGGGGTCCAGAGTCTGGAGACCAGGTTTGGGCTAATAGATTGAACCACTTTTTTAACAGGTTCGATTCAGTAGCCCTCCCCTCCCCCATCCACCAGAACTCTTCACACCTCCTTCACAGCTCTCTGCAACCCCCCATAGCACCGGGGGCATCAAATGCACCTCACCTGCCCCCCTTTTCCTTTTACTTGTCCTTCAATGACTCTACTGCCTCCTCCCCCCATTCCAGTCATCAGGAGCCACCCACCCACACCCTACACTGCAGCCTCTCCATCACAACTGACCAGGTGCGAAGTCAGCTGAGGAAGATGAAAACCAGGAAGGCCACGGGTCCGGATGGAATCAGCTCCAGACTTTTGAGAACAACTCTGTGAGGTTATCACATACATCTTTAACCTCAGTCTCAGCCTGGAGAGGGTCTTCTGTGGAAGACCTCCTGCCTGGTGCCAGTCCCAAAGACAACCCACCCCAAGGAGTCAAACCACTCCAGACCTGTTGCCCTGACTCATCATACTACACCACCTTTGCCCACTAGTTGGAAGAGATCTAGACCCGCTGCAGTTTGCCTACCGGCCAAACATCGGGGTGGATGACGCTGTCACCTACCTGCTGCATCGGGTCTTCTCTTATCTGGAGAGCTCCAGGTGCACTGTGAGAGTCATGTGTTTTGATTTCTCCAGTGCCTTCAACACAATCCAACCCTCAGTGCTAACGGGGAAGCTGCAGGGAGCGGGAGTGGACCATCAGCTGTCCTCGTGGATTATTGACTACCTCACCAGGAGACCCCAGTATGTGAGGCTGTGGGACTGTGTGTCTGAGGTGGTAGTCTGTAGCACAACTGACCATCTTCATATCAATGCCATCAAGACGAAGTAGCTGGTGATTTTCTTCAGCAAGAAGCCACCCCCTATTACACCAGTGCAATGTCCAAATCCAGGGTTTGGACGTTGAAACGGTGGAGGAGTACAAATACCTGGGTGTTCACCTCAATAACAAACTGGATTGGTCCACAAACACAAATGCCCTTTACAAAAAGGGTCTAAGTGGTCTCCACCTGCTACGGCGGCTGAGATCCTTTGGGGTGAACAGGACACTCCTAAGGACATTTTATGACACTGTGGTGGCGTCTGCTATTTTCTATGCTGTGGTCTGCTGGAGTGGTGGAATGGCAGAGAGGGACAGGGGGAAACTCAACAAACTGGTCAGGAGGGCCAGCTCTGTCCTGGACTGTCTAAGCTAACATCCATCATGGACAACCCCTCCCACCCCCTGCATGAGACTGTACGAGCACTGAGCAGCTAGTTCAGCAGTGGACTTTTACATCCACAGTGCAGGAAGGAGCGCCACCGCAGGTGATTCTTACCAGCAGCTGTCAGACTCTATAATGCAGCTTAACATTCTTTTGGTCATCTTACTCACCAGCTTGTTTGTTTACTGTACATTTCATACATATCTCCGTACAATTTTTCAATTTTTCTATACATATTTCTGTACATTGTTACCTGTATATACCTGTATATACCTGTATATACGAATTTCGGTTGCTTATGTTTATAGGACCACCTTGTGTCTTCCTTTTATTTTTTATTTTCCCTTGCTGTAAGAGCTCTGTAACACCGAAATTTCTCATCCATGGGATAACAAAGGTTTATTCTATTCTATTCTATTCTTTTCTAAAAAGAACAGTTCCGCGGCCACCAGCAGAACAAAAAATCTCTCAATCCACATGATTGAGGGAAAGATAATAAAACAGATGAAAGTACAAGTGAAGAAAAAAGAATAGGTAAGAAAAAAACCTAAACTAACGAGAAAAAGCAGGAGCAACTGTAACAGGCTGGTGACGACGGCTTCCCTTGCATTCTAACATCAGTGAGGACTACGGGTGGGCCGCATGAGGACAATCAAGTTCGAATACTAAAGGTCCCACCATTTGCCTTTTTTTTTTTTTTTTGCACAATGCGCCCATTGTGCAAAAAAAAAAAAAAAAAAAAGGCAAATGGTGGGAGTAACAGAGAAAACGGGGCCAGGCTGATGCAGCTGGTTCACAGAGCCCGGAGCTGGGACACGACTCTCAACAGGATGTGGCTATCACGGAGGGCAGCTACGAGCAGGGTGCGGGCGCACCGCTCAGCAAAGTCACATTTACCAGAGCATTGGAGGTTTTGAAACGGGACATCTGCGACAAGCTTGACTGCAAGATTGATACAGTTACCCATACACTTCGGTCAGAAATATCATCTGCGAAGGCTGAGTTTAAAGCTGCAATAACCACCTTACAGGCCACCGTTAATGCTCAAGGGACCACCATTAAAGATTTGGAGCTTTCAGCTACAACTTGCAGTGACGACCTGACTTCTCTTCAATCTGCTGTAAGTGTCCTAAAGGAGGAGGTCAGACAACTGCAAGCTAAATGTAAGGATCTAGAAGGAAGGTCAAGGCGCAATGATATTCGTCTTATTGGCGTCCCCGAGGGTTCGGAGAAATCTATCCCTAGGGAGTTTATTTCCCATCTCCTGCAAGATCTTCTGAAACTGAACAAAGCACCTCTGTTGGATCGAGTTCACAGATCCCTCTGACCAAAGCCCAGAGATGGAGTGCCTCCTCGCCCACTGCTCATTAGAGTCCACTACTTCCATGTCAAGGAACAGCTGCTACGTCTTGCAGGGGCAAACTCTCCTCTACTTTACCAGGGCAGAAGGATCTCCATTTTTCCAGACTTCACAGTGGCTAATGTGGCTTCACATCACAGTTTACTAATGTCAATCGCCTTCTGCACTCTTGTCCTGGGATCAAGTTCGGCCTGTTCTATCCTGCGGAACTGAGGGTGACACTTCCAGATGGAGCTTACTGACCCTGCATCTGCCACGGACTTTACCAATAAGATCCTGGGGGGCCCTGCCTCTCAAGACACATAAGTGTCTTAGCCCGTTGGGCTGATATGTTCATCTTGGTTAACTTCTGTGAAATATTTTATTTTTTTATTGTATTTTATTTTTTTAATTTTTTTAGTAACATACTTATGTTTATTTGAGGTAAACTTGATTTATAGGATGTGTCTTGTTCTAATAGATTTTAATACAATCCTTGATTTGTCTCTGCCTTGTATTGCAAGGAGCTTGAACTCAACTGGGACTTCGGATGGTTGGGAGGAAGTGCTCAGGGGTGCGTTTGGAGGGGGTGCGCACATCTTGTTTGGGAAGATGCTTCAGCATTTAGGGGGAAGTTTGGATGTTCTCTTTGTTTTTTATGTTGTACTGTTCTGTACACTGACTTTGTTCTTTCTGTGCTTTTCACCGGTCAGCTTTTGTTTTTTTTCAATCTTTGTTCTAACATGGTATCGCAACTAAATATTAATAACCAACAAGGTCACTCGTTTAAGTTCTGTAGCTGGAATTGTAAAGCTCTGAACCAGCCTATTAAAAGGAGCAAGGTCCTCCATCATTTGCAATTTTTGGGCACCCAGATTGTGTTTTTACAAGAAACACACCTAAAAATTTCAGATCATTTTAGACTTAGTAAGGGGTGGGTAGGCCAACTGTATCACTCTACATTCAAATCCAAAGCCCGTGGTGCTGCTATTTTAATACACAAATCAGTGCCATTTGTTTCCTCTAATGTTATAGCAGACCAGAATGGTAGATTTATTATTGTGAGTGGTAGTATTTTGAACACTAAATTCTTGCCAACATCTATGCTCCCAATTGGGACGATCCAAATTTTTTTAGCACTTTTTTTTTACTAAAATTCCTGACTTGTCTTCCCACTATTTGGTCCTTGGTGGCGATTTCAATTGTTGGCTTGGTCCGCTGGATCGATCCTCAAATAAGCCTGGTAGGCAATCAAACTCTTCCAAAATTATTAATATGTTCCTTCAAGAATTCTCCATTACTGATGCCTGACGTTTTCTCAACCCTACACGTAGAGAGTACACCTTTTTCTCCCCCGGTTCATCATACATACACTGGTATTGATCACTTTCTACTGGACAGTGGACTTCACAGATTCGCTCTTGCTCTCATAATGCCATAGTCATTTCAGATCACACTCCGTTGACTCTAGATTTGGCAGTGGGCCAAAGTTCTCCACCGGCTCCATGGCGTTTGAACACACGCTTGCTGTCAGACGATAAGTTCATTACCTTCGTGACTTCCAAGATAGACTTATTTATAGAAATAAACAGTACACCAGGAATATCACCCTCCATTTTATGGGAAACGTTTAAGGCTTTTATCAGGGGACATATTATATCTTATGCTGGTTTTGAGGCAAAACAAAGGAAAGCAAAGTTCTCCGAGCTCATAACACGCATATTGCAATTAGATGAGGTGTATGCTGTCTGGCCAGCACCAGAGGTCTATAATGACAGGCTGTCCTTGCAGACTGAGTTTAATCACCTGTCCTCTGCTCGGGCTGAAGAGATGCTGTTGAAGTGTCAGCACTCCCAGTATGAGTATGGGGATAAGGCCAGTAAACTGCTTTCCCATCAGCTTCGTAGTGCAGCAGCTGCACATTCCATTCCTCGGATTCAGACATCAAGCGGTGTTTCTATGGATCCTAAAATAATTAATAACCAATTTCGAGACTTTTATTCATTTCTTTATGCGTCTGAATGTGCATTTAGCACTGAATCTTTGGACTCGTTTTTCAATCATCTTAAACTCCCATCAATTGATCAAACACACAGTCTTCGGCTGCAGGGACTAATAACTGTAGAAGAGATCCTGCAAGCTATCAGCAAATTACAGTGTTCTAAGTGTCCCGGACAGGACGGGTTTCCCGTCGAGTTCTATCGTAAATTTAGGCCTAAACTGGCTCCGCTCATGGTAAATATGTATAAGCGTTCACTTGAAGTTGGATCCCTCCCACCATCTCTACTGCAGGCATCTATATCCTTGATCTTAAAAAAGGATAAAGATCCATTACAATGTGGCTCATACCGTCCCATTTCTTTGCTAAATGTGGACTATAAAATCCTTGCTAAACTTTTAGCAATGCGTGTCAAAGCCATCTGTAATTAACCCGGATGAAACAGGATTTATTAAAGGGAGATATGCCTTCTCTAACCTTAGACGTTTGTTTAATGTTCTTTACAATCTTTCAGACTCCAACAGCATCGAGTTTGTGATCAGTTTAGATGCTGAGAAGGCTTTTGACAGGGTCGAGTGGGGATACCTTTTTTATGTTTTGGATAAATTCGGCTTTGGTAAAATAATCATCTCCTGGTTGAAGCTTCTTTATACTTCCCCGCTTGCCGCTCTCAAAACAAATGGCACATATTCTGACTTTTTTCCTCTTTTCAGAGGGACTAGGCAGGGCTGTCCCATGTCGCCATTGCTCTTTGCAATTGCTATTGAGCCCTTGGCCATATCGCTGAGCTCAAACCCATGTATCACTGGGGTTACTAGAAATGGTATGGAACAAAGGGTCTCCTTATATGCAGATGATTTGCTTCTTTATATCTCAAAACCAGCATCCTCAATTCCTTCAGTGCTCTCAATACTTGAACAGTTTAGCCTTATTTCTGGCTATAATCTGAATCTCGGCAAGCGGGAACTGTTCCCTCTGAATGTTGCTGCACAGAAATATCAGTGTACAGCACTGCCTTTTCGAGTTGTATCAGACAACTTTACATATTTAGGGGTTAAAATTACGAGTCAATTTCATAATCTTTTCAAGCTTAATTTCGACCCACTTGTGGAGAAAGTTAGGCAGGATTTGGACAGATGGTCTCTACTCCATCTGTCTGTGGCAGGGCGTATAAATACGATTAAAATGAACATCCTTCCAAAGTTTTCTTTTCTTTTTCAGTGTGTCCCTGTATTTATCCCAATTTCTTTTTTTGTTAAATTAGACAAGATTCTCTCTGGGTTCATTTGGAACAAAAGAAACCCTAGAATACGCAAGACATATCTTCAAGGACCGAAAAAGGGGGGGGTGGCTCTACCAAACTTTATGTTCTATTATTGGGCATGTAATATTCGTATCCTCTGGTACTCGCTACAGGGGGAAGAGGTGAATAATGCCCCGGCATGGCTGAGCTTGGAGATTTCTTCCTGTGCCTCATCCTCTTTACCAGCCCTGATTTATGCCCAAAAGCAGCTTCCAAGTGCAGGTTTTTATAATAACACTATTGTGAAAGTTACCTTGAAAATGTGGTATCAATTTCGTCGTTATTTTAACCTCCTAGGACCTGCCGTCCACATATGTGGACATCACATTTTGGGTTATTTAGACCAAAATACTCAATTTTGCTCTACAAGGGCCTGAGATCCACTTACGAGGACATTATACTGCTACTGTTCTATCACAATTTTAAACAAATATCCTCATATGTGGCTCTTATTTTTCTTAAAAACAAAAATAAGGTTAAAAAAAATATCTGGTAATTCTTTGTTTTTACATTCATCGGGCCCCAATCAGCCCAAATATCAAAGCGAAATAAAAAATGCATGCCGTTGAAGAGTTCGGGTCTTAGGAGGTTAAGCTGAACTTTTTTTCCCTTCAGTCACCCATTTTGAAAAATCCCTCTTTTCAGCCTTCTTTAGTTGATGGCGCTTTTTATTTGTGGGCCTCCTTGGGTATCAAGTCTTTCTCTGATCTTTATATTCAGAACACATTTGCCTCTTTTGAACAGCTCTCATTGAAATTTGGCCTTCCAAAAAGTCATTTCTTTCGTTATTTACAAATCCGGAGTTTTGTTAAGGAGAATCCCCCCAGTTACCATCTAGACCTCCTTGTCATGACTTTGATAACCTTTTATCACCTCCCCCTTCATCACAGGGCCTGATCTCTTGTCTGTATGAGAGAATATGCTCCTTTGGTAACTCCTCAACCTCGGCTATTAAAATGGCACGGGAGCAGGATTTGGGATGTGTGATTCAGGATGACTTTTGGGATAAAATTCTTTACCGGGTCCATGGCTCCTCATTATGTGCCAAACACGGGTTAATTCAATGTAAGATTTTACAGCGTGTACACTGGACTAAAGCCAGACTAGCTCAAATATACCCCAACCTTAGCCCTGATTGCGACCGCTGTCATCAAACACCTGCCTCTTTAATACATATGTTTTGGTCATGTCCATCCCTCAAACAATACTGGATTAATATTTTTCTGACTCTATCAAAGATCATCCAGCTGCCCCTCCAACCTGGGCCCTCAACTGCATGTTTGGGGTTCTTCCTGATACAGTTGTCTTGCCGACGCCCCAGGCGGATTTGGTAGCATTTCTCACCTTATTGGCAAGACGCAGAATATTGTTATGTTGGAAGTCCCCTTCTCCCCCATCGTGGGAAATCTGGATCAGAGATGCTTTGCATTTTAGCAAACTCGAAAAGATTAAATTCAACCTGCGTGGGTCTATGGCCAAATTGTTTAAGATCTGGCAACCCTTTTTTGATCATGTTCAGACTTTGTGGTCCCGCAACACTCCCAGTTAGCCAGCTCAGACTTTATTTTATTTTATCTTATGTTTAATTATACAGACTCTATTGTGCCTGCACTTTATGATGGCAGTTATTTATCTACTTTATACATATTTTCTTTTTTCTTATGGATTTGACTTATTTCGACGACTAAGCTGACCACTCATTTTGTTTGTTTGTTCTTTTTTTGTTTTTTGTTTGTGTAGGGGTGTGGGTTCTGAAACTCTGTACATCTCTCTTGTCCACTCAGGGACTGTTATCTTGTACTCCAGGGTTTACTATTTGTATTATTAGCTTGGATCCTTTTTTTTTTGTACACCTACTGGTACTCTTGTAATTATGAGGTGGGAATGTATGTTTCATATTGTTTTACGTTCTTCAAAAAGAAAACGGCATATTGTTCAGTTTGTCTTTTGTAAATTGGATGCATAAAATTCAATAAAAATATCTGGGGAAAAAAACCAAACAATTCACTCATCTCTGCATCTACTGGTCTCTGCCCTCAAAGTGACTTCTCAAAACATTGTTCCCTTTGTCATCCACTCGGTTATCACTCCCTCGGCTATCAAACTCACTCTCCCGGCTTCCTTATGAATCCATCCAGTCTTCCACGTCTTGCAGGCCCGACCGGTACAATCCAGTCTGCTGTGCCTGCCTTCTGATCCCCGTCCGCCTGCCTGGCTCAACGACGGTCACCTGGCTTACACTGTCTGGAGGATCGTTCATATTGGAAAGCACGGTAGGGGGCGTCAATTCCTGGTGGACTGGGAGGGCTACGGCCTTGAGGAGGGTTCATGGGTCCCACGCTCATTTATACTTGATCCCTCTCTTATTTCTGACTTTTTTAGGTCACGTTGCAGGCTGGAGACTGATCGGCACCCCATGGTCTGGGTGAGTGGCTGGAATTTCCACCAGGTTCCTGAGCCTCCTTGGGATCCTTGGGATCCGCCCATGGGCAGAGCCACCACAGCTTCACTCACCTGGAGCTGATTGAGGCAATCAGGCTGGGGAGATTTTAGCTCTACGCTGATGTCTCAGTTTGTCAACTACTCTATGTTAGTAACCGGTTCCCATGTTTCATGTTTGTTCTCTTAAGTGCTCTGCTTACATTGTTAACTTGTGCTGTAGTTGCTCCTAGATACTCCACGACACAGAATTAAGACACTTCTCTTGGATACTGGTTTCATACCTGCTCTCTGGAAATCCCTCCGTGTCTCACCTGCCTGCCCTTCTGCCATCTCACCACCTCGGAGCCAACAGAACCGAGGTCAGCCGTCTCACACCCACAAATTCTCCTGGATTCATGCCGCCTTTCCCTCAGCACCTCTATCACTCCTCCTGCTAGTAAGCTGGGAAAACTATCATACTCACCTTCTCCAAAGCTCACCCTTGGCTCCTGTTCTAACTCCGTTCTCCTCTGTCCCCAGTTTGACCATTACATACCAGCCAAGCTCCAGTTGCCTTCAGTCGTCCTGTTTCTCTGTTAGCTAACAGCCACGTTACCACGCCACATTCGCCAAGCCACTGTGTATTTTGTCACTGCCAGGTGTTACTTTCATGAATCGCTGTGTGCAGGCAGGAGATGAGGACCCAAATGCAGACTTCACAGAGGCAAAATGTGAACTCAAAAACACTGCTTTATTGCAGGCTCGGAATTAACACAACAATATCAAAACTAAACTGGGAGAATTCTAAATATACGGGGAGACACTGGGAAACACACAGCATGAGGGAGGACGGGACAGAGGACTGAGGGAGACGCTGACCTAAAAACACAGAGGGATAACAAGGAAGTGAGAACACATGAGGAACCCAGCTGACAAGAATGACAATAAAGAGATGGGGGAGACTGGACTGAACAGAATAAACATGATGTGGGAGTGGAGGAGAGGCAGATGAGGGAGCGAGGGAACACGAGGGAGAGCACAGACATGACGCGTTGGGGAAACATGGAAAACATAACAGAATAAAACACGAAGGGAAACATGACACAAGAACACACACCACAATATAAACACATACACGGAGGACACAGAGGGCAGAGACACAAGGGGGACTCCAATAAACTAAACTCAACAACCTGGGAACCATAGAAAAACTAACAAAAACACAAGAAAACTACGAACGCTGAGTCAAAATGACCCAAGACCAGGTCATCTCCTTTGTGGCCTGTAGGAAGCGACAAAGGAATGAGCAGTATTTAGCCCTCAAAACCAAGCTGACCGAGCTGGAGAAATATCATATTGCATCTCCTACGCCAGCGGTCCCCAACCCCCGGGCCTCGGACCGGTACCGGTCCGTGAGTCGTTTGGTACCGGGCCGTGAGAGTTGAGGCTCAGGTGTGAAATGTATGGTTTTCAGGGTTTTTATCGGTTTTCAGCGTTATTTTGTTATTGTTTTTATCGTTAACTCGGTTTTCCTGGGTCTTTTCACGTGTGTTATGAATAAATCTTCTTTTTTTCGGTACCGGTACTAGTTTTATTTTGTTGTATTTATCCACGACACCTTAAAGGCCGGTCCGTGAAAATATTGTCGGGCATAAACCGGTCCGTGAGGCAAAAAAGGTTGGGGACCGCTGTCCTACGCCACATTTGCTTAAGGACCTTGCTGCCACTCGCACAGCTCTAAATACTTTTATGATGCAGAATTCTGAGTATACTCTTAAATTTGCCAAGCAGAGGATGTACGAATTTGGCGACAAACCGGGTAGATATCTTGCCAACCTTGTAAAAAGAAGGGCCGATTCCCTTGCCATTGTTTCTGTTACCAATAAAGAGGGAGCTAAATTATTGATACAAGGGCTATCAATGAGGAGTTTGTGTCATTTTACTCTAATTTATATAAATATGATCAGCCTGGTGATGTTTCCAGCTTCATGAAGGATTTGTTTTCTAGGTTGAAGCTCCCTAAGATTACAGAGGCCCAAAAAATATTACTTAATGCTCCTATTGTTAGGTGACTTTAACGGGTGGATTTAGTAGCAGAAACACACACGGGCTCGGGTTTGCGGTGGATGCTGATTTATTTACAGTGATAGGGGAATATTTACAAGGGTTGGGGCTATGTACAGTGACAGGGTAAATGTGCGAGGAGACGGAGCCGAGGGGATGAAACAGAGCTGAGGTGGCGCACCGGAGCGAGGATGAGGGACAAACAGAGTTAGGGGATAGCGTCGAAAGTCGAGAGTTAAACTTAGGTGAACGGGGAGAGTTGGAGAGCTTACTTGAAACACAGAAAATACAGGTATGGGCAGTGGTCAACAGCAGGTGCGAGGTAAATCTCCGTCACAGATCCGAGAGGGCCAACACCAAACGAAACAGGCAGGCGAGCAGGCGGCGAGACAAGCTGGTGCAGAGGAAAAGCAGGCAGGAAGACGGATCTTTAAACATACAGCTCAGTAGTGTGGAATCAACAGACTCGTTTTGCAAAAACACGTTACCACTTGTGGAAGCAACAATACTCTGACACCAGACGTCCGTCACACAGCTCTATAAATGCTCCCACTGATGACGTCCGATGCGCTGCAGGTGTGCCGGAATACCATCAAGCACCACCTACCTGTGCCGAAAAGGGAAACAAAACCCAGGAACAACAACACACATGCCCACCAGCTCCTAATACCTATTGCAAGAGAAGAAGCCCTGTTTGCCTTGAACGCCATGCCATCAGGTAAAGCTCCAGGTAAGGACGGATTTAGCTGCGAGTTTTACAAACAGTTTCAGACAGTCCTTCTGGATCCACTTTTAGCGATGCTCAATCACTCTTTCCTGGCATCCTGCCCCAGTCCCTCAGAGAGGTCAATATTTCTGTTATTCTTAAAAAGGGTAAACCTCCTCATAAATGTACTTCATATAGGCCCATTGCAGGGGTCGGCAACCTGCGGCGACGGAGCCGCATGCGGCTCTTTGGTCCTTATAGTGCGGCTCCGCGTGGTTTGGGAAAATAAATTAGAAGTATTTAGCTGAAGTGTATTTTATTTATGTTAGTTCTTTTTTTTAACTTGTAGTTCTAAATTGGAAGATTATTGTGATATTGAAATATAAAAATAAAATTATGTTCTATTATTTTTTCATCGCTCAAAATAAGCGTCACACTTGTGGAAGCCGGTGTACCCGCCGAAACGCCATGCATTTATCGAGACTTTCAACCCCAGGTAGGCCAATCATGGATCCACATTATATCGGCAGCTGTTCTCCACCGTGAACTATGTTAAAAACAAACACCGCTCACGCCTCACAGATGACAGCTTACAGTCCTGCGTAAAGATGAAAGTGACTTTGTACAGCCCCGATTTGCAGACGCTGTGCGCAGAGGTTCAGGAGCAGAAGTCTCATTGTAAACAAATCACGGCAGACCCGACGATGTTTCCATGAACGCGCTTTTCAGCTTCTCTTTATTGACCACTTTTCACACACGGTTGCTGTACGCATACAGCCGGCTGTAGCTTTTCAGCTCACAGCCCGACAACACAACAGCAGAGAGAGCACAGACTTTGGTGATTGCGGGTGCCGCTCAGGTGCGTCCGCCTGCCCTGCAGCGGTGCTGCAGACCACGCCCCGCCACACACATTAACCAGGTAAAATACATATTTAGGCTGAATTTTAGTGTTTTTTTCTTCAATAATTTTTTAAAAGCCAGGTCAAGGCTCCAACAGCCCAAAGGCGATATAAGGGTGGCGGCTCACAACAGTTTTTGTTTGCTACATGGATCATTTTAGTTCAGCTGGGTGTCTTTCCTTTTGTTATATTTCTTTAAGAGTTCAAAATGTGTTAATTACATAAATAAAATGTAATTTTCTCTGTAGCACTTCATGGATTTCATAAGCAGCACACCTTAGTTGTTCACAAAAAGCATAAAGGTAAAAAACAATATATACAGTGTTATCTTCATTTTAGATGTCAAAAAGTATTTGCGGCTTCCAGTGTTTTCTTTTGCATGGAAATCGCGTCCAAGTGGCTCTTTGGGTGTTAAAGGTTGCTGACCCCTGGCCCATTGCCTTGCTGAACTCAGACTTTCTTAGAGAGAACTCAGTTACTCTCTAAGATATTAGCCCTGCGACTCGAGAAGGTACTCCCCTATATAATTACTGAGGACCAAACAGGTTTTGTTAAAGGCCACAAATCCTCTGATAACATGATGAGACTTCTTAATGTTATTCATCTTTCACAAAATTCTGATGAGCCTAATAAAGCTAATAACAAACCAAACCCGAAACCATAACTCAAGGAATAACATATGGAGGTGACACAGGGGATGACGAGGGGAGAATGGAGAGCAGGAATAAAGGGCAGAGAGACAGTGGGATTACCAAGTAACACAGAGTAAAGCAGACGATGCGACAAGGAACACAGGCAGACACACACTATAAATACACACAAGGTAATGAGGAAATGACACACAGGAGGGGAGCACAGCTGAACCTAATTCACAAGACGAGACACAGACCTTCAAAGTAAAACAGGAAACACACACACATATGTTTTGGACATGTCCTAACATTGCCATCTACTGGTCTAAAATACTTAAAACTTTGTCTGATATTTTTTTAAAAACAGCTCCCCCCAGACCCAGTAATGGCACTTTTTGGTGTAGCTACAGTTAAATACTTAAATAATAAACAAATTTGTGTTTTGAGTTTTATAACATTGCTTGCAAGACGCCTTATACTTCTAAAGTGGAAAAATAAAGCCCCCCCAACTCACTCTGCTTTGTTAAGAGACACAATGTATCATTTACAGTTGGAGAAAATAAAATTTTCATTGAGAGATAATGTTAAACAGTTTTACCTAATTTGGCAACCCTTTATAGATTACTTTAATAAGTAAAACTGGGAGGGATGGCCTCCTCCCATATCGGCTCCAAGATTATATACATTGGTTTGGGCAGGTGTATTGTTCTTTTGAGGGGGGGGGGGGGGGGGGTTGTTTGTTTGTTTGTTTGTTTTCTTCTCTCCCCTCCTTTGTATATACTTATTTAGGTATCTAAATGTGTATATATAGACATAGATATATGATTGTTTATATAATGGTAATTATATTTTATGTAAAAAGGAGGGGGAGAGGAAGGAGGGGGAAGGAGAAAAGGGAAAGAAAAAAAATTGTCACTGTAAATGAGAAATATACTTTGTTGCCTGATTTGAAAAAAACAAAAAACAGGAAACACACAGACTGTTTTACAACACAAACACGGGGACACGAACAGAGCACAGAGGACAGACACAGGTAGGGCTGATAAAACACTAAAGCACTAAACACAAGAACCAAACCCTAAGAACTAATACAAAATAAGAATTAACACAAAACATAAGATGGTACCAAAATGAACACAAAACGCTGGGTCAACGACCCAGGATCATGACACCTGCAACTGAGGCACATAATAAATGATGACACCACCCTAATGTTGGACCCTACTAGGTCTGCAGTGGAGGATGCTTTGTCCTCCATGCAGTCTGGAAAATCCATCAGTTCCTTTTATAAGGTTCTTAACTCTGGCTAAGCTCGTTGCTTCCTGGCTGTTAAACAGGCCTGGGAAAGAGACCTAGGCCGCTCCATAAATGATCCAGACTGGCAGGAGATTTGGGCCTGTGCCTCTAAAATATCTGTCTGTAATCGGGCTAAATCAATTCAGTTAAAAATTGTTCATCGGGCATACATCACACCCTCTTTAAAAAGTAAAATAGATGTAATCTCCTCCCCTTTATGCTCGAAGTTTAATGCTGAGGACGGTGACTTTATTCATTGTTTTTGGTCATGTGGGAAAATTCAACAGTTTTGGTCTGATGTTGCAAAAGTGCTTTCAGTTATTTTCAATTCTGTTGTTCCTCTGGACCCTCTCTGTCTTATACTGGGAGTAATGAACAATCTGGTTATCAAAGGCAAGCACAAGACACTGTTCCAGCTGTTATCCTTTGCGGCCAGGAAGAATATCCTGCTCCTTTGGGGCAGGCCCGCAATCCCAACTCAGAAATCCTGGCATAACATTGTTATGGACTGTATTCCCAATGAATATATAACTTGTATGCTCAACTCCACCTTGGACTCTTTCCACAGAACCTGGGACCCATGTCTGAAATACGTTGGACCTGTACTGTCATCCTCCTTGTTGCGGGGCTTTCCCAAACTGAATTAATTTGCCTGACTATTGGTCTTACCGTGATTTGTTTTGATTCCTGCAGGGGTTGTGGTTTACCTCAACTGCCTTGTATGTGCCTCAAAATCTTGTATTGCCTGAGCTAAGTTCTGTTCTGGTTCTTGTGTACTTTTTCTTTTGTCATTGTCTGTTTCTATGAAAAAAATCCTAATAAAAATATTTTGAAAAATGACTCAAGACCATGACAGTTACATTGTGTGCACTTAATAAACATTGTTATAAAACTCCTTACTGCACTTGGGTTCAGTTCAAGTTACCGGCCTCTGGCTCCTTTTTGAGACAGGGAGTCTGAAGATTATGATCACCCTTTGGCCTGATTGTTTGGAAGAGGAGAAATGGGGGTGGCACCATCAACTATGAAATAAGATCCTCCCACCACACCCACCATTGTCATCGCTATCACTGCCACTGGACTAGAATCGAGCATCGTGAAAGCATGAACAGGATCTATGATGGTGCTGGTTTTAGTTGCAGTATTTCTGTTCTTCTTCCCCCCAATATTTTGGACTTGAATACTGTAGTTTGTACTCCACAGCATTCATTTACTTACAATTTTACAGATTTAAAACCATAGGTGTACTGCTATATGTTGATGTATTATTGCATCAGTAAGTGTATCAGCAGTTAAAATAATATCTAGCTACAGCATTAAAGTGACACATTAATCAATCAATAAAATCATGTTTGTGATTCTATATAATGATCAGCTAATACTGGGTACTCTATGTGCATTTAAAAACCGAATGATACATTACTTAAACAGGGTTGTAAGTTTTTACTAAATAAATATTTTTATCACTTTTATGACAGTTAGTACAAAACTATTTTCAGACTCTTGTTGAGTGACAGTTTTCACATGTTACATCTTTGTGAGGGTACAGAGCACACATAAGCCTGGAAGCTGTGAGCAGTGCTTTCTACAAGGATTTAGAGAAAATATTTAATGTATATGTTGTTTTATGAGGAGAATTTGACAGATTACATACATGTGTGGATTTTTACTCTTCCTTCTAAACTTCATTTAGTCTCCAAAGTAACACAGAGTAACAATGACTGCTTGCATAGTTTGCTCTTATCAAAATGAGCTAATCTCTCAGTATCCACTTCTTTTTAGGGGAAGCCTTAGTCATTTTCCTGGTGTGTCCTTTGTATGACAGTGTTGAAAACAAATCTTAACTGCAGAGTGTGGAAATGCAACTTCTCACCTGAAATTGACTCAGTAAATAAAGTTTTCATTCACTTTGTAAACACAGGTTTTCAAAATGTCTCTTTGCAAGTCGCCCTTTTTTTCTGTTGTGTTTGAATCTCGTCACTGTTGGGAGTGAAGCAACGCGTCTGAAGGCCCCCGTCATCCGTTTGACACCAGGTGTGTTCAGGGCATGTCCCAGGTAGAGAGGGATGTGCTGTATTTGACTCTTTCTTTCTTTTTGCACATTTGTCACACTCACGTTTCAGATCATCAAACAAATTTTAATATTAGGCAAAGATAACCTGAGTAAATACAAAATGCACTTTTTAGATAATGATTTTATGATTTTAAGACTCTCCATTGTTGCTGTACTTGTCACATCTTTGAAGACTGTGAAAAATTCACATCCTTGACTTTCACTCAGTAGATACGGTGGCATCTGCTTTATCTCTACATTATACTTAGACTGCACATTTTCCATTACATCCAGTAGTTGTCCTCTGTGGATGGAGTCTGCCTGTAGTTAGGGAGAGCGTATCTGAGATTTAAGATTTGGCCTTTTCTTGCACCACTTCATGATGCTTTTTATTAATTAATGGAATAATTTTACTTTCAGTTATTAATTAACTGTAAGGATATAAAGATAATTAGCTAAGTTCAATGGTTTCGGGTCATTTGCAGTAGTCAGCAAACTAATGGTGACTACTGCTGTTTAGTGTTCAGCAGGACCTGCAAATACCGTAAATCATCTTTAAATCTGCATTTACCTTTCCAGTTACACATTTTGAAGCAGGGATTAGTGTAAAATAAGGCTACAGGCTATGGTTTTGGAAATGTGGGTTACATAAACATAAGCCTCACCTGTCTCTCATGATAAAGATTAGAAATGCAGAAATCCACGTTTCTACAAAGTAAAGGAGAATTTTCCTCCCCCGTCAGATCCAGTGTCCCTCCTCCATCAGCTCACCAGTCCCCACTCCGCCCCTCCCAGTCTGCTCTGCCCTGCTCAGCGTGCAGAGATGCTGTAGATGCGGCAGACTGGAAGGTGTTTGGTAGTGGATGCTGCAGCCGGAGAGAGATAACAACATACTGACAGACACCCAGAAGGACAGCCACCCCACAGCAGTCATTGTAAGCTTTTTGTTTGCCCTCTTCTCTCCGTGTCTTACTTTTTATCTCAAATATCTCATCTTCTCTCTGGTGGCTGTTCCTGCTGACAAGCTGCCCCTGTCTTAATCTCTGTTGTGCTCTGCTCTTTATATTAAAGCTTACTTAAAATACTTAAAATGTCTTTTGAACCGGGTTTGTATTGTGTAACATTTAGCTATAGAACTGTATTTTGAATGGACCTAGACAAAAATGACAGTTTTATCCTGCTTTATAAAGCTAATCTGTGTCTGTTAACATAATCAATAGCTAACATCAGTCACACTAAGCAGATTTTGTTCACATGCTTCAACAAAGCCTGTTACAAATATATTAGCTGAAAGCTAAAATTATATTTAATGATTTACATCTACAAATAACAAGCTGACGATACCTGTGTATCATTGGCTCATCAGGTGATTTATTTTCATTGAATAACTTATTGTGGTTTATTCCTGCCTTACCATGAATTTAACCTGCATCAGTTTGTACACTGACTCTACATTTAGAGTCAAACCTGATCAGAAACAAATGAGCATTTAAAGAAAAACAAAAGTGATGAAAACACAGTTTATGTATTTTTATTAGTCCTGCTTATAATAATTGCAGTTATGCTAAAATGTTGCTCAGCAAGGACGTACTAATCAGGGAAGTAATTCAAACTTGGGTAAAAACTGAAGTGGAGCCCTGAAAGAAAACAAGTTTCCTTTTAAGTAAATTGATTAACTCAATTTACTCACATTACAGCAAAGGAAGAAAGAAGAAGATTCATATTCATGTTTTCACTCAAATACTTTCAAGTCCCTACATGTAAAAATTGTTATAGCTTATAAAGCCTCTCTGTGCTGTTACTCTGACTGTAGGAATGTACAAAAGCTTTTATGATTTTCTTTTCAGCCAAAGCCTTTTCAGTGATTTAGTTTTCATTCTTTCAAAGTCATGGGAGACCAGTAGTATTAACATACTTTCTTGGGTTGGAACTTATCCTTATGGTCACTGTTCTCATGTCATGTAAGAAAAGCCTGTTCTACTATAAGCTTTAGCAGAACAATCCGACCATGTTTAAGTTCCAAAGAGAAATCTTGTTTTTCCAGCAGATGTAAGCATCTGTCATGTTTCACAGAGATGCAACACAAAGAAAAGCTGTTGTGGCTTTTTTTAGTAGTACATGTGCAATAATGTGAGCTATCCTTACTGCATAAAAAGTGGACATTTTTATCTTCTACATTTTTGATAGCTTTAATTGCAAGTCTTAAATTTTAATAATCAGCTCTGTTAGAAAATGTGTCTGCTTGTAGGAGACAGGAGCAACAGTACATTTAGCATTTCAACCACAGATGTGGGTGTTACAAAGCTCGTTGACTCACGACGGACAAGTGTCACCTTTTGCAATGTATTAAAACCTTTATTTATTTTTAATGGGTTGATCTGCTTGTGTGAGATGTGGATAAATTATGAGGCAACAGATCCACAAACAAATTAAAGCTCATTTCATAGTCATTTTGTTTTCACAGATTTTGCCATTTTCAGTTTTAATGTGGTCATTTCTGCGTCGTTGTTGGATTCATTTTGTGATTGTTTTGAGTCACTTTGTGGTCATTTTCTATTTCTTTATGTTTTGAGTCTGTTTACCGCTTACCCTAACCCGAACCATCAATAATGAATGCCTAACCCTAAGCCTTACCCTAAACCTAACCATAACCTAATTCCAACTCTGACACTAAAACCACATTTTGAGTGTGAAAAATGCCTTCAACCCCATGGAGACCTGGATTTTGGTCCCCACAAGGGCTGTTGGTCCCCAACAGTATAGTAAATGTCAGATTTTGGTCCCCACCAAGATAGCAAGAACCCGTACACACACACACACACACATACACACATACACACACACACACACACACACACACACACACACACAGAACCACAAACACACCTATCTTTCTGACAAACTCCAATTTTTAATGAATATGGTGAACAAGCAAATGTTAGTCGTGAGATTCCACAAGGTTCTGTGCTGGGACCTGTACTTTTTACATTACTTCCTACTTCCTTAAACATTATTATTACAGAACACACCAAACATTGAAATTGCTTTGCATTGCTATGCAGATGACACCCAGTTGTGTTTATCCATGAAGCCCAATGATAAAAATCAGTTAGTTAAACCACCTGTCTGTTTCCTCTCATGTCCAAAAGTCCTTCTCTGAACCTGGTTTGGCTGCACGTTTCTTATAGTTAAAAGAGTTTTTACTTCTCGCTGCTGCTAATTCCTTGGTCATCTGATTGTCTCTAATACAAATTATTGTTAGGCAGTTGTTGGTGTGATTTGTTTCCTGATACATATAAAAAATCTTGCTCTCCAGTAAGTTTCTAATCGTGTGGGTGTACTTCACCTGCAGCTTGTAGTTCTCAGTGCAGCAGCACATGGAGCAGTCCTCACCTGCTGAAAGTTCCCATTAGCAGAACAAGGTCAGTCAACGCTAACTAGGCAATCCGTCATCCCGGGGTCGGAAGGACACTTAGCAAGTGCAAGGCACCAAAACAACTGAACACTGATGGGTTTCACACCAGACTACAGTAGACAAGCTCAAAACAAATTCATTGATACTTATTGGAGTGTTATTAAACATATGAGTTTTCCTACAAAGAAAAGATACTTGTGTACTTTTCACTTATGTATATCATTGATTAGAGACTGATTACTAATTTTTTCGTGCTCCACACATGCTTTTGAATGATGAGTCACAAAACTGTCACCTTGGAGCTATAACGTATTTTCTCAGGTGGGGCATTCACCAAAGGCTAACAAAGCATGAATAAAGTGGAAAATCCTGAAAGTAGAGTTTTTAGAGAAATTATGTGGTACAGACAGGAGACTCTAAGAAAGGGTTTTGATAATGCATAACTACAGGCATTATCAAATGGAAGGTTTGAAGCCTAATCTTGAAAGTAGAGATAGTGTCTGTCTCCTGAATCCAAACTGGAAGCTGGTTCCACAGAAGAGGGGCCTGAAAACTGAAGGCTCTGCCTCCCATTCTACTTTTAAATACTCTAGGAACAACAAGTAGGCCTGCAGTGTGAGAGCGAAGTGCTCTAATAGGGTGATATGGTACTACAAGGTCATTAAGATAAGATGGGGCCTGATTATTTAAGACCTTGTATGGGAAAGATTTTACTTTTGATTCTGGATTTAAGACAGTTTCTAATCAGGAGCCAGAGGATTTTTGTCATTTTCACTCAGCTTTTGGCAGTGAAGATGATGTTTAAGCACATGCCTTTATTTAAAACGATTCACTTGTTTCCCATCCCTTAAACATCTGGGCAGTAATGGACTTGTCAGGCAGTAGTGTTGAAGGTATGTCTCATGTATATTTCCTACTCCATTATATGTGAGTTGCACATTAAAGTTGAGATTAGTTTGAGTACTGGCCTCTTCCTGTATGTGTGTTTCTGATGGTTAGCTTACTGTGAATGTAGCTGATAGGTGGGTACACAAAATCTGTAGATTTGTGTTTTGAGTTCATCTGTGTCGAAGTAGGTAATTGGCATAACGATATCTTCACTTTGATGTCTCCATTTAGCTGTGTGGGCACTTAATTTGATACTAATGGGCCTTTCATCTAACTGTAAGCCTTAGAGTCAGAGAAAAGTGTAACAGCAGTACGGCAGATAATCTAAAGCGGTCTGATCCCAGGTCATGGAGTTCTTTCCTTATCCTCTCTTCCCTCCGTGGACCTTCCTTCTCTCCAGAGCGGTACAGTGCCATCCAAGCTGACTCGTGACACGTTGGCATACATAACATGTCTCATTTCTCATTTGGACCCTTTGACACCAAGGCCTCTGGCTTCTCCTGGGTGCGTGGAAGGCACGTAGAGAAGCAGTCGATTCCCATACGTTACCTCGGTTTGGTGCTTGGTAGTGTGCCTGACTCTGCAGATTTTTTCCCAAGGCAGTAACTACAGCCCCTCCTGCAGATCAAGGAAATAAAAGAAAGTTCATTTTAATCCCCAAGCGGATTAAGAACCCCATGAGTGATTAAACGAGGCTTCTGTCTCAAAAAGGACAAATTACTGTACCACCTCAGACTTGGGAACCATTTTTACAGTAGTCTGTGCAGAACAAAGTAGATTAGACGTATCTCAGTTTCAGTGATCATTAGTCACATCAGCAGATTGCATATTTCTGCTGCTTAAAGTTCTGCATGGATAGTAGAAGTGGATTTATCTGACGCTGGTGGTGCCTACGCTGTCTTTTCCCAGGAAATGTATAGACATTTACACTTAATCCAGACTAATGAACTAATAATCACAAGAAAATCTATTCAGGACATTTCCAAGTTAGTTATACTGAATCATCAGTTGTCACTGATTAAATCAATAGCTTGCATTTGTGCTCCTCAAGTAATGCTTCAGAGCACAACTGCAATACTTCTACGTCTTACTGAAGAAACATACAAGCCATCTACCACAAAACGTGCACTCATGTCTTGTTTAATACTTGGCTTAATGACTGTTAGACAGTCAGAGGCAGCGTTGTACTTCAGGTTTTCGAATGGTGAAATCAAAAACGTTCTGGCTAATGTGAATACTGATGTGTTTTAGAATAGCAATGCATTACATGCAAAACTGAACAAAGCCAATATCAGTTGGAAATATGAAGCAGTATTCAGTAAAGCAGCCAACCTGTCTTAGGAGTAACCCAGGACAGATTTTTCTCACTGATTTCAGAACTTACACCAAGCTATAGTTCTGTGTCCTACTTCTTAGAATACAGTTTTAAGATTAGCATCAATCTTCTTCATCTAATTTCTCGTAATACAGCAGATAATGTAACAGGTGGTGCTACTGTTGGGCTATTTGTAACATGGAATTTAGACCAGGACAGAAAACAGTCTTGATTACACAGGGATCTCTGTCTGTGTTCAAACAGTCAAAACTCACCAGAAAACCAGCAACACTGCGAGATCGTTTAAAACAAGGCAACATAAGCAACCTTTGACGTTGTCTTTACTGTCAGTGCTTTAGACGGGCTGGGACTTATCAGCCTGGTGAGCCCCTGATCTAAACTTTGACAACTGAGAAGATTATTGCACACGGGAGATCTTTACCTTCTGCCAGAAAGCTTTTCTAGTGTGCTAACCCAGCGATCGCCAACCTTTTTTGTCTGACAATATTTTCACAGACCGGCCTTTAAGGTGTCGCGGATGAATACAATAAAATAAAACCAGTACCGGTACAAAAAAAAGAAAGAAGATTTATTCATAACACACAGGAAAAGACCCAGGGAAACCGAGTTAAAGCTAAAAACCAATAAAAACCCTGAAAACCATAGATTTCACACCCGAGCCTCAACTCTCACGGCCCGGTACCAAACGACTGATACCGGTCTGTGGCCCCGGGGTTGGGGACCGCTGCGCTAAACCATATGAAGGGAACCGGATCAACAATCCAATAAAACAAATTTGGTAGTGGAAAAAATGAACATTACAGTCTTACTGTAATACCTTTCTGGGATAGTGTGGGTATTCCTTGTTGTCCACAGATACAGTGGCTTGCAAAAGTATTCGGCCCTCTTGAACTTTTCCACATTTTGTCACATTACAGCCACAAACATGAATCAGTTTTATTGGAATTCCAGGTGAAAGACCAATACAAAGTGGTGTACACGTGAGAAGTGGAACGAAAATCATACATGATTCCAAACATTTTTTACAAATAAATAACTGCAAAGTGGGGTGTGCGTAATTATTCAGCCCCCTGAGTCAATACTTTGTAGAACCACCTTTTGCTGCAATTACAGCTGCCAGTCTTTTAGGGTATGTCTCTACCAGCTTTGCACATCTACAGACTGAAATCCTTGCCCATTCTTCTTTGTAAAACAGCTCCAGCTCAGTCAGATTAGATGGACAGCGTTTCTGAACAGCAGTTTTCAGATCTTGCCACAGATTCTGGATTGGATTTAGATCTGGACTTTGACTGGGCCATGCTAACACATGGATATGTTTTGTTTTAAACCGTTCCATTGTTGCCCTGGCTTTATGTTTAGGGTCGTTGTCCTGCTGGAAGGTGAACCTCCGCCCCAGTCTCAAGTCTTTTGCAGACTCCAAGAGGTTTTCTTCCAAGATTGCCCTGTATTTGGCTCCATCCATCTTCGTATCAACTCTGACCAGCTTCCCTGTCCCTGCTGAAGAGAAGCACCCCCAGAGCATGATGCTGCCACCACCATATTTGACAGTGGGGATGGTGTGTTCAGAGTGATGTGCAGTGGTAGTTTTCCACCACACATAGCGTTTTGTATTTTGGCCAAAAAGTTCCATTTTGGTCTCATCTGACCAGAGCACCTTCTTCCACATGTTTGCTGTGTCCCCCACATGGCTTGTGGCAAACTGCAAACGGGACTTCTTATGGTTTTCTGTTAACAATGGCTTTCTTCTTGCCACTCTTCCATAAAGGCCAACTTTGTGCAGTGCACGACTAATAGTTGTCCTATGGACAGATTCCCCCACCTGAGCTGTAGATCTCTGCAGCTCGTCCAGAGTCACCATGGGCCTCTTGGCTGCATTTCTGATCAGCGCTCTCCTTGTTCGGCCTGTGAGTTTAGGTGGACGGCCTTGTCTTGGTAGGTTTACAGTTGTGCCATACTCCTTCCATTTCTGAATGATGGCTTGAACAGTGCTCCGTGGGATGTTCAAGGCTTGGGAAATCTTTTTGTAGCCTAAGCCTGCTTTAAATTTCTCAATAACTTTATCCCTGACCTGTCTGGTGTCTAAATCCAATCCAGAATCTGTGGCAAGATCTGAAAACTGCTGTTCACAAACGCTGTCCATCTAATCTGACTGAGCTGGAGCTGTTTTGCAAAGAAGAATGGGCAAGGATTTCAGTCTGTAGATGTGCAAAGCTGGTAGAGACATACCCTAAAAGACTGGCAGCTGTAACTGCAGCAAAAGGTGGTTCTACAAAGTATTGACTCAGGGGGCTGAATAATTACGCACACCCCACTTTGCAGTTATTTATTTGTAAAAAATGTTTGGAATCATGTATGATTTTCGTTCCACTTCTCACGTGTACACCACTTTGTATTGGTCTTTCACCTGGAATTCCAATGAAACTGATTCATGTTTGTGGCTGTAATGTGACAAAATGTGGGAAAGTTCAAGGGGGCCGAATACTTTTGCAAGCCACTGTATATGTTGACAGTTGTTGTGATCCAGAGCTTGTTGCTGTTACAGATCCTGGGATTATCTTAACTTTAACACAAAGACATAATTCATCATGGGCTGAAATGCATCAGAAGGAAATGATATGATTTATATAAAGCACACAAACCTACTCATGAAACTTTGAGGAACAACCAGGATGTAATTTATGTTATAACTGATAGTGGAAAGGAAGTGGATTTACAGGCATTTTATACGTGCTGCAGACTGGATCAACATCACTGCCTAGAAGGGCAAGAATTAAAATAATCACCTGACATTTCTAATTTGCAGGAGTGTCAATGTTGAGAAGACAGATTTATATAAACCAAGTGGAGGAGATCCAGTCTTTGTTACTAACCATCATTTTTTTGATTATTTCTGTGTGATTCTCCTGTGAAGCGTTTGGGAAAATAGACTTTAAAAACATAACTCATAGATTAGTTAACTTAAACATTAAAATAAAAAAAAATAATTGCAGTCACATTACATAGATCAAAAGACTGAAAGTATTAATAAAATATAAACCTGGGAGATTAATAGATAATACTAATTATTAGCTGCTACAAATGCAAGATTCATACCGACTGCAAACTATCAGTATCCTCTTGCTGAACCTGAAACATTAATAATATTATTAATAGCATTTTATAACACCACTCTGGACTAAGGCTTTAATTTCCTTAGAATTAAATTGAATTTCCATGTACTTTACCTAAAACGTTTGTTTTCTGGAACAGTGTTTCAGCTGTTCCTGCTGTTCAGGAGGGATGCGGTCCTTCTTGGCCTTTGATAGAGGCACACAACGCTAAATCAATTTTTAGTACATCACTTGATGCTATTCTGTTTTCTAAGCCCAACATACCTACCAAACTTTTTAGTAATGCTTTTGTCCTAGGTCATTCTCTTAGGATCTTAAAGCAAGTTAGGGGTGCTTTGTGCCTTCCTGACCTATCCATTTTTGCTCCCATAACTGATAACCTTTCTTTTTCACCTGGTTTGATGGACCCTGTGTTTAAGCTTTGGTCAGCACTAGGTCTTCACACTATTAAGGACCTCTACATCGACAATTGTTTTGCTTCATTTGCTCAGCTGCAATCAAAATTTATGCTCCCCTCTGCTCATTTATTTAGATACTTGCAAATTAGGAATTTTGTTAAACAGTCTTTTGCCCATCTGGATAAGCCCCCTGCTCATAGTGACTTTTATGATTATTTGATTAAAAATCCCACTTCCAAACACCTAATCAGCCAATTTACTGCACTTTTTACACTCATACCACCTATGAACCATATCAAGGATGCTTGGGTTAAGGACTTGGAAGTAGACATATCGGATGCTTTGTGGGCCAATGGGTTGAAGAAGATTAAAGAATGCTCTGTTAATGCCAGACTACAACTTATACAGTTCAAGGTCCTTCATCGTTTGCATTTTTCTAAAACAAAGCTATGCAGCATTTTTCCATCTCTTTCGTCTTTATGTGACAGATGCAGAGCGCTGGATGGAACCCTTGGTCACCTTTTCTGGTCTTGCCCCACACTCAGGAGTTTCTGGGCAGAGATATTTAATATATATAACAGGATTTATGACTTAAAATTAGAGCCGGATGGTGTACTTGCAGTGCTAGGCTGCTCCCTGGCCTCATTGGCACTCAGGCGTCCTCTTCAGAAAGCCTTAATGTTTGGCATGATTGTAGCTAAAAGACTTATTCTTAGAGCCTGGAAATCACCTTCTCCTCCATTGTTCAGGGTTTGGCTACGTGAGATGATCGCTTGTTTGTATATTGAAGAGGTTCGTTATCGTTTGGCTGACACCCATTTTAAGTTTGTCGAAATCTGGGGCCCTTTTCTCAATCATATTGATGGGAAATCTGGGACTCTCGGCCATTTGACCTTAGAACTGAAGAAGCTTCTCGGATGAGAGGTGAAACGTCTTCAAGCAACTTAAAGAAGTCCAGACGCTTTTCTTTGCAAATTCCTTTGACAATGAACACACTCACACAAACCTGTGAAACAACAAAACACAAAGCAGTGCCTGAACGCACATCTGAACACATACGTTACAGGGTGCAAAAGAGAGGGTGGCGAGCTGTTTCAGAGTTTTGGAGAAAAGTTTTGGACACTAAGTTTTTAGACGCATGTTTGGGACCAAAAGAACCGTATCTGCAGACCGAGGGGTGGATTGGATGGATAATATAGGTTAGGGCGTCACCTCGTAAGGCCATGAAAGTAAGAACTAAATGCAAATCCAGAATTGAACACATCAGGATTAACAGTAAACTGATGAATATTTTTTATTTACACTTTGCTTTCTTTCTGCTTTCTTCTTTATGTTCTGACTTCTGTTTTTTCCAGGTTTTTGATGATGAATAATGTGAGGAGGAAGAGGAAGACTCCCTGGCCCTGCTCTCTGATGCATATGCATTTTTTTTTTATTCTCTTGTAGATGATATTCCAGGCTCAGTCATCATTTTATCCCTATGCCTAATTAAAAGTAACCCATTCACATAAAGCGAATCTTTATAAATAATGAACATTATACAACATCAGATATTTGGAACGACACCATTAGAAGAATGCTTCCAGTACTGTGTTTGTGCCATTTTGTTAAACCCAGTGACTTGTCTTGGTGCAGTGGCATTAGTGGCTGTCACTCCCAGCATGCTCCTTTAACATGCAGGTTTACTATGCATTATGACATAAGTCATGATGTAAACCTAACCAGGTACATTTCTGTGCTATAACATCACTGATGTATTTTTTTACCTGAACCTAACCAGGTAAGCCTTGGTGCATAAGCACCAATAATGTTTCATGAATTTTAGCTGGTTGCTGGCCTCTTACTTAAAAGTAGCGTGGATGGGAAACTGAGACAGTGTGCAAACCAGCAGTGAAAAGGGCAAAAACATCGTCCCTGTTCTCAGCAGAGCTGCTCGCTGGCTCAGCTTCTCTGCTGTTCTGTTGTTTCAGGGTTGATAGATAACTTTACTAAATGACCTACAAACATTCAAGCACAAAAACCTCACCTGTAAAATTAGACAGTTGAACCGTGAATGACCTCCCTTCTCCTTTTTATCTCCTCTCTTTCCTCCCCTCACTCCTCCACCCACAGTCTGTGATCTGATATGGATAATAAGGCACTGGAACTTGACTCTGTTAGCCTCCCTATGGAGGAGGTGGTCATATGTAATGGTGACAGCCAGCCTGCTGCTCAGCCTCAGCTGCAACAGGAGGTATCCATGCTGACCCACCTGAAGAAGGTTGAGAACCAGATCACTGAGGCACAGCGATTCACCCACCTACCCCGACGCTCAGCTGTTGACCTGGAGTTCATCAACATCTCCTACACCATTCGGGAGGGACCATGCTGGAGGAGGAGAGGTAACACACTTCTGACCATCCTTTATATACAGTTTTCTACTTTAACCAGTTTATAACTGAGTAAAGATAATGTGAAAAGGCAACATCAAGACAAGAGACAGTAGATGTGTGGCTGGAGGAACACTAAAATAAGCAGCATGTATCTAAAAGTGTTCCCAAAGATAGCGAGCTAGCACAATGCTCAAAAAGTCGAGAAGAGTTGGATCATTCATTGTTTCTAAGCAGGAGACATCACTAATAACCGCATCTTCGACTGTAGCTGGACACGGTAGTACTTCTTCAAACTAATAATAATAAAATTCAATATTAGAGTGATTTAATGGATTACAAAAACAAAAATAAACTTGAACCAACATCAGTATCGGTGGGTGTTCACCCAAGTAAAGTCTGTGTTTGGGGAGGGCTTCAGTCAGTGAATGCTCAGCTCATAAGGAATCACTCTGTGTTTCTCCATTCAGTTATTCAGCTTTTGTCACCACTGTGTGTTAAATATTTGCTGCCTTCAGGCTTAAAAGGCGCCTCTGACATAATGTCTCAGGAAATCTCTGGCCTGTGTCTTCTCTGTTTGCTATGCAGTGCATTCATGCTGCACAGTAAACAGCAGGGTGCACGTTTCACATTTGATACTGGAGATGTGGAAATAACAGTTTTGCAACGCTGACAGAATTGATTAATGAGTGGTTTAAATCTGCACTCAGTCTTATAGCCATGTAGGGAAAAGTGAGGTTTCTGAATGTATTGTGTAAGTGGAAACAGTGGCTGGTATGTGATGGAGCAGTCAGTGATGGTGGCTTATCAGTCATGCTGCAGGGGCATCTATATTATTTAATATATAGAAAACACATATCTGGAATTGTTTGTGTCATAATGGCCTGCTCAGTTGTTTTGTGCATTGTACTGATACTCAGGTATACAACTCATTCTCCTTGTCTGTCAGCTCTAAGATGCATGACATGCAGTGCAGTCACGGGTGGGTCTCATCACGTTTTTGATGACACTGGCTCAAACACGCGTGCGGTCTACACTCCACATGTTATAAATAACAGTGATAAATAACCCTCCCTTTATTTGGCCTGGATGTTTATCTGCTTTCTGCAGCTGACAAAAAAATCATTTTTCACTAACATTTCTCTCGTTTGTCTCTTTGTGACAGAACCACCAGTAGATTAAACGGTGACACATTCACTGACAGCAGTCAGCGTGTGCTTCCAGCTATTGTAACCCTGATCACTATTGATTTTTCTTATTTCCCCGTCACACAGAGGAGGCGAGGCTGATTGTTTCTGACACGCTGCCCTCCCCACGATCCACCCTGCTCACACCACCGATCAATCCACACTATACATCACTCATGCAGAGTAACACACAGATGCCGTGGCTATTACTGCATGTTCTTTAGTCAGTACAAATAAAGTTATGTGTATTTGATTTTCTTGCATGCACTGCCTTAACTTTTAGATCTGATACTGAATTTATGATTGAATGCAAGCTTCGTGAACCAACCTCACTCAAGAACATTTCCACCAGTCTTTAACACTCATACAAAAGTTTGTTGGTCATTTGTCCAGGCAGGTCGTATCTTAATGCACATCTTTCCTCCTCTCTCATTTTCTACATTCATCAGCTCCTTGAAGCCCTCCTTGCATTTCTAAACAGCCTCCCTTCACGTGTTATTACATTTCCATTTGTATCCTTAATCATCCAAACGAGCTGCTACAAGTCCTTTTCTCCTTCTTTAGTGTCCAGCATTACATATCACTCACAGCAGGCCGTTTCCTTTGCCACCTTTGTCTTTGCTGTATGCCTAGCCTCCCAGTACACCTTACTCACCCCCACCCAGAGAGAGAGAGAGACATTTTCATCCAAAACAAAACAATTCATTTTCTAATCGGTAAGTCAGAGAGTTCTTTTTAACATTGATTATTTTTTTCACTTTGAGCTTAAACAGACACAAAACATATGTGTTGTTTAATTAACTTTACTTCTGGGCAATGTAAAGAAAAAATGCACTCGTTAGACTTATGACAAGCATTACAGAACACATAGATAAGGAATTTTAAGATTACACAGATGAACAGAGCAGCAGAAAAATAGGAAATGTTAGCTAACTGAACAGTTTCATTTCTTGTCCCTGCTTGCCCCTGGTGTTTAGGGAAAGCAGGGATCATCTCATGCCCAGGCTTGTAACACAGTGGGGAACACCTGCCCACCAGCTCACATCTCAGTGGAAACCCTTCTATGCAGGGTTAATTGAGGACTCAACATTTATGTTATTTAGCCACAGTTGCTGTGCATCTACAAACCGCTTTACAACCCACCTCTGCCCCAGGACCGACTTTCATCTGTGTCATATGTGTTGTCACGGACTCCTGCTCTGTTCGGTGGTGGGGGCTTTGCTGCTGCTCAAAGAAGTCCAGTGTTGAGGTCTTTTTTTCCAAGTGGCTTTTTCGGAACTAGTAGCTACTAGTTAACATGAGTATTTTTATTATGCTTACATAAAGTTTGTTCTTGTGGAGTAATATAATATTACTGCTCATTCCCATGAATACCCTGTCACTTATTTGCAGGTTTCAAAGCCTTATTAAAGTGCCTGTCAGGAAGGTTCTGCAGCAGGGAGCTTATAGGGATCATGGGGCCATCGGGGGCAGGGAAGTCCACCCTGATGAACATTCTAGCAGGGTACAGGTGAGCAGACTCCCTGATACTGTTATGATGACATAAATGAGGCCTCTGTGATACAAACATAAGGTGGAGTTAATTAGTAAAGTATTTTACTAGCCGGTGTAGGAGTTTGTCTGGGCAGTTGAAATGTTTGGTATTTGTCCTTCATGCTGCTCAGGGAAACAGGGATGAAGGGTCAGATCCTGGTGAATGGGAAACCCAGGGACCTGAGGACCTTCAGGAAAATGTCCTGCTACATCATGCAGGAAGACATGCTGCTGCCACACCTCACTGCCAGGGAGGCCATGATGGTGAGCCGGAAACTTCGACTCAGCCTCGGAGCACATTTTGAAACGTTGCTTTTGCGTAGCATCTGAATCTGGCTTTGTGTTTTGTTTGGTAGCTTTTTTATCTTGTGGTTACATGTTAATGCAATCTATTTTCTCTTTGCTCAGGTTTCAGCCAACTTAAAGCTGGATGAAAGTATGGATGTGAAGAAGGAACTGGTGAGAGCAGTTTACCATGCACAGCAAACTGAACCAGCCAGTTTACTCATAGTGTCCACAAGCAGAATACTTATTTCATTTCTCACCATCTATTTTGCTATGTAGCTCTTCTTCCTGCCGAGCATTTTCCTGTTTTTTCTCCCTGTTTTGCCCAAACAGGCATTTAGATATAAATGTAAAGAAGACATTTTTTATTGGTGTTTGATAATCAGTTAAATCTGGCACTGTACCTTTCTCTTTTCTCTGTTCAGGTGAACGAGATTCTGACGGCTTTAGGGCTCCTTGACTGCGCCCACACTCGTACCAGCTCACTGTCAGGTGGTCAGTGTAAACGTCTGGCCATCGCCCTCGAACTGGTTAACAATCCTCCAGTCATGTTCTTTGATGAGCCCACCAGGTGAACGGGCAGGAGATGATGTGTTGTCGATTGTATACCTAAATTATATCTTTGTATTATGTGAGATGTGCTTCCATAAAATCACATGCTGATAGTTGCCTGCTGGTTCAAAGACTCAGTGAGTGTCAGAACTGGAATACCTGGTTTTAAATCGCACCTCTCTCTCTCATTATGTTTCTTTATATCAAATGCAGCTGCTGCTTGAGACACTTTCAAACACAGATGAAATGTCAGTCCTTTCCTGCATCTTTGTGTGCAGACCTAAGCTTCCGACAGTTTTACACAATAGCTTACTAGATTCAGCACGTCAGCAGGTTGCTGTTAGCATTCCAGCTGTTAGAGCAATGCAATGCATTTTAAGTTCAGTCTTCCAGCCTCTCAACTAACATTACACATGTTTGTGTTTCTGATTCTGAGATTTTTCTCATATAAACTTTTACTCAGAGAACCATTCGGTGCATTTCAGCAGCTTCAATAACTTAAATTTCAACAATTACAGAAATGTAGGAAAAACACTGATGTTGTAAACAGCAACAAGAGCATTAGCTTTAGTTGTTAAACTATTAGCAGTTAGCTGATAGCAACATGAACCAACATGGTAGCAGCTAGCCGCTATGGCTAGCCATTATAGTAACATTTATGTGGGAGCTGCTTCCCTTTAAGGTTTATAGACTTATCTAAATTTAACAGACTAACAATTAAAATCATACAGTTATTTTAGTTTATGTATTAATTATGTTATTTTTTGCACAGTTTTCCAGTTTTTATATAAAACTAAGATTTCTGGTTGAAGGACGGAGCTTAAACAGTGTACATACTGTATGGTAGTGTATCATTAGTGTGTCCGTTTCTTTTTAAATCTACAGACAACTGAGAAAACATGTTTCCAAAAATATTAAGTTTACACAGTAACGACTGATTTTTTTTAATGGAAAAATATCATCCTCAAGCTTTCTCATGTTTAGCTAACAGTCTTATGTGACAGAGTGAATCTACAAGTCATTGTGATTTATCTACTCTTCCATTTCTTTCCCAGCTATTCATGAATGTTGTCTCTGTGTTTTAAGTGGCTTAGACAGCGTGTCATGCTACCAGGTGGTGTCCCTAATGCGTTCTCTGGCACAGGGCGGGCGTACCATCATCTGCACTATTCACCAGCCCAGTGCCAAACTGTTTGAGATGTTTGACAAGGTGTGTATCTGCCAGTGAAGGGGGAAATAATGGACAGAAGCATAGACTCCGTATTTTGAAGCCTCAGTGTAGTGTTTTGGCTGCCACCATGTTGGTATTTGGAGCCAAGTGTCTGAGAACCAGTGGGTGAAATCACCCATAGCTATCTCCATCTTTTAATATACACCATTGCCATGTAAAGAAAATTAGGTTGCAGTTCTGTGAGCTTCTGTAGAGGTTGCTTTTTGTCAAACCTGAATGTTTTTGCTCCACAGCTTTACATCCTCAGTCAGGGACAGTGCATCTACAAAGGCACCGTCCCTTACCTCATACCCTATCTGAAGACACTCGGCCTCTACTGTCCTACCTACCACAACCCTGCAGACTTCAGTATGTTCACCTTACAGTACCTGTTATTGCTAGTTCATGTTCCCCAACTTTTCTGCACGATAGCAGCATTTCCAGGGAGTTCATTCTGTTCACAGCTTTCTGCTTTTGCTTGTGATTCAGTCATTGAAGTGGCATCAGGAGAGTATGGAGACCTGAACCCGGTGCTGTTTGAAGCAGTCCAAGGTGGAATGTGTGCTTTAGAGGAGAAGAATCAATCAGTCTGTGCAACAATCTGCCCCGTTGTAAGTAACAGATGCTATTCCACACGTGGGAGAGTGTGCTGCAGAGAAGCTGCCAAGACGACCACTATAGAGTCTCTGTACGCTCTTCTTGTCAATCTTTTTGTTTTATTGATTTATTTTATTACTCACAGTATTATCAGAGAGGGTATTTTGCTGGAGCTGACAGGAAGTGAAGCCAGGAAAGGGACAGAAAGAGAAAAGAAGGAGCAGGGGGAACGAAGGTCTAGTCAACAGACATGCTGGGACTCCAACTGCTGCATCTGCAACCAAACACACTCAAACGACAAAACAAAGGGAGGTACACAAACAAAGGTACAATTCTGAAATTTTGAAACATACGTGAAAATGAGGGTGATAGTGCCAGAGGCGGGCAGGGAGAGACTCAGGATATTCGGGCCATCTGCAGCCCCCCCCAAGAGTGCTGAAGGCCCAAGGCCACACATCTCAGTGACACACATGTGTCCACTCCAGCAGAGGGAGGTCACCCACAGCCAGACACCAGAGGCTGCAGGCAGCCGACCCCTGCAGAGGCCAGCCACCCTGTGCAAGCCAAGGACGGGACATCAGGACCACAGACACTCGAGAACTGCCAGACACCCAGTGGAGCCCTCACCATCCCACAGCCCCAAGGGAGCCAGCAAGCAAGCAAGTGCCCATGTCCTGGGGGGGGGGGCAGCAACAACCAGTGGGGAGTGGCATGGAGGTGCTATAACAATCTAGAAGACAGATTCCCCCCACCCAGATCATAAATAAAATTAGCCTGATCTACAAGTCCCTGATCTCTTCCACCCAGTCCTCCACAGCAGAACCAGATGCTCCACTAGACGTTGCTCCATACACCCAGAGAACAAAAGTGCCGCTTGTTCAGGAAGGAGAGAGTTATTTGCAACAGAGTTTAAAGAACCATGTTGACCATTATCTGAGTGGGGGGCATTCGGTGCAACTTGCTCCTGCAATACCTGTTCCTAGACGAGACCTAAACTCCTGGAGCTCAGTGGTCATGACTGAAACGAGGGTGATTCGGTACAATAAACACAGGTACTTCTTCTCCAGGATGACCAGAAAACAGGCAGCACCAATGCTGAGCAGATCTCTCAGTGTTTGTACTGCTGTTTTAAAATTACATTTAAAATTAAATCAAACTCCTCTAAACCATCGTATTTATTATTGTGCTATCTACTGTACAATATAAAGCGCCTTGAGGCGACTTTTGTTGTGATTTGGCGCTATATAAATAAAATTGAATTGAATTGAATTGAATTGAATCGCTGTGCCCTGCCAACCACAAGAATGTGGCCCCGCCCCGCTGCACCAAGGCCTTCGCTATTTAGTCTTAGATTGATTTACAGTCCTCTCACATTAACAGTTTATCTTAGCTGTGTCCATTTCTGTTTCTCTGGATGAGGCTGTAAATCTTGAGTCCAACCTATGATTGCGTTGCTTCCTAAACTCAGAACCAAAGCAGGAAACAATTACCCAAACTGAGACCTGTCATACTAGAAAAATAAGGGCTGGCAGGAAATGGGTAGATCTTAACTAACTATAAAAACCAAGAACTAACAGAGACCTCAAAAGTCCCAACAGGAGAACACAGTGTTCAGCTGATATGGCTTACGTCATCCATCCATCCACTTTTGCTTATCTAATTTATAGTGATGGGGGGCTGAAGTGTGCCCTGCCTGCCATAGGGCAGGAGGCAGGGTGCACCCAGCGAGACAGACAACCATTCATACCTGTGGACAACCTAGAATCACCAGTTTAACCTAATTCCAGCAACTGTACCTGAAGAGAATCCACAGAGACACAAGGAGAACATGCAAACTGCCCACAGAAAGGCCATGAAAGTGGATTCAGACTCGGGACCTTCTTGTTGTGATACAACGGTGCTAATCACCAGGCCACTATGCTAGCTGTGCCAATAAAGACAAACTGACAGCAGGAAGTAGAACCAATATGTTCTGGCAATACCAGAAACCCATAAAAATGGTCTGTTGCTCTATTTTTACCCAGTTGTTTCAGCTCTGACTGCAGAATGCTTTGTGTCGAGTTAAGGATGATCATTTCTTCCATTTTCCCAGGATGCCAGGCACATAGAAAGCCACACTTTTGCCACAAGTACGCTCACACAGTTCTGCATTCTCTTCAAGAGAACCTTCATAACTGTATGTCGAGACCAGGTGGGTGGAAGGATCACTTCAGTAATCACAGCTGTCACAGATGATCAGATGTGCTCTTACCTGAAATAAGCCTGATCGTGGATGTTTTCTTTCTCCGCTGCCGTCCATTCTCAGGTTTTGACCCACCTCAGAGTGATATCTCACATCTGCATAGGTGTGTTAATAGGTTTGCTCTATCTCAACATTGGCAACGATGCCAGCAGGGTGTTTAACAACACTGGATTTCTCTTCTTCTCTATGCTCTTCCTCATGTTTGGAGCACTCATGCCTACTGTGTTGACCTGTGAGTATGATCCAGAGGTTATGGACTTGCATCCTCTGCTGTTGATACAACCATAATAAATCTCATAAATGTATGGCTTTATATTGATTATATTGGTGTAAACACTTTGGGCTTTTGGCAGTTCCTCTGGAGATGTCTGTGTTCCTGAGGGAGCATCTGAACTACTGGTACAGCCTGAAAGCCTACTACCTGGCCAAGACCATGGCTGATATTCCATTCCAGGTGAGCTGGCAGTGCTGTGATTGGATTGGTGGGTTTACTCACTGAGGGCCTGAGTGCTGACAAACAGCTAAATATATCCACTTAGCTTCACAACACTGTACTCTAGTGTTAGCCGATGGTGCTTGCAGGTTGTAGGAGCAGATTAGTCTCCCAACATTATTGTTGTGTCTCATCATGTCAAAGAAGTCATCCAAGTGTCTGTTATTGGTTACACTGTAGCGAGGCAGATTAAAATCTTCTCAGATGTAATGCATGGGTGTTATCATGGATTGAAGTGGAAACGAGGTAAATATCACAGTGATTTGGAAAGCTACTTTTGATCCTGCTGGCCATCATTGTCATTCAGTACAACCTTAATTTGTATTAAATCCATCAACATTTATATCTATTAAATAAACCTTTATGCAGTACTTCAGTCATTGTGATTGGCTGGGACGGGAACTGAGGGCTCTGTGTTTGGATGCGACTGTAGCTCCAGCACACTTTAACATCTGTGATAGGGTATCTTTGCTGTTCCTCTACTAAACATCAGTTAATGAACGTGTTATTTTAGGTGATCTGCCCCATCATGTACTGCAGCATAGTGTACTGGATGACAGAGCAGCCTCCTGAGGCAAGTCGCTACCTGCTCTTCATAGCCCTGTCCACCTGCACTGCTCTGGTAGCCCAGTCTCTTGGGCTGTTGGTTGGTGCTGCCTCCACCTCACTACAGGTAGTGCATGTTTGCATTGTTTAATACACATTTTCTTGGCTGATGTAATATGTAACACGATGTATATCCTCTGCACCTCCCAGGTAGCCACATTTGTAGGGCCTGTTACAGCTGTCCCTGTGCTGCTGTTCTCTGGATTCTTTGTCAACTTTGACACAATCCCCAAGTATCTGCAGTGGAGCTCCTATGTTTCCTATGTCAGGTGTGTGTCGCTGGGAGGAACAGCACAGCTGCAGGTTTAGTCGGTCCACAGGGTTTTGAGGGATGACACATTGCTTTTCTGTCTGTGCACCATCACAGCACATTTTACATCAAGCAGTTAAGAAAGGATTAAAGTGCAGACTTTCAGCTTTAATCATAACATTACAAAACTATGTTTTCTTGCCCCCAAAATGATGAACTTAACAGTATTTGAGTTTGGGTGATTAATAAATGATTTATGAATGTTTTATTTCTTTAGCAGCTGCCAAAACAGGGAAGATTCAGTATCTTAAGTGTTTTGCTTAATTTGGTCACTTTCAGTCATTCATGTTAACTTATGACAAGGATGTCAATCTCATATGGATAAAAAACCACACTCATAAAAATATAAACAATCTGCAACACAAAGCTTGCTGCTGCAGAATCGAGTGAAGGACCAGCTGCTGCCCTCTAGCACAAAATGCTTGAGCCTGCTGTAATAAGTGGAGATTAGTGGACAAATAACTAATGGTAAAACACTGTTAACACATTTACATCTGGTTCTGTGCAGAGTCATGGTGACTCCGTGTTTGTGCTTTTTGATTATTAATATGCTTCATTTCAGTTAGTGTCTGATTATGTTTCAGTGATTTCTAGTTCTTAGGTTTTGTTCCTGTGCCTCCCGTGTTTAGTGTGTCATGTCTGTAGTGTAGGTTTGGTTCTGTTTCCCATGTGTCTGCCTCTGTTCCTTATGTTCTGTAAGTCTGCATCTCTGGTTTCCTGTTTTATTGTGATAGTTCCGTGTGAGTCTGTTCTGTTTTGCTTCCTCTGTCTCGTCGTGTCTGATTAGGTTCAGCTGTGTCTTCCTTCTGTCGTGTATTTCCCTCGTTACTCTCTGTGTAGATATTGTGTGTTCTGCTTATCATCCACTGCTAACCTCCCATGTCTCAGGTATTCGTGTATTTCCTGGTATCCCTGGTTTTTGTGTATGTAGTTTTTTGTTTTTTTTTGTATTTGGTTCATGTTCTGTTTTTCGGCCTCAATAAAAAGCACGCCTTCTGTTATAATCCAGTTCTGTTTCCACGTTTCATGCATTTGGGTCCACTACTTTCCACTCCACAGGGTCTACCTGCGCTGGCCGTGACACTTAGATTATAAAGTAGTTTAAAAATACTCTGACTGATCCTTTCAAGCATTTTTTGTGCAAAAGTTATTCATGGGATGCTAACTATTTGTAAGATGCATTCAAATCCTCGATGGCTGGGCCTGATTACCAAAGTCATCAGCATTTATTACAGAAACAGTAAGCAATATTTGAGCTATTGTGACTCGGCTGTTTGCAGATAAGACTTTGTCTCTCTCGTAGGTATGGCTTTGAAGGGGTCCTCCTGTCCATCTATGGGATGAACCGCACAGAGCTGGAGTGTCCAGGACCAGTGTGTAAGTTCCAACAGCCTGAAGAGGTTCTGCAGCTGCTAGATGTGGAGGATGCAAAGCTCTATGTAGATTTTATTGTCCTGGGAAGTTTCTTCATCATCCTACGTCTGGCCACTTACCTTGTCCTGCGCTACAAGGTCAAGTCAGAGCGATAGATTCCCTTCAGCTCGTCTCCAAAACACACAACCCCCCCTAGACTCTGGGCTCTTTCCTGTGCAGAGAGAACCTGTCACGTCATGTGGGAGTTTGTTTCATTTCATTTTACATGTTGCTGCTAAATGGACAGAACAAATTCTGGTTGTGTTCTCCTGCCAGCTGGTGACAGTCCTTTAAACCACCATACAGCTGTTTTACCTCATCAAGAACTAATGGGTGTGCACAAAGCCACGTCACCGAGACTGAGCCACATTCAGCTACACGTACTGTACGTTTTATAACTTAGAGAAGTTTTTAGGGCCAAGCAGATGGGACTCAGTAGCAGAACTGACATCTTGCTTTAGTCCACACTGTGCTGCTGCTCTGGCAGAGTATATCTCTGGTCCAGGATACTCACCCCTTACGAAATTCAAATGCAAAAGGAGTGTTTACTTTTGTAAGCCAAAAAAAATGAAGTTGCACTAAAGATGTTTGATAATGTGCCCGAAAGAGTGAAAAAGCAACATTCACGGGGTCTTTGTATCACTGAAAGAGAGAGTGGATTTGGGCCGTAGCCCTAAAAACATGAACTTCTCAGAGCTGTTGTTTTTATCATATTGATAGTTGTAAATTAAGCTTTGTTATGATCGCATGAAGAAATTTGATATTTTTTGTACTTCCACGTTATAATCGTTAATCTAAATAAATCTGTTAGTGATGATCACGAGGACAAGCCTTAATCATATTCCACTACGCTTTATTATCTTTAGTATTCTATGCATATGCATATGCAGTTCAGTTATTGTATTTAAGCTACATAGGTGAGTTACTGTTGTTACTGTTTTTGTGTCCGCTCTACATCCAGTAATGCCACAAGGACACGACATGCTCATGCAGACGTGTTTGGTGCTATCTCACATTTCATTTGAATTACATGTTTTTAAAAAAGCAGATGTTGGGACTGCACATTACAGCATACTGAGTGACCAAAGACTGCTAATGAATCTGCATGTATCTTCATATTTTTTACAGTGTGTTCTGTTTGTGTGTGTGTGTGTGTGTGTGTGTGTGTGTGTGTGTGTGTTATGACCACTTGTATGTTTATTAATCCATTCCATGTTGAAACATATAACAGCCAAAAGTTCTGTACAGCTATGTAAACTTCCAATAAACACTGATATGACAGTTGCTTTGTGTAATTAATAACAAAACATGAAATATCCAATCAAAATTCCAAGAAATAAGATTTAAGATTCTGCATTTAAAGTGTCAACAGTGGCAAAGGACAATCCACAGAAAGATCTAATCTAAGCTACAGTCGTGTACCAGAACGTTAGACAAATCCTCAGGTCCTTATCAGGTCTTAAATGAGATAAACACAACTTTATGAACAATGACCAAAGGTTTTGTATTACAGATTACTTTGACTCTTTAAGTCCAGATGTGTGTACCTATGTTTGTAGTTTATAGATCCAACAACAGGGGTCGATGCTCTTTCAATGTAACATATTTGCCAACCATAGAAGAAGACGGGCATCGAATACATCCGGGTAACATTACAGTTGGAGCTTATGAATGCAGTGGTCATAGAAGTAAGAAGACTCTGAGGAGAGTTCTGTGATGTTTCGTTCACGCTGACAGCCTGCAGTTCACAGCTACAGTAGGCATGCCCACGCGTGCTTTATAGTAACAGTGTAGCCTCCAACCTGTGGAAAAGAATGCTTCTGTCAGTGATTAGCTAGCCTCAGTTAGCAACACTGTTTACATCCAGAGCAGCCAAACCTAAATCTGGAAGGTCAGGATGAAAGCAATTTCTAAACACCGAGAGCGAAACCTAAATATTTTACTGCCACGTGGAGCTTTTTGAATTTTTTATATTGCTACATTGGAATAAGTTTCAAAGTTAGCTGGCTAACTGCGAGTAGTCCTGCTTGATTAACTGGAAACTGAATGATGGACACTGAGCAGAGTGTATTTTCATGTTTGTGGCTGATAGGTGATCTTTATGTTGTCCACGTCTCTGCTGTATCTGGGGTATTATTTTATCTCCATTTGTCGGTATCATTATTATTATTTTTAATGTAGTTTGAACTACTTTAGCCCAGCTCTCTTTTCCCCAGGGCGCCAAAACTACACAAAACCTGACAAGCTAGCCAATGTCCTTCTGATCCAGGCCGGTGTTGTGCCAAAAAATGATTGCTCGTATTTAAACTGCTATAAATAACTTGTTGGTCTATAATATGTGAAACAAATGTCAAATGTATCCCTCATGAATGATATCAAGTCATCTTGAGGCACAAACAACATTCATGTCACAAGGTAGAAGCTGCAGTCAGTTTTTGGCAGCGACTTTTATATATCCTTAATTTTTCCAGTTGAAAGAACATCTTGTTGACATTAAAAATGTATTTTTTTCAGAGTAATCTGGCCAAGAGGGCTGCAGAAATTGCAACAAATATAACAATAGTTCTGTAAACATATTTTAACTGGACAAAAAGGACTGGATTGGTTATAATGTAAGTATAGATAAATATAAATATAAAGATACTTGAAAAACAGGTAATTTTTAAATTTTATATATAACCCCTTTGTAAACCCTGTTCACTGAAGTCTATTAACCAACATACGTAAAGATATTACACATAAAAAACACACAGAAACATTGGAAATCAGTTTTTGGCACAACACTGGTGTTGGCATTACTAATACTTGTTCTGTACAGATGCTTCATGTATCTGAAACCATTAACCACATGCCTGTACCAGATTTATGTTTCCAGGCATCTTGTTAGTGTTACTGCTGTTGGGGAATCATCTCTATAAAAGCTTCACAGCATTATATTAAAACGTATGTGCTTTCCCCTGCTGACACACTCAGCCCAGATGTTCTTACATCTGCAGTCTACACTCAGAGTCTGTTTTTATTTTTATCAACAGCTGTTTAACCAGGAAGGGATGCCACCTTTAGCTGGAGCCGAGTTGGTCCACACTCCATTGCAGCTGTATCGATACCTGCTCAGGTGCTGCAGGCAGTTACCATCCACAGCGATGCAGCAACACTATCGACATGCCATAAGACAGGTGAGGGCATCTTATGCACCGATCAATGACAAGCAAAATGTTTTCCAAGTGAAACTGTGACGGTAACTTTAATACCTTTTGGACTCTTGTGTTTCAAAACTAACTGAGCTACATCACATCTGACACAGAGAAATGGTTTTAAGCAGCTCATTGAGAATCAATGGCAAGATCTGCAATCATGAAGTATTCATATAATCCTGCACATAGTGAGGATCGGGAAAACGATGAAAATTGTCCCAATGCAGAATTAGTGAGCCGTCTTTATTAAGCACCGGTTCACACAATAGTTACTTCAGGGACCTGGCATTAATAAAGAGAGAACAGTCACATGATCACAGGGTGACAGTGGGGAGGAAGAACTTCACTTTAACAGGAAGAGACCCACCGAACCTGGTGTGTTTTTGGGATAATTCAGTAATCTTTGTATTACTGTAGAGTCTTGATCTTACAATATAAAGTGCCTTGAGGAGAGCAGCTATATAAATAAAACTGAATTTATGGCCGTGCGATGTGATGAAATATATCAAATGACAAAGCCGATTGTTCCATATTATATTCTACCGTTTATTTTGTACTGTGTGAAATACACCAATAACTGCAATACTTTTTCACTGCTGCTTTAGATGACTGTAGTCACCACGGCAACACAGAAGGACCAGACAAAACAAATCGAGGGGCTCGTTCCTAAACGAGGGGTTACCTCTGTAACAAAGTCTGACATGGAGCAGAAAACTGTATAATCTGACCCAGCCCCCCACCACAGACCTCTGACACCACCTAAGCAAGAATCATGTCAAAGAGTACAGAGAGCGTTTATGATGAGAAGCACAAAGAATCATGAAGATAAATATACATATATGGTTTTGTTCACTGATCAAAACACACAACATGTGACTGTGTGGGGTTTATTTATAATCATATTTATTTAACTTTTTATTATTTCAATTAAGTAAAAAACAAGCAGTACTTTCAATGTGTTCATTATATAAACTATTCACTGAATTTACAGAAAATGCCAATATTGTGATGTGGATCAGAAATGACTTGTATCAGGAGATTTGAGTGATGTTTAATAGAATTCATCTTTTGTTGACTGTACTGATAACACCAGTCTTAGAGTCCATACTGACCACCTCAGACACGTGTGTTGTGTACTTTAAGTCAACAGAAATGTTAAAAATGTGACAATTTTTAATTGATAATAGTATAAAATGGAGAAAAGCAACAAAATATCTTAAAAATAGCTCGTGCACAGTTCTACACAGAAAGCAGTTGTTGCAGCGATGTGAAGAGGGCGATCTAATGCTGCCTTCATCACTAACCTTATTTTCTGTTTCTGTTGTGATGTGATTGGCTGGCAGCAGCAGTAGAACAGTCGAATTGTTAACGAGCCGTTCCTTGTGAAGGCAAACTGCTGACCTTTGACCTTCGTGCTGCAGTATTGATTTTTATTTTTAGATAGTGCTGACATGTTTATGGTCACCATAACAACCAATAACTGTGACTCATACACCATTAATGTATCATCATCATCATTACTGCTGAAAGTAGTTTCTGCCAAGATCATAAAGTCTTTGTTTGCTGTTTGTTTCGAGGGTTACAACAGCCACTCAGATGAAGACGACCCTGAGAGGATACAGATGATCATCCAGAGAGCGATTGCAGATGCTGACTGGATTCTCGATAAAGTAAGGATAAAGGAAAGAAGACCTCCAAGGTCTTACACACATGAACATAAAGTGTAATGTTCATTTCGTTTGTCATTCACAGTATACCAAGAAGAAATGAGAGCGTGTCCACGGTGGTGCATTTTGCAGGGCTGTCCTGGAGTCACACTGGTAAAGGTGCTGTCGCTGTCTACGAGTGCTCAGGGTGTTATTTTTTGAGGGATGACCAATGACTCGCTGTAAATACTGCTCTCAAACTATGCCATTAAATGTGCAACCATGAACTTGGTTGGTTTTTTCCTTGGAGCAAAAGTCGAACAGGAGACGGAAACTGAAACTATTCAGCGAACTACAAAGAGTTCATGGTTTTATGCTTTATATACATATCAATAGCCTCTACAGCCTCTGTGTCTGAATGATGAACAGTGTTGTCTGAACATGGCGCCAGAAGTGACTTCCACCTTAATGCACATGTAAAACTTTAAATATGTTTACAGCCTACTAGAAAAGGTACTAACTTTCAGTACCAGAACTGTGAAAAATGCTACAGTACTTGTTTTTTGTTTGTTTTTCCTTTCCTGCCGTAGCTTCCTCGGGCTGCATATGTAATGACGTAGAAGCAAAACTGAAGGGGACCACATACGCCTACAAGGGTTCTAGATTATCTTCCATGCTGAAGAAGAAGGAGGAGGACATGGAAGATGGCAGCAAGTACAGCTGCTACCATATCTCTGCCTGTACTTGTTAATAGTAAAAGTCTGGTATGGAAGTACTTTACATTCTTGTCCTGAAATACTTTACTGCTTTGTTTGAGACAGCTAGCATCAAATCAGCTGTGTTCCTTACTAGAGCTGGGCAGTCAAGAAGGAAGCTGACACTCGGAATCTCTAAGCCACGTAATCTTTCCCGTGTCGGTTATTTCAGTTTTTTAAAATTCTGTGTTGTCATGTGACTCTGTGCCTTCTGCAGCATCATGGAGAAAAACAAACAAATCAACACATCGAGCTGTGTGCACACCTTCAAATCTCACGTCTGTTGTTTGGACACGTTTGACTTTAGTAAAGACGACTTCAAACAAAGAGGAGTAAAACATTTCATCATCGAACAATAATGCTACAAATCTGTTGCAACACTTGGAGGACAATTGTGTCACCAATTAAAAATATCCCACCTTTAACAGTTCACATATTTACAGTACAACCTGACTGCACGGGGTTATGGGGTGTTGTGTGTCGAAATTTGAAGTGAAAAATGAATCTAGTTTGGAAAAAGGCTGGAACATGACAAAACGTGGGACAAGTGAAGCGCTGTGAATACGTTCTTGTTGCACTCTGTGTATAAAATAATTATTCAGTAGTTGTAATAAAGATAAAACGAGTTCATTGTGATTTTCATCTGAGGTCACGTCACCCAGCCCTAGTCTAAACTGTAACTAACATTACTCTGTAGTAATGTTAGTGGTCGTGAGATCCATTATACAGTCTGTGAGCTACAGTCAGTGTACTGTACACAGTGGTGATGGACATGTTTGAAAAAGCAGACAGTGTAATATAATGTACTCCTATTGATGGTGTCAACAACAAAATCAATGTTAATCACCTAAAAGAAACTTTAGCTGTCAGGCTGCCCTTTCAGACTTCCTGGATTAGATCCTAAAGGCCTGTTTCAGCAGATTTACAGGTCAATGTCTAATCAGTGGTTGGACGAATAGAAAAGCTGCTCTGATGTTGCATCACTGGAGGGTGTACGATCCAGGATCGCAGGGGAAGAGAAGCAAAGATATTTCTCTTTTCTTTTAGTAAATGAGGATTTTCCAAGTGTTGCTATTTAAGTACTGAAAGAAGAAAAAGAACTGACTCGAGATCAGATTTCAGCCACAGTTTGTCACAACCAGTTGGAAGGAGTTTAGGTGACTCCATCCGTAGACCTACAGTATATAAAGCACACGTGAACTGTCCTCTGCAGTTTCAGGCTCGTGACATGCTTTGAATGTTCTTCCCTATGTGAGGTCAAACAATGCCAGAATATTTGCATATCAAGTAATCTTTATTAACACAATACTTAATAGCACATTGTTAAACTTTGCTCACACACCTCTTCTACAGCTTGGAGGCAAAGATGATACTTTTGTGCAACATACAGTATTCAAGTATAACCATTTTTCTCAAATGAATGCTGGATAACAAGGATACACATACGAGAAAACAATGAGGAGAATGTTTCTTATGTACTGGCTGCACCAACCAATGGAATAAAACAAAAACATCCTGGTCTGCTCATTTTTCTTGAACTGAAACTTATTTACAGCTACATGCACATGCAGTATTAATCTCCATTGATACAAAAAGTAATAAAACTAGATATACAGACTAAGGTATAAATAGTATAAATAGGTTCTCTTTGTATAAATAGCTCCATCGTCTTCAGTGTTGGTGTGACATGTCGAGGCATTTGATGCCAACAGAGATGAGCACTTGAAGCTCCCTGCACTGTAAATGCACACACCTGTCCACAGTGGGAACAGCAGGCAGTCAGAGGAGGTCCGTGACGTCGGAGTTTTGGGACCACTTCGGAAAAGGAGCTGCAGCGAAGTAGTTCTCTGAAAATGGGATAGGCACTGAGGAGAGTCGCAGATTGTTTGGTCTCGGGAGTTCTTACTTCTGGAGAATAAACTGGTCAATGAATTCGTTCTGCTCTGACTCCACTTTGGACAAAGCTTCGTACTCTATACGATACCTGTGACAAGGACACAACAGAAAACAGCAGACAGGCATAAGAAAGAGATACCAGACTATCCTTTACTTATGCCTACCACACATTAGGACAGCACTGGGCCTCCTCCACTAGCATGTGTACAGAAATGTTTCTACTCTGCACAGAAAATATATATGTACTCCACACGAGGCATTCATTTAGGCGCACACGAGTACTATTGTTATTTTTTTAGGAGTGTTACAATTAAACAAACATTGGAATTCAATATAAATGCAATATTGTATAACTCTGTGACAATAACAACAACATGGAGCTTGCTGGTCTGTTGAAAGCTGGGAAGTTTATCCTAAATGTGTTTTTTCTATTGTGTTTCACGTCCTGTAAAAAAAAAAAAAACAACGAGGTTTTGGAGAATTGTCATATCCCTGATTATACACATGGGACACCATAGCCTACTGTCCTGCACAGATGAGTGTCTTTACCCACTCATTTTTTTTCTATATTACCTTTCAAGCTGCATCTTCTTCTCTGCTATGAGAGCCTGAAGCTGCTGCTGCTGGGCCTCTCTTTGCTTTGCTACAGATGTCAGCAGGTTTCTGGCTCCAATGGCCTGAAGGAGAACAACACAGAATCATACCTGATAAAAAGTCTTATTCTCATGATCACATATCATACAGGCACAGTCAGATGTTATAAAGCTTTAGTACACGAGCACTACAACTTCTTTTGCAAGAGCCAATGAAAAGTCGTCAAATATTGAGCTTACCTTCATCTTTTCAGTCTCTGCTTCTTTTGCCAGGTCATCCACGAGCTCAATCAGACCTCCCACTATCTTCTGAAACTGGCCAATTTCTGTAAAGAAGAACACGTGTCTGTACATGCAGGACCTGCTAATGTTAGGAGGGCAGGTTAAACTAAATGTGATCTGTGCTTACTGTCCACAAACTCTTTGCACTCTTCTTTGAGCTCTGAAGTCTTCTGGCTGACATCAGGCTCCAACACTCGCAGCTTGTTGAGTTCATCAAAATAAAAGCCTGCCTCAGCTAATGGGTCTGTAGCCATAGCCACGGGGCCTGTCACAAAGGAGACAGAAAGAGTGATAGAGGAAGACCAGCATGAGAGAAGTTAAACACGTATAAAACAGCTTTGATATCAGTATCAGCATCCAGAACAAGTCCTTTAACTGCTACTGTAGTTAGCAGGCTTTTCAGCCCGATATAAAATCTTACACTACAGATGACTTCATCTGGCCCTCATTTACTAACACTGTGTTTGCATCGGTTTTCTCCAGCTTCCTCCCACGGAGACAACTGGTTAACTGGTGATTCTAAATTGCCCATAGATGTGACTGTGAGTGCAAATGGCTGTCTGTCTCTCTGTGTTAGCCCTGTGACAGATCAGCGACATATAGTCTCACCCTATGGTGCCTAACAACAACAATATAATAATATTATTATTATATATTATAAACATAAGTTATAAAATAATTATAATAATACTAAAATAATATTGTCTTTTTGTTCATTATTTGCTGTCTTAAAACATCAAAAGTCACAAAGTACATCAAACTGCAGGTAAAGAAACCAACAAACTAAACTGGAAGGTCTAGTGAGGTCATTGTTACGTCTATCGTGCCACAGCACTATCTAGCTATGTGTTGAGCCCTGTGTTGTGGTTGTTTCTGCTGCTGCTGATTGAAGGTTTCTGGGAGTTTGGTGTCATCATGTTTGTTCTACTCGCTAACAATCAAAGATATCGCAGCAGGGAAGCCACCTGTATGAAACCGAAGACCTCAGTTAGCCATGGTAACATGACGTCGGTGTTTCCAACCAGGCTTCGGAGCCTTGTTTTTGACTGTATGTCTGGACGTCCAGTCACGTTTAGCCAATAACGGTAACATATGGTCCGTTCATGCAAAATGAACTTTTCGTTGAACTATGGTCTTCAGTGACAGACAGGTCCGAAGCGAACATTTTACAAGCAGCTCTATTAACTATTTACGGTCAAATTATCATTAAATAAACACGTACACATAACTACAGGCTTCCCCAGTGTAAGTCATCAGAATCACATTAACGTCGGATACAATGGAAACTAACCTTAACTTATTTGAATGTACAAAAACGTTATAAACAGTCTGAATAAGTAAAACAAAAGAAAGCTGTAGTATTATTCACTATTTCTTGCCAGTCGAAATCTGTGACCCAGGCTAACACCGTTAGCTAGCTTGCTAAAATTAGTTAGCTAATTCAAATAGCTAGTTAGCTAAGCTGCTCACTAACGCTATTTGGACGCAACACATTAGCCCCGTTAAAGCTAATAAACCTACGTGGACAACACGGTTTCATTAACCCCTAACATGATTTAAAAACGCTTGTACGTGTTCTTTTACCTCTTTTGACCGCAGTCACAGATGGTTCTCTGTTGTTTGACTATGTGGCAGAGTAACAACCAACCAAAGCTCCTCCTCATCCTCTTGCTGCCAGGGAAACCAAACGCTCCTCCCTGTGTTTGTGTGTGTGTGTGTTTGTTTCCGTAACCTGGCTCATCCAGAGCCCTATAATATGAAGGCACTTCTGTATTTTATAAAAGGTGCTTCCTACAGTCACAACACAGAGTTAAAACTGAAAAACCAAGGTAAGACCTGTGGGAGGCGTGATAGCTGAATGAAATGGAACGGGGCTGGCGTGTACACGAACATTCCAATCCAATGAAGGCAGGGCACTTTGTCTTGCAATACCTGTTACTGACGGACGAGGACAGCATTGTGCTTTGCAATTGAAGGCCAGCGTAAACTCGGTGGAAGAAGAAGGCGTGGGTTTTAGTTGGTTGAACTTCTTTTTCTTTTTTAACAGTATAAAACCTTTATACTGTTGTGGAAATGCAGCGGCGATAAAGTTGACTGCCGGTGTACATTTATCTGACAACCCAAATACAGCGCAGGGAGGTCGGTAAGTAAATGTTTGTAGACTTATTTAGTGTCGTTTACTCTCAGGATGTAGCGAAGGGCGACAACGTTGAGCTTTCCACTGAAATCTGGCAATTTCATGTGACTTGTTGAGTGTGACACACTTACTTGGCAAAGTAAAGAGTTTCTCTGCGTCATATTTAGGCTTTGCTATCTTTGAATAGATTGAAAACGTGCTTACATAAACACATTTTCAAGATCTAGGATTTCCAGGTTTTCGTGTTCGAAGTCTTGACATCCTGCTCAAACATTAGCTAACCTTAGCAAAACACACCTGCGGTGAAACATTGACGCAAAGCTAATAATCCACTAGCGGTACCATTTAAAGAATTCGGTGAATTATCGGTTATAACGTAACGGTGTGAAACGAGTCCATATTAACGTTTCGACCGAACAAAGCATGCCGAGTAACCTGACCCCCCACTGACACGTGAATGCATCTGGTTAGTTTGCTGAAAGTCATTCTGCTGCTAAACGGTCTCTTTCTTTGACATGCGCACTCAACAAAAGCTGGACGAGATTATTGGAGCCTTTTACCCGTTAGTAGTGATTTAAAGTTGAAAAATAAATATTTTTACTGCCATTCCCAAGGAAAACATAACGCGATTGAAGCTTTTTGTGTGACTCTTTTCAGTGACTAATTATATGTGCCCCCTTCCCACCCTTTCAGTTTCCGGTCCAGCCTCATTCCTCTGAGGGAGGGGAACTGAGGGAGAGATAACAGTAGGGAAGGTGGTTTCCACTCTGGGTTGGGAAGATTCCCCTCAATCTCTGCGTGTTTTATTTGATTAATGCAACAGTCTTGATCAACTCTGACGTCCGTGTAGCTCCACTGAGAATTTCTGGGAGTGATTCAGGACTCTTGTTTGTTTTGTTTTGTTCAGGAATGACCTGGAGCACCAGGAGGTTGTGGCAGCCTCATCAGTAGCGGTCAACACGGCGGGGGACCTGCGGACCTCCGTCTGCAGGGTGGTCATCTATCTCCAAAGGGACATGTCTGGGGACAGCTGCCTACCCCAGGACCTCAGCAAGTCCGAAACCGCCTCCCCAGACCTTCCTCTGGCTTGTCCCAAGACCAAGACCTGTAGTCATCGCGGAGCAGTGGGCTTAGGCAACAAGTATGTTCGGCTCAACGTTGGAGGGATGCTGTTTTATACAACGCTGCAGGTGCTCACCAGGCAAAACTCCATGCTGAAGGCTATGTTCAGTGGAAAGAAGGAAGTGTTCACAGATAAAGACGGTGAGCATTTCTGAGCTGCTGATACAAGTTTCCCTAAGTATAACGTCACATACTTTGCATGCATATATTCACTGTGTTTAAAGTAGGAAAGATTACAAAAGTTCCAGTAAATGTTTAAGTTACGATTCTGGCTCATAATCAAAGCTTGACTTTAAATTTCAGTCACTTTGAATTAAATTTTAGCTCATTTATTTTAATCTGTACTGATTAAACAACAGGTGCTTTTTCTGACACGTTTGGATAGTGGGGAGGCAGTCGTTCCATAAACAACTCGCTCTCTGTCGTTTATGGAAAATGCTCGTTGACGTCAACTATGCAACAGTTAGTTTTTCAGCAGACGTCTTTCTTATAGAGTAGTTCATCTGCAGAGTTGCACTGATCTAAACTCTATTTGATATCAAACAGACTTGTCAGCTGTTGATAGTCTGACTCTGACATCTGCACCCAGACAAGCACAGAAGAGGAAATGCTGAAGTGTCCTCTAAAGCTTCATATATGCTTTTTCTTACATGAACAGGAACATGTTTACCATGAACTCGTGCAGAAAAGTTTCACAGTGATCAGTTTACCAACAAGGTTTTTAGCAGCAAGCTGCAGAAGTTGCACAGACCAGTTAAAATATAAAGTTTTTTGACCTTCATAATTTGCTCTCCATGAATGTGTCCTAGAGTGTCTGAAATAAAAACCTATGGGCTTGCTAATAAAAGGCCGGTCCAACAGTGGATAAGACATTTTGACAGCAGTAACCCCAGCGAGACTTGCACACAGCTTCCTCTCAGAGATGTTGGGTTTGCTGTCATGTCGGCTACACGCTGTTTCCTTTGAGGTGCCGCAGCAGGTCCATATTCTCAGCGCTGTCTCTTTTTGTTCAGGTTGGATCCTGATCGACCGCAGCGGGAAGCACTTTGGCAGCATCCTGTGCTACCTTCGAGATGGCAGAGTTGCCTTACCCAAAGGTCGACAGGCTGTCCAGGAGCTGCTGGTCGAGGCAAAGCATTTCCTTGTCCAGGGCCTAGTGGAGCTTTGCCAAAACTCCCTGCAGGTCAGTTCCATCCAAACTGACTCGTACGGTCCACACAGTGTTGGGACACTCACACATTCTTTGTTGCTCTTCAGACTGCAGAGCTTCAGTACCCAAAAATGAAATACTGGAACTACTTTCGAGTGCCAAACTGTGATCTAAATAAGCTTACACAAATGGGAGTAGCTCTAGACACTCATATTATCACATTATCATCATCATCATCATCGTGGCTCAAGAGTTGGGAGTTCGCCTTGTAATCGGAAGGTTGCCGGTTCGAGCCCCGGCTTGGACAGTCTCGGTCGTTGTGTCCTTGGGCAAGACACTTCACCCATTGCCTACTGGTGGTGGTCAGAGGGCTCGGTGGCGCCAGCGTCCGGCAGCCTCGCCTCGCCTCTGTCAGTGCGCCCCAGGGTGGCTGTGGCTACAATGTAGCTTGCCATCACCAGTGTGTGAATGACTGAATGTGTAAAGTGCTTTGGGGTCCTGAGGGACTAGTAAAGCGCTATACAAATACAGGCCATTTACCATCATTAATAATCATACTGATTCTTGTTGGTTGTGCGGACGCGGCCTTTAGTCTGATCTTCAGCTCTGTGATCAGCTGATGAACACAGCAGGGCTGCAATTCTCCATGATGTAACCTCTGTGGTAGAGCAGGGCGATATGGCCAAAAATATTTATCACGATATATATTTGAAAATTTGCGATAACAATATAACTGACGATATAATTGATGCAAGACAAAATATAACTCCACAACTTTACTAGCGCAAAAAAACCCCATCCATTTATTTTCACTTAAACAAGCAGCTGTTTTTTTGTTTTGTTTTGTTTTTTTATATGCATTAAAGCTACATAAAAATTTAACAGTGCAAATGCAAATTCCTTGCTGAAAGTTTAACCAAAAGGCATTTCCAGTAGAAATGGGCTGACATATCCTGAGCATAACCATGTATAATATCCACTGTAGTTAAAAAGAGGTGCTTTGCAACATTAAACTGCAGTGTGCCAAATAAAAAAGCCAAATATGTATTTTTCGGACCATAAGGTGCACGGGATTATAAGGCACATTAAGCGAAACAAAGCAGTCAGATAAATCAAACTTTATTCAGCTCATTCTTCTTGCTTCCTCCACTTCTGTACCATTGATTCATTAATGCTGTGTTCTATCACAGCTGCTCTATTCCCATGTTGTTGCAGTATATTAATGACTAACCTCGTATTGTGGATGGATTATCTCAGTTGTTCTCCTGACTGAAGTTTGGTCCGTTTACAGCATCCTGCCATGCGATTGCATTTCTCCCTAACCATCGGGAACCCTCACGTTAACTTTTATCGAGTGGAAAAGTGTTAGCCTTCATCCTCCAGCTTCACTGTTTATGTTATGCTAACATAGCTGTGTTGCTAGCGATAGCGTAGCACATCATTATATACCAGCTAGCCCAACTTCAGTAACCCTACAAACGTCACTGCTGTTTAGTTTTCTGTCTTCATTTATGTTGGAAGTGATAGCAGAGCTGTATGTTTGAATTTTTTCAGAAATCTCTCAGTCAGAACATGCTATATCATGCTTAGGTTACTAGCGAAACTAGCGAGCTAACTTCCGCTAGCTTCCTGCTAACTTCTAACTCCGTTAAATGTAATAAATTCTGTTTTCATGGATGCCTGGATGTTAAACTTAATTGTTACACCTGGTAAAGCAGCAATGCTGATCGTTTTATTAAGGATGAAAGAATTTAGACAATTTTTAACTCTCAGTGATGCTCTGTGTTCGTTTGACTTTGGGACCTGAAAGAGACGGAGTTTAGGACCCAGATTACTCCCAGATTTACGAGCACCTTAGTCCGACAAATACGGCAATAACGACGGCCCGCTTGCATGTTCTGCAAAAAACTGTGCTTTACAAACACCAAACCAGTTCCACATCACTGACGTTGCACCATTTTTACAAACCAATTCTGGTTCATCCGTTTCACTCAACAATCGGCCATGTGCGTATGAAAACAAAGGTACTGCGCATGCGCGTTTTACCCATATTCTATCGCGATATTTCATTTTCTTATCGTTGCCTAACATTGTACCAGTATTACCGTGAACGGTATAATATGGCCCAGCCCTACTCTGTGGTTACTCCTGCTCACACAACACTCCTGTTAACCTGTTACTTGCATTAGCAGTGAGATCATCTATAAATGCCAGTTCACCAGGCCCAAAGATGAGCTCTGTCTCGCCTGTGACATGTTTTGTGAGCTGAGGCCCGTCCCTCTGTTTTTGAATTTAGTGAAGACTTTTGGTATCATGTGCTGGAAACACATTACTCTGTTCTTGCTGTGCAGGAGTCATGCAAGTGCTGAGAAGAAAACATTTGGAGATAAAATACCTTTTTCAAAGCTGTCAAATATTCATCTCGCTGTTGACTTTAAAAAAATAGAAATGTCAGAGGTGTAAAGCGAGCAGTGTCTGATCATGTGACTCCCCAAATCCTAGTTTGTGTTACTCGCGTGGTCACTGAGGAGTTACATTCAGTTTAAATTCAGGGATGCCACTCACAGTGCTGGCCTTCAGTGTAGTGGTTTACACATTTACTTAGCAAGTGTAAGGTTGCTGGTCCAATTCCAGCCAGGAACACAGAGTCTTGTTTGGGGCTGTGACGGGAAAGACGCCCTGTGTAAAACTCTGCCCACTATAACCACCCACAGTTTGTCTCAGGTTCTCTGTGAAGCTACAAACATGTCTCTGTGGATCAGCCTCCTTCTGGTTGGTTACTGTTAAACTTCCAGGAAAAGCAAGACTGTTATGATCTCGGATGTAAACTGTAAATTAATTATAATTATTGTTAACAGGGTAATAAAGAGCAACCCATGTGTGTTATACCTGTAGTCACCTCCATTAAGGAAGAAGAGAAGCTCATCCAGTCTTCTTCCAAGGTACATGAGAGCATCACTGTTATTTGTTATTATAAGTAAGGCTGTCATTGCTGAAACAATGTGTTTTTTATTATAGCTTCAATATGAGTGTAGCTTAGGTCATTTTCATTGTTACAGCAGAAACAGTAAATTAAGTAAAACGTGATTGTAGCTGATCTCTAACACATCTTATAACTCTCTTTTTAGAGGCTGCACTCATATAAATATATTTTATTATAGTACTCCTGCAGTATTTTAAATGCCTGCTTGAATATTAACGCAGTGGAATTCAGATGTTTGACCTTTGTGCTTGCTCCTGCTAGCCTGTCGTGAAGCTGGTGTACAACAGAAGCAACAACAAGTACTCCTACACCAGGTAACAAAGGTTCTTCCAAAGATCTTATTGCCTCTCGTAATGCAAGAATAATTGTTTTCCTTCCTTTCAAAGTACTCGGTGAGGGGAGACTGTTGATTATTATTTTGAAGCTGATAAACTGTAACGAGCTCGTGGTCCAGACTGCAGTGAAGAGCCTCTGCTCTACATCACTCTGCCTTTATCTCAACAGCAACTCTGACGACCACCTATTGAAGAACATCGAGCTGTTCGACCGGCTGTCTCTCAGCTTCAACGGCCGCATCCTCTTCATCAAAGACGTGATCGGGGACGAGATCTGCTGCTGGTCCTTTTATGGCCAGGGCCGCAAGCTGTCTGAGGTTTGCTGCACCTCCATCGTCTACGCCACTGAGAAGAAGCAGACCAAGGTGAGGCTGAGCGGAGCAGCTGGTGGGAATCTCTCGTGTTGCTCTTTGTGTTTTGTGGGTTTTCTCCGGGGTACCGAGTTCCTCCAGTTAGATTCTTATTAGGCTCAGCATAGTTTCTGGGTCACAGCCATGACCTCTCTGACCCTTCATCATGGACGCTGGACTGAAGGCTCTGCTGCTGGCATGCTGATGACTGCGCTGTGTTTGCCAGCTGATCTTCCATAAAGAGCTTTTTTTTTTTTTTTTTTTTTTTTTTTTTAGCTTTTCTTCAGTATGAAAGATTTCAGTAATTCTGAGATTAAAGTCAGAATTCTGACTTTAATCTCAGAATTCTGGAAAAGAAGGAGAAAAAAAAAGCCGTGCCCACTTTTTTTTTTTTTTTCCCAGTGGCCCTAATCCTCTTCCATATCATGTAAATGGCAAACACAGCACAAAAAAAACCTTTTATAGTTAATTTGTGAAAAACTTCAGCTGTCCAAATGTAAGCAAGCTGCCACCAGAGTGGAAGTCAGTGTGAAACGGTACATTGAAGCTGTGGATGACGGTGGCTGTGGTGTCATTCCTTTGAAAGTCACCAGAGAGCGCGCATCTCCTTCACACTTGTTTGACAGCAGCTTTGTGCACTTTGTTGCTTGTTTTACACACATACAGGTCGTTGAATTTGTGAACTAAAAGTAAGACAACATTAAAAACTGAGCACACGCTTATGGATGAGACAGACACTATCTCTACTTTCAAGATTAGGCTTCAAACTTTCCTTTTTGCTAAAGCATATAGTTAGGGCTGGACCAGGTGACCCTGAATCCTCCCTTAGTTATGCTGCAATAGACGTAGGCTGCCGGGGATTCCCATGATGCATTGAGTTTTTCCCTTCCAGTCACCTTTCTCACTCACTATGTGCTAATAGACCTCTCTGCATCGAATCATATCTGTTATTAATCTCTGTCTCTCTTCCACAGCATGTCTTTCATCCTGTTTTCCTTCTTTCACCCCAACCGGTCGCAGCAGATGGCCCCGCCCCTCCCTGAGCCTGGTTCTGCCGGAGGTTTCTTCCTGTTAAAAGGGAGTTTTTCCTTCCCACTGTCGCCAAAGTGCTTGCTCATAGGGGGTCATATGATTGTTGGGTTTTTCTCTGTATTTATTATTGTGCTATCTACTGTACAATATAAAGCGCCTTGAGGCGACTTTTGTTGTGATTTGGCGCTATATAAATAAAATTGAATTGAATTGAATTGAGTCTAAACACTGGACACACACACTGCTGACCTGCAGTCCACACCAGGACCAGTGCAGTGCATCGAGACCTCACAGGCCTGTAATGTTGTGACTGATCAGCATAAGTCTATACGTTTCTTTCAATCGCTCCTTCTCAGGTGGAATTCCCTGAAGCTCGAATCTACGAGGAGACTCTGAACACCTTGCTTTACGAAACGATGCCGCTGCCCGACAACTCCCTGCTCGAGGCCACGCGTCGGAGATACAACAACTGTGGCTCTCACAGCGAGGAGGAGGAGGGGCCCGGAGGTCCCGAACTGCGCGAGCGTGTCCGTAGAATCCACGTCAAGAGGTACAGCACATATGACGACAGGCAGCTGGGACACTAAGACCGCTGGACAGACTGCAGCTTTTCTTTTTTGATAATGATGAACTTAAAGTCCAATTGATGCTCATATGTTTTTGTTTTATTACTTTCTGCAGTCTCAGAGGTCCAAGTGATGGCCTCAGTGAAACTGCACGTGACTGTAGATGTTCTCTGCTCATTCATACTTTACACATCATCAGGATTCAGAGCAGCTCCTTTAAACACAGAAGACCTGCAGCTTTTTCTTTTTTAATCAAATGTACAGTTTGAAGTGCAACAAAGATAATCACTACTATGCATTGTTTATTAAAACCATCATAGCACACATAGCAGCAAAGCATGTTTCACATTTATAGACCGTATTTTTTCACATACACATTTACAGGTTGTTGTTTGCCCGTGACGAATCTGCTGGAGGTTTACTGGAAATGCTTTGCCTCGAAGATGTTTTAATGGAGTTTTCCATAATGCCTCTAAGATAAAAGTTACTGTTATTCTGTATTTGTTTGTCTTTGTTTGTGGGAGGCAGGTGTTATTGAAATCTCAGTGGTTTGAGCTCAGCTGTCAGAGGATTTAAACACAATCGACTCAGATACCAGCTGATGCTGAGCTATTCTAACGCCTCAGATTTCAGTCTTCAGACAACTTTGATCTTGACCATTTTCACAGGACTGTGGGGTTTTTGTTTTTGTTTGTTTGTCATTCAAGCATTTAAAAACAGGAACCTAGCAACAAGGTGATTCTCGATTACTGACAGTTGATTTTGTCGTCAGGATCAAGGAAAAGGGACAGCAGGGAGATGCTCTCAAGCACAGGTGGTCCTCGAGGGCCGGCGTCCTGAAACTTTTCCACGTGTCCCTGCTGCAACACACCTGAATAACATTAGCAAGACTCTATAGAACTTGACTGCATGCTGAGGTGGCAGCTCGGTCACCTGATTCATGTTACAGCAGCTCAGGAGTGAATGAACATGGTGCAGTAAAAGTACTTTTATATTTTTCCAAACGCTTCACTTTAATATACTTGAGTAGGGTGAGAGGTTTCCTAACCCAGCACGCAGTCAGGTTCTACAGTCTTGTTAATGACCGACTTAGGTGTGTTGCAGCAGGGACACATGGAAAGGTTTCAGGACTCCGGTCCTCGAGGACTGAAGCATGAAGAAGTTTGATACTCCCAAAACTTGGAGCTGGAGTTGTGAGAGATGCTGTTCAGAGTGGCTGCAGTCATTGTCACAGAAGACAGCATTTACCTACATGTATGTAAATGGGCAACACTTAAACAGCTACTCAGGCTACGTCCACACTAATGCGTTTTCGTCTGAAAACCCATCGTTTTCTCTCCGTTTTGGCCTCCCGTCAAAACTGAGCTGTCCCGTCGCAGTGTGGACACTGCAGACGCAGACTTTCTAAAAAGATGACACATTTTTGTCATGTGATGCATTGATGTGACCAATTAAACAAAGATAGTGGAGTGCATTCAGGGCTCGCAAAATTTCAAAATCCCTGGTAGCCCTTCGGGCAGGGAGTCTTCAGTTTGTGGTAGCCCACAATAAATTTAAGTAGCTCGAATAAAAAAGAGCAATTTTTTGATTGATGTTTTGTTTCCTTTACAATATTATACATTAAAGTATAATATTGTAATGGAAACAAAACATTAATCAAAAAATTGTTGAAACCCAAATTACAACATTGTATAAAAATTACAATCATCAACTCAAATACTTGTTTCTAATTGAACAGAAATTTCTATGAACTTGTAAGAACTGTGTGAATCAGTCTGTGTCAGATCCTGAATCTGAAATTTCCACTGAAGTCAAGGGTAAGAGGTAAGTGGAACCAAGATCGAGGACATTTGCTTTTAAGTTTGCAAAGACTGCTAAATTTGGCCAATGGTAGTTCACTCTTTGCAACATAGTACGCTGTTCTAAACAGATTTTTCAGGTTTATTTTTGGTATGTTGTTTGCAACACACCAATTGCATGTTTGCAATTGGTGTTTGTTCTGGGAAAGACATTGCAGACTGAGCAATAATGCATTTCTTGCATTTCTCATGGTTTCTAATGGGGGTCTTTCTTAAAATTACTGGTCCCAGTAACAAAGGCGCTTGTCGACTCAGAAATCGAGGGAAAACCAACAACACACCCGGCAGAACATTATGTTATTTACAGGGATGCACATAAGTGGTCCGCAGGTGCGCATTTGCTGTCAAAATAAAAAACGCGCACCAGATAAGAAGTTGCAACGTGCGTTTGCGTACATATAAAAGGCGCTGTTTTTGTCCGCTAGAGTGGGATTTTCACGGCATATTCTGCACCACATCTGTGCGTTCATCATTTGTTTGAAGCCAGCTCACCTCCTGCAACCACTTTTCCGAGAATACGCGCTTCTTTTGCGGTTCGTACTCCTTCTGACATTTCTTTGGAGGTGGAGGAACACCAAAGTAATTGCTTACAGGAGCTTCTTCGACATCTTTAGGAGTTCTAAACAAATGTCTGTCCTCCTCCAGAAAATCTTATGTGCGCAAACGCCTGTTGCAACTTCTTATCTGGTGCGCGTTTTTTATTTTGACATCAAATGCGCACCTGCGGACCACTTATGTGCACCCCTGGTTATTTAGCTCGTCATATTCCAGCCACAGAAATTCTTTTGTCCATGAAACCATAAAGCTGAGCTTTCTTTTTGCCTCAGTCTGATTTGTCATAACTTTTCCGTTTTGTGGTCGGCTTTTATTTGGCTGCCCCTTCTTCACCCTGACTTGTCTTATTTGGCTCAGCAGAACTAAAATATATATCCTGCTGCTTTTACACACGCACTCACATAACGGTCAGCGATTCTCTGCACAATCAACCTCTCACATGTTTAAGCTTGCTGTGGGAGATTTCACTTGTCACGTTTGAATAGTAGCTAATGAGTGATAAGACGATGTCAGAGGAATTGGTGCGCAATTAATCGTCACTCACCAATCAGTGCTGCCGCTCTCTATACACAGTTTGCGCGATCGCAAAGTGAAAGCAAAAAACAAGCACAAATTCAAACGCGATTTCAATATGTCACATAATGACAGTGGCTCATCGATGCCAATGACACAATTACCCAGCTACATTTGCGAAAGAATGCAAAAGCATTGACATATATTTGTCGGCGTTTGTGAACAGCAGTTTTCAGATCTTGCCACAGATTCTGGATTGGATTTAGATCTGGACTTTGACTGGGCCATTCTAACACATGGATATGTTTTGTTTTAAACCGTTCCATTGTTGCCCTGGCTTTATGTTTAGGGTCGTTGTCCTGCTGGAAGGTGAACCTCCGCCCCAGTCTCAAGTCTTTTGCAGACTCCAAGAGGTTTTCTTCCAAGATTGCCCTGTATTTGGCTCCATCCATCTTCCCATCAACTCTGACCAGCTTCCCTGTCCCTGCTGAAGAGAAGCACCCCCAGAGCATGATGCTGCCACCACCATATGTGACAGTGGGGATGGTGTGTTCAGAGTGATGTGCAGTGGTAGTTTTCCGCCACACATAGCGTTTTGCATTTTGGCCAAAAAGTTCCATTTTGGTCTCATCTGACCAGAGCACCTTCTTCCACATGTTTGCTGTGTCCCCCACATGGCTTGTGGCAAACTGCAAACGGGACTTCTTATGGTTTTCTGTTAACAATGGCTTTCTTCTTGCCACTCTTCCATAAAGGCCAACTTTGTGCAGTGCACGACTAATAGTTGTCCTATGGACAGATTCCCCCACCTGAGCTGTAGATCTCTGCAGCTCGTCCAGAGTCACCATGGGCCTCTTGGCTGCATTTCTGATCAGCGCTCTCCTTGTTCGGCCTGTGAGTTTAGGTGGACGGCCTTGTCTTGGTAGGTTTACAGTTGTGCCGTACTCCTTCCATTTCTGAATGATGGCTTGAACAGTGCTCCGTGGGATGTTCAAGGCTTGGGAAATCTTTTTGTAGCCTAAGCCTGCTTTAAATTTCTCAATAACTTTATCCCTGACCTGTCTGGTGTGTTCTTTGGACTTCATGGTGTTGTTGCTCCCAATATTCTCTTAGACAACCTCTGAGGCCGTCACAGAGCAGCTGTATTTGTACTGACATTAGATTACACACAGGTGCACTCTATTTAGTCATTAGCACTCATCAGGCAATGTCTATGGGCAACTGACTGCACTCAGACCAAAGGGGGCTGAATAATTATGCACACCCCACTTTGCAGTTATTTATTTATAAAAAATGTTTGGAATCATGTATGATTTTCGTTCCACTTCTCACGTGTACACCACTTTGTATTGGTCTTTCACCTGGAATTCCAATAAAACTGATTCATGTTTGTGGCTGTAATGTGACAAAATGTGGGAAAGTTCAAGGGGGCCGAATACTTTTGCAAGACACTGTATATCAGTTTGTACATGCTCCAGATAGCTTTTCTTCAAATTCTTTAATTCTCACTCGCTTTTGCACATGCGCAGGACTGGAACGTAAGCGTTTTGGGCCGTTTCAATGTGAACGCACAACTCTGTGAAAACGACTGAAAACGCTAGTGTGATCGCGGAGCGTTTTCAGACGAAAAGGCCCTTTTCAAATCTATCCGGGCTAGTGTGGACGTAGCCTTAGACTTAGGCAGTTTCTTCCACACACAATCCTTTTATTGCTGTAGCTGCAGAGATGAAGGTTGAGCTCTACAGCAGCACCACATCCCACCGAGGGTTTCCAAACCGTAGCAGGAGTTTGGATCTTTTGGGAGGGAAAAAATGTATTTTAAAGATTTTTACAGGTTTAATATTGATTCATTTGTAATAGAGTACAATACGACAATACAAAGTGTTTAGGTAAAGGGAAATTGTGCAAACAAGTATTTTAAGTCCACATGGTGACTCTGAACTGCTGGCGTTGAAACACCTGAAGCAACGGACACAGTAGATGGAGGAACAGCTGCTACAGCATGACTGCAGCTCTTTATTATTCACCCAGAGCACCGATACATAAATGCTCAAAGAGCGAATGTGTTGGTACCTTTGCAGGATCACAGTACTCACTGCAACACTTACCTTGTGTCCTCTGCGTTGGAGCTTGTTCCCACTTTCAGTGAGACAGACGGATCCACTCATCATCCTGTGGGTTCAAGTCAAGTGTCATTATTAAATTATAGTGGGCATAATGCTCACTAATGCTGAACCCTTGGCCAATTCCGACCAAATATACAGTTTCTTTGTGAAACAGAATTGGATGTAAAATTTCATTTCATTTAATCTTAAATGGATAATGGAACAAAGCTGTTCACTGAAAATGTATTATATGTTCTTTGGCCACAAGAGGGCGAGTGTGATCAAACCTGACTGCTAGCCAGCTCTGTGATGCCGACTCACATTAACAACATGAGTGTGAAACTGGAGACTATATATCGCTATTACAGAAAACTGTGATTCTGTCTAGTTCCTGCGTCAAAGAAGTCGCCGCCATCAACGTTTAACAGGTTGATGTCAATTGCCCTCGATCACATGTGATGAAGGTACTGGAGAGACTGGTCGTGGCCCACCTCAGACCACAGGTGAAAACATGTCTTGACACGTACCCGTACAACAGGACGGTGATCTCTCTGTTTCTATTCACCATCTACTCAGACTTTCAGCACGACTTCGGTTCATGTCACCCGCACAAATACTCACAAATACAACTGGATGGATGTGTTAGTGACGGGAGCACCCAGCGATGGTTTTGTGGAAACATCTGGTGGGAATCATCAGCTGTTGTGATGGAGGAGTACCTGGGCGTCCACTCTGACAATATGCTGAAATGGAAGACCAACATAGAGGCTGTATGCAACAAGATGAGCAGGTTCTGTTTCCTAAACGAAATGCTTCAGTGAGAGCACACATACAAGGTCTTAAATAATCAGGCCCCATCTTATCTTAATGACCTTGTAGTACCATATCACCCTATTAGAGCACTTCGCTCTCACACTGCAGGCCTACTTGTTGTTCCTAGAGTATTTAAAAGTAGAATGGGAGGCAGAGCCTTCAGTTTTCAGGCCCCTCTTCTGTGGAACCAGCTTCTAGTTTGGATTCAGGAGACAGACACTATCTCTACTTTCAAGATTTTCATAAAAACTCCCTTTTAACTTTCCTGTTAAAAGGGAGTTTTTCCTCCCCACTGTCGCCAAAGTGCTTGCTCATAGGGGGTCATATGATTGTTGGGGTTTTGAGTCTTTATCTTACAATATAAAGTGCCTTGAGGCAACTGTTGTTGTGATTTGGCGCTTTGTAAATTGAATTGAATTGGTGCCCTGAACCAAACCATGTGCACGCAGACACCAAGAATCACTGCAAACATGGGACGTGCAGGGCCAGAGTCAATGATTTTGACTTTGATAGGACACTGATAGAGGTCCACAACCATTACATCACCAGATCTGAGGTCACCATGGAACTCAGGTAGGACAGGGCATGTGGCAGCTGATATAAAATTAGCCTCAGTTCTCTTATAAGGAAGCGCTGATTATGATGACAACAGTCAAACAGGCATTGATGAAGGAGTTCAAAATGTAAACAGATAAGCTCACCGTAGAGGAAAAAGCCGTTCCATTTCACACTGTGGCAGGGATCTGGATCCACGCATGACAGCTGCTCCAGGATGAAAAGGTCCAATTTTACCTGTTGCACAATTTCAGGATGGTTCTTGATTTCAACAAACTAGCCCACTCCAAGGAAAGGCTCTGCATTGTGGTACATTCCCAGAATGTTCCCTTAAAATGTTTCAGTCTCATCTGTATTCGTCGACATGCTGAACTGTGCTTGTTCAGGAAATTGTTGAGAAATTTTACAATTGTTTTTTGTTTTTTTTTTTGGTCTGATAAGCACTAAAACTATTTTTCTCCTACTTAGAGAAAATCTCCAAGACAAATTCATTTTCATTCTAATGCGTGTATATATGAAAGTGGATTGGGGCAGCTGGGGGGGCTGTTTTGAGAAAAAAAAAAAGGTCATAATTCTGTAAAAACTGAATCCAACCCCCCATTTTATGAGTTCCCAGTGGCCCTAATCCTCATCTGTACTGTGTGTGTTACTGTTCACACTGAACCCTGTATGTCGAGGCTGTTCCAGGTCCTGAACTGACCCACATCTATTCATTGTGGGTCAAATCAATGAAAACGGGTTTCTGGGAGTTTTGAAATGATGAAACTGTACATGCCACGATGTGTGTATTTTATTTATTTCATTTACATATTCAAATTGGAGCTGATCTGTATTTTCAAAATATTTGGACCTCATACTGAAGTATTTCTGCTCAGGCTGGTGATCGGGCTTTACCTGGCGTTGCAGTAGCTGCAGTGTGTCAGTATGTTGTGAAAATAAGTAAACAAGTTTTCTTCTCTCGGCCCACACAGTTGCACTGCTCAGACAATGATAGCTGTTAAACCGACACCGGCACTGAAAGCTGTCGGTTTGCATTCGGTGACATAGCGCAGCTCATCGTTGTGTTTTCTTAGGCGGAGGCAGGCTTCTAATGAATTCCCCAATCTGGATATAATGAAGAGTCATCTTTCCGTTAGTACTAGTGTAACAATATTAATGATGAGTATAGGGAAGAGATCAGATCCACATATATTGTTTCTCTTTCGTGCCAGTACTTATCATGCTAGCAGGAGCAGACAAGAAGCTGGCCGTGACAAACGGTTGACCCTGACATGAACGGCAGGCCCATCCTGCCACCTGTCACATGCCAAAAAAGAGCTAGCCAAGGTCGTTACTAATGGCGTCTCATGTGTGAAGGCGCACACTCCCACACATGTACTTCAGTCAGCTCTCAGTGCAGAAACCAGCTGAGCCAGAATAAGAATCAACACGACATGTAAATGATTTAAAGGCACTTTTGAAGCAATCACCGAGTTCCTTGGAGAGATGTAGTCCGTGCTGTAAAAAGCACCAACTTATCTTCTCTGATATCAGGGGCGATTCTAGGATTAGAGCTTTGGGGGTGCTGAGCACCCAGAGAGCTGCCCAGCCAGGCAAGATAAACTTTACACGTCACGATGAGACTTCTTCCATGTCTCTCTCAGTCCCTGCATCCTTAAATGTCTCCAGTTGTCCCGAGTTCTCTCTGACTGTCTCCTTGGTGCATTTAAACCCGTGTTTCTCCCTGTCCTCGTCTCCGTTATCAGTCATCATAATTTTACCATCTCTGTGCAAGTCTGCAAATTTCTTTCTTAAATCATAAGATTCTTAAATTCATCAAGTCTCTCTGTGCCTGGGTCCTCGTCTCAAAGCATGACATCACTGTTTTGTACATTTTAACACAATTTAATCCCCACAATTGTGAAAGAAAAGCAAAACACTTTTTTGTCTGTAACAAAACCATCATATCTGATAAAGGTTATTTAAATGCTGCAAAAGAAGAATGGACTGAAATAAAAAAAAACATATCCTAACCTTAATTACTGGGGGAGAATAATGAATGATGCTCATAGTGAGTAAGAAGTAAACTGAGTGCATTTTTTGGACAGAGATTCACTTTTAATGTGTTTGTATAATATAATACAGATACATAAAAAACACTCCCAAAACAGAATAAATTATTACAAATAAAAATCTTTACTGCAGATACTAATTTGACTAATTTAATAATACTAATTTTGTGCTGTAAGATTTATGAGTTTCATGCTTTCATAGTGGTACTTGGGAGAGCTTGACATTTTCCCAATGGTACACACTGTAAAAAGTTTGAGAAACACTGATAAGTGTATGTGTGCTTTTGGAAAACATTTAAAGCTGCAATACAGAATCTTTGAAACAAGCTTAAAACAGTTTTAGAATATAAACAGAGCATCTGCTTCTCTCTACAGCTCCTCACTCCACCAGGGCTGTTTGGCACTTTCTGATACTGTACTGCGGCAGTCATACAGACAACTGGACGGTCCAAAAGTTGGCCTACCTATTACTGGCTGAGGTTTTAGTAGAGTTGTGGCTGAACCACATAAAAATATATCATTAATTTTAATCTCCCCCAATCAATGATAATGTTGGAATGTTGTTGAAGAGGGTCAAAAATGTTTCAACCCAGTTTGTTTAGCAGATTCTGTATAGCAGCTTTAATATAGGGAGACACAACTTCCTGATTGTGTGAGTAAAATCAGGTTTTTTCTCTTTGTCAGTTTAACAGTTTCTGTTGTGCCTGTCACTGTTCCCTGTCTGTTTACTTACCTGCTTCTTCCTGACCTTCTACTTTCTCCTCACGTTCCCTCTTTCCTCTCTCCCTCTTTGGACTGACAATCATACACAAATAGATTGGATTCAATTAGATGAAAAATTACATTAATATGAAAAAAATACTATTAAGATCACTAACAAAAAGTCCTCTCTCAGTGTACTTTCAACCAAAAGGCAAATAACCAAACCACATGAACATCTAATAAAAGATATAAATATTATATAATATTAAGATATAATATAAACACTGAGCCAACATTATTCTTGATTGACGGATGATTTGATTTTACACTTTTACCTGAATGTGGCTCCTTTTTTTCAAAAAACTTCCTTATATCCCTTATGAACTTGGCTGTCTCTCTGTACACAAACACACACACACACACACACACAAACACACACACCAGGAGTTATAAGGTTAATGGGCATCCAGTCAGTTAACTAGTTAGTATCCATTTCAAACAGGACAGTGGTAACAACAGAAGCTACGGACAATATAAAGTTTCAGATTTTAAACAGGCTGTATACATTTCAATGGGAGCAACAGGACGGTCAGATGTCGCTGATTTTACTACAGAGCAGGACGGATTGTAGGGTAGCAAACATCGTCGGAAAACATGTTTTGAACACTGCAGGTTACCTGGTGTAATGTTTTTCAGCTAAAAAGAAACATGACCTGACTCCTACCTAACTATATAAAGAGTAACTGAAGGTTAAGCCAGGCACTTACACCTCCGCTCCGCTGCGTCTCAGCCACCATCGCTCTGGCAGCAACAGCGCTAGAGCCAGAGTAGGGGAGAGGCGAGCTGGAACAAACCATTTGTGGGGGGGGGTATCTGTACCTTTGTTGTTAAAATGTTATGTCTCAACCATTTACTGTATGGTTTTTATATTTCTAGCAGTGTGTCACACAAGCAGCAAATATTGTCCAAAAAAAGTAAGAAATCTTTGGGGGTGCTTTGATTCATTTTGGGGTGAAGCACCCCCCAAAATGGGCTAAAATCGCCCCTGTCTGATATCCTTTAACGTCACTTACATGCAGCATATATTTGCTATATGTCAAGTTGGCTTTACTGTCACATTCATGTGAAACTACATAAGCCGTGCTGCAGGTGCACAGTCAGTCCACACGGAGGCACAAACACAAAGTTTCATGACGGGGTCTCCACAAGAGATTACTGTGCGTCACGTTACCGTGACGTCATTCATTTTGCATCAGGCCAACCTGGCATCAGAGGCGACTGCACTGTCCACATGTGCTGTAGGCTCTCGTTAATCAGATGCTGCCCCCTCCTGTGCCTGTAAGCGTGTGGATAAAGACAGAAGGAATACTGCACCTAACGATCTCATTCCACGTTCACGGCACCGGAGTCCCGGTGGAAAGCTGTGAGGAGGCGTTTGCTCCAGACAAATAGAAAGTGGAGGGATTTACAAGCAGCAAACATCGACTGAGCCAGAGCAGCATTTTCACACGTTTCACAGAATATGCTATAAATAACTCGAGGCTCTACAGGTTGGTGTGTTGGATGCTGAGTGGCTGCAGGCGGCAGGTTGAGGAGGGGCTGGATGCTGTGGGCTCCAGTGATTGTTTTCCTCCTTTCTTGCGCTTCCATTGATCAGTAAAGCGAGGAAGGCGGATCCTCTGACGTCGCCGTCAAGCTGCTCGGCTGCGTCAGAGTCCTGCTGAACCAAGGAAGAAGGAACCAAGAAATAAAAGGAGAGCGCTTCGGAAAGGCCGAGCAGAGCGCACGGAGCGTGACGGGGACATACAGACGCGTCGTGAAGAACACCGCGGACATGGAGGGCTGCACGGAGGAAGAATACAAGGAAAAATTACTATGGAACGTCAAGCGAGAGGTAGGCGCTCACACGTGACGGCCTGCCGAGCTGCACATCAGTACTCTATTACTTTATTGGACTCAAAAATGCCCACAGAGAGGGGGGTGTTTGGGGTGGAAGGGGACCGTGTTAGTGCTGTGTGGGGCGTCACAAGTTCAAGTTGCCAAACAGTTAAATAAATGAACCATCAGTCCCCATCCAACTGCACTCTTTCAGTAATAAAAATACCTGTTTTCTTTGCTTCGTGTTTATTACTGTTACATTACGAAGCGACATTTGGATATTTTCAAATATGTTAGCATGTCTGTTTTTGCCCACAGTAATTCCACTTTCTAGTACACATGAAGGCATTTTAAAATGTGGCGTGATTATGTATTTAAAAGCCCAATCTGGGGTCATTACATGTTTAAATGATATCAAGTATTTTGCCTAATGATCTGACAGCTAACAATCAGCAAACATTTGGCAAAAGTGGGGAGGAAGAACCCCCTATTTTCCAAACTATTTGTATCGACATGATGATGTACGTAATTTGCGTCCAATCATAAGCTAGCCCTCCAGGAGGATTGCATTAGAAACCTCATGTTTTAAGTGATAAGCCGAGGCATCTACCAGCAGCACTAACATCCACGGTGCACACTGTGCTACAGGCTTTTTCTCTTCCTGATGATGAATGTCTCACATCTCCCCAGTGAGGAATAAATCATTACCCCTTTAACCTCTCTACCCACTCCCGTTGTAATCCTCATGCTGAAAGCTACAACTGGAGATATTTTCCTGCAGATGAAATGTCAGTGAAAACCAAAAGCAGCCTCTTAGGAGGCTGGATGTGGCGAGGTGTGGCTCACTGCTTGTACCTCAGTCTGAGCATGAAGCTCCTGCCATTATAATGGAGAAGAAAGGTCAGGCTAAAAATAACAGGCCAAAAATCTGATAGTCAGAGCGAAGAGGTGGGGGGATTACCTAATCAGTGTTCTCTGTGCTGTGAGTTAAAGTATCCCATTCATCAAACAGTACCTCATTAGTTCTCCGTCACTGCTTCGCTTTAGGCAGCAAATGACTTGATATAGTCTAGATTTCATGTTTGCTCCAGATACACTGACTGAAGATTGTGGTTTAGTGAATTAATATCACTGCTGCATCTAAAAGAAGATGAAAGCAGAAAATGGAAACACTTTTACTTAAAAGGGAATAAAAGCTGAGGCTGAGTTGGACATTTGGAGCCATTGTGTGACTAGCAAACCTCACCACACTTTTCATCTTCCTTATACAACTGACTAAAGATACTAAATGCTGGATGGCCTGCTGACAGCATGCACATTATATTTGAATCAACAGAACTAGCAGTGAGACCTAAATATGATCATTATTCCTGTAGTTGTTTCTTTTTCATTCTGTCTTGACCACTTAACAATATCAATATTAATATTTAGTGATTTTAAAAAATGTGATATGTTGGTTCATATTTTTTTCAGCCCCACAATAATAAACAGATTTTCCTAACAGTTGTAATGTGTTGTATGTATGAGTGCAGTTTAAAAATGATCCTTTTTTATTGTTAGGAGGAGTCATTGAATACTTCTTTACTCTCTGCCTCGCTCTGTTAGCGTCAGCAGGTTGCCGTCTTTGGAGGTTGCAGAGTGCCCTCTGGTGGACAAACTGTAAATAATCAGTATTAATTACGTGGTTGAAGGGTGTTTCTCCTGCCTGTCATACATACTGGGAAATGGTTAAAATAGTCTGACTGGCTCCTGTGCCGTCTGAAGTGCAAGACTCATTTTGAATATCTAGGCTAAACACTTGTGTTCTCCTCCAGCTATTCCATAGTCACCTACAGGTTTGAGTCTTAAATAATTGAGTCATAGCATCGCCTCAGGCTCAAAATAGCTCCAGTTCTCAGGATGACTGCAGGCGGTGGGGTCTGCGTCTACTAAACACAGACCACGTGGGAAAAGGAAAAGACTGTTGCAGTCTTGGGTGACGGAGCCACTGAAAGGTGTGTGTTGATACGCCGAGCTGCATCTTCAAACACACCGGTCACTGTTTTGTGCTGCAGTAGCATCAATTGTTAATGCACGCTGGCTGTTAACATTTAAACAATGTCTCGGTGGAGTGTCTTTGTATTTGAATTTTGAAATAATTTAAGTTGTATTAAAATCCTCTCTACATGTGATAAGGTGGTCCTGTTTCTGAGATTTATTCAACATGTAATATTGAACCATCTGCTTCTTGTCATACAGCGTAGTGCTTCTCAAACACAGGGGTTATGGTCAGGTTCTTTTTTTCATACACACCAATTCCTGTTTTCTGTCAATTAAATGCAGATCTTTGAACTTTAGACTAGGATTAATGTGCCCTCACATGGAAGAGATGCTGTTGCATAAGAAAGTGTCAGTTATCTGTTTTTTGCCATATGCTCTAACTCTTCATCCTCTTGTGTTCTGTATATATTTGGTATAAACGATTATCCCAGAGTTCATCCATGGCACGCTGTCAGTGTCTTAGGATGTTTTAAAGCATGGCAAATTCAGCTGTGTTGAGACAGCCTGGTCTGAACAGGGCTGACTGGCTCCTGCGTTAAAGCTCTCTGTCTCTTTAAGCGGCACTCTGTTCGCTCACTATTGCTTGGCAACTGAAAGCCTGTGCAGCTCCCTAAGAAGTTAAATTGCATCAGTTGGCGATTAATATCTCAGCAGTGAGGCGGCCCTGTCAGGTGGTCTCTTATGCCGAGTCAAAAAGTGTCTTTCTGTAGTCACCTGTTTCCTTAAGCATCCTTCTCCTTTTATAAAATCTGTAGTAGTTTTCTGGTGGTTCCAGAAGCAGCTTATTCGTCCTGCAGATCAACACTTTTCTCTGTCTCCACAACATAGAAGATTTTGGAGGAAATGAATTTTCCCCTATAGCATCCTGGATTTTTCTGTTTTACTGCTGCAGTAAAAGATACTTCACTCAAACCTGAGCTGAATCGAGTGTTTCATACTTGATTCAGCTCAGGTACAGTGCATGTGCATGTAGCTGTACTGGACTGTTACCCTCATGTAACTGTAGCCATGCATGCTGATATGAATGATTAAATACTGTAATCGGCCAAAGTGTTTACACGTGTCAGTGTAACAGCTCTCCACATGTTGACCATCGCGTTTGCTCTGTGATAGAAATAAAGGCTCTCTCTTTAGAAGAAGCAGAGAGCCGGGTTAAATGCATGTGCTAAGAACTAGCACCCTGTTTAATCAGCATGCAAACTAGTAAGGTGGCACTATTTCATACTGGGTTATGGCTCGACTTCTCCTGTGCTTTATTTAAGTTTCAGCTAAAGCTTGTTTTGAATAGATTTATGTGCAAACTGATAACATTCTGATTCGGAGGAGTCACTATCTCATGACTTCTGTATCGTAAAGTTTCACGATGTCATTTCAGGAGCTCCTGCTATTTTTTTTTATTTTAATGCAGCACAATTTGTCAGTCAGAGTTAGAAAAGTAAGTAAGTACTGTGTTTTTGTGAGACAGTACACTTTTCTGAGAAACACAATAATGACAATGATTGAAGAGTGTGCAAGCAGAAAAAGCTCCTGAAAACATCACTGTTATTTAGCCTCAATCACACAGGCATAGAGACTGGTTGGCGACCTGCTGGCTTCCTCTGGTTGCTAGGGAAAAATGATGTATTTACGGAGCAGTTTGCAAGTTGTTACTGGAGGTTATCACACACACACACACACACACACACACACACACACACACACACACACACACACACACACTTGTTTTCATATCTTAGTGAGGACATCTAATTGAAATAATACTTTCCCTAGCTGCTTACCCTAACCATCAACAATGAATGCCTAACCCTTAACCCTGAGCCTAAACCTACCAATAACCTGCCTGTTACCCTGACACTCAAACCACATTTTGAGTCTCATGAATGCCTTCAAACTCACGGGGACAGGCACTTTGTCCCCATAAGGTCTGCTGGTTCCCACGAAGATATGAAAACATGACACACACACACACACACACACACACACACACACACACACACACACACACACTCCACTCATGAAAAGTTGTATAGTTGTAAAAGCTCTTCATGAGTAGTTCCCCAGCTGCTCACAGAAAATGGAAAATCATCTTCAAGATCAGGAAACTGTCACATGGCCAACATCAATACTGTGACCGTAGTGTTGGAAGTTGGCTTTCATTTCCTTTATGTACTACACTGAGTAGCCTTGGATGCTGCTGTGTAACAGCATTAAATAGTTTCTTCTCTGAAGAAATATTCTAGCATTATAAAATAGAGTGTGGGGTAACGTTTCCCTCAGACTGACACTTTCTCCAGAACCAAATAATTTCTTCCTGCAACAGTCTCATTTTATGGCTGCTGCTACGAGAGCTACAAAGGCCAGAGCAGCTCGTGAAACTACACTGACATCTACTTGATATTTTATACTCTTAAGGTTAAACGCTAATTTCCTCTACATTTTCTTTACAGGAATATCAGAGGTATTGGTTCCAGGATATGGCTCTTTAAGGAGAGAATTATCTCAGGGTCGTAGCATCTGTGAAAAGCTGCATCAGGTCAACAATTGCATTACATATGAGTGAGGACAAATGAAGTCCACCAACTCATCCTTCAGCCTCCCTCTTCCACCACCAATGTTACGAGGGCATTACTCGTGACCTCATTAATGATGGTGCTGTGGCCTAACAGCAGCTCTTCAGTGAAGGGCTGCATTACAACAAACCAGAGCACAATTTTCTTAGATAATAGTTAAAACCATATATGTGTGAGGATAATGTGGTTAGAGGACCCATAGCAGAGATCAGAGTTATTTAGCAGCAGGTTCATAACAGTATTTGAAGAAACAACACGGGCATCAGAAAAATCTGAATGTTGTCTTAATTTTACCTGATTAATGATCCAAAGAAGTATTTAGTAGTTAGAGCAGGGGTGGGGAACTCTGGTGTCCTGCAGGTTTTAGATCTCACCCTGGGTCAGCACACATGAATCAAATGATTAGCTCATCACCAGGCCTCTGGAGAACTTTTTAAATGAGCCGTGTTGGATCAAGGACACATCTAAAACCTGCAGGCCCTGAGGCCTGGAGCCCCCCCACCCCTGAGTTACAGGCTTATCACTTCAACAACATGGACGCTCAGTTTTTTAACCAAAAGTCTTAAAAACAAACAAACACATAAACAGTCATTTATTACAGTTTTTATAAGCCATCAAATTGAGCATCCACCCAGGATTAGATCAGTCAGTGTCGCTGTTCTGAGCCTGACTGGTTGTCCAACTGTGAAACTAATCTAAAAAATACACGTGAGGCTCTGAGATTATTGCAAAAGTCATAATCACACTTATTTTGGACAACATTGTAATTTCTGCATTATCTGAAAGCAAGGTGCTTCCTCTAGAGCAAATTCACAACTGATACGGAGACAAGACGAGCGGAGAGAGCTGACAAAAGAGCGAGCAGTTAACTCTTATGTGGATTTAACAGCATCCTAATTTTTGCAGTGCGCTGTTTTAAAAGTCAGACATGGTGCACCTTTATCAAACACACAAGTGACCTAATAGAGACAGGCTGTCATTGCCTCCTTCACCTGTTGGGGCAGCAAAGATCCCACCTGGGTCGTAGGTATTTTTCACAGTAGGACAAACTTGTAATTAACAAAAACTAACAATGGCGACTGAGCTGCTCAGGCTTCAGCATCCATTCAAACTAATTACTTGTGTTAAAGTCGTGAGTAATTCCCGTCACAGTGCTGCCCGTGTTCCACTCTTAGACACAGGTCTAATCAGCAGGAAGTGGAAACACCTGTGCGGCCGTTAATGAGCCAGACTAGAAAACAAACGGTGTAGCTCGTATCTAAAAGCGCGCACTGTGCCGCTGTTGTTTACCTTTCAGAGAAGAGCGCCATGCTTCGCGCTAATTACAAAACGATGAGCTGAAAAACAAAAAATGATAAATTAATGTGAAATTCTTGGCTGTCACCTTACGCTCATGTAAAAAGAGTGAAGCGCATTTAAAGGTGGCACAAAAATGCTTTAATATTGTTATTTATCACAAACCAAAGAGGCTGGTGCTCCGATAAACTCACTCACCTCAGGAAGTGAACAAGCCCTGATTACTCTTCCCTTAATCATAAACTGAGTACTACCCTGGATGGACGATAAACAGCCTGAATTAGCAAACCGTCTGCTGCACAGTCCCTTCACTTACTGTATTTTCCATTCTGCTCGTTTGCATCAGGAGCATGGTTCTTGGTGGTGAGCACAAACAAACTGTTGGTGTTCGGTTGTTTGTCTAGTCACGAACATGAGATAAAGGGAAAATTAAACGTCTCCTTATGTAACAGACGGGGGGCTAATGAGCTCTTTTCTCCATTCCTCCCAGAAAGCATTAGCTTCAGGATTCGTAGAAGTGTGTCAGAATTACCCAGCTCTGCTCAGCCATTAAAAACACACAAAAACCCAAAACACAGTGAATTTGTCTTCAACGTTGTCCCTGGAAGTGCATGCTTATTAATGCAGGAACGTCCTCTTTAAGCTAAAGTCAATAAATGCAGGTATCTCTGTGGTCACGTGAACTTTGTGCCAACGAAACGAGCTTCTAACGTACTCCTGTCATGTCAGTTTGACCTACAGGATTTACACAAGTGTATATATATATACACATATATATATGTGTATATATATATATATATATATATATATATATATATATATATATATATATATATATACATACATGTATACGTATATATATATATATGTATATATATATATATATATATATATATATATATATATATATACACATATATATATATATATATATATATATATATATATATATATATATATATATATATATACGTATACATGTATGTATATATATATATATATATATATATATATATATATATATATATATATATACACATATATATATGTGTATATATATATATATATATATATATATATATATATATATATATACACATATATATATGTGTATATATATATATATATATATATATATATATATATATATATATATATATATATACACATATATATATGTGTATATATATATATATATATATATATATATATATATATATATATATATACGTATATATATATATATATATATATATATATATATATATATATATATATATATATATACACATATATACATGTATATATGTTCCTCCTCCTCGTTAACAGGCGGGCCAATCTGAACAAAACTTTGCACAGACATCGTCACACTTAGAGCAATTATTAACATCTGTGTGTATTTAAGAAACATTTATTATGAATTTGGATTTTTAATCATGTTTACTGCAAATGCAATGTTTCAATATCTGCTGGAATTAAAACTACTAGAGCTCATTGTAACTCTGTGTAATCCCTGACACCCAGAACTAATTAAACTTGTTAGTTTCATAGTCCCACCAGGTGAAGGTATCGATCCCGCTCTGACAGCCTGCTCTGTGGAGCTGTTGGTGTGGGTGGAGCTGCTCTCTGCATGAATATATGGATCTACTTGCACATCTATAAAACTGAATGAGAAGCAGAAAGTTCCCCCTAACCTGACTCGCTCTCAGCAGACGTGGGGTCTGCTCCTGTCTCTGTGTACATGTTCTGTTAATTCAAGCTTCTGAGTCATGGATCCTTTAGCACACTGACTGGAAATGTACCTGCCAAATACAAGAGCAGGTAGTAGTGAAGCATTTATAACTGAGCGGTATTTGGTGGTAGACTGAAAATAGCATTTTATTTTCATTAAAGGTATCGCTGTAATCACAGAAATATAATATTTAGAATATGTGTTAACAGATGATTCAGTGTTTGCCACTCTGACCTTCAAATGCCACGACATTTCCTTGTTTTTCCTTGTGGCATCTGTGACTGACTGTTACGCTGAGACAGGAATGGTAAAGAGCCAGTTTGACTGGATCTGTGGGCTACTGGCATGTGTCCATCTGGTAACATAACAGGCTCCGTCTTTAGGAAGTTTTATTTTTATGAAAAATTGCTTCTTTCCTTTCCTTTAAGGCAGGGGTAGGCGATCTTTTTGATGATGAGTGCCATCTAAAATTTCCTCAGAAGTCAATGTGCCATATCATTGCATTAGCAATAAATTTAATAACGCTCTATATTAACAGTTGTTGCACTGAGCGGGCAGCTCCTGAAGCATGTGAAGTGTCAGAATGTGGAAATGTCAACATCGCTTGAAAAAACTGCCAGCCAGCAACGTCCCTCTCACCAGTAGGCAGTGATTTTTAGCCAATTACAAGTTGAATCTGGTAGTTGGGGTTGTTAGCTAAGATACCGTCATTAAGAAGAGGCACAACTAATGTGTCTATGCGAGCTAATTTGCGATGTGCACCGCTGGCCCGGCCATTTATTTTTTTAATGCACCTTCTCAGATTAATTCACTGTGTGTCGTGCCCAGGGCTGGACTGGGACAAAACATCGGCCCGGGCATTTTGACTAGAGACCGGCCCACCAGGTATTAAAGCCATAAAGCCTTTGAATGAAAACAAACGCTGTTGTGACAGTGATGTACACTGTCTTGTTGGTAAATGTATGATTTCTATACATTTTACGTCAGATAAAAACTTTGGTTGTAAGCTTCAGATAATTATTTAATAAAAACTAGATATTTCAAATGACAATAAGAAAGAAAAGTATTTCTTTGTGCCCCCCTTTCCCTGTTAATGCCCTACCTGGCCCCCTGGCAAAACTTTGCTAGATCCGCCCCTGCACAGTTACCAGCTGTCAGCTACACAGAAAAGGATCCTGGTGTTATTTGTCTCTCAGAAACAGTTCATAACTTCCCTTCAACTCATTCATGTCACCTAAAAGGTAAACCTGTTTCTCCATCACCTGTTCAGCTCTGATGATTCAGTAAGGACATCTCCTGGTTTCATCTTCATGTTTCCCTCTCACCAGATAACCAAACCGACATCATGACCAGCAGCTTTACAGCTGTGGCTCCAGCAAACATCAGCTGATACTAGAAATTATTATTAAATAAATTCTAACAACAGCTGATCAAGCTTAAAGGTGCTGCTGTTGTTTAGCGCGACATCCGGCAGTTTCCTCTTTCTGGCGCAAAGTGAGCGATAAACAAACGAAAGACTGGACTTGCGTCAGAAATACCGATCAGCTGATCATTGATCAGTTTCATGATTGAATGAGAGAAGAAGAGGCAGCTGTGCAGCGTAAAGACGCAGAATAACTCCAGCTTTGTGTCTTTTTTCCATTCTAGCTGAAGTCCGGGACAAACTGTGTTCCTTCTCAGCTCAACACGAAACGCGTAATATTTTCTCTGAATGAGGGACGATTCCGTTTTTTAAGGGGCAGCAACTCTACTAACTAACCTTATGAATAAAATAAAGTTCACTATCAGTAACATCATAGCACCCACCCAGCTTAGAAACTCCGTCATGCTAGCTCACGCAGTACGAGTTATTGTAACTGACTGTAAAAAGTCAGCACAACGAAAATAAACTCCACCTAAACTTGGTTTATATCTGACCCAGATAGACTGCAGGTCATAACTTCTTACCTGAAGTTCAGTTCACCTGATACTCGTCCTCCTGCCTCCCCTTCCCTCATCCACCTGCTGGCCTCTGTGGAAGCTCCGCCACAGCCACCACCAAACAACTGAGTTATTTTTACACATCTGCCAGCATCCGGCCAATCCACCACCTCTCATTGTTTATACCATTACCAAAAAAAAAATCATCGGCCCATAAAAACTAAAAATCACCATCGGCCCACTGGGCAAAGGCCCGGTATGCCCGATGGCCAGTCCAGCTATGGGCGTGCCATCAGTTAACCCGTGCCCAGGGTTGCCGACCCCTGCTTTAAGGGAATGACCCCACAGCCCAGCAGTACTACTATAATACTATTAGACTACTACTAGTAATACTAAAAATGACCTTAAATAACAAGTCACAGCTGATCAGGGTGAATGGTTAAGTGAACCAAACACATGACACCAGAAACTGCTGTTTGCTTTTCCTCCCAGCAGTTAATAAAAATGTCTTTTTACCACACTGAAGTTTTATTTACCAAGTACAAATTTAACCCTGATACAGAAAATAATTTTTCACAGGGTCACCACCTCTTAGTGAGTATTTGTATTTGCAGGTTTTCAGTGCAGCATCGTATAGCTCTTTGTGACCAGTTTAACCTGTCGACTGTTCAGTTCAGTTCAGCTTTATTTATACAGCACCAAATCACAACAACAGTCTCAAGGCGCTTTATATTGTACAGTAGATTGTACAATAATAGATACAGAGAAAAACCCAACAATCATATGACCCCCTATGAGCAAGCACTTTGGCAACAGTGGGAAGGAAAAACTCCCTTTTAACAGGAAGAAACCTCCGGCAGAACCAGGCTCAGGGAGGGGCGGGGCCATCTGCTGTGATTGGTTGGGGTGAGAGAAGGAAGACAGGATAAAGACATGCTGTGGAAGAGAGACAGAGGTTAATAACAGATATGATTCAGTGCAGAGAGGTCTATTAACACATAGTGAGTGAAGAAGAAACACCCAGTGCATCATGGGAATCCCCCAGCAGCCTACAGCTAAGGGAGGATTCAGGGTCACCTGGTCCAGCCCTAACTATATGCTTTAACAAAAAGGAAAGTTTGGAGCTGTTTTAAACTGAAGGCTCCCTCCTCTTCTACTTTTCAGGAACAACAAGTCTATAGCAGCTGTTTGTTTTTTTTGGCTCTCCAAATCGAGGGATTTAGCCCATCCCTTACTAAAATCTTTACAACCTCCCACTCCTCCACAATACAGGGAAAAAGTTTTGAGTGAAAGAACGATATTGTAGTAAGAGCTTCATTATAACACAACCACACAAGCAATTAAAGCCATCCTGTTTATCAATTAGACCCAAACCAGGCGGAGGTGCCAGACACGTCCTGGATTAATTACCGACTGCAATTAATTCTTCGGAGAGAGCGAACTTGGACAAGCGAACGGCAGACTGAGTCAGTGTTGTTGAACTCGCTCAGGCTCTCCTCCCCAGAGACACAATAGATAGCAGCAGAAAGACTCATTTGAATGTTTCCAGGATGCCAAGATATTAATTGGAAGTCAGCGGTGCGGATGTTTGGGTGAGATTGTCAGAGCCGTTATTCCTACGTGTCACAATTTGAAGGGGAGACTGCGTCACTGTTATTTATATATATATTTTTTTAAATTCCCCACTCGCCCCTGTGGGCGGTCTAACCTTCAAGCTCGGGTCCTCTACCAGAGGCCTGGGAGCTTGAGGGTCCTGCGCAGTATCTTAGCTGTTCCCAGGACTGCGCTCTTCTGGACAGAGATGTCCGATGTTGTTCCCGGGATCTGCTGGAGCCACTCGCCTAGCTTGGGAGTCACCGCACCTAGTGCTCCGATTACCACGGGGACCACCGTTACCTTCACCCTCCACATCCTCTCGAGCTCTTCTCTGAGCCCTTGGTATTTCTCCAGCTTCTCGTGTTCCTTCTTCCTGATATTGCTGTCATTCGGAACCGCTACATCGATCACTACGGCCGTCTTCTTCTGTTTGTCTACCACCACTATGTCCGGTTGGTTAGCCACCACCATTTTGTCCGTCTGTATCTGGAAGTCCCACAGGATCTTAGCTCGGTCATTCTCCATCACCCTTGGGGGCATATATATATATATATATATATATGTATATATATATATATATATATATATATATATATATATATATAATGCGCTAATTGACGTCCCATAGAAAAACATTGGTTTCCATACCGATAACCAATCAGTAAACAGTTGACAGCAATGAACAGCTGCTGAGCCGTCTTACATTTTTTTGGTGATATGAAGCCAGTGATCTTTATTTTAACATAGTAAAAGAAAAGTAGAACTATACCGTGTGTCTTTAAGCACGTGTCACAGTGTTGGTACTGCATTAATGTATGAGAGCCTGTTAATGTTTATGCCTGAGTAGTACCAGCAGTATCAGTCCAGTTAGTTACAAATTTGATTTATTTCTCAGTTAGTTTAGAAAACAAATAAACATACACCCAACAGGAAATACAGGTATGTTACTTGCCTTTCTAACATTAATGAAACAGCAAAAACCCACCTGCCCACACACACCTGTTCACCCCCACAGTCAGCACAGTTGCTCTTTAGTCTCAGTCCAGCAGCTGAAGCTCAGTGATCTGGTTGGATAAGTGAAGCCTGTTTAAAGCACACACCAATAATCTGACCATCATCAGCTGGGTGCACTGGGCAATCGTTGTTTTTAAAAAAAAATTAAATGTTTTCTTATTATTTGTACAAAGTGCTTTCCACATGTCATCATAAAAGAGTGGCAATGAGAAAGAAAGCACTGCAAACCATTACTGTACCATCATCTGGAGTGTGTGTGTGTGTGTGTGTGTGTGTGTGTGTGTGTGTGTGTGTGTGTGTTTTCATTTCCTGTGACAGTAGCTTTTATGTAAAACTGATGCAGATTAGCTTGACTGTGTGATGCGGCTACCATCTCTATGATGCAGCTAAGGTTAAAGACAATGACTCTTAGCACAGAGTCACCCTGGCTTTTCTGTGCGCAGGTGAAGCAGATTATGGAGGAAGCAGTGACTAAGAAGTTTGTCCACGAAGACAGCAGCCACATCATCGCTCTCTGCAGTAAGTACTCTTCCTTTTCTCTCTCGTTTTCCACCACACGTACAGTTGTGTGTCTTCACAGGATGTTACATCGACTACAGTGATTATCTGGATTTGATCAAAACTGTAATTGCTGGGGTGATGACACATTTTCACGTCAATATAATTTTCATTCCCTTCTGTAAAATGTTCTCACTAAACATAATTTAGCATCACCCATCAGTGCCTCTCTCTCTCTCTCTCTCACACACACACACACACACACACACACACACACACACAAACTTGTTGAACTCCTTACCAGGTGACTTAATGCTGCTGCTCCATCAAGGACTTCCTTTGACGTCACTGTGACTGTGCTGCTGTCTCAGTGGAACCTTAGTAATCACAATGGAGATAATGGAAACTTAATTTCATAGAGAGGCTGTACAAAACCCAAGCTTTCTAAGCCTGTCTGTGTGTGAGTGTGTGTGTGGCCGGACACAGGGGGGTTGCCCCTCCTGACCGGCTTGTTGAGCTTGCAGTACTGTATGAGTCACAGCTTCCATGCTGGTCACAAAGCTGCCTCCGCCTATAGCTGCAGATCAGCCAGATCACCGACCTCACAGCCAAAGCTTCTCTTTCTTGGGATAAATATATATAACTGCACCATAACTCGAATAAAATACATGCGTTTTTAAATTTTCTCCTAAAATTTTCTCTGAATATGACAAATGCTGCCAATGAGGTTTTGGCCTCTGACTAAAAGAAAATCTTTTTTATTTAATTAAATGTTCAAATATAACAGGAAACGTCGAGACTTCTGTTAAGTCTGGGTCGTTGCTTTATCCTCTGACCCAAAACATCCGTCACTCCTGATGAAGAACTGCCTCCAGAAGACCAAAGTGAGTCTTACTGACTGCACAAAACCCCGACCTGTGAACTGAAGACCAAGGTCTGTGCCAGAAGAGGAGCTTGTGAGACAGGGATCACAAATCAATTGCTCTGGTTAACAACATTTGTGAAATATGTATTTTAAAAAAATACATTTTCATAGTGGGACTAATAATTCTGTAGATACAAGCAGTGGAAATGAGCTTCATCTCAAGGGTAGGTGGGGTAGTTTCCACAGGCGAGGTTTCCACGGTTCTCTGTCTCCCTGAACATGAACAGCAGATCAAATCTAAACCCAACAGCAGGAGTTGGTATATGGACGTCACTCTTTCTTTTAAACATATCAGAAATTGTGCGTCCGCTGGGTGTTACCTGGTGGCTTGCTTGCTGCCATTCATTCATCCAGTTATTCCTCATCTGACAGAGCTTTTTCCCCTAAACGGATGCTCCTTGAACATATTTCCATCTCTTCATGTCTTCTCAGCCTCAGTCTCAGTAACCGTAACCTGCACACTGTCTCATCTCCTCTTCTCCTACAGCGTCACATTTCTCTCCCTCTCTGCTCTCACCTCCTGTGCATTTGTCTGTCTCCTCACGCATCTATATATGTAAGAAAAATTATATTTTATATATATGCTACTTTAACCTTTATTAAAATGCTTTACAGAGACTGAAATGAAAAGAAAAGGCTTTTTTTTATTAAACGTTGAATTTTCTCAAATGAAACTAACTAGTCGGCGTCTCGATGGATGGCCACGGTTTAGCCTGGCAGGACCTTAGATGATGCCTGAGGACTGAAAGCTGCCTGCTGGTAAAATTCCCCAGGTGTGTGGATCACACGTCAGCTGCTTGTCCGCTTTGTTGACTGAACCAAAGAACCACCTCTTTGACTTAAGATTTAGTAATAAGATCATCCTTTCCACACCCACACAAGCAGTGACACCAGTGATAACATGCGTGGCACTGCTGTCAGGTGCATAGTGGGAGAAAAGGGCCTCAGACTGCGCATGCTGGTTGTTCAGCCTTAAGTAACCTTGGGACTATTGATTTCTTCTCCTTTATTCTTGTTAGTTTGCATTAAGCCCCACGTCCACAGGATTATCACTGACTGACGAGGACCAGAAGTCTTCATGATAAAACTGTGTAGAGTTTCAGTTAGAATTCCTCAGTACTATGGATGATGCAGAGTTGTTCCTCCTCAGCCACGGGCAGCTGATTTTCAGGAGATCATGATTGGATCCCTGACTCCTTTAGCCCACATGTTAAAGTCTTCTCGTGTAGCAGAACTGATTCAACCTTTGGTGCGACAATAAAGTTGTTTTTGACATTGAGACAGTTTTCAGTCACGTGCAGGGAAAGCTTTAAAGTAGAGAGTGTGGCTGTGTTAAAGAAGGGAAGCAGCCTGAAGTATGAGAATGTGTCATTAAAATGTTCTGTGTACAACCTGCGATCAGAGTTTTGCAGCCCACACTTTAAAAATCCAAAATTGTACCTGATTAAAGTCTAGCTGATCTCCTACCAGCAGTGCTGCACTCCTCATGAAACCTGCTCCTTTCATACATCAGCGACACATCCACCTTACTGTCATGTTGGCAAAGAGAAGGAAGTTTAAGAAAATCTGATGAGTGGAATGGCTGCTCAGTGAAACATTGCCATTGCAGTGTTCTCAATAATCCTTCACATGAACGCCGAGTCTGGCCGAGTGCTCAGATTTGGACGTCCAGAGGTGCGAAAGGACCCGACCTTAAAGGCGAGGGAGGAATTACAGCTATTGTGATGTTTAAAATGAAGGAAGGTCAATTCTTGAAACGTTGTGTGTTGTGTTGAAAGATGTTTAAACTTTGTAGTTTGATCCAGCCACTAAATAATCCTCATTTCCTGTGCCAAAGTAAACAGGCAGTAACTAGACGGTGTTGTACCCTAGCATCTGTACGTGCTTCTTCCTTTTCAAGGTCGAGATACTTCAGCACAGAGCGTACTGCTGGGAAGGAAGAACTGCTGAAACCAGATCATTTCTCTGAGATGTGCTGACATTTAAAGATTATAGCAGCCTGTTCTCTAATGTTGGTGCTGGATTATGAAAATTTCTCATCCACCATCTTCACTTTATCCAACATTTGTCTGCAGAACAGCCAGAACCATGTTTGACCTCATCCAAGCTGTGGGAGTGCATGTCCTTCTAACTGCTGATGTGAGAAGAGGGCGCTGTGGAAATTAAACTGTCAGCTTTAGTTTTAATTATAACTCTTCAAGACAGCATCCAGAGGCGAGGTCTCTCACCTTTCACTGCTGTGCTGGAATGACGTTGTTGAAACAGGCGCTAAAGCCTCGGCAGCGCTGCGCTGCTTTGCTAACTCACAAACAAAGCTAAGTGAACTTGACTAATCGAGCAGATGAGATTAAAAGTAAAGGAAGGTTTATACGGTAACATAGATGGTTTTATTTCAAACATAGTGACATGTTACATAATAACTGGTATGTAGTTTTAGAAAAATAAGTGAATCAATAGATCTGAAGTAGGGCAGTAGGAAAAACGTTTTTTAGCTTCCTTGTTAAAAACCTTACCTGTATTCTGCGCTGCATTTGTCAATGACTGGTATATTTGTGATTCTGACATTCCATCAGTAACAATTTATATCAAGCTGTTATTCTTTAAAAGCCTTTGTGATGCTAACTGCACTGCAGTGGTTTCTATCAATGTAGCCGAAAGTTTTACTTTTGTGTTCGAGTCTATTTTTTTCTGTTTATTCCCGTCACCATAAATGAATGGTGGCAATAAAAGGGAAGCATAGCAGTAACTATGCTACTCTAATTAATTTCTTAGAGCCAAATGTATGATGTGATCAGTCAGTGTCTCTAAAATCTGCTCAAGTGATTTTAGACTGAGCCTGAAGCATCTCATAACCTTATCTGGAGCTGCTGATGGTTGAAACGGTTGCTTATTAGATATATGGGCTTGGACAGTGCAAGTGTGTGGTTTCCCTTTTATTTAATAAAGCAGATCTTTAAGGAAGAGTAATTATTTTTGTGAGACCTTAGCAGCGGCACACAGCAGTCCAGATTGTTTTCAAGGCAGCCTTAGAGAAGACAGAACAGTGGTGGAAATGTAATGTGATGTAATCATATTTACATATTTAGGGGTTTAGCGCTCATTAAATAAATGGAACTGGCTTCAATTTGACACCAGTGGCCCCATAGTCAGTTAGAGCTCAAAAAACTGATTTTAAGTGATATCTTTAAGCTCTTTGTTAGTGTCAGGCTGTTTCCTTAGTTGAATCTACCAATAAAAACCAAAGATGTGTCAGGTCTAAACAAAAAACAAACTCTCTGCAGCAGATGAACAGTATGTGAAAGTGATATCCTTCAGAAATAGGACTTGACACAGTTGATGCATTTACTGTTCACTCATCAGAAATGGTCTCAGTGGAAGGGTGGCCGTCAGCAAGTCATTCTAAAGGACGAGAAACAGGGAAAAGGCTGAGGTATGCCAAATTATATATGAACTGAAATTCAGTGGGTTTGTTCATTGTCTTCATCCTGTTTTCCTTCTCTCACCCCAACCGGTCGCAGCAGATGGCCCCGCCCCTCCCTGAGCCTGGTTCTGCCGGAGGTTTCTTCCTGTTAAAAGGGAGTTTTTCCTTCCCACTGTCGCCAAAGTGCTTGCTCATAGGGGGTCATATGGTTGTTGGGTTTCTCTGTATGTATTATTGTAGGGTCTACCTTACAGTATAAAGCACCTTGAGGCGGCTGTTGTTGTGATTTGGCGCTGTGGAAATAAAATTGAATTGAAAAATTCAAATTGGCATTAATATTTACAGAGAGGTACAGTAGTGAGTGTCTACAGCACATAGGTGCTGTCAAATTTCAATCCACTATGTAATACCATCTTAAAAGCATCTGATTGGCAAAGGTTTCGTTCTTAAGCATGGCAGTAATCCCAAACATTTAAGTAAAAGTATACCTACTGTAAGTCCTGGATTGGAAAGACCTTTTGGTAGACTGGAGAACGCTTCCTGAAGATTATTGAAAGAAATTACAAGAAAGCTCACGTAGACAGTTCAGACCATGTTGGAGAATAAAGGTGGTCATACCAAATATTAATGTTCAATCTTGTTAGGATTGTACAACCTCTGTTTTTGCTTTTCCATCTGTTCCTGGACATGTTTCAATAAATAATGATTAAATTAATTAAAAATATAAAGAAATGAGAGCTGGCTAAAGATTTTTCACAGTAGTGTCCTCACAATTTTTACTGCTTATATCTCACACAAAAATGATTTGAAAAATGTCTAAGACCCACAGACTGCACTGAAAACCTGTTTTTTACGCCCCGCTACTGTAGTGTACGCGTCAGCTTCCGCTCTGATGTTTGCGTGAAGTTTTGTGACACAAGTGTCTGTTACTAATTGTACAAATCTGCTGTGTGCCCACATGACCCCATCAAGGAAATTACTATTTGACCCTGTTGCACCTTTAATGTGTGCTCGGCCCACAGATGTGCAAACTGGACAATGTGTTAATGTGTATGTGAGCGAGAGACAGAGACAGGGAGAGAGAGAGCGTGCTTATAATATGCCAGCTCATGGAGTGTGTCGTAAGATGTACATGCATATGTACTGCAAAAAAATAAAGGTTGACTTGGAGCTACATCTAAGTAGATCGTTCCCAAGTATCAGCAGCAATCAGGGAGCAACTTTCAGTCGGCGTGTCAGTGTTTTCTTTGAGATCTGTACATGCACACCAAGACTTTACTGTTACAGAGACTGCATTTGAGGACATTTCACTTTCTTTATGCAGCTAAAATGTTCCAGTCAACAAAAAGAGGACCAGTGTGTAAGCAGTTGGTAATATAATCTGGTGCAGATGCTCCCTCTTCACTGTAATATCTTAATACTGCTGCAAATGTTACATGTTACATAGAGTCTGTAGAGTCGGGCACCCTGGTCAGACCCTGTCATGTTCATCTCATCATTCCTGGACTGAAAGCCTGCAGGCCAAATAAGTGACGTCAGTATAATGCAGGCTGATTGTCAACCTCTACAGTTCAGGGGCTCTCAGGAAAGGTGAAAGGTAAAAGGTCAGGTGATAATGATAAGTAATGATTTGTCAAGAGATTTATTCTAAATAACACTTCTTCAGCTGAGAGTCAGAGAGTGGAGACACACACACTGCAGAATTCACTCGCATGGAAGCGAGGGCTCCAAGAGTCCGCTCTCCCATTGTCCTGCTCTTTATTATATACACCAGTGGGTGCGCTTCTTCATTACATTGGAATGTGAATTCGTATATATATGTGTGTGTGTATGTGTGTGTGGTGTGGGGTCAGAGTGTGACCCCATGAAGACTTCCTTAAACCTGCTTGTCTGGAAGTCCAGCAGTTCATCTAAAGGCACTTAGAGTAAAACAGACATAGATACGTTTATCCTACCATAAAACAATAAAAGAAGGTATGCCCCTTTCCCACGCTCCCAGGATGTGGGTGTGGGTGTAAAAGCCAGAGCACTCTGAAGAGGAGTGAACGCACCCCCCTCTTCATGCTACACAGACCTCCTAGGATGAGACATTCAATATGCCATCAACTATATACTTCTAAACACAAATGATTACGTGCAGTATTCTACCATAAGTAAACTTGTATCATTAAAAGATTATACTGACTACTAAGTACAATTTTCCATTGACATGATTTCTGCAAATGAACGAGTCACGAGGCTCTGTTAACATCTACTGATGAAGGCCACTGTTTTTATTATTAAAAGCCAACAGGAAGCACTTTGTTATTTTGGTGGAGAGGGACTGTTAACCCAACAAAGAATACGTATTTCATCATTATTTATTTTTTATGGAAACTGCCATGAAGGTGTTTGATGTATCGTTTGGACAGAGAAAAGAAGACAAGCAGACTCAGCAGTGGAATGAAGAAGTACAGGAAAGTGAAGGAAAGGAAGAGGTTAGGATTGAAAAGTGTGATAATCAGGGAGATAAAATAGAGAAGAGCTACTGGGAGGCTACATGTACAGCAAAGAGAGAGGTGGCAAAGACGTACAGTGGACTGAATATGAGGCAGAAGAAAGGAGACTTTCATCAACAAGGTTGATGTGCAGAGTTGTAGTAACTACAGAGGGATAAAGATGATGAGCCATGCCATGAAGATATGGGAAAGAGTAGTTGAAGCGAGGTTAAGAGGAGAGGTGACGATCAGCAAGCAGCACCATGGTGTCGTTCTGAGAAGGAGCACTGCAGATGTGATGTTTAGTGTCAGAGTGTTGATGGAGAAGCATAGAGAAGGTCGGACACAGCAAGACGATGCTGAGGGAAGATACAGAGGTGGGGGTGAAAGTACATCGGGCATCTGTTCTGGTTGAGTTATGCACTAGATAAAAGCACGAGACAGAATAGACGTGATTGAACGAGAGGGGCTACAGGCGAGCCGGTGAAGATGCAAATAGGTGAGGCAGTGAAGGTGGATGAGTTTAAAAACCGGGGGTCAGCCGCTGAAGGCAGAGGACGGTGCACGAGAGAGGTGACGAATGAGTTGGAGTTGAAGATGTTCCGATTTTCACTGGGAGAGACCAGGATGGACAAGAGTGGAAATGAGTGCATCAGAGGGGTTTGGAGATAACGTTAGACTGAGGAGGGATATCGAGTATGAAGCTGCCACGCCCGAGGAAAAGAGAAAGACCATAGAGAAGATTCAGAAATGATGCCATCAGCAGCAGCTGACATCTTGTGTGTCTCACCTTTCCAAAACAAATGAAAACAGAAATACTTGAAGAGTTGATGCACAAGTCACAAAGTAACCATTGTGTTTAAGTGGCCTGTCGGGACTCTTGTTGGGTCCTCCTCCATCCCCTCCACAAGACCCAGAGCTCATTAGAGAAAAGGAAACTTGATGCAAAGACATTTCTCTTCAGTGCACTTCCTCTTCCTTTCCTTGCATTGATATTAATGAGCCATTCAGCTTGGCTGACCAAAGAAACTTCAGTGGGGGCTGGTGGCACCCCTGGTATCTACTGTAGTTATACATAGACACAGTTATACAACAGTCAACTCCAACCACACAGTGAGACTAGCCAACAAACATCCTGTGTGTTTCTATGTGTAGGAGTCCAGAATGTCTCCACAACCTTCAGACCGATAATATAACTCTCCCTCATTAGCCTCCTGGATGGGGGAGTCGAGTTGTGCAAAGTGTGATTTCTGTTTTGTGAAAAGCATTACTTGTTATGGTATTAGCCCATGTGTGTGTGTGTGTGTGTGTGTGTGTGTGTGTGTGTGTGTGTGTGTGTGCATCAAGACACAAACACCCAAAAGGAAATCGTGCCCAGGACTGGGCACTGCGCATGTGTTTATAAAAAGAGATGCTAAGAAATTGCTTTGACATTATACTAGAACATTTTGTTTTTAATATTAAAATGTAACTCATTCTAACTGCTTTCAAACTGTCATTAAAATATAAATACACATGCTGATGAAAAAGTCCGGCGTTAATAAATCAAACCTTCTTGTAGCACTGGACCTTAAAACACTGCCAACCAATTGCCTCAATTTTGCCAGTTGATGAACTGAAAAGTAAAACATTTTCAAATATTTGATATTTTGGTTTAGTTCTTATAGTTTCTTATTTATGTTTTCAATTCAGTTTTATTTATATATCGCTAAATCATAACAACTTGAAAGCAAAGTAAAGACCCCACAATGTAATAGTTATGTATGGCTGTAATTCCAGTACATGAGACATGAGGAAACTGTATCTTCCATAATTAAATATCGGTGTGATAGTTTCATCTTTCTCACACACTGAGACCTTTTTGTGTTTGCTGATATTTATGGAGCTGTTTGAAACGTATTCTAAATTATCTGCCACTTAAAATACGTTACTCAGCTACTGCTGAGTGAACAGAAGAGATCAGTCTATAATGCTAGCTAGATACGAGTACTGGGACTAGATTTATTTACGTATGCACTATGAATGCACTGCAAGGATGAGGATTTTTTTTTTCCAGTATCTCCATGCCCTCACTGGGATACTATCTGGATGCAGCACATGACAGACTGACTCGTTCGACGCTGTTATGCATCAGAACCTGTCTGTCAGATTTAAGGTGCTAGAACACCATTCGGGATTGCACCGTTCCACTAATCCGCTGATTAAAACCAAAGAGCAACAGAAGAATACATAACTGTAGGAATAGAGACTCGTTATATGAGATTATTTGGGGCCCACAGAGACAAATGAAAAACTGGACATTAACTCTAGCTTGCCACTACTGCTAACCTGCTGAAGTAATGTACCTTTGTTACAGAGCAGTTATCACCAGATAAAAGTCATGTACGACTCGGTACTGAGAGCCTATCTACCCCTTACCCTAACCAGTGCCATGTTTTTGAAAAAAAACCAAACATCCGGTCCACACATGCAGTTTTGAAAAAATATCTTCGTCCTCATGTAAACACAAAAAACAAAGTCAAACGCTGTCAACATGCCAAAGCAACAGGTGGCGATGTAATCCTAACCTTGTAGAAATGTTGGCCAATCAGAACTCTGGAAGCCTGAGAGGGAAAGAGTGAAGAAAGACCACCAAGACCACCGACCCAATCTCGTCCAAAACCATTGTTGGCGTTGGGATTTGGGTTGTAAGAGCGTCTGTGTTAAAGCCACATCTGAAGTTCAGTCTGACCTCTGCCTTTCTAAATGGAGGGACAGTAACTGTGTGTAAAAACTGCAGACGGTCAGATTACCAGCAACAGTATTTTGACCATATCCACCATTGGAGAAATTCATCTACAATAACGTGGCGCACACCTTTGACGTTGCATGACTAAATCTCTGTTTTCTGTACACACGTAAACGCAAAGATGGAGTTTTTAAAAATCTCTGTTTTCAGTGATTCAGAATGCTGTTTTTTCTTTATTGCCAAGACTTGAGAAAAACAATTGTGCAAATCCAAAAAGAACATATTCTGATAATCTAGGCTTAGCAAATGGGTTTATGGTCCTTACTGATGGTGCCTTCGGCCTGACAGGGTTAATGATGGAAATGTTTCCCAATTATTACAGTTATCTTTGTTTGCCATACTCCTCATAGATGATGTTATCTTCCATTAAAAGCTGACCTGTACAGATTGTCAGTCGGTCTGTGTTGAGCACAATTGCAGGCCTGTTTTGAATATCAGTCTTTCATAGTATAGACCTGATTCTGTCAGCCTTACAGACAGATCTTTGTTCTGGCCTCTCAGATTCTATTACTTTTTCAATGCTGCTTTGAATAACCTTAAAATGTGTACAGATGTGCTTCTACATGTATCCTCTGCACCAATTAAATAACCAACATTTAACATCTGTGCAAAAATCTGACAAAACTTTAAAAACTTATGATGATAAAGACATGTCAAGAAATGTCCCATGTTGTTTTTTACCAGCAGTGAAAGTCTAAGTACAGCTTGGCAGTCTGACCGTCTACAGTCAAAAGTGAAGACCAGTTCAGCCTGTTCAGCTATACTCAAGTTTTTACTAACTGTTTTATAATTGTTTGGTTTTAATGGAGAGGGACAGAATGAAAATCCATAAAAACCAAATAACTTGATGTGTATGTCATTGAGGAAATAAGTATTTGATTCCAAAGCAAAGCCTGACCTAGTATTGGGTGGAGAAATGGGCAAGCACAGTGGTAAGGTGTTTCTTGTAGTTGGTCACCAGGAGAGATTTTGGCCCATTGCTCTTTACAGAAACTCAAGTCTTTAGGTTGCTGTTGGATGTTCATTGGCAAACGTAAGACAAGTCTGCACATCTGTGTTGATCTTGCAGGCACTGTAAGACTTCAATCTATTACAGCGCAGTGTTACTAATGACGTTTTTGGTGACTGTGTTCCCAGCTGACAGATCAGTAACAAGCTCCTCCTTCCCTTCATTTTGGGATGATCCAGCACCTTTCATCCTCACGGCGTGAAGCGAGATATTAAGCTCCAGACAAAGGGCAACTGATGGTCGTTTTATATTTCTTCCATTTCTAAATAATCACACCAACAGTTGTCACCCTCTCACCAACCTTCTTGCTGATGATCTTGCAGCCCGTTCCACTCTTGTGCAGATCTACAGTCTTGTCCCCAATGTCCTCTGACAGCCCTTTGATTTTGCAGTGGTGGAGTCACTGAGGCTGAGGACCCATGTGCTTTATGCACTGAGATCAGGAGCATTTGTGACTGATTAACTGATTATAATCGCCAATCTGTGGGAACCAGAATCCTGGTATATGTTATAGGAGATCAAGTACTTATTAGACAATATTAGAAATTCATGATTGCTTTTAAACAATCCACTTTTTCTGTAAATGTGGAAAAAAGTTATCCGCATTAGTTAAAGTACACAACTACAAACTACAGCAGCCATCATGGCCTTTGGGTGGAGCTGTGCACTTTGTAATGGCTGACATACAGGGAGGTGAAAAACGAGGGGGTGACGGGGGTGTTAGAAGGAGTACACGATTTGATGAACTGGAAATGTTTCGAGGAGTGGTGCAAAAGAACTGGGGGATGCTGAGGAAGAGAGGAAAGAATGGGCAGAAACGACTAATGGGCTCATTAGGAAAGTCGTGGTCATGTAATGACCTGTCATCCAGTGGACATCTGGGGTTCTACGCACTGTAGAGGGGTGAACAGACAGAAATAGAAAGAGCAATTAGGAAAGAGACAGTTGAAGCATTAGGAAAGAAGAAAGAGGAGGGAGACACATTTAACCAGTTTACAGATGGACTTTAATTGGACATGGACTGTGATCAAAATCTCCCTCTGCGTGCCATCTCTCCAGTCCTCCAGTTGCCGCCACAGTCCAAGGACGTGTTTTAAAGAATGTTTTTGCATATTCACGGTGAGAATTGGAGACTTGTGGATTTGCATGTATGACACTTATTGGAAAGTAGATAATTCTGTTTCAGAAAAAAAATTTTTTTAACATCAAATAAAATTATTAAAAAAACTACCAAACACTTGATCTAAGCAGATTCCAGGGTGGATTCTCTATAGGCTGGATGCTCAATCATCCGGGTAAGTAAATCCCAAAAGGTTGATTCTATTCATCTGGACGTAGCGTTTTCAGTGCCCGTTGTTCATTCAGTGGGTTAGTTTCAGTCATTATGCAAATGTCCTGTTTATAAGGTTGGAAACCTGCAGTCAGCTGAGACTGAAGGAGTCACAACGTTTCATCCAGATGAACCGACTGAACCTTTTGGGAAAATGGCCGTGACTGTAGATGTGAGAGTCTACAGTCATGCCTTAGTCCTGGACCTCAAAAGTCCTGGTAGTTAATCTGCTTTAAGTCGACCCTATGCTGGACAGGTGGTTAAGAGAATGGATGGAGGGCTGGAATGAAAACAGAGCTTAGGTGGTGATTTGAACACTTTTCCTGTCCAGAACAATTATGGACCGTTACACTGACTTATACTGTTTCCCTCATATTTTATGGACAAAGCAATTAATCAGTTTATAATCACAATACCTGATATTAATTGAAAATAACTGTTGGCTATTTTCACTCTGTTCCACCACAGATGCCTCTCTAATTGACTTAATTGACTGTATTGCTGGTGACTTCATTACTCCACTCCATCTTCCAGGAATCTTAATTTGCTATAACCCAATGTTGCTTTCCACAATCAGTTTGTGGAAGATGAAAGATGACGATCCTAATGCAGATCGTGACAGAGAGTGTAACGACACAGCAGCTGACACGCGTCCAAAGAGAGCAACATCATACGAATACGAGGACCGTAAGTGGTGACCGATGCAAAAGCAGAGGGCCAAAAGGCAATAAGGGCCTTGGAGACGGCACATCAGAGTCAGAGCAGAGTCGTGACTGGAGACGCGCCACTCTGTGTAATCCTTCTGGCTTCACTCACATCACAGTGTGCAGGCTGCAGCTGCAACATGAAAGCGTATGTGTGTACATGCACAAACTGCCAGGGTTGGGCTGATTAACCGGTCTCAGCACAGTTGTTCAGACAGCCCAGGATTTTTTCATTGTAAATGTGAGCATCTATATTAACTGACCATAAATAGTCAATGACGATCTGATGGGCTGATGCAGAAAAACACCTCTATAAGGAGATAAATGCCATTATTAGCACATGTAGGAAGGCAAGCAATCTAATTGGGTATTATACATAACACTGGCTTGCTTGTGATTGCACTTGCATGACAATAAAATATAAATGGATAAGTATATAAGAGTAAAAATGTGAAGAGAAATACTGAAGCGAGTGCCAGAGAAGATAAAATAGCCAACATTAGTCTCACAGTGTTACTTCACCCAGTATCTCTCACCCACCGCCTGCTGACCTGAAAGGAGGCTGTAAAACTTTATTTTTTTTAAACTTCTCTCCTTCCCACAAAGCCCACAGAGAACAGAGCCGGGTTTGGAATAAGTGCATCAAAACATTCACGGACACTTCTCAAAGTGTAAATGTTAGTGTGTATGCTGTTCTCTCTCTTTACAGCCTGTTGGTTCTATTTTTATTTCTATAAATGTGCCAGTGCTAACCAGCTGGCTAATTATTAATGCAGGCTAAATGTTTTGAAAACCATTAAAATGATCAAATGCTTCTTTAAAAAAAAGACTCTATTTTAATTAATTTTATTTGCTATATTTGATTTTACAAGCAACCTCCTGAGTAGCAAAATGAGGTTCAACCAAATCACAACAGCAGTCAGTGTGAGGCAAAGACCCCACCATAATCAGATGACCCCCCCCCAAAGCAAGCACTTGAAATCAAGTGAATGCATAGGTGCCAAAAACTGCATTTCCTATACTGTGCCCTTGAGACCGGCTCCAAAGTGAGTCAGTCCCATAAATTCCCCTGTTAAAATGTCCAACTTCACAGCATTTGAAATCATGTTTACAGCAGTGTGTGCAGTGTCCTCTGAGGTTTTCCCCTCATCCATCTGGATACGGATGAGACTTAAATTTAGGGAATGGTTGCTATGTTTAAAGACCTGTTGACACTGGCAGCTGTTGCTGATCAGCGTCTGCTATGTCTCACTAGTTTGAGTCACTCAGCTAAAGCTCTGCTGTTTGCACTGTTGGTGCATTTTGGAGCATTTTAAAAGAGTGTTTTAATCTGGTAGGTAAGCCTATGCCACACCATATATCATATATCATGCTGCCCACTGTAATATTGATATAAATTTTCCTGTGAAAAAAAAGTTTAATAATATAGCGATGCTGTACGTTTACGCTCCATAGCACACACACAGTGACGAGACAAGCTGAGGCATGTCTGAGAGCAAGAGCAGCATGTTATCCTCCAATGACAGTTTAGCACCTGAGAGGGGAGCTAAAGTTTGCAAAACTGTTACAACTGAAGGTGGAAACGACAAACACGTTTCAGTCCTAATGACCAGAGAGCAAACAGTGGATAGAAATTTACTGATGCTGTTACAGGTAAAGGATGGCTTCAAGCACCTGGTTAGAAAGCTCGATACAAGGTCCAACATCTGTCAGGTTTAATTTTATTATGTGACAATATCGTGCCTGGGGTCCTGACTGTCATCTGCACTTATGCGCCGAGTGGCAGTTCAGAGTACCCAGCCTTCTTAGAGTCCCTGGGGGGGGGGTGCTGGAAGGTGCCCCATCTGGAGACTCTGTTGTCCTGCTGGGAGACTTCAATGCTCACGTGGGTAACAACAGCGAGACCTGGAGGGGTGTGATTGGGAGGAACGGCCTCCCTGATCTGAACCCGAGCGGTGTTTTGTTATTGGACTTCTGTGCAAATCACAGTTTGGCCATAACGAACACCTTGTTCGAACATAAGAGTGTCCATAAGTGCACGTGGCACCAGGACGCTCTAGGCCGATTGATTTTGTAATCGTATCACCAGACCTGCGACCATATGTTCTGGACACTCGGGTAAAGAGAGGGGCTGAGCTGTCAACTGATCACCACCTGGTGGTGAGTTGGATCAGGTGGCGGGGGAGGACGCTGGACAGACCCGGTGCACCTAAACGCGTAGTGAGGGTGTGCTGGGAACGTCTAGCAGAGGCCCCAGTCCGCGAGATCTTCAACGCACACCTCCGGCAGAGCTTCAACAGCATTCCGAGGGAGACTGGGGACATTGAGTCCGAATGGACCATGTTCAGCGTCTCCATCGCCGAAGCTGCTGCATTGAGCTGCGGCCGCAAGGTGGTTGATGCCTGCCGTGGTGGTAATCCCCGAACCAAATGGTGGACACCAGAGGTGAAGGGAGCCACCAGGCTGAAGAAGGAGTCCTATCGGGCTTGGTTAGCCTGTGGGACTCCAGAGGCAGCCGACAGGTATCGACAGGCCAAGCGGAATGCGGCTCGGGCAGTGGCTGAAGCAAAAACTCGGGTGTGGGAGGAGTTCGGAGAGGCCATGGAAAAAGACTTTCAGACTGCCTCGAAGAGATTCTGGCAAACCGTCAGGCGTCTCAGGAGGGGAAAGCGGTGCTCTACCTGCATTGTGTATAGTGCTGGCGGAGCGCTGCTGACGTCGACTGAGAAAATTGTCAGGCGGTGGAAGGAATACTTCGAGGACCTCCTTAATCCCACTGACACGTCTTCCGAGGAGGAAGCAGAGTCTGGGGATGAGGGGAATGACCCGCCAATTTCCAGGGGCGAGGTCACTGAGGCAGTTAAACAACTCCTTGGTGGCAGAGCCCCTGGTGTTGATGAGGTCCGCCCCGAGTTCCTGAAGGCTCTGGACGTTGTAGGGCTGTCCTGGTTGACACGCCTCTACAATGTTGCGTGGAGATCAAGGGCAGTACCCCTGGATTGGCAGACCGGGGTGGTGGTCCCCATCTTTAAGAAGGGAGACCGGAGGGTGTGTTCCAACTACAGGGGGATCACACTCCTCAGCCTCCCTGGGAAAGTCTATGCCAGGGTGCTGGAAAGGAGAGTTCGTCCGCTAGTCGAACCTCGGATACAGGAGGAACAATGCGGTTTTCGTCCTGGTCGCGGAACACTGGACCAGCTCTTTATCCTCTCAAGGATACTTGAGGGTGCATGGGAGTTTGCCCAACCAGTCTACATGTGTTTTGTGGACTTGGAGAAGGCATTCGACCGTGTCCCTCGGGGTGTCCTGTGGGAGGTGTTGCCGGAGTATGGGGTGTCTGGCCCATTGCTATGGGCCATTCGATCCCTATACAACCGTTGCAAGAGTTTGGTTCGCATTGCCGGCAATAAGTCGGACTCGTTCCCAGTGGGTGATGGGCTCCGCCAGGGCTGCCCTTTGTCACCGGTTCTGTTCATAATTTTTATGGACAGGATTTCTAGGCGCAGCCAAGTGGCGGAGGGCTTTCGCTTCAGTGGCCTCAGAATCTCATCTCTGCTTTTTGCGGATGATGTGGTTCTGTTGGCTTCATCAGGTGAAGGCCTCCAGCTCGCACTGGAACGGTTCGCAGCCGAGTGTGAAGCAGCGGGAATGAGGATCAGCACCTCCAAATCTGAGGCCATGGTTCTCAGCCGGAAAAGGGTGGAGTGCCCACTCCAGGTCGGGGATGAGTTCCTGCCCCAAGTGGAGGAGTTCAAGTATCTCGGGGTCTTGTTCGCGAGTGATGGGAGAAGGGAGCCGGAGATCGACAGACGGATTGGTGCTGCGGCTGCAGTGATGCGGACGTTGCACCGGTCCGTCGTGGTGAAGAGGGAGCTGAGTGTAAAAGCGAAGCTCTCAATTTACCGGTCGATCTACGTCCCTACCCTCACCTATGGCCACGAGCTGTGGATAATGACCGAAAGAACGAGATCGCGGATACAAGCGGCAGAAATGAGCTTCCTCCAAAGCGTGGCTGGCCTCTCCCTTAGAGATAGGGTGAGAAGTTCGGCCATCCGGGAGGGGCTCAGAGTAGAGCCGCTGCTCCTCCACATCGAAAGGAGCCAGTTGAGGTGGTTCGGGCATCTGACAAGGATGCCTCCTGGGTGCCTCCTGGGTGAGGTGTTCCGGGCATGTCCCACTGGGAGGAGGCCCCAGGGCAGACCCAGGACACGCTGGAGAGATTATATCTCTCAGCTGGCCTGGGAACGCCTTGGTGTTCCCCCGGATAAGCTGGAGGAGGTGGCTGGGGAGAGGGAGGTCTGGGCTTCTCTGCTTAGGCTGCTGCCCCCGCGACCCGGCCTCGGATAAAGCGGATGAAGATGGATGGATGGATGGATGGACAATATCGTGCACATAAATATCATCATGACCCACCCCGACTGTTAGTGGTTAGTGTTAGTTTGCGTTGCCATCATATATACTTGCTAACCAAGCTGATAACTTAGTTTTCCACCATCTTGGTAGAGATATCTGTATATATATATTTATCTATATCTATCTATCTATATCAGTGGCCTAAATAATTATGTTCGGGGGTGGACACACTGATTGACGGGTGTTCAGGCAGCCGATGAGTGTTTATCCAAGTCATTAAGAGCCAGGGCTGCTGCACCACATTATTCTGTTAGTGAGATCCTTTGTCTCCTTCCTTTGTATTCTTGCACAGTAAGTGGAGGACTAATAAGAGACACAAATATCAAAGTGACAACAGAGAGAAACAAACATGTTTGCTGATGTATGCTCCTCTTTGTTCGATTGCAGTTTGGGGCCCTTTAACACATCCCACTGCAGTGTCTAACCTCCCACTGCTCCACAGCTTACATTTCTTAGAAAACAAGAAACTGACTTATTTTCAGTCAGCACCAATGCTAGCTATCACAACACATACACAAAGATATTTTTCAGCCATTATGGGAATGCTAAGAAGAGACAGCTGGGTTTGGTGTGTTAGGTTTACTCCCAATGCATTTTACATCCGTTACTCATCTTATTACAGATTGCAGACAAAAATGTCCAAACTTCCTATAACAGTACAAATGACTTGATTTTCCATCACAGTGAAACTGTACCTGTAAATTTCTTTCCCATGTCATGAATCAAAATGTGATTCTTATTTGACTGGAGAAAAATGTTTTTATTAGCTTTATTCTTATCCTGGCTTGTAACGATAAAGCCTTGTAGGATTGTCAGGACAGTGTTGCAGGCTTTTGTCATTCATATTAAATTGCAAATGACACGTGATATAGTGAAACATGATGAACTAATCATGTAACTGCCCATCGTAGCAGTGGGCAAGTACTTTGTTTCTTATGGAATGCAGACTAAACACTGAAATGTCGTGCCAGAGGTTCAAATTGTCAGACCCGATTAAAGGCTTTAAGATAACACAGGACTGTTTCCCTTCCTCGCTCCCCGATGTGCAATTTATGCAGAGCTGTGATGTAACTGACCCACTACTGCAAAGCAGCAGCTGTACTGGAGTTTTTTGGGAATAATGGGAATAATGGCCTGCCCTGGTATTAGGAGTCAAAGGGCAGTGTGTCTTTTTGACCAGTTGAAAATGAGCACAGCTGTATTTATCAGTTATGAGGCAGAGAATGTGAATCCCAGCTTAAACATGACGGTCTGTGTGTTTCTAATTGTTTTCAGTATAAATCAGAGTCATTAACAGCTGAAGCCCCAAAATCGTTTCAGGACGAGTGTTATTGTCAGTGAACACAACACAGAAGTGAGCAGCTTCCTTTGTTTGCAGATAAAAGTGTCGTGAGTCACAGTGTCGTTTACTCGCAGCTTTAACAACTCAATATTTAGAGCCCTGAACAAATACAGAGTTCCTACTGTGTGGGAATGGTTGTTTTTCCTGCCAGTTTTTGTAGTTTTATGTAGTAGATTTATGTAAAGTCTGTCGATTAGATTCATAATATTATAATGTCATAATAACTTTGTCAATGCACAAGTACAAGGCAATGAAATGCACTTGGCCTCTAACCAGAAGTGCAGGAGCAGCAGATGCAGAACACAGAGAACATGCACAGCAAATATGAGATCGTACAAATATACAAAATGTGAAATTAATGATATTATGTGGAATAAATAACTATAGCTCAATCTGCATGGCTATAGGTTGGCTCAATACACACACATAGAGAGAGAAATAGAAAAATAGAGCAGAGGAAGAGGCTCAGCACACAGCTGTGAGGCGTGCCAGTCATCACGATGATGATTGGTGTTGAATGATGAGAGGTGCTGCTGCTGCTGCTGGTCAGAAAGTCCGATATTTGGTTGCAGATTCGGACGCTGATGCCGAAGTCACCAGGTTTAGTGATCAGCTTGAAGGAAATGACAGCAGTACATGCTGAGCTGAAGTCGACACTGGAGAGTTTGTGGGGTTGGCGGTCTGCTTGTTGCTTTTGTCAGAGCGAGCATAGAAACTGTTTTGCGCGTTGATGAATTAGACGTGAAGAGGGGCAGAGCTGACAGGCTTGTAATCAGTGATGGCCTGAAACGCTGGCACGTATGTCAGGGCTGGAGTTGGTAAAATGCTCCTCAGTCCTCGGCTTGTAGCTGTGCATGGCTCTCTCTGGTTCCCCTCTTCATGTCTGTCATATGATCTGATGGCAGCATTGTGGGCTTTGAGTTGAACCTCCCTGTTCATTCATGTTGTGATCTGTTTCTGGGTGTAAAACTGCTGACGGTGGTATTCATGCAGTCTGTTACAGAGGAGCTGCATTCATCAATGTCCATCTGTGTGTCATAGGTAGACTGAGAGGCATGAAGGCAGCCTCTCTGCTGTTTGCAATGGCTGCGCGTAGTTCTTTTATTGTAAGCTTAGCATTAGCATCTGTTGAAATGAATGCAGCAGTTATTAGCTTAGCATATAACAAGGTTTGCACTGAACCATGAGGAATTCCAGGTTAGCAGTGCGATGTCTCTCAGTGATAAAAGTTCATGCACCAAGCTTGGCTCACACAGCTCAGCCTCTCCGGTTGTAATGGCATCCTTTGTGAGGAAAATGCTGGGTAAAAGCAGCTAATTCAGTTCTAACTGAGCTCATAGTACTCAACGTCTCGCTGCCTTTGTTTAAGGTCTCAATGCTGCCTACAAGTACTTCTGCTCAGCTGGGTGGAGTGTGTAACCTCCAGTGTTTTTTAGAGCTCAGGCATGAGTCTCATAGTGGTGACAGCGCTGCTGGAGTAGAGTAATCTGATTTCTAAAAGATCCAGTTGAGAGTATGTTTAAAAAGATGTGAAAGTGTTCTGTATGAAGAGACTAGCAAGGAACAAATACGTCTGCAGATTCTTGAAAGACACTGAACGTTGCACGCATGCTGCCGTCTTAGTCATAAAGAAAATCTTCTGTAGGATCTGAATCATTTAGTTTATGTTATTTTATTTATTAGCGTTTTTCAAAGAAATCTTTTAAGCAGATATCTGAGTGAACATGAGATCCTGTATGTCTCTGCATGGTTTACAGCAACAAACAACCTTGGGAACTGTGGAAATGTTCAAATAGGGTGTGAGTGTGTGCTGGGACAAATAGGCTGAATGTTCTGGGAGCACGTCATAGGGCTGGGCCATATCATACCATTCATGGTAATACCGGTATAATGTTAGGCAACGATAAGAAAATGAAATATGGCGATAGAATATGGGTAAAACGCGCATGCGCAGTGCCTTTGTTTTCATACGCACATGGTGGAAAAGCATGGCGGCGACGGAGAATGAGAAGGGCGAAAGTGGATCGTTGAATGAAATGGATGAACCAGAACTGGTTTGTAAAAATGCTGCAACTTCAGTGGTGTGGAACTGGTTTGGCTTTCGTCCGTCAGATACACACCAAAGCACATTTTTTGGTAGCGCATGCTAGCGGGCCGTCGTTATTACCGTGTTTTTTGGAAAATAAGGCGCACTGAAAAATCCTTTGATATTCTCAAAAATCGACAGTGCCCCTTATAATCCCGTATGCCTTATGTATGAATTCTGGTTGTGTTTACTGACCTCAAAACGATTTTATGTGGCACACGGCGCTCAAAAATCTGTCAAATGTTTGACCGCTTGATGGATTGTTGGAGCATTACGGCTACCGTAGGCAGGAGCCTCGCAGAGTGATACATACTGTGCTTCAACATAATATTACCGTATTGTGTGTGTATAACCTCTTTTTAAGTTTTGTGGATATTATACATGGTTATGCTGAGGATATGTCGGCCAGTTTCCACTGGAAATGCCTTTTGGTTAAACTGTCAGTGAGGAATTTGCACTGTTACATTTTTATATAACTTTAATGCACATAAAAAACAGCTGCTTGTTTAAGTGAAAATACTGTGGCGAGCTCAGTCACGGAGGAGACAAAGGTTTCTTGGGAGCACAGCCGTTTATTCGCAGTTTTGGGGAACACTGCCGTGAGCCAACTGCTCAGCGCGGCAACCGCAGAGCAACAACAACAACAACACAAAAAGGCGCTCTCTCACCTGGAAACACACAGTCCAGAGGGAGCGTCACCCATAACCATGGCAACATAAACAAACATAACTGTAAGACAGAACATAAATGTCAACAACAAATCCCCGAACAGCCCTGGCCCGCTACATAGCCCCCACCTAAGGGGTCAGTCGTCCCCGACAACCCCATTACCCAACACAAAGTCCTGCAAATGTCCATGTGTCTTCCTTCGGCATGCAGGCAGATCTGGACCAGCAGGGGAAGAGTCACTTGGATGAGAACCTGGGGTGCCACCAGCATCCCCTGCCCTGGCAGCTGTGGGAGCGGGCGGGCAGTACGGTGAGAGCCTGTCCTGGTGCAACACCGCCACGCGTCCTGGACCCGGCATGCGGATGCGGTACACCACTTCTGTTAGCCGCCCCACGACCTCCGCCGGCCCTTGCCAGTGACCGCACAGCCTGGGGGACACCCCTCTCTTGCGAACCGGGCAGTACACCCAAACCTTGTCGCCAGGCACGAAAGCTCCCCCTCAGCACCTGGTGTCGCAGGCTCTTTTCTGTCGTACTCCGGCACTGACCTGGGCCTGGCGCCGCTCCCTCAGCCTCCTGTAGCAGTCCCTGGCCACCAACACGCGCCGATTCTCTGCCTCGGGGACGGGAAAAGGGCCTAGGACGTCTCCTCCCACTCTCTCCATCGGGGCCCCCACCCGATGCTGCTGTAGGGGGGCAGTGAAGCGTTGAGTGGGGCCCTTCCGTGCCGTACAGGTGTCACAGCAGTGCACATGAAGTTCCACTTCCCGTCGACAACCAGGCCAGTAGAACTGTCCCCTGAGACGGCGGAGAGTTTTGGCATTCTCATAGTGGCCGGCCCCCACCGAGCCGTGGACGAGCTCGAGCACCTGCGACCGCAGCGTCCGAGGCACCAACAGGTGCAGGAGATCTCTGCCCTGCCCGGGGGCCCGCCATCTCCGGTACAGGAGGCCGGTGTGGGTCTCCAGGTTGTTGTACTGGGAGTAGTAGGCCTTCACTTCGGGCCCCTGTCCTGACACCCCTGTCCAGCCTGGGCGTCGTGCTGCCTCCAGCCAGGCCCCCACCTGAACCAACGTCGCATCAGCCTCCTGCTCCTGCTTCAGCTGCTGCATGGTCAACGAGAGCCATCCCCCTCCGCCGGCTGTGGCCCGAGCAGTAGCCACGCCCCGTGCCTCCTGGGCCCGCTCTCCCTGCCGTTTCGAGAGGGGCAGCTGGCGTGGGCGCAGACAGATGGGTTGAGCAGAGCCGGTGTCGGTGGTGTGCTGAACCAGCCGAGTCTGCCTGCAGTCTCCGGTTCCCTGCTTTTGACCGCACTGGAGGGCCAGAGTCTGTGTACCAAGAGTGATAGCCAGCTTCGCGGTGTCAACACAGGCCCCCCAGCGGGTCAGCAGATCAAGGCCAATGATGCACTGTTCTTGGATGTCAGCAAGCCAGAAGTCGTGCACCAGCTCCAGATCCTTCACTCGGATCCGCAACGGTTTCTTCCCCCGCATGTCAGTTCTCTCCCCCGTCACTGTCACCAGCTGGGTGTCGGTGGGTGACCAACCTATCACAAGCGGCCCGGATGTTCCACGAAACACACCAGGTCATATTAGGGAAATGGTGGACCCCGTGTCCACCAGGGCCTGGCAGGGCTGGTCCTCAACACAGCAGCTCAGGTAGAGTCCCTTGAGATGCCCGACTAGGCCCGCCACCGTGCATCGTTCTTGGAGGGGGGCAGGAAGTTGGAGCGGTGGTCCCCTCGCTGTACCGCTCCCCCTCTCATCCCCCTGAGGCCACATAGTTCTGGCCTTTGGAGCGGGCGCCAGGCAGTCGCGCGCCACGTGGCCAGGCTCATCGCACTGGTAGCAGCGGTCGGTCGGTCGACAGGGATGCCTCCAGGGCACCGAGGGCTGCAGCTGGCATACCTCCGGGACCTCCCCCTCCCTGTCGTAGTCTGCGGCTCTGATTTGAGGGTAGTTTGAGGGGGGCACCTGCTGGTTAGGTGGTGAGGTGAGCACCAGCTCGGCCCTTTCAGCCTCAAGGAGCGCCTAACGGAGAGTCTGAGGCATGGCCAGGCGGACGTGTTGGCGTAGTCGCTCTGGAAAAAGTCCTCGCAGGAAAGCATGCAGGCTAAGCTCCTCACGGGCTGCTGCTGGGAACTCTGGGTAGCCACGACGAGCATACAGCAACACATCCGCTGCAAAGGTGCCCAGGCTCTCCCCCGGCCTACGGCTCCGGTTGGTCAGCTGCTCCCCGCTCTGATCAGTGGAGTGCCGCTGCCCAAATCGCCTCTCGAGTGCTATGGTGAGGGCCTGGAGCTCATGCTGCTCTGACGGGGCTAGGTCATGGAGTACCTGCAGTGCATTTCCTTCCAATGCTAGCGCTAGGTGTGTAGCAGCCTCTTCGTCGCTCCAGCCATTATGCCTCGCGGCTAGCCGTACTTGTGAGAGGTAGGGCTCTAGCGGGGTTAGCCCGTTGTATTTCGGTACCTTAGCTGGCGTTGCAGGCATCACTGCTCACTGTAAAAAGAAAATAGGTGAACCAACTTAATTGAATTGTTTCAATTGGTAACACCTAATTCAATTAAGTTCTTTGAAATGAAGTTAATACATTAGATAAATCAGTTGTGCACTCTAATGTATTAACTTCATTTCAAAGAACTTAATTGAATTAGGTGTTACCAATTGAAACAATTCAATTAAGTTGGTTCTTTTTTCAGTGTGTCGGGGGCCCGGCGTGTCGGTCGACAAAGGCAGCCCATGAAGCACTGTCCCAGCGTCTGTCGCGATGGGCCGCCGCCGCGGTGCGCTCGCGCCGTCGGGACCCGTCGGGGGACTTACATGGCTGCTCGCTTCCTCTCTCTTCAATCGCCAGCTTCCCAAGCAGCGAATACTGTCCTCGACGGCTTGCTCCAGCCTCTGAGTGTCTCTCTCCATTCCGGCGAGGGTGAGCTATCCCACTTCTGACACCAATGTGGCGAGCTCAGTCACTGAGGAGACAAAGGTTTCTTGGGAGCACAGCCGTTTATTCGCAGTTTTGGGGAACACTGCCGTGAGCCAACTGCTCAGCGCGGCAACCGCAGAGCAACAACAACAACAACACAAAAAGGCGCTCTCTCACCCGGAAACACACAGTCCAGAGGGAGCGTCACCCGTAACCATGGCAACATAAACAAACATAACTGTAAGACAGAACATAAATGTCAACAACAAATCCCCGAACAGCCCTGCCCTGCTACAATACATTGATTTTTTTTTTTTTTGCACTAATAAAGTTGTGGAGTATTATGTCTTGCGTCAGTTATATTGTTATCGCAAATTTTCAAATATATATCATGATAAATATTTTTGGCCATATTGCCCTGTCCTAGCACGTCATTCAAATCAAAGTTCTTTGTGTGCTGTCGATGCTGTTTTGTTTTTTTTAATTTGAATTCTTTTTATTTATTTATTTATTGTTCATATAAATATGAATACACTGTATATTAAAGGTTATCATACAGTCCTGATCAAAAGTATAAGACCACTTGAAAAATGGCAAAAAATCCTATTTTGCATGGTTGGATCTTGACAAAGTTCCAAGTAGAGCTTCAACATGCAACAAGAAGAAATGGGAGTGAGACAAAACATTATTTTGAGCATGCAAACATTTAAACTGAAACAGGCTGTTTTACAGCTGATCACAAGTTTAGGACCACATGCCTTTAAAAGGCCAAATCTGTGCACAAATGTTTATTCACTGTCATTTTCTGTCAGGTAGTCACACTGTCATGATGCTCTGATGGCAAAGGCAAAGAAAACTTATCTTCTTGCTGCATGTTGAAGCTCTACTTGGAACCTTGTTAAGATCTAACCATGCAAAACAGGATTTTGGGCCGTTTTATCGGTCTTGAACTTTTGTTCCAGACTGTAAATGCCATTACATATATCATTTGTGGTCTCTGCATATAATAGTCTCAAGGTTACTGTTTTGGTCACTGCCTGTGCTTTTTCTTTTATTAAGAGCCAGAAGTGATTTAGACCAAAGAGCGGATCGCTAGCTGAGGCTAACTCGCTTGTTTAGAAAGCTGCTGCTGTTTACTGTATGACACACATATCTGCTGGGATGTAGCGGCTCAGTGATGCAACCTTTTTCATTGCAAATATGAAAATAATATTTTGGCTTTGGATATATTTGTATATGTGCTGATGTCGGTCACTGACTGGTTAATGAAACAGCTCTGTGTTTCACTCTGTGGAAATGACTGGGAATTAATCTTTATATGGAAGATAGTATCAGGCCCAACTTCAACAATACATTCCTCACTTTGTAAAGTTACATGTAACAAATAAATATGTCTAATAAATGTATTGAATTAGTAGAGTAAGAAAACTGGATGAAGATTAATAAAATAAAAATGTATGAAAGTATACTTTAGTCTTATTTCAGCACATTAAGCACTACACTGATTAGTTTCCAGTAGTGAACTTTACAGTAATGCAGCGTCGCTGTGATATGCATCGTCAGTGTAACAGTGTAGCAGACATCAGTTCAAATTCAGGTGTTAATGATGATTTGAGTCAGTCAGTTACACCTCTGTAGCAGCTCAGCCATGTTAGCTCACAACAGAAATGATTGCAGTCACGACGCTGCACCACCTCAACCAACCTTAGGGTTTCCCCACCAGCTCAATCTCACTTTAACCTCTGACTTTACTCATTTACCTGTTAAGGTTTGGCAAAGTCACCCATCTACCATATGGGCAAACAGTGCCTACATGGTAGATGCTGTTATCATATGATCGAGCCGATTCAATTAGAATACAAGTTGATATGAAGTTTGTATAACAGCACACATACACCAAAAACACATAAAAACATAAAAACAAATTCATATCCATTTTAAATGTGGGATAAATTACAGAAAAAAGCTTTCTGCCTGTGTTCTGATGTTAGGTATCAGCGCTGAGTGAAAAAGGTCCGTTTTTGTTTTCTTAGACATGTTTTAATGTTTAATGTTATCTGTGGAGTAGTGGGAAGCGTTAAAAGGCTCCAGATTACAGTCGAACAAAGGAAAGAATACATTAGCAAACACATTTATTTTGCTCTGTTGTTGCACTTTGATATTTTATAAAGAAAATGATGTCGTGCAGTGTTGTGATTCTGCTGAAACACAGACAGGTTTGATCTCTTTACTTATATCACAAAGCTTTTGGCCTGCTGGGGGAAACTGCTGTTACTGGGGTGGGTCTGATTTTACTGTAGGGGGCTGGTGCTTGTCAAAGTTGGATCAAAATAAATACTGCAAACCAAGAATTCACAGAAAAACAAGATGATTACTGCAGCTGTCAGTGGTTTTAATGTTTTGGCTGATTAGCACATTCAGAAAGTCTTAAATAACCAAAAGGAAATATTAATATTATTGCCTTTTGAATATAACTGATAATTGATAAGGTTTGCACCACAGGTGACTCGTTTTTACTGCAGTGAAAATAAAACAGCGTTCATGATATTAGTGCTCGTCTGCACTTTATTGATCTGTGACCTTTCCAGCACATTTAATCTGGCTCGTATATTGTAGTGAAATAATCGTGTTCCAGAAACAATTGACCGCGTTTCACGTATAAAAGCAGCAGTGTGCACTTTGTTGTTTTCACAGCTGGAAAAGGTTTGCGAGACGACCAACTGAATGCAAATTCAGGGAGATGTTGCGATGCTTTTTCTGTCCCATGAGTATTCACAGAACCACACTCTGAAACACAGTGTTACTCCATCATACACGCTCCTGGCTGATGTGCCCGTCTCTGAGCACAGGACAGCACAGGCTGATGAAATATTGATTCAGGCGCTCCACACATCGCCTCCTCCGCTCCTCGTCACGTTATATGTAAGGAAAAAGTGTGCGGTGAAAAAACCATTGTTGAGGGTTATTTCCTGTCACTGATGGGACCTCAGGGGCCCAAACAGCATTTGCTAATTGAAATCCTGCTGAAAATCAATTTAAGGTCTGCAGATCATATAGACTGTTACACACACACACTCGCATGCATGGACATGCACATGTGACTGCACAGCACTGTCAGCTCCTGAGGAGGCACATTAGATCTGAGGTGATAAACCATGAACGTGTAAGGGCAGTCGGACTGGTTTAACATGGTTTGGCCCATTAACTACAAACTGGGATCACATGAACGTCCTTTTTTAAAGACAGCTGTTGTTTTCTGTTCACTGGACACGAAACGAATAGTTATGTCTATAACTTCTGTTCCCTGAAGGAGAGGAACGAGGTACAACACATAAGTATGGGATATCACGCCCTCGCGTGTCCTGGCTGAAGAAACCTTTATTCACGCCTTTAAGGCAGATGACGTGTGATGACACGTGCACGGCCCCGCCTGCACATATAGCCGCTGTCATCACAGTCATCCCTCAGTTCGATAGCCGCTCTTCACCGAGCCAAACTGCTCAGTGGGGCCACCTTGTGTGGTACCTCGTTCCTCTCCTTCAGGGAACAGAAGTTATAGACATAACTATTCGTTCCCTTTCAGTCGATTCACTCGGTACAACACATAAGTATGGGACATATATACACGCCCCGCGGAGCAGCCACCGAACCGGAATCGGGCCACCACTTCCTTAGTGAGTGGTAGACCCAGCAGAAAGGACAGTATGAGCCACCGAAGGGGCTGTAACGTCCAACCGATAAAACTGCACAAAAGTGTGCGGTGATGCCCAACTAGCTGCCGCACAAATATCAGCTACAGGCACCCCTTTAAAAAGAGCCCATGAGGTTGCCATCCCCCTGGTGGAATGAGCTCTCACCCCATGGGGCAAAGCAAGACCTCTGGTGCCGTATGCCAGTGAGATAGCTTCTATAATCCAGTGGGACAGCCTCTGTTTGGACAGAGATCTTCCTCTATTTGGATTGGCGAAGCAGACAAACAGCTGGTCACATAAACGCACATTCTGAGTGCGCTCAATGTAGGTGCATAGCACACGCACTGGACAAAGAGAATGCATCCTCCTCTGCTCCTCAGATGCAAAAGGAGCGGAGCAAAAGCTCAGCAACTCAAACTCCATTGAGCTATAAGATGCAGGCATGATCTTGGGAAAATAGGCAGCATTTGGACGCAATACGACCTTGTGGCCATCAGGAGAAAACTGTGTGCAGGCGGGATGCACGGACAGCGCATGAAGGTCACCCACTCGCTTTGCCGAAGCCAAAGCGAGAAGTAATGCAGTCTTATATGAAAGAAATTTCATATCCACAGACTCGATGGGTTCAAACGGGGGGCTACAAAGGGCCTCCAGCACCAAAGACAAGTCCCAAGCAGGGACACTGGACTTAAGCACGGGTCTCAGCCGGCGAACCCCTTTCAGAAAACGTATGGTGAGGGGATGTGCACCTGGTGTCACCCCGTCAAAGCCTATATGACAAGCAGATATAGCTGCTAAATAAACCTTAATTGTCGAAAATGAAAGGCCCTTATCCAGCAGCTCCTGCAGGAATGTCAAAACATCCACAATAGAGCACTGAAATGGGAGAGTGTGGTGGTCCTGGCACCATTGCTCGAAGGCTCGCCATTTGTAACCGTACAAGCCTCTAGTAGATGAGGCCCTAGCACTCTGAATTGAAGCTAGCACACTAGGTGGCAAACCCTTAGCAATCAAGTTTAGCCTCTCAGCAGGTAAGCATGAAGGCGCCACAGATCTGGGCGCAGATGAAACACTTCTCCTCCCACCTGAGAGAGGAGGTCCCTGCGGAGAGGAAGCTGCCAAGGACTCGCTGCTAGCAGGCTGATTATCTCTGCATACCACGACCTTGTGGGCCACCAAGGGGCCACTAGAATCAGAGAGAGGGAATGCCGATGCACTCTCTCTAGAACTGGAGATATCATTTCCACTGGGGGAAATGCATACAGGAGCACGTCTGGCCATTGGTGCGCTAGCGCGTCCAAGCCCAAGGGTGCATCGTGGTCGATTATGGAGAAGAACAGGGGGCAGTGAGTATTTACCCTGGAAGCAAAAAGATCTATTTGCGCCTTGCCAAATAGATCCCAAATCTGAGCCACTATTAAAGGGTGTAACCTCCATTCTCTCACCAGAGGACCCCCCCTGGAGAGAAGGTCCAACCCCAGGTTCAGGTGGCCCGGGACATGGGTGGCTCTCAGAGACAGAAAATGAACACTGCACCATAACAGCAGAGAGTGAGACAGCTTCAACAGGGGAAGAGAGCGTGTTCCTCCCTGCCTGTTTATGTAAGACACCACTGTTGAATTGTCCGTCCTGACTAAGACATGCTGGCCCTCCAGGACTGGACGGAAATGTTTTAGAGCTAAGAACACTACTAACAGCACTAAGTGGTTGATGTGCAGCTGGTGCTGAGCTGCGGACCAGATCCCTCTCACTGATGCACCCTTGCACAGCGCTCCCCACCCTCTTAGGGAAGCATCTGTGGACACCACCTTGCGAAACAACACCCTCCCAATCCGAGAGCCCTGATGCAGCAGCCTGGGCTACCTCCAAGGACGGAGAGCTAGCATGCAAGACGCGGTTACCGGCAGCCTCCTCCGGAGGTGACACGATGCACACAGGCGGTGAGAGAGAGTCCAGCGTTGAAACGCTCTCATTTTTAACAGTCCAAGTGGCACTACGGTGATCATAGATGCCATCATGCCCAACAAGCGTAATATCGTCTGGAAACGCAGTCTGCGTCCCAGCTGAAACTGAGCGAGGCAGCGATGAAACGCGGCCACTCTGTGCTCCGACAAACGTGCGCGGCTGGAAAGCGAGCATATTTCCAAACCGAGGAAAGAAATCTGCTGACTCGGGATTAGCGAGCTCTTTTGAAAGTTCACAGAGAACCCCAGTGTCTGAATGTGTGACAGAACCAGTGACAGCTGTGTCTCCGCCTGCTCTCTGGAGCAAGCTACGAGAGCCAAGTCATCTAGGTAGGCTAAGATGCGGATGCCTCTCTCTCTGAGGGGCGCTAGCGCTGCTTCGGCACATTTCGTAAAGGTGCGAGGAGCGAGCGACAGTCCGAACGGCAGCACTAGGTATTCGTAGGCTATGCCCTCAAATGCAAACCTCAGAAACTGCCTGTGTTTCGGGTGTATAGCCACATGAAAATAAGCATCTGTTAGATCGATTGTCGCAAACCAATTTCCCTGGCCGACTGCATTCAAGAGCTGTCTGAGTGTTAGCATCTTGAACCTGTATGTATGTAGATACGTGTTCAAGACTCGCAGGTCGAGGATGGGACGAAGCCCTCCCCCTCTTTTCGGAACAACAAAATGGCGGCTGTACCAACCTTTGTCTGTCTCCGAAGTGGGGATCACTCGTATTGCTCTTTTCTGCAATAGCGCCTTTATTTCCTCTCTGAGTATCATGGCCGCCTCGGCTTGACCTGGAACTGCAACCGGTAACCCATGGCAATGGTTCGCAGCACCCACGGAGAGGGGGCGCAAGCGCGCCACTGAGGGAAGTGAGCAGCCAGCCAGCTGACCTGCAGCACCGTCGGCGGGGCATTGTCGCCCCCCAGTGTGTCTGCAGGGGACTGCATCACCTGCCTGACCTGGCTCATTCTGCCCGCAGGCTGAGCATTTGTGATTGTTTGAGAATAAACAACACTCTTTATTGATTGTAACATGGGAACATGTACATTCATACATTTTGTTGGAGGCACCTTTTCTGGGGCACAACAATGAAAAACAGCGGGAACACTTGATGTGGTCACCTGAACATTTAACACACCTGAACAGGGAGTTACCTGAGGCATTTTGTGTGCAGGGGTTTTATGCTTGGGAGACTGTGTTAGGAAAGTGCAGCGCCTTCTGGGGCTGACAACCTGAACAGAACTTAAGCGGCACCTCTTGGGCGGCAACAGAGGGGTAAAAGCAGCGTCTCCCTGCTGCTGGACCCCTTCTCCACTCGAAACCACAGCTAGGAGGGCTGAGGCTTCTTCCTCCTGGGCGTCGGGTCCCGCCGGGGCCCGAGGGTGGGCCTCTGCTCCAGGCCGACTGGTGTGGAGCTCGGGCCGGAGGATGTGCTCTCGCTGGTGACACACCCACTTCAGCAGTGGGCGTCGGTCTCTTGCCAGTCGGCAGAGGAGCGGCGGGCCTGTGAGAGCTAGCTGCGGGCTTGGGCTTGGGCTGACGTCTGGGGATGATGTCGCGCAGAGCTTCCATCTGCTTCTTCCTCAGATCGATTCTAGCCTGAATGGCTTCAAGTGAATGTCCGAATAACCCAGCCACAGACACTGGTGCGTCCAGATATACAGCTCTGTCCCTATCCGGGACGTCAGAGATGGTCAGCCACAGGTGCCTCCGCGCCACTACTGTCGAAGCCATCCCTCTGCCCAGGGAGAGCGCTGCACACCGAGACGCACGGAGGATGTAATCTGTGGCGACTCTGACCTCGTTAAGAAGAGGTGCCAAAGGGCTGTCATCAGGAACCAGCGATCCGAGCTCTGCCAGGCACATTGCCTGGTACGTCTGGAGCCTGGTGACGGAGCTCATGGTGCGAGCAGTGCCGGCCTGAGCCCGATAAATCTTCTCCAGCTGCGAAGCAGAGAATCTGCAGTGCTTGGACGGCAGAGTTGCGGGGCCGCCGACACCATGGTTATGGGACGGGGCCAGATAAGCAGCCAGAGACGGCTCCATAGGGGGTGGGTTAGCTAAGCCAGCCCCCTCGGCGCCGTCCAACTCCATGTACTGTCCATAGCCGGGCACAGTGTTGTAGACAGAGGTTTGTCCCATGATGCTGTTAGCGCTCCCATTTTCATATCTGACCACACTTTCAAGATAACCATGGACGCCACGTCAACTTCAACGTCAACAACAAGGAAAAGACGAAGCACCCCGGACCTCAAGCAGCATGATTCTGTGTGGGGTTCCGATGTCCCAGAGGAATTCAAACTTTGGACTGACAGACAAAAAGTTACTCACGCACTCTTCCCATGGGTGGGGGTAGGAAAACACGCTTTAAGGATAGAGACCCTGAACTACCGCTTTGGACTTTTTCTGAATGCTTCATGTAAAATCGACGACAAACAGGATCAGGAAATTGACGCTCTGCGCATTGCAGTAATGCAACACAGGGTAGCATTGGACATGATTCTCGCCAAGAAAGGAGGACTATGTGTTCTCTTTAACAACACATGTTGCACATACATTCCAGATAATGTGCACTCACCGAACATGACTGATGCTCTGAAAACACTCAGACAACGTCGGGATGCACAACAACAAGACTATGTCACAAACACAGAAGACTGGCTCACGTGGCTTTTAAGCGGCTCATGGAAGTCCCTGCTGATTAAAGGACTTGTTTTTGTTGGTGTTCTTCTGCTGTTATTGTGTCTTTTCACTTCATGTGTCATACCTTGTTTGAAGAACATGGTATCTCCCTGAGTCTCACCCGTGTACATGTTAACCTGTCTGAGCGTTTGACTTCGTCAGTCTGAAGAAGTCACTTGGATGAGTGACGAAACGTTTCTCCCACAAAACGCTACGTCCAGATGAACAGATTCAACTTTTGGAGATTTACTTTCCTGGATGATTGAGAATGCATCAAGACGTTATTTAGACTCTTTGTATTTGTACTTGATTCTCCATATTTGGCTGCATTCATCCTCCATCCGGTTGTGACCGGCCTCTCTCAGGTGCTAGGTTATACCATATTTTTCAGACCATAAGGCACACTGGATTATAAGGCGCATTAAGCAAAATAAAACAGTCAGATAAGTCAAACTTTACTCAACTCATTCTTTTGCTTCCTCCACTTCTGTACCATTGATTCATTAATGCTGTATTCTATCACAGCTGCTCTATTCCCATGTTGTTGCAGTATATTAATGACTAACCTCGTATTGTGGATGGATTATCTCAGTTGTTCTCCTGACTGAAGTTTGGTCCGTTTACAGCATCCTGCCATGCGATTGCATTTGTCCTAACCATCGGGAACCCTCACGTTAACTTTTATCGAGTGGAAAAAAGTTAGTGTTCATCCTCCAGCTTCACTGTTTATGTTATGCTAACATAGCTGTGTAGCTAGCGATCACGTAGCACATCATTATATAGCAGCTAGCCCAACTTCAGTAACCCTACAAACGTCACTGCTGTTTAGTTTTCTGTCTTCATTTATGTTGGAAGTGATAGCAGAGCTGTACGTTTGAATTGTTTCAGAAATCTCTCAGTCAGAACCTGCTATACCATGTTTAGGTGGAAACTAGCGAGCTAACTTCCTGCTAACTTCTAACTCTGCTAAATTTAATAAATTCTGTTTTCATGGATGCCTGGATGTTAAACTTAATTGTTACACCTGGTAAAGCAGCAACTCTGATCATTTTATTAAAGATGAAAGAATTTAGCCAGTTTTTAACTCTCAGTGATGCCGCAGTGTTCGTTTGACTTTGGGACCTGAAGCGGACGGAGTTTAGGACCCAGATTACTCCGCGAGGCTCCTGACTACGGTAGCCGTAATGCTCCAACAATCCATGAAGTGGTGCGGCTTCGTAGCTTACCAAAGTCGTACAAGAACATTTTTTGACAGATTTTTGAGCACCGTGCACCACATAAAATCGGTTCGAGGTCAGTAAGCACAACCAGAATTCATACGTAAGACATTAGGAGCACTGTCGATTTTTGAGAAAATTTGAGGATTTTAAGTGCGCCTTATAGTGCGGAAAATACGGTAGTATAATGCTACCACCACTGTGCTTCACTATAAACACATGAGTAATATACAGAGAGCACAGTGGGACTGATGGCTTACCTTGCTAAACTATTTTGAGACATTTCAAAGTTCCAGAACAAGACTTTTTTTAAACATATCTGCAAACGATAACACGTTTCCGTTCTATTATTTCTGTGAGTTTTGGGTCATGGATGAATGAACAAGTGTAATAACGTTAGTGTGTGTGTGCATGCACTTCTATTAGACTCTGACGAACATCAGATATGGTTTTAATGGTGATGGGATGTTCAGTTCAGCACCCCCTGCACTGGTTTCTCAGTCTCCTCTCTGCTCAGCAAAGCACCGACTGAGCACAGACAACATTTAAGTTTTTAACAGAACACCTCAGAAGAGCCAGCTCCCTTCACGTGTTAGTGTATCTGACTATTCTCTGTTCTTAAACATTCGTCAACTTTCCTGATTTGTCCCTTGTGATGGATATTCCGTGTTTCCTATTCCGACTTTATTCAGAGGCATGAATAAAGCTTGTCTGGGCAAACTGGCATCAGGAATCCTGACCGCGTGTAGAGATGCAGTAAGTAACGGGGGAGGCCCGGGGTTGTGAGAACCAATACCCACTCTCACCTCTGCCTTGCTGCTTTTAATCCCTCCATCCTTCTTGTGTTTTTCCTCCTCTCTGCTGGCAGCTGGTTGCAACCTCTCTCACTCCCACGCGAACAACACGGACTCTCTACCTTCCACAGTGGGTGGACAGTAATGGAAACACCACATGAGAAAGGACTAGAACATTGAACTAGCAAAAAAACACCATGAATTTAGTCTTTAAGCTTCAAAACAGGTCTGACAGTCATTATGTTTGTGAGGCCTTAAAAGTAACATTAGTAAATTAACTCGTTTTGACAGACAACCGGACTCACAAATTCAGATGATTCATAAATTCAGGAATCCTGACAGCATGTTTTAAGAAAGAGCAGCGCTGGCCGTCACTGACTGACAGATGCTCAGCAAACTGCACATGTACTTATGGCAGGCCTGCCATTCACAAACTTCCTATTACATTATATCTCATATCAGCAGCATGCACAGCGTCTGAAAGCTCACAGTGTTGCTTATGCAAGATGACACAGTGCAGCTTGCTCCTTACTCGTAAAGCAGCCATTCTGCTGTCAGTTAACCGTCCTACCAGTACTTAGTGACACGCTGAAACTAAAATGTTACTCACAAAAATAAACTGCAATAGAAAGAGGAAATGTAATGAGCTTTTTCCAGAGGAGCATAAGACAGAACATCATTCGTCAAGCTCCTTCCACAGCCTCCAAAACAGTCTGCTCAGGATGCAGCGTGGTAGCAGCTACAGCTGAGTATCAAGTACCCTCAGCAGAGACCTGATACTCTCGTTTGGTTGGGTCTTTTTGTTAGGCTGCACTCCCCGGTGTGCACACAGACGGAGCAGCCTTCATATTATTTTAGTGCTTAATCAGTTCCAACTCTGTCTGACAATCACCATGATTGGTGCTTCACTCCACACATAATGAGCACATCTGTGCAATGTGACATGAAACCTGCTAAGAGAAGAACTGCTCTGAAAAATGCCAGCCTGCTGCTACGACACCGCAGGAAGTTATTCATGGTGGAAATCGGCGAATTACATCGCATCACAGACGAGGTATAATTTGGGGGGTTATGAGCAGATCATACGGTGTATATAATCTAGAATAATTTAATTACTATAGGTGTGAATAATTAGAGTGGCTGTAGGTCAGGAGTCCGAGCAGGTCATCAGGTCATATGCTGATCACAAGGTTGGTGGTTCAATCCCTGGCTGCTCCAGTCTGCAGGCCAACGATATTAACCCCAATATGTGACGCGTCAATTACAGTGTGAATGTGTGTAAATGTGAGAAATACTTAAACACAGAAAAAAATGTTTGTGTGTGTGTTAGATAGACAGATAAAATCTGTCTGATGTATATATATATATACACACCAAAAATAGCTTATAAGTTTCTCTTGTCTTGCAGCCAAAGCAGGTTATCCAAGCCTAAACCTCATGCATACTGTCCATTAAATCTTAAGTTTATTTATTAAAACTCACTGTGTGACTGCACGAACAAAGAGAGGAGGTGTTGGACAGCACAACAGAGAAAGCGTGGAGGAAGAAGTGTGAATCTCAAGAAGATAATGTTGAAACACGCGCACATAACACTGTTAGTGTGTTTATGTCTGTGAGAGGCTTTAAGATGAGTTTTTCTGGTGTCAATGAAACCGAAAGATTTCCATATAATGAATGTGTGAGCTTGAAAAACATTAACATGTAAACTGAGAGATTTGAGTGAATGTGTTTCATATTTTTTAGAATTGGAGAATTATTTTGATGGAGTGTATTTGTTTTTACATAGTTCTGTCTAAGTGTGTCCGGTTTCACTGTAATACAAATGAAATGATAGTGATGAGCTTTTATGACAAAAAATCTATCCTGGAAAACCTCTTTTAGCAGAGGGAGCAAACGTACCCACATTTTGTATTTACAGTGGCTTGCAAAAGTATTCGGCCCCCTTGAACTTTTCCACATTTTGTCACATTACAGCCACAAACATGAATCAATGTTATTGGAATTCCAGGTGAAAGACCAATACAAAGTGGTGTACACGTGAGAAGTGGAACGAAAATCATACATGATTCCAAACATTTTTTACAAATAAATAACTGCAAAGTGGGGTGGGCGTAATTATTCAGCCCCCTGAGTCAATACTTTGTAGAACCACCTTTTGCTGCAATTCCAGCTGCCAGTCTTTTAGGGCATGTCTCTACCAGCTTTGCACATCTAGAGACTGAAATCCTTGCCCATTCTTCTTTGCAAAACAGCTCCAGCTCAGTCAGATTAGATGGACAGTGTTTGTGAACAGCAGTTTTCAGATCTTGCCACAGATTCTCGATTGGATTTAGATCTGGACTTTGACTGGGCCATGCTAACACATGGATATGTTTTGTTTTAAACCATCCCATTGTTGCCCTGGCTTTATGTTTAGGGTCGTTGTCCTGCTGGAAGGTGAACCTCCGCCCCAGTCTCAAGTCTTTTGAGGTTTTTACTTTTGAGGCTGAATACTTTTGCAAGCCACTGTAGGTAGAGGTAAATATACTCAGGTAAAAACTGAAGTACTAATTTAAGTAGTAAAAATGAAAAAGTACAGGCTCTGAAATGTACTCAGAGTAAGAATGTAAAAAGTAGCTCTTTGAATGACGTTTCTACCAGCTGTTTTTCTGCAAAGCTAATTCAATCTCAACCCTACTATATTAATGTAATATTAAAATAATAATGGACATGGGAATAAAACCTCTTTTTTAAAACTTCCACACCCAAACAGAAAAATGAGTTTTGTGCACAGGCTGAGATCAGCTGACCTGCTGCTGCTCTGAGGTTTACAGCTTTCTGTGGATTTACACAACTGAATTGAGCGAGATGTAAACAGTATTTCACCATCTGTCTTAGCTGATCTCCACTCCCTACACTGACAGCATACTGTTTATACTGTTGAAAGTTGAATTCACTGAATGAATCTAAGCATCATCAGCCTAAATTCAAGGTCATCTTGATGTAGCCTAACCATCAGAAACATTGCTTTTGAAATGACCTGCCACCCATGAAATCTCACCCGCTTTATCTTAATATTTTTTCTGTAGCACGAGCTTAGATGGAGCTTATGGACATCAGCACCAAAGAAGCTGTTTCAGATCATTTGGACCCCCTTTAACCCCAGAGCATAGAGCTAAAAAATGAGCCATAGATTACTCTTCCTGTGGGAGGCCAGTGATGGAGGCACCAACAGAACTGTGGTCTTTGTATTATTGTTACCTTCATCCAGGCTTAGCTCGGTTTGATGTTTGAAGAAGTGAAAACGTCCCTCAGATACATTAAACCTAAAGTAATGAGCCTGATTTGAAAATGTGTGTTAAGATAAGTGTAAAACTGAAATGCTGTCAGAAAAATATCTACTTAAGTAAGGGTACTTTACATTTCTAATGCCAAAGGTGGGAGGCAGCAAGCAAGAGACGGGATATTTGAGCTGGGAAGTATCAAAGTAGAAATGCTTTCATACTTGTGGCACAGGTATTTGTGCCCTCTGCTTTTCTTCCATTTTGCATCCTGCTCGACTTCAGGGTTTTGTTTTGTTTTTTTGCCTGCATTCAACTCACCTAAGTTGCAATTACATTTGCAGCCCTGCCCTGAAACTTCCTGTCCCTTCTACACCTGCTGCATCATGTAACTTGGACTGCAGTCTTAGTCACAGCAGACGCTGCATCTCTTTATCTGAAAAGCTTTGATCACAGCTTGTTTAAAAAGCCAAGGTTGCAATTCAGCTAGTGCAGAAAAGGGACTGAGTCAGGTCTGCCTAGCCTGTAGCTCTGCACACAGCTACCTCTGCAACGGTTCATTTTAAAATGCAGTTAGAAACAGATGCAGGTTGGTCTCCATGCCAACCCACCTGACCCCGTGACCCTAGCAGGCTCTCCCTTTCCCCGCTTTCTCCCAACCTCCTCACACCTTACACAGAAGACTAGGAAGCAGTAGCCACGGAGAAGCAAATCCTCAGGAGACTGAGTCGAATTACACCAAATCTGTTTGAGCCGATTTAGAGACCCCGATCCTCGTCACAGTTTTAGGAGCATCCACAATCCATCCACACCTGCAGGAAGCAGATACTGCAGAGACGCACTGCAACACTGTTTCTTTTGTTGTCTTTCCAGGACACATTCATCTTCATGGCAAATAATAGCAGCTCACAGCAGCATCATTCCACTGCTGCTGTCCTGGCTCACAGTGCCTTTTCCTTAATGTTGAGGCTATTCAAACCCAATTCTGAAAATGTTAATAAAAATGATGATTTGCAGATTTCATAAACATTTTTAAAACACAGAAACCTGAGACATTTAGTAGATCCCAGAGTTTCCCAGAGGTGAAAATGAGCAGAGGTTTACAAAATTGTGAAACAATTTCAGAAAAATGTTCCTCAGTGGAAAATCTCATCATCTGCATCATCTGGTGCATCAAGAAGGGAAAAGAAGGCAAAGACCCGGGACTCATGAGCAGCTAAAATCCTTTATCAGGCAAGAAAGGGACCATATTTCTGTTGCCGCAGCTGAACCTCCTCGTTTCACAGTAGACACCAACATGCATTCAGATTTTAAATGTGAATCTTATAGTTTGTAAACTGCTGTTAACTGCCAGGAATCTGTGAGGTTTATTTGTATTCATGGAGCTGAAAGTCTGTTTTTTTGTATAATTGTTTTGATAATCAATCTGTTAATAATTACAATAGCTCAGTGAAAATCTCACCAATCATCTGAACCCCAGGCACTGATAACAGCTTAAGGATTTCCAGAACACGTAAATAGTGCAAAGCAGCAAAAACCTCCTGTGACGCAGCACTGAGCTGTGTTTTGTAAACCAACCCCCAGTGTAGGTGTAATTATGGTACAATCTTTCTTTTATTTTGAACTGAAATACTAAATATTTACATGATTTAAATTGCACAACGATATCTGTATAAACTCTTAAGGTAAACAACGACTTTTTCTTTCCTCCACGTCTGATCACGACTTTTATTTGAGATCATTTGCTGCCACAAACACTGTCCGGCTGAGCGGCTGGCAGAAATTGCTGCATAATCGCTGCTTTGTCACCTGTTTGGCAGCAGACATGATTTCCTTGTGAGAACTGGGCACTACGAGGAGAGAGTGGGAGGAAAAAGTGAGTGCTTCCCATCTTCTGTGCTGAAGTCATTCTCGTCTTTGGCATTTTTCATCTCTCCTCTGTGCTATTTCTGCCTCACAGTCTCCTCCATCTGTCTGTGTTGTTTCATCACTGTCCGCCACTATCTTGCTTTTACTTTTCTGACTGCACCTGCTTCATCAGCAGCAACATGACTCATAAAGTCACACAGGTATAGACCCTTAGAAGTGGATTAAAATAGTTGGCGTTATGTTTATATCAGGCGTCAGGCTGGAAATATCATATCTGTATTTGTGCATAAGTTCACAGTGGCATTATTAACCTTACCTATATATGGCACTGGCTGTGTAACAGAAACAGTCAGTGCTTGGTAGTAAGATTATGGACACTACCAGCCAAAAGTTTGGACACACCTTCTCATTTAATGGTTTTTCTTTATTTTTACTACTTTCTACAGTGTAGATACAAACTGAAGACATCAAATATATGAAGATATATGGAGTTATGTAGCAAAGAATAAAATGATAAACAACTCTGTGTTTTATATTTTAGATTCCTCAAAGTAGCTTTGCAGACCCTCGGCCTTCTCTCAGTGAGCTTCATGATGTAGTCACCTGAGATGGTTTCACCTCACAGGTGTGCCTGTCAGGGTTCATTTGTTGAATTTCTTGCCTTCTTAATGGGGTTGGGACCATCAGTTGTGTGGTGCAGCAGTCAGGTTGGTGCACAGCTGACAGCCATATTTGACAACTGTTAGAATTCATATTATGGTAAGAACCAATCAGCTAAGTAAATAAAAACAACAGTCTATCATTATTTTAAGAACTGGAGGTCAGTCAGTCGGAAAATTGCTAAAACTTTGAATGTGTCCCCAAGTGCAGTCGCGAAACCATCATGCCCTACGAGGAAACTGGCTCACATGAGGACGGCCCAGGAAAGACCAAGAGTCCCCTCTGCTGCTGAGGATACATTCAACTGATTCACCAGCCTCAGAAATCACAAGTTAACAGCAGCTCAGATTAGAGCCCACATACAGTGGCTTGCAAAAGTATTCGGCCCCCTTGAACTTTTCCACATTTTGTCACATTACAGCCACAAACATGAATCAGTTTTATTGGAATTCCAGGTGAAAGACCAATACAAAGTGGTGTACACGTGAGAAGTGGAACGAAAATCATACATGATTCCAAACATTTTTTACAAATAAATAACTCAAAAGTGGGGTGGGCGTAATTATTCAGCCCCCTTTGGTCTGAGTGCAGTCAGGTGCCCATAGACGTTGCCTGATGAGTGCTAATGACTAAATAGAGTGCACCTGTGTGTAATCTAACGTCAGTACAAATACAGCTGCTCTGTGACGGCCTCAGAGGTTGTCTAAGAGAATATTGGGAGCAACAACACCATGAAGTCCAAAGAACACACCAGACAGGTCAGGGATAAAGTTATTGAGAAATTTAAAGCAGGCTTAGACTACAAAAAGATTTCCCAAGCCTTGAACATCCCACGGAGCACTGTTCAAGCCATCATTCAGAAATGGAAGGAGTATGGCACAACTGTAAACCTACCAAGATAAGGCCATCCACCTAAACTCACAGGCCGAACAAGGAGAGCGCTGATCAGAAATGCAGCCAAGAGGCCCATGGTGACTCTGGACGAGCTGCAGAGATCTACAGCTCAGGTGGGGGAATCTGTCCATAGCACAACTATTAGTCGTGCACTGCACAAAGTTGGCTTTTATGGAAGAGTGGCAAGAAGAAAGCCATTGTTAACAGAAAACCATAAGAAGTCCCGTTTGCAGTTTGCCACAAGCCAACTACCACTGCACATCACTCTGAACACACCATCCCCACTGTCAAATATGGTGGTGGCAGCATCATGCTCTGGGGGTGCTTCTCTTCAGCAGGGACAGGGAAGCTGGTCAGAGTTGATGGGAAGATGGATGGAGCCAAATACAGGGCAATCTTGGAAGAAAACCTCTTGGAGTCTGCAAAAGACTTGAGACTGGGGCGGAGGTTCACCTCCCAGCAGGACAACGACCCTAAACATAAAGCCAGGGCAACAATGGAATGGTTTAAAACAAAACATATCCATGTGTTAGCATGGCCCAGTCAAAGTCCAGATCTAAATCCAATCCAGAATCTGTGGTAAGATCTGAAAACTGCTGTTCACAAACGCTGTCCATCTAATCTGACTGAGCTGGAGCTGTTTTGCAAAGAAGAATGGGCAAGGATTTCAGTCTGTAGATGTGCAAAGCTGGTAGAGACATACCCTAAAAGACTGGCAGCTGTAATTGCAGCAAAAGGTGGTTCTACAAAGTATTGACTCAGGGGGCTGAATAATTACGCACACCCCACTTTGCAGTTATTTATTTGTAAAAAATGTTTGGAATCATGTATGATTTTCGTTCCACTTCTCACGTGTACACCACTTTGTGTTGGTCTTTCACCTGGAATTCCAATAAAACTGATTCATGTTTGTGGCTGTAATGTGACAAAATGTGGAAAAGTTCAAGGGGGCCGAATACTTTTGCAAGCCACTGTAAATACAAAATGTGGGTACGTTTGCTCCCTCTGCTAAAAGAGGTTTTCCAGGATAGATTTTTTGTCATAAAAGCTCATCACTATCATTTCATTTGTATTACAGTGAAACCGGACACACTTAGACAGAACTATGTAAAAACAAATACACTCCATCAAAATAATTGTAAATGCTGCACAGAGCTCCAGCAGCAGACACATCTGTGTGAATCAGGCCTTTATGGTCAAACAGCTGCTAAGAAACCATGACTACAGAAAAGCAACAAGCAGAAGAGATTTGTTTGGGCCGAGAAACACAAGGCTGGACATGAGACCATCTGTGCTTTGGTCTGATGAGTCCACATCTGAGATCTTTGGTTCCACCTGCTGTGTGTTTGTGTGAGGCAGAAAAGGTGAACGATAGTCTCTACATGCATGGTTCCCACTGTGAAGCATGACTCACTACCACTACTACAACCCACTGTGATGGCTACCACAGCATCCTGCAGCCACATGCCATCCCATCATTTATTTTCCAACTGCACAATGACCCCAAACACACCTCCAGGCTCTGTGAGGGCTGTTTGACCAAAAAGGAGAGTGATGGAGGCCTGGCCTCCACAGTCACCTGACCTAAACCCAGTGGAGATGGTTTGGGTTGAGATGGAGCGCAGGGTGAAGGCAAAAATCGGGTTCAAATAGCTAATAGCTTTATTAAGATAGTAGCCCTTAATGTGATCACACCATCTTTCAGTCCTTTAACACTAAACTAGTGTACAGTGTTTTTCCTGCTTTGTCTGCAGCAGTATTGCTTTCATTATGTTTAACCTCTTCATATTTTCCCACACTACAGTTTTATCTTCCTTCATCAAATCAGCTGCTCTGTTCTCTAACTGTAATTGGTCAGAGGCAGCCAGCAGCACTTCTTTCACATGAACACAGAGGAAACCCTAAGTTAACATAGCGAGCTGAGAAACCAGGCTAAGTGAATCCAAAGATGGAAGATACTTTTTGTACGTGGAGCTGGCTTCGTTGTGCAGGGCCCAGGTCTTCATCAGAAGCGTGTTCACTGGTTTGCACGTCACGTGTTATGGGCTATTAAGTCTACCTTCTGCCCGTGCTGTAACCAGTGCTGTGACACAATCACTGGACCGCTTTACTCACCACTGGATTGTCATCGGTGAGTGCAAGGTTGTGAGCAGACGACTGCCTCCACCAGTGTCAGTCAGGCAAACTATACAAAATAATATAAACATATAATACGTATGACTACGTGTGGCCACAGTGCCTCCAGCTGTCTGTGTCCACAGCAGAGTATAACTGCTGCTTTAAGCTGAAGCAGTTTAAGTGGAAAGTAATCATAGTGTATGCAGTTTGCCAGTTGGAGGCAACTCATCCATCAGCTGATGTAGGTTATTATTGAAATCACCTGGGATTGTTGGATTAGCTCAAACTCTGTTGTATTTATTTAAAAAAAAACCTAAAAAACTTCACTATAATCCACAGAGATGGTTTTATGGCATGAAGGTATGAGACAATCCATCACCAGTTATTGCTGGACCCTACCCCAGTAATAAATGGTCTGCCCAGCGCACACATACTTAAACATGATCTATAATTATGGCAGATGCACAGTAGTGACACAGACATCCAACCTGTGTGTCATCTGTCAGGCCTAAGGCTACCAGCATTATTAAAGTCATCAATCAGAGTTCACACGTTCATGCACATATATAATATTTTTGTGTACACATCCCACACAGCAAACACTGTTAGATGCTTGCACGCCCCCTGTGAAATGACCAGCAACCTGTTGTAGTTGCAGCTGATTAAAAAAACGCTACAGAGTAGCTCGTTGGCTTCAGACGGTTCAAGTTCAGGTTCAGGGCTGAGCAACATGGACCAAAAATCATGACTCACTATTTTTGTCCAAGATGTATTTTACAGTATTAGCTATGAAAGCAGCATCAGCTGTATGAGGTGGTTGAAGAGTTGGACTCAGTTGCTGTTGGTTACATTCCTTTGAAGCTGTGTTGTATGAAATCCTCACCCCCAGTCAGTGTGTGATGCTACAGTAACACTGTGGAAAACAGTGCTGGACACTGTAGCACAACCAAAATGATCCCAGCTGTGTGCAATGGATTGTTGTTGCCTTTAAATGATTGCTTTGAATAAGAGGAGCAGTCAACTGAGGTCAGCTGATACGTTCAAAACAACACTGGTGCACCAAGATGGCGATAAAACAGCTTCAGCTATCAGTTTATGTGTGAATGGGTCACGTGTCAATTACATTATTCAGTGTTAGCCAGAATACAGCTACCTGCCAACCAGGTGACCCAAGTCCCCTATTCAGTTTAGTTCAATGCAATTAAACAACAACAGTCTCATCAAGGTGCTTTGTATTGTAAGGTAGAGACCCTGCAATATTAGACAGAAGCCCCAACAATCACATGATGCCCTGTGAGCAACCCCTTGGCAACAGCAGGAATGAAAAGGTCCTTTTTAACAGGAAGAAACCAGCAGAACCAGTCTCAAAGAGGGGCAGCTGACAGCCCGGACCAGTTGGACTGTTAGGAAAGCAGAAGGCAGGGACAGACAAGACAAAAGACACAATTTAGAAGAAAAACCAAGAGTTTAATCATTACTAATAATTACATACAGTAGTGCTGTATAAGCTCACAGGAAGAGAAATGATGCAGCATGCAGCAGCACAGCTAAGGGATTGATCAGGGTCACCTGAGCTTAATCCCAAAGGAAAGTTTTAAGACCAATTTTAAAGGTAGAGCGTGCATCTGTCTCTCGAATCCAAACTAGGAGCTGGTCCCATAAAAGAACTTTTAAATATCCTATTGAGTAAGTAAGACATTTGGAATGAAATCTTTAAGATTTAATGGGGATTATTTGAGATTTTGTATGTGAGGAGAAAGAATTTAAATTCAATTCTCAGCATGGAGTCAATGAAAAAAGAAGCTAACCGTGTGATATTCTGTAACTAATGTTTGTGTGAGACACACTCTTCAGATCTATCAGATAGTTATGGTTCAGACTCTACAGCTCAATACCTTTAATACCAGCAATGTTCCCTCTAAGCTGCGCGCGTGCGCAATTGCGCACTGCTGGCACGGTCTCTGCGCACAAAAAAAAAATTCTAACCTGAATTGAAATTAAAATTAAAACTTTAACAATTCTGTTTTGCAGTGTTAGTCAGTAAGTGACTGGCTGCTCCTGTATGGGATTAGAACGATGCCACCTTATTCCATAGTCCAGCCAATGATGCGATTTACATTCGTATATACGCAGCCAATCAACGTCGCTGACAGGCTATGACAGCGTCCTTATGTGCCCACACCGGTGTTTTAGCTGGCAAAGCGGCGTGGCTGATGTGCAGTGAAGCCACGTTAATGACAACGTGTCCAACCATTGGAGATGTGAGCAGGACAGACGGAACAACTGACGGAAAAAGTGTGGACTTTATACCAGTTTTTAAATTGTGTTGATCGGCCACGTAAAACCAGAGTTATGATAAAAATATCTGCAATGTTTGGTTTTCTTCCTGAATACTGTCGTTGTTTATATTTACTGCGGGAAGAAACGGTAAAAACGGCGTTTTATAAGGAAAACGCTCGAAAGCCTGTGAGCAAAAACAAAAACCAACCCCCCCCCTCACCCTTTCCTATTGGTGGAAAAAAGTACCGTGTCGACCAATCAAAAAATGATATGGCAACGTGGCATCTAGTTGTTAAGAAACGGGGGGAAGTTTTAGGAGTGACGGCGGTGTTCTGAGATGTGAGAGATTTGAGATGTTTAGCACAAATCTTGTGTAGTTAGTGTGTAGTTAGTGTGTAGTTAGTGTGTAGTGTAGTCAATAGTTTTGTTGTGTGTGTCAGAACAATGAGGCGGCTGCTGAGTGTTACAGGTGTTACAGCAGTGATACATCTCCTGTTGTCAGGCCTGCAGGTATCAGGCTGTTGTTCTCCTTTATCTCATAGTGGACAGAAATTATTTTTTGGAGTGGCACAAATAATTTGTGTGGCATCAGATTTGATGCAGAACAGCTGATTGTTCTGTAAATATTTTGAAATGTTTGTTTAAAAAACCGCCTTGGCTGCATTTTTAGGTAAACAGCTGCAAAAAACTTTGTTGTTTGCAAAACTCAGTTACTTTTTTGAAGTAGTAACTATATAATTAATTGCCCAACATTGGTCATTATATGCTGTATTTGGCAGACAGAGTTACAGACTCTCTCCCAGACCACAGACTCATAATACAAGTCAGAGCTTTATGAAAAAAAAGAAAGAAAGAAAGTTGTGTTTTCAAAATTGGAGTTCAAGTTATTTTTACTTCCAATAGTGTTAACATACTACACAGGTCATGAACAGGATTTTTTACATTTTCACTGTAAGTGGGCTAAAGCAGTTAATTAAAAGTAGTCTAACATAAATGTAAATGCTGTAATTTGATTATTTTAATAAACCATGTAACTTGGATGGATTAGATGCTGGCGTGACCACAGTGCACACGTCTGCTGTTGCTCACAGTGGTCCAAGGGACGCTCAGGGAGTTTGTGTGTTCGCTCAGACACATGAAATATTAGAGGGAACATTGAATACCAGCGGTGTGTAATGATCTCTGTAGTGAAATTTTGAAATGAACAGAGGATTTGATGTATAATTAGCTGAGACAGCTTTTTAAGTAATGGCTTGATTACCGCCACCTTAAAAGCCTGTAGTATGTATCCTATTTATGAAGATAGATTAATCATTTAAAATGTAAGTGTTAATTAATGGGCAGAGTGAGTTCTGTACTTACTGGCATGACTGTGATTATTTTTCTCTGATGGTTAAAATTTTATTGTGAAGACATTCATCAAATCATTGCTATTGAAGGTTAATGAAATATTTGGCTCAACAGAGCTGTGACTTTTTGTCAGCCTGGCTGTGATGCTGAACGAAACGTTTGCTTATTCCTGTTTTCCTCGATCGGTGACAAACAGTACGATGTTCCAGGTTTATGGAGGCCTTTTTTCTAAGTTCTAACAAGTTCTCCAGGACACATGAAGATCTGTTAAATTAGTGAAACGCCATTTCCTGTTTGAGAGTTATAACAGGAAGTGAAATTTCTCTTGAAGGAATCGCTTAATAAGATAAGATAAGATAAGATAAGATAACCTTTATTAGTCCCACATGTGGGAAATTTGTTTTGTCACAGCAGGAAGTGGACAGTGCAAAAGTTATGAAGCAAAAATTAGAATAAAATAAAATAAGAATAAATACAGTACACAACTGTACAGAATAGAATAAAATAAAATACTATATACAGCAGAATAAAATAGAATAAAATATACAATGAGATAAAAATAGAATACAAATGCTATATACAACTGAGTAAAATGAACATAATCTTAATTTCAACACAGTTCCACAGTGCTGTAGAAAAATGACCGACTCCATATTAGTTTTAGTGACCTCTGGGCGTTTCCATCATCACAGATGAGTTGCACTGACTGGTGTAAATTGTCATTTTGAATGCGGATGAAAAACTGATCTTTATTTGGACGTTTCACAAGATTCCAACAGAAAGTCCATAAATTCAGACTGAAGACAGACACAAGGATACGCTCAGGCAGAACAGCTACACAAACTGGGAAGACAAATGGATGCCAGAACCAAGAACACGCGTAAACTCAGGCCTTACATACACAGGAGACTAACTGGGGAAACAAAAGTCAGCTGGAGGAACGAGTTAACAACGTTAACCTGATAACCACGAGTTGCAATAACTGAGAGCAGAACCGGAAACTAAGACTAAGAAACCCCACAAACAGAAAGCCAAACGAGATATCAAGAACTACATAAAGACTACACAGTGAGGCATCTTAATGAGCAAAACTTAAATCATAACCAAAATCTGTAAATAATAACTCAGATGCCAAAATATTAAATACCATAAGTGAAATGCTGGGTCACAGACCTACTCACTCTTATTGCAACATGTTGGTGATCTGCTTTGACACTCTGTCTAAGTTGGACCGTGATCGCTTGGAAATTGCCTCCAACCTTTCAAATCGCCATGCGATGGAAAGTGGTTGCCCAGAGGTTGAGGGGGTTACATGCTCAACCTCAGGGATCAGACCGACCAGCCTCCACTGACAAAGAGTCATTTTACACCTCATACAAGTTTTTTACTGCCACCTTATACATTAGTTGTTTTCTTTCATGTAACTTTGTAACTTTTAACGGACTAGTTTAGATTCAGCTCCTGTATTCTTTGAGGTAAATGTGATGTTCTCATGTAACAAATTTGTCTGCAGCAGTGCCTCAAACAGAAAATGATGTTAAATTTATAGAGTGAAGGTGAGACAGAGTGAGAGCAGACAGAGGAGATCTGAGTTTGTGAGACGGTGACAGACCTGATGGGAGACAAGTGGCGCTAATTAACTTTTGTCTTCATTAGATCTTCTAATGAATTCAGTGGAGATAGCTCCGGAGCTACCTGCCACTACCCTGAAGACACTCAGTATATTTTCTTTGTTAGCATTTAAAGAACAAAATTGAAATTGTGAAAATAAACAAAAAGCAAATTTTGTGTGAAGGTAAATTTGTGTAAATGCTGTATGTACACAGCTCACATCTAAAACCAAAGATACTGAGTGATCTAACTGATTGAGAGGAAAGCTTTCAGTGCGAGGGACAAAACAATGAGATTAGCTGAAATTTATGGGATTTGGCTGGGTTAGGTCAAACTGAAGAAAACTAAAGTGTAACAGTGTGCAGTGCTGCCTGCAGCACGAGCAAAAGAACCAAATGAAAGTAGGCGTACTGTATATGCAGAGGAGAATAAGAGCGAGAGTCATTACTGTAGCTTAAACTTTCCGATTCAGTGCTGGGAACAGCATCGTGTCACTGTGGCCCTCAGGAAGTCACGTCCTTCTTGAACTGCAGATGAGTCGTGGTGTTCGAAGCACTGAAGCTGAGTCTGAAGTCTCTGCCTGTGAGACGGCTGCTTCTGCACTCAGTTCACGCATGCTTTCTTATACTGTGAAATCTTTTCTATTTGGCATTTGGACCTTTTCTCTCAATCTTTCGTACTGTTTAGATTAATTGTATTTCAGCTCCATATGCCTGTAACCATCCCTTTATATCTGTGGTGTGTGTGTTTCCTGGTTGCTTGGTACCTGAAGATGGTGCTTGACGACTTTGGCATGCTGTTTCTGGTAAATGGACTTTGTCCCTAAGATTTAATGTCACACCTGTTCCTAATGTTTGGGCAGAGAAATCTGAACGTTGTCATGTTTACTTTTTCTGGACCTCAAAAACAAACAAAGAGATTCAGGTGTTTACTTACAAAGTGATGGAAAAACATTTAAACAGACATTAACACAGTTACATGTAAATACATATTAGCTGCCGAGCTTCAATGTTTTTGGTGACTAATGACCCTTGAGTGTATTTCATACTGTTTTTGATCACTACTGGCTTTTATTTATTTATCTTTTTTAACCTCTTGGCTTTAAACATATTATCTCCTCCTGCTGGTGATGCAACTTCTGCATGTGCGTACATTTGACTCTTTGGAGAGGAACAGCGTGAAATGGACATGGTGGACCAGCAATGATACTGCATTGCCCAGCCATGTGCACACACACACACACACACACACATCTGTCTGGGAGTTATCAGGTGTAGGTATGGCTAATGAAAAAGTGCATTTTACATTTACTCAGGTTATCTTTGTCTAATATAAAAATTTGTTTGATCATCTAAAACATTTAAGTGTGACAAATATGCACAAAACTAAAATCATGAAGGGGGCCACGTGTCCGTTGGTCTAGTTCAGCACACGCAGCCACAGTCACTGCTGAAAGGCTGGCTGTTTACAGAGTGCCGCATCAAAGAATATTATAGATTATATATTGGAAAGTTTGCTGGAAATAAAAATTCATGAAATAAAATAAAATACTAAAGCCTTCAGAAAATTATCAAGAAAAGCAGATTGAAGTTAGAAGTTGTCACCGACGTGAGACTGGTGTCTGTGCATCGTGACTGACTACACAGCTGTTGCTTTCCCAGTATGAAACCACTCCCGAGCCAGGGACAATGTCAGAAGTAGTGGAATAAGAAAAACTTCTTTTTAGATGCATTTTATTTGCAATTTAAGTTCCAGTAGTCTGAAGGAGAGGCACAGAGTTCAAAGTGTTTGAAGAGCAGTGAGAAGTTTCCACAGTGTGTGAACAGTTGGTGTGCTGTGTCTTTGGTTGGTATTCATGGTGTTTGGTCAACTGTGTCAGTGCAGCCCATTACCAGGAGATTTCATACTTCCATGAAAAGCTTTGTGGAGACATTTTCTCCTTTTTCCTTTTCCAGTGGGACTGGTCACCTACCCACGGTACCAAGAGTGTTATTGGTCAGACTGATCGGCTAGCCAACTTGGCTGAACTCTGTGGATAATCTGTGGAAGACGAGAAACACGCTATCCCCAAACAAACCTAAAGGCGACTTCTACCAGGCTTCAGTAACAACTTGTCACGGCTGCGCTGGCAGACCGCGGGGATGTGGGGAAGGAGGACCGAACGCTGGACTCTTGTGATGCAAACAGTGTGTTTATTCACAGTGAAGAAAATACAATCCAATAATAAGTCCCCGTGTGCTCCCCGACTCCCGTCCACTGTCCTCTCCCCTTGTCCGTGGCTTCATGTGTCCACTCCCTTTATACGTCGCGCTCACTGCCTCCGCGTTCCCACAGCCTTCCTGAGAAAAAACATGGAGGAGCCGTTAGTACACTTAACTTGCAGAAGACCAATGATCCCTCTAATATTTCATGTGTCTGAGCAAACACACAAACCTCCTGAGCGTCCCTTGGACCACTGTGAGCGACATCAGACGTGTGCACTGTGGTCACGCCAGCATCTAATCCATCCAAGTTACATGGTTTATTAAAATAATCAAATTACAGCATTTACATTTATGTTAGACTACTTTTAATTAACTGCTTTAGCCCACTTACAATGAAAATTTAAAAAAATCCTGTTCATGACCTGTGTAGTATGTTAACACTATTGGAAGTAAAAATAACTTGAACTCCAATTTTGAAAACAAAACTTTCTTTCTTTTTTTTCATAAAGCTCTGACTTGCATTATGAGTCTGTGGTCTGGGAGAGAGTCTGTAACTCTGTCTGCCAAATACAGCATATAATGACCAATGTTGGGCAATTAATTATATAGTTACTACTTCAAAAAAGTAACTGAGTTTTGCAAACAAAGTTTTTTGCAGCTGTTTACCTAAAAATGCAGCCAAGGCGGTTTTTAAACAAACATTTCAAACTATTTACAGAACAATCAGCTGTTCTGCATCAAATCTGATGCCACACAAATTATTTGTGCCACTCCAAAAAATAATTTCTGTCCACTATGAGATAAAGGAGAACAACAGCCTGATACCTGCAGGCCTGACAACAGGAGATGTATCACTGCTGTAACACCTGTAACACTCAGCAGCCGCCTCATTGTTCTGACACACACAACAAAACTATTGACTACACTACACACTAACTACACACTAACTACACACTAACTACACAAGATTTGTGCTAAACGTCTCAAATCTCTCACATCTCAGAACACCGCCGTCACTCCTAAAACTTCCCCCCGTTTCTGAACAACTAGATGCCACGTTGCCATATCATTTTTTGATTGGTCGACACGGTACTTTTTTCCACCAATAGGAAAGGGTGGGGGTTGTTTTTGTTTTTGCTCACAGGCGGAGAGTGCTTTCAAGCGTTTTCCTTATAAAACGCCGTTTTTACCGTTTCTTCCCGCAGTAAATATAAACAACGATAGTATTCAGGAAGAAAACCAAACATTGCAGATATTTTTATCATAACTCTGGTTTTACGTGGCCGATCAACACAATTTGAAAACTGGTATAAAGTCCACACTTTTTCCGTCAATTGTTCCGTCTGTCCTGCTCACATCTCCAATGGTTGGACACGTTGTCATTAATGTGGCTTCACTGCACATCAGCCACGCCGCTTTGCTCGCTAAAACACTGGTGTCGGCACATAAGGACGCTGTCATAGCCTGTCAACGACGTTGATTGGCTGCGTATATACTAATGTGAATCGCGTGATTGGCTGGACTATGGGATAAGGTGGCATCGTTGTAATCCCATACAGGAGCAGCCAGTCACTTACTGACTAACACTGCAAAACAGAATTGTTAACTATTTATTTTAATTTCAATTCAGGTTAGAATTTTTTTTTGTGCGCAACGCAGATTTTATCTGCGCAGAGACCGTGCCAGCAGTGCGCAATTGCGCACGCGCGCAGCTTAGAGGGAACATTGCAGAAGACTCACACTTACGGACATCTAGCAGAGAAACTGACGGGTAGCCTCATGCAACGATCCCACGTTGATGGGAGCTCAGCCACTCTCTAAAGTAACTCCCTCCAGACGAGGCTGATCAGCTGCAGGTGTGTCGCATCATCTTAGGTGTGGCCAGCCACCTGGCAGGGCACACCCACCAGGGCTGATGATGCCTGTAAACTGGCCTACCAGATACACACACACACACACACACACACACACACACACACACCAGCAAGCAGGAAAACTAGGGACAGCAGCACAATACATTCAATATACATATAGCATATAATATAAGTCCAAAACTGCTCATGGACCCTGGATTCCTCAGACCCAGGTCCCTGACACAACACAGTGCTGCAAGCTTATCGCCTCCATGTCACGCCACACTGATCCAGTAATTCATGGACTCAACACATATTGAGTGTGTAAATCAGCGCATTGTTGGTCATTTCTGTATTTTAAAAATACTTTTTCATTGATATTAGGAAATGTTCTAATAATGTGGGATGGTGGATTTCTGAATGACCAACGTGGACAGCTGGACCTTTAAACTGGCGTTGAAAAACCACACACAGCTATGCTTGTCATAAATCTAGAGCTATCAGCAGAGGTATCGAAGGGGCGACTCTAAGGATTTGGCGAATGTTTTAAACCAAAATGAAAACATTTTGCATGGTGAGCATGTTTTGGTAGTACTGAAACGAGCCTTGCGCTGCTCTGTGGTCCCAACAGCACTTATTTCACAGTGTTTTCTTCCATAGCCCTAGAATGATGCTAATTATTCGCGTAATAGCTTGGATTTGATGATTCATCAGAGCCACAGACACCCAGAACATGAATTAGCAGGCCAGTTGTAAGGAGAGGCAGCAGAATGAGAGGAGCTGGGTGCGGTTCCTCCCGTGGGAGAGCTACTTGCATCCTCTCCTCAATTCTTGTGTTTCCACAGAAACAACCGTGCATCAATATTCCCTCCAAGGCGATTCTCCCTGCAAACCTTCACTTCTTCTTCCGCTGCTAATCCTGGCAATCCTCTTCTAATAGGATAAAGGACAATTTTACATGAGAAAGTATTACCAGAAAGACGTCCCCATAGGCTAATGTATTAATCTGCCAGACTAAAGCTGCTGTGAATATACTGTACAGACAGCTTTGTGAGTGAAAATCTCCAAGCCTCTGAGCAACCCTCTAAGGCGCCTAGAGTAGCAATAAAAGCAGACGATTGCACCCATAAAGCACGGGTTTTTCCCAGCATCGCAGAGAATGACGTTGTTGTCGGTCTGTAATATTATGCGGTAGATTCACCTCACAGAGCAAAAGCAAGCAGAGAACCACAAGTGCTCAAACCTGACATGAATGACATATTTCAGATGGGCTTTTTAATAAATATAATCTTTGTGGCTTCTGTATGTTTATGCTGAAGCTCATTTGGATCCAGAGCATTTGCAGACACCTTTATTTGAAATGACGGTGCATTAATAAAACATGCTGCGTATCAAAAACAGTCTCCGAGTAAGTACGAGCTAAATTCCCTGTTTGCTTTGGCTGAAATAATTGTGTCACAATCTTGCTTTCAACATCAGCCCTAAAGCTCATTATGGCTGAGCACTAATGCAGCAATTACAGAGGGAGGGAGGGAGACGGCTAATGGATGGGTCACAGCTAGAAAGAGACTGTTTACCTCAATTTCTCCCTCATTTTCTGCATATGAGTCAGTGCCCTTCTGCACTTCTGCCTCAGCTCATATACTAATGTCCTGTTCGTAATGCATTTGTTCTTCCACATAGTCATCTTGCAGCTGCACGCTGAGGTTACCGCCGGCAACCCTCTAAATATGTCAGGGTGTTTCACTAATAACTTTATCTATAAAAGCCTGCAGGTGGAAATCAGAGGTCAGCTGCAGCAGCACCCATGTGCACATAAACACTGCTGTGCAGCTCACTTGCATAGAAATGACACATGTAGTTTTATATTCTTAAACCAGCTGCATGTTTAATAATTAGCACAGTTACCATTTTCCAGTTCAGAAGACAATCTTTGATAATTCCACAATGACTGGAAATTGCCATTAAAAGATGAAAGAAGACAAATTTTCCACGACTGTAACAGAACGTGTGTGCGCTCATTAGGCACGGTTCCTTTCATTACGACTTCTCACATTCATGTGAAAATAAGGTTTTGTCTGCCATTTCTTTCAAAAACAAGTTTGTCTCTGTTCAAATAACTTTGAGTCAGTCTTAATTAGGCAATCCACAATCAGTGTACTCACAGGCACTGCTAACAGCAAGCCACCTCCCTAATGTTCTCTCTACCCACTGCCTTGATAGCCTGGTCGCTGTTGCAGTCCTGCTTTTTTTCTTTTTATGAATCAATAAAGATTTATCAACTGCATAAAGTTAAAAAAATACTTTAACACTTTAAAACACGTCTCAGCCATTTGGTGTGTTTGGTTGTGCTGACTACAAGCTTTTCAGGCTTTATTTCATTCAATGTGATAATTATGTCGGTCTCCATCTTTCTTGCGGATATCCTTCAATTCAAAATTGAGCTGTTATCTCTTCTCCTCCACTTTGTGTATACTTTCCTCTGGTTGCTCTCCTGTCTTTGTCAGTATTAACTCAACTGCCTCCTGTCGCTGCAGCTGCCATCGAGGCCTGCCTGGGTCACCTGCTGAAGAGACGAGCTGCTGGGTTTCTCCGCAGCGACAAGATCGCAGCCCTCTTCACCAAGGTCGGCAAAGTCTGCGACACCGCCGGCGAGGTTTGCCATAAAGTGCAAGAGCAGCTCCAGCAGCAGGCTGATCTTACCAGGTTGGTCACACAGATGTCGCCGACCCCTCCTGTTGCTATGCTTTTACTGTCTGCTGTGCTGAATTCACCCAAATCTGTCCCGAGGCAGCCATGAGGCATCGCTTACTAAATGCTTTTCGAGCCCCTGTTATGATTCCACATTAAGGTTTCAGTTCATCACTTTGTGACGAGAGCAGCGGGACCGTACCTGACACCGCCTCCATTTGTGCAAACTGAGTGAATCTGTCGTCTTAATTAGAAAGGGAGAGACTCTGTTCCCCATTTCAGCCCAATTTATGAAGGAGGATAAGAAGACTGTTAGTGTAGCTCTAATTATTCACCTGAACTTTTAATAATTAAGGGACAATAAAAGTGGTAGCAGAGACAGTTTTATGACGGGGTGCACAGAATAGCTGAGACACTATAT